>NC_064631.1:557156186-557818686 GCF_023864275.1 Schistocerca cancellata | reverse complement strand
TGGCACAACTTGACTAGAAGAAGGGATCGGTTGGTAGGACATGTTCTGAGGCATCGAGGGATCACAAATTTAGCATTGGAGGGCAGCGTGGAGGGTAAAAATCGTAGAGGGAGACCAAGAGATGAATACACTAAGCAGATTCAGAAGGATGTAGGTTGCAGTAGGTACTGGGAGATGAAGAGGCTTGCACAGGATAGAGTGGCATGGAGAGCTGCATCAAACCAGTCTCAGGACTGAAGACCACAACAACAACACCTGTTGTAGCCGCCTAGATAGGTAGGCTACCCGTCGAAGGCGTATGCAGTTTCCACTGATGAGCAAGCGTTGGCCAAGTGAGACTCTTTTAAAATCTTTGTTAATACATTTTGGGCATACCCTACAACCAGCGTCAGACCACCAAAACCAACGATTATCTTTTACATACATTTGAACTGAACTTAAGTCAAAGGTCTAAGCGAATTAACATATTTACTGTATTACAATGTACAAAAATATTCGATTTTTCTATGTTCTTATTTGATCCTCTGTTATAAAATTGTGTAGGATCTTACACACTCTTATCTCTTCTGTTGCTAAAAGGGTTTTAAAATTTGTTTGTAAAGCATTCGCAGAGGTCATCAGCTCCTGTGTTATTTCCATATTTTCTCGATATTTTCTGCGGCAGCCGAAGAAAATGTGATTAACATCTTCCTCACTGCCATGTTCATACAAAGATGTGTCCATGTCGCCAGAATCTCCCATAATTTCAGCAATCAATATTAAGTTTCTGCTGTATTTGCAATTTTGGTATCAAGGACGTGATGGGAGATTAGGCACCACAACGGAATAGAGTCACCCTTGCATTTCGTGAGATTGTTGGAGGTTTTTATTTAATCTGGCCTTGATTATAGTCCTTACGGTATCAAGAAGATAGTCGGGTGGCACTTTTATCATACGTCACTAAACGAGTGTATACAACTTCCTTGGCCAGCGTATCTACTTTTTCATTTCCCTTTATTCCGCTTTGCGCTTTCACCCGTAGCATGACCGCAGTCTTATTTACGCTGGATAGCTCCCACACTGCTACATAACGCGATACATAGGATTCTTTTTGATATTGTTCACGTCGTAGCATTTTAACAGCATCAGTTCTGAGCGTAGTCTGATAAAATCATGATTGTTTCTTCTTGCACCACTTTTGCGTATTTAAGTCCCTCTAAAATCGCTATAAGTTCTGCGGTGAGTATGGACACAACTTCAGGGAGCTTGAATTTGCCTCCTCTATTGATCTCGCCATCTACGAATGCACTCCCTGCCTCGTCCTTTTGTTTAAACTCGTCTGTGCAGCTGTGAGGATGGCCATGATGCTAGATCGTCAGCTGCTTCAGAGCAGTCGATCCAGACCTTCCTGAGACCTTTAAGTCTGAAAGTGATTAGTCAGTAGCCAATCTCCCCAACAACGTTTATCATTTAGTTCAACATAAGATAAAAAAAGTCTAAAATAATGAGAAATAATACTTAGTTATGTTGTTAACATTTAACGCCATTCTTCCTCGGCTTCTAATTAAAAAATGTTTGTCATGTAGTTAAGAATTATTATTATTATTATTATGTTTTGAAAAATGAATGTTTGTTGTGCTTTCAGATAAACATGGATCACCGTTCCTATGGTCTATGAAATAAAATAAAGGATGTTTGTTTAACTATACTCGTACATATTTTGTTACGAAACATGTAGTGTTTTCTGGCAGCACAATTAGGTAACATTATTATTTAAAAATGTAAGATTATGATTTATCACTTATTTTTATTTTTACCACTCTTTCGTGTGCCATTGGTTCCAGTGTAGGCATTAGTTGCTCACTATGTAACAACAATATGGGATTGTGGGTCCATCTTGATACAAAGCTCTTTTATTATTCATTTATTTATTCTCAGACTAGTTTCAGCGACAATATTGCCATCATTTGTGGATTCTTTAACTCTCAAAAATGCAAAAATGGCAAGGTTCAGAATGGTTCAAATGGCTCTAAGCACTATGGGACTTAACATCTGAGGTCATCAGTCCCCTAGAACGTAGAACTACTTAAACCTAACTAACCTAAGGACATCACACACATCCATGCCCGAGGCGGGATTCGAACCTGTGACCGTAGCAGCAGCGGGCTTCCGGACTGAAGCGCCTAGAATCGCTCGGCCACAGCGGCCGGCAAATGGCAAGGAAATAAACATTATTACATGTGTACTGTTTGGTCCCAAATATTGTTTTCTGTGAATACCTTCATAATACCTTATTTGATTTTCATCACAGCATGGTTTTTACGATTGTTGCCGCTGTTTCTGGCACATTTTTTGCCATTTTCCTAGGCATACATCATGTCATATGCAATTGTATGAGTGGCTGTCAGTTACAATTGACTGTACATCACGGTCAGGCACTTCACTGGACATAACATTGCTGTACATTCAGTTCACTAAAAATAATTAATGAATATTAAAATATGTCATGCAGAACCCCACTCCCCACGAACCAAGCACCTTGCCGAGCTAGTGTGTGGCTTCCAAGCCTCAATGATACATACAGCAGTTCCGGAGGAAGAGGGTAGACTGACTCGTGGTTACTGAAGAGAGGTAGTAGCGTTTTCAGCAGTTGCTGGAACAACAGTCTGGATCATCGACTGCTCTGTCCTTGTAACATCAGCCTACATAGCATTGCTGTGGTGGTACTGTAGACGGCTGAAAGTAAGGGGAGACTACAGCCTTGATTTTTCCACGCGAGGCCATGCACCTCTACTGTATGACTTAATAAAAATGGCATCCTCTTGAGTGAAATACACTGAACGTAAAATAGTTCCCCACGTAGATCTACGGGTGGGAATTACTCAGAAGGATATCATCACTGGCCATTGGGGCTCAGTTTGAAGCGAAACTCATCGCAAAAACAATTCTAATCCAGTCAATGAGATTCCAGGCCGAAGACGTGTCTCGAGACGCCCCAGACAGCGGTAGGAGCCGGCCGTTGTGGCCGAGTGGTTCTAGGCACTTCAGTCCGGAAGCACACGGCTGCTATGGTCGCAGGTTCGAATCCTGCCTCGGACATGGATGTGTGTGATGCCCTTAGCTTAGTTGGGTTTAGGTAGTTCTAAGTCTAGGGGACTGATGACATGAGATGTTAAGTCCCATAGTGCTTAGAGCCATTTTGAACCAGCGGTAGGATAACAACCTGACCGACGCCCGCCATACTGCAAGAAGCTAGGAATGATGGTCTGAGATGCCTTCTCATTTCATAGCAGGACCCCTCTGGCTGTGATCCGCTGCACCCCTACAGCACAGCGTTATGTCGACGATATTCTACGCCGAATTTTGTTGCTCTTTATGCAAACCGTCCTGATCTCACATTTCAGCAAGATAATTCCCACCCGCACCGGCCAGAGTTTCTACTGCTTGTCTTCATGCTTGCCAAACCCTACCTTGGTCAAAAAGGTCCCCGATCTCTCCCCAAATCGCGAAAGTTTGGAGCGTTATGGACGGAGCTCTCCAACCAGCTCGGGATTTTGACGATCTAACGCTCCATTTGAATAGAATTTGGCACATCCCTTAGGAGGACATCCAACAAATCTGTCAATCAATGTCAAACCTAATAACTGCTTGCGTAGGGGTAAGAGGTGGACAAACGTGCTATTCATTTGCTCATTTCGTGAAGCTGTTTCTGTTGAATAAATTATCCAATTTTCTGTAATTGTAATCATTTATTTGTCTTTCATGTACATAACATCTACCAGTTTCCGTCTCATTCGGATAATTGCTTTGTGGTGCGTGATTTTTTTTGTCTTAGAATGTATATGAGGGAAACAGATGAGCTGAATCACCCTTTATAGCCAAATTTAGAAGTACCAATGTTTGAAATCAAGTATATGGAATATATAACAAATTTTGTGACAAGAGGAATAGAGATAAGATACCTATTTTAAAACCTGGACAAAACTGTGCTATTCTTTTTTGTTGAGCGTCATTCTTGTATTTACAACAACTGGATAGTTACAACTGCAGTAAAATATTCCTTTTTTAATATTTATGAGGGACTGAAGATATATATGATGAGATGAAAGAAATCGTTCAGATACTTAAAGAACACGAAAATCTAATTGTGATGAGGAACTGGAATTCGACAGCAGGAAAAGGAAGAGAAGGAAAAACAGTAGGTGAATATGGACTGGATCAAAGGAATGAAAGAGGAAGTCGCCTGGTAGAATTCGTCACAGAGCATAATTTAATCATCGCTAACACTTGGTTTAAGTATCATAAGAGAAGGTTGTATACGTGAAGAGAACTGGAGACACCAGAAGGTTTCAGATTGATTATGTACTGACTACGCAGAGATTTTCCAACGGTCTTGCCGCAGTGGTAACACCGGTTCCCGTCAGATCACCGAAGTTAAGTGGTGTCGGGCTGGGCTAGCACTTGGATGGGTGACCATCCGGTCTGCCGAGCGCTGTTGGCAAGCGGGGTGCATCAGCTCTTGTGAGGCAAACTGAGGAGCTACTTGATTGAGAAGTAGCGGCTCCGGTCTCGTAAACTGACATACGGCCGGGAGAGCGATGTGCTGACCACGTGCCTCTCCATTGTCGCATCCAGTGACGCCTGTGGGTTAGGATGACACGGCGGCCGGTCGGTACCGCGGGGCCTTCCAAGGACTCTTCGGTCGGAGTTTCGTTTTTAGTTTACGCAGAGATTTATGAACCAGATTTTAAACAGTAAGACAAGGAGTGAGCACGAGGAAACTCTTCAGTTTGGACATGAAAGTGCGTGAATTGCTGCGAAGATTTTTGAATTCTTGTGGCAGCTTCCTGAAAATGGGTGAATCACAATACTGCATGCCTTTCTGCACAAGCGTCAACGAGGTGGGTTCCAAATGCAGATTGGGTTTCTGCCTGGCATTAACTGAGTGAAAGCTGCTAACTGTTGTGAATAAGCTCATATTCTTAACAACAGACGACATGGAAGAAAATATATGTTGATAGGTCAATGTCAGAATTCTCAGACTACTGAACAGGGATCGACAAGAGGTTCGCGAACTTATATCGTATATTGTTCGAACCGCCAGCTTCTGAGCAAAAAATAGCCTTTCTGAATTAGAAGAGTTAATCCAAAAAGTAGTACCGCGAATGAAAATAAGCAAAGTAGAATACTTTTCGTGTTGAAGTATCACATATTACAGACACAGATCTAATGGTAAATGAAGCAGCGTGCAGTTTTTAACAAGATCCTGGACATGGGCTACCGCGACGAGTTACTATCTATTTGAACGCCCAGGAATTTGAGCTTTTCAGTCTTACTAATCATATGCCGATTCTGTGTAATCAAAATGCCAGTTTTTGTTGAGTTGTGTGTTCAGGTGAGTACAGACTTGTATACAAAATTGAGCGATTTTCAACAGCCGTTGTGGAGGGACTGTATATAGACATGTAGCTAGACAGTGTATATAGACGGTCTGGATACTTTATCTCTTCTCCACACCTGAATGCCTTGCTCCTCGATATTTACTAAATACGACTGACCTTGTTTGGATCGTGGCTTGTGCAGTGATAATAACAGATAGTGAAAGAAATCGAAAGAGGAGGCGTTGGTTGCAACTTGAACTGTTTGCAGAGGGACGTCGTTTTGGCTGTAATTTATTATCTGTTTTTAAAGGAGAAAACTGCATTTTTTCCCATCGTCATTCACTGAAACTTTATATTTTTTGGCCACCTGTACGATAATCAACTTCTTGTTGTTGAGATTTTTATATTCGGAATTGCTAACTTCCCACAAACACTATGTTGCTTGAAAATCTCCGTCAGCTGCATCACTTTCTCCGTTGGCAGCATTTTGTAAGTGATGTTTAACAATAAATAACAGAAATAATAAAAAACTGACGAAGCCTTTCCCACGCTACAAAGAGCATAATTGCAGACCATTCTAACATTCTGCGTGGTGTCTGTTTATTCTAAGTCGTGTCTCTCTACCACTTTCGCGCAACGACGCTCTGAGCGTGTTTTTTGGGGAATTGACTTGTTTGAACCTGGGACCTGTTGCTGGTAAGGAGACGCCAGACCACACATGACATGTAGAGTTCAGAAGAGTTCAGTGAGACTAGCGATGATATAACCAAATAGTTATGATTTCAGCGTCAGCTCCACTGCACTCCCTGTAAAAGAATCTTAATACTAACTAAATTTAGTGGAAGGGGTTCAAGGCTTTCCTATTTTTAGTTAGCTGGTAAGATAACGTCGAAAAAGCAGTTAAGTTTACCATTGGAAATTTTATTCTACTCACAAAACATTGTTTATAAATTGAACTATTGGTAAAAGGAAATATTTTAATACAGGATGATAAAAACCAACTGCGTTCAACAAAAATGTGAACGAATATTCCCTGAGTGGGTTTCCAAGTTCTACAATGGATCAAAGGATGACCTATGCCATATCACATCTATAATCTAGGTTTAAATTAAGTTTCACAAAAGAGAAAACTATCAAAATGGTCTACAGTGACCTTCAATTATCTTTAATTACTTATCTAACTTGTCGTAAATTACAGTGGCTGATGTGGCTTCTCAATAATTATATAACAGAAAAATCATCGCGTTTCAGATTTTAACTTACGTAGAAAATGTGAATACCATGAACTTCAATTGACGATCGACACTAGTATTACGTAAAAAGGGGATGTAACAGATGAGACTTCTGCAGTTCTGAGTGAAGCCTTATGCGCTCAAAAATGCAGCATCGCGTGCGTTCATTACCTTGTCGGTGTTCGTCAGGGGGCGGCAGCCAGCGCAGCTCCGTGCATCTTGCCGTCTCGGAAGCAACTGTTTTCTAACTTCTCCTTACTACAATTTTCCGAAGATGGTTTTAAAAAAAACTGTCTGGCTGTGTTTTCATCTGACCATTCAGGGTCTCAATGTTAACCTTAAGCTCCACCTACAAAAATTCTGTCTATCCAATGAGAAACGTTATACTTTTCGTGGTGGGGCAATGTTTTTAACGTTTGCAACGTAACAGAGACGCGAAAAAGTCTCACGCTAAAACTTGCGGCTGGGGTGGCCCTTTTAGTGTTATCGTAAGATCTATACTGTTATTCTGGAGCGCTCTATCTTTTAACATGGGCTGGGGGGTAGTCCTGGCGGTTACTTTTCGTGGTGGGGCACTCCGTGTGCATAGCGGGGGGAGTCATTCCAGATGTGGAAAGGGTCCTTCCGGATGCCATGAAGGGTACAGGGTGCACCCATCTGCAGGTGGTCGCTCATGTCGGCACCAATGATGTGTGTCGCTATGGATCGAAGGAAATCCTCTCTGGCTTCCGGCGGCTATCTGATTTCGTGAAGACTGCCAGTCTCGCTAGCGGGATGAAAGCAGAGCTCACCATCTGCAGCATCCTCGACAGGACTGACTGCGGACCTTTGGTACAGAGCCGAGAGGAGGGTTTGAATCAGAGGCTTGGACGGTTCTGCGACCATGTGGGCTGCAGATTCCTCAACTTGCGCCATAGGGTAGTGGGGTTTCGGGTTCTGCTGGATAGGTCAGGAGTCAACTACACGCAGCAAGCGGCTACACGGGTAGCAGGGGTTGTGTGGCGTGGACTGGGCGGTTTTTTAGGTTAGATGGCCTCGGGCAAGTACAGAAAGGGCAACAGCCTCAAAGGGTGCGGGGCAAAGTCAGGACATGCGGTGACCAAGCAGCAATCGGTATTGTAATTGTAAACTTTCGAAGCTGCATTGGTAAAGTACCAGAACTTCAAGCGCTGATAGAAAGCACTGAAGCTGAAATCGTTATAGGTACAGATAACTGGCTGAAGCCAGAGATAAATTCTGCCGAAATTTTTACAAAGGCACAGACGGTGTTTAGAAAGGATAGATTGCATGCAACCGGTGGTGGCGTGTTTGTCGCTGTTAGTAGTAGTTTATCCTGTAGTGAGGTAGAAGTGGATAGTTCCTGTGAATTATTATGGGTGGAGGTTACACTCAACAACCGAGCTAGGTTAATAGTTGGCTCCTTCTACCGACCTCCCGACTCAGCAGTATTAGTGGCAGAACAACTGAGAGAAAATTTGGAATATATTTCACATAAATTTTCCCAGCATGTTCTTGTCTTAGGTGGAGATTTCAATTTACCAAATATAGACTGGGACACTCAGATGTTTAGGACGGGTGGTAGGGACAGAGCATCGAGTGACATTATACTGAGTGCACTATCCGAAAATTACCTCGAGCAATTAAACAGGGAACCAACTCGTGGAGATAACATCTTGGACCTACTGATAACAAACAGACCGGAACTCTTCGACTCTGTAAGTGTAGAACAGGGAATCAGTGATCATAAGTCTGTTGCAGCATCCCTGAATATGGGAGTTAATAGGAATATAAAAAAAGGGAGGAAGGTTTATCTGTTTAGCAAGAGTAATAGAAGGCAGATTTCAGACTACCTAACAGATCAAAACGAAAATTTCTGTCCCGACACCGACAATGTTGAGTGTTTATGGGAAAAGTTCAAGGCAATCGTAAAATGCGTTTTAGACAGGTACGTGCCAAGTAAAACTGTGAGGGACGGGAAAAACCCACCGTGGTTCAACAACAAAGTTAGGAAACTACTGCGAAAGCAAAGAGAGCTTCACTCCAAGTTTAAACGCAGCCAAAACCTCTCAGACAAACAGAAGCTAAACGATGTCAAAGTTAGCGTAAGGAGGGCTATGCGTGAAGCGTTCAGTGAATTCGAAAGTAAAATTATATGCACCGACTTGGCAGAAAATCCTAGGAAGTTCTGGTCTTACGTTAAATCAGTAAGTGGCTCGAAACAGCATATCCAGACACTCCGGGATGATGATGGCATTGAAACAGAGGATGACACGCGTAAAGCTGAAATACTAAACACCTTCTTCCAAAGCTGTTTCACAGAGGAAGACCGCACAGCAGTTCCTTCTCTAAATCCTCGCACAAACGAAAAAATGGCTGACATCGAAATAAGTGTCCAAGGAATAGAAAAGCAACTGGAATCACTGAACAGAGGAAAGTCCACTGGACCTGATGGGATACCAGTTCGATTCTACACAGAGTACGCAAAAGAACTTGCCCCCGTTCTAACAGCCGTGTACCGCAAGTCTCTAGAGGAACGGAAGGTTCCAAACGATTGGAAAAGAGCACAGGTAGTCCCAGTCTTCAAGAAGGGTCGTCGAGCAGATGCGCAAAACTATAGGCCTATATCTCTGACGTCGATCTGTTGTAGACTTTTAGAACATGTTTTTTGCTCGCATATCATGTCGTTTTTGGAAACCCAGAATCTACTCTGTAGGAATCAACATGGATTCCGGAAACAGCGATCGTGTGAGACCCAACTCGCTTTATTTGTTCATGAGACCCAGAAAATATTAGATACAGGCTCCCAGGTAGATGCTATTTTTCTTGACTTCCGGAAGGCATTCAATACAGTTCTGCACTATCGCCTGATAAACAAAGTTAAGAGCCTACAGAATATCAGACCAGCTGTGTGGCTGGATTGAAGAGTTTTCAGCAAACAGAACACAGCATGTTGTTATCAATGGAGAGACGTCTACAGACGTTAAGGTAACCTCTGGCATGCCACACGGGAGTGTTATGGGACCATTGCTTTTCACAATATATGTAAATGACCTAGTAGATAGTGTCGGAAGTGCCATGTGGCTTTTCGCGGTTGATGCTGTAGTATACAGAGAAGTTGCAGCATTAGAAAATTGTAGCGAAATGCAGGAAGATCTGCAGTGGATAGGCACTTGGTGCAGGGAGTGGCAACTGACCCTTAACATAGATAAATGTAATGTATTGCGAATACATAGAAAGAAGGATCCTTTATTGTATGATTATATGATAGTGGAACAAACACTGGTAGCAGTTACTTCTGTAAAATATCTGGCAGTATGCGTGCGGAACGATTTGAAGTGGAATGATCACATAAAATTAATTGTTGGTAAGGCGGGTACCAGGTTGAGATTCATTGGGAGAGTCCTTAGAAAATGTAGTCTATCAACAAAGGGGGTGGCTTACAAAACACTCGTTTGACCTATACTTGAGTTTTGCTCATCAATGTGGGATCCGTACCAGATCGGATTGACGGAGGAGATAGAGAAGATCCAAAGAAGAGCGGCGCCTTTCGTCACAGGGTTATTTGGTAACCGTGATAGCGTTACAGAGATGTTTATCAAACTCAAGTGGCAGACTCTGCAAGAGAGGCGCTCTGCATTGCGGTGTAGCTTGCTCACCAGGTTTCGAGAGGGTGCGTTTCTGGATGAGGTACCGAATATATTGCTTCCCCCTACTTATACCTCCCGAGGAGATCACGAATGTAAAATTAGAGAGATTCAAGTGCGCACGAAGGCTTTCTGGCACTCGTTCTTCCCGCGAACCTTACGCGACTGGAACAGGAAAGGGAGGTAATGACAGTGGCACGTAAAGTGCCCTCTGCCACACACCGTTGTGTGGCTTGCGGAGTATAAATGTAGATGTAGATGTAGATGTAGATGACTAGTTTACAATACGATAGGGATTTGGGAAGGTATGTCGTCTATTCATCACCCATATTCTTTCTTGGTCTCAATCTTCAACTTCTGTTCTTCCTGCTTTTTCTCTGCTTCTTACCTGATTCTTGGTTCTTCTCTGGGCAGGATATGGAATTATTTATTGATAACTAGTCGCTTTGAAGTTCTCCTCTTAGTAACAGTTTGATAAATTGTTTGGGCGTATCATTTTTACTTTGTGGAAGTTTTCTTCAGTTTCGTGCATCAGCGTGCTGTTTAATAGCAGTATTGTGACTTTCACACATATTTTTTTTGCCAGTTATGGCTTGCCCAAGCCGTCTTCTCGTCGGTCCGTTTTTTGCTTGCTCCACTGAGTCAGGGCATCCCAAGACCCTCTTGACCTTCCGTGTTCAGTCACAGCAGGGTTCCGCTTAGTGGGCAGATTTACCACCCACATCGGATACAAGGCCCTTCTGTTGGTCTCACTGTCCTTTCCCTTCTCTCGACGCTTCTGCCTTGTAGGAATCGTGTCTTGCTAATTACGTCCTTTTCTTTCTTGATACTTCTCGCGTTGCAACTTGTGGATCGTTGCATCTGGTTGTTGCTGGAGTTTTTACAATGGTTCTTACAAAAAGTTTTACTTACAATCATCTAACATATATCTACTACCTACATTGTTTTATGCCTTCTTAAAAAGCTTTACAAATTTCGGCGACCTTTCCATGTTACAATTCTAAGATATTTTGAGTCTTAACTTCTACAAGAATCCTCAAATTCGTTTTTTATTTTTGTGTAGTGTCGTGGTGTATAGAATTTTAGTATTTCATGGTGTTAGACTATCTACGTTTTATCCCTTCACCTTAATCTATGGTACTATTGGTGTTATTTTTGTTTTTGTTTTTATTGAAACTACTTTCTTTTTCCCACCTTCCTCTCTCTTCATTCTTCTCTCTCCTGACGATCTTATCTGCAACATAATCTTGAAATATTGTGCTGATTATTTACCAGTAATAAAATTAATCTTCAAACTTTTTGATATGGCTCACATGGTGAAGTCCTACGGTTTTGCCTGTTTTACATCAAACTTGCACTGAAAGTGCTTAATACTGCCAGTCTTAGGTAAAAATACCTCTGCTTTCTCTCATAAAATACCCTTCAATTATCTTTTAATGTGTTCCGAAATATCTTGAACTTCTTGCAATTTTTCGTCGATTTCATTATGAACTTCTAACATGAGTTGAATCGATTCCCCCTTTTGTGCATACCATTCTAATTCTTCATCCTCTTTATCTCGCGTCATTCTTACTTGTTTGTTTATAACTGGTATTTCTTCTAATTTTAGCTTTTGCTCAAAGAGAAGTGTGACATTCCCGAATGTTACGCTACCTTTCCCCATATCTGTTATCGCTTGTGTCTCATTTAAAAAATCTGCACCTATAATCAAATCTACAGTTAGTTTAAGTATAATCACGAAGTTGGCTTCGATCTTTTGACCTTGACACGAAGGAGTTAACCTTGTTTGTCTCGTAAAATATGCAGCATTGTTTCTAATAGGACCTCTTACTTTAATCTTACGTGTTTTCAGAACTGGCAATTCCTCATTGGCATTACACTGCATGAATAAATTTTCTGAGATCGCAGTCAGTTCACATCCGCTATCAATTACAATATTGACTGGGATATGCTTTACCATGGCCTTCACAATTGGTTGAATTTGAAAGGGTTGGTTCTGTTCTTCTTCTTCTTGCATCAACGAATCCTCCACTGAATCATACATGAGTCTTTTTAGGAATTTCCCTTGTGAATTCGAACTTTCTGTAGGATAAGCTTCGACTGCTACTTCTCTCACTTTTATTTCCTCTTCTCTATTTCTTCCTTCATTTACGCTTTCTTCAACATCCTCTACTTTTTCCTCATCCTCGTCTATCTTCTCCTTCTTCGTCGCTACTTCCACATAATCGCATCTAAATGCTCTAATTATCGCTTCATAACTTCCTTCATTACATAGGTTGGGTTGTGTGCCCACTAGTAACTTATTTTCAACTTCTTTCGACTGCGCATTATCCTCATTGAAATTTCCCTGGTTTCCATCTCAAATAGCACTGCAATACTCATTACTTCGTCCTTTCCTCCTACATTCGTTGTGCATGCCTCTGGTAATTCATCTTCCACGTCAGTATTCTCCCAATTAATTTCGTCCCAACACGATATTGTTATTTTCCTGTCTTCGTTTTCATCTGGTCCCTGCGGATTTGTTTCTTCCTTCTTCTCTTCTCGTGATAAGGTATTTACTTCTCCGTTCAAGGTGCTGCAATTGTCCTGGATTGGTGCGTCATTCTCTTTGGCATGGGCGATTAGCTGTCAATTCGTACGTTTTTCGGGGTTTGGTGGTCTTACCTCCACCTCTTCTATCTGTATTCTCTTTTATTGCTCCACTTGTTGATATTAGTTTCTTTGTTGATAATCTGTCGGTCTATTGGCGCTCCTCTACCCGTTCCGGTTGTCGTTATTCCCTCTGTAATAGTTGTTGCCGTTCCTGGGTGAATTATTGTTATTGCCATATTCTCTTCTAAATCCATAACCGGTTCTTTGTTGAAATCTGTTGTCGTTTCTTGGTGCGAAGTTATCACGTGGTTCGTAATTATTGTTTCTTCGTACTGTGTCTTGTGGATTCCACTGCTTTTTGCTTTCGTTTTCACGTGCGCTTCGTCTTTTTCTTGCGTCATCTTCCGAAAATATGAACTCTAGTTCCCTTAGAATACCTTTAAATGCTTCGACGTCATTGCCTCCGCGTCCTACTAATGATTGCTGGTATTTCAATGGTAACTTCATCGCGCATAATTTAATCAACTCTCCGTCACCGTATGGTACATCTAAGCATTGATTTTTGTTTGCCATTACTTCGAAAAATTTCACGGGACTCTTCTCTCCTGAATTTTCAAAATATGGGTTCTGTAATAATTCGTACTTCACTCTGTTCTGTGCTTCGCTGGACCAATATCGTGAGAGAAACTTCTCTCTGAAATCTTCGTACGATCGGCATGTCGCTGCAACGTTCTGCATGGTTTCTGCGACTGTTCCTGACATGTGTGCACATATAAAGTCTAATTTGTGTGCTAGCGTCCAGTGTTCTGATAATCCTACTCGGAATTGATCAATAAAAGTTCGTGGATGTAATGAGTTTCCTTCTCGAAAGTGATGAAAATTTCTGACTGTGAGGAAATGATCATTGTCGTACTTCGTCATAGTTCCATATGAAATTCGCGATTCTTCGCCACTTTTGTTTCTGATCATTTCTCCCGTCGTTCTTTCCGGTTGTGGTAGATTCATTGGATATTGTCCACTGTAACTTTCGCGTACCCTTGCGTAGTATCGTTGGAGTGGTACGCAATAATTTTCTTCCATCGGTTGTGAACGTGTAGCTGAATGCATTGCACTGTACTCTTCGCGACCTGGCTTTCCATTGTCAGGTATTGGTTCGGTATCTTGTCTGGCTAACGTTGCTGCTTCATTGCACGATCCAAACTGTCTTGACACATACATTTGTGGTTCTGCATGTGTTTGTGGTGCCGTTTGTTCATCAAGAATTTAGAAACGTGTTTGTTGCGGTGCAGGCTGTCTGATTTCACGTATGTTATTTTCCGCCTGTGATTGGAATCGAAAATGCATGATATCTTCGTTAATTGCTTGTTTTTCCGGTGCTGTTACAGATACGGATGTGGTTGCAGACTCAGTGCTTGTTCGATCTTGTTCACTACGCTCTTCAATGGTTTGCAACAACTCTGTTTGCAATTTCTGAAATTGTTGCTTCGTTTGCGCTTCTATTTTGACTATGCGGTTATCATATCTTTTCAGCGCTACTTTTGTGATACGTTTGTGTAGCACACTGTTTTCAACAATTTCACGCGCTGTACCTGCTGCTTGTCTAGTAATTACGTTTATCTGTTTCTCTAGTTTCTTGACTTCTCCCTGGGCGTTGTTATGTAATGTTTTGATCTCGTCCTGAATGTCATTACGCAATGTTTGTACGTCCGCTTGTACCTTGTCAGTGTCTGTCCTCAATTGATTGTGACCTGTTATTAAGTTTCCTATCACTTCTCGAGATTCTTTTCCTCGTCTTCAATATGACTTAGGTGTAACTGATTTTTTTTGTTTTGTTCTTTAATCTCACGCATTTGTCTCGTGGTTTGTGCAATTTGTTTCGTCGTTTCTGCATTCTGAATTTTAATTTGGTTCGCAATTTCTTTATTTTGTCTTGTCATGGTTTCCGTCATTAATTGTAATAATTCTTTTTTTTATGGGACTAAACATCTGTGGTCATCAGTACCCTAGAACATAGAACTATTTAAACCTAACCAACCTAAGGACATCACACACATCCATGCCCGAGGCAGGATTCGAACCTGCGACCGTAGCAGTCGCGCGGTTCCGGACTGAGCGCCTAGAGCCGCTAGACCGCCGCGGCCGGCTGTAATAATTCTGCCACATTGGTGGGTCCTATTGCGTTTTCTTCCGACGTCCTACGCTCTGTGTTTTCGCCAAAGTGTTGGTTTGCAGTCGATTGCATAGAACTGTGCGGTGACACGTTTCTGCTCGAATTCCTTGTTCTATGTGGTGAGGGAGCTCTGATTACTTGTACTATGGGTTCTACGTATTCAAGACGCAAGTTAGAATCCTCATCGGCTGTCTCTCTACTTTCCTGCTCCTCTGTCGTATGCTGACGTAGGTTTTCTGTGCCTTGGCGTACATTATCCTCGTTATGGTGCGTTATCTGTCCTATTTCTCGCGATACTGCATCGTCTTTTGTACTGTTCTCTATTCTCTGTTCATCTTCATGTTGGGTCTCTACCTCAATTCGGTCAAGGTCTCGATCTGCCATTGCTAATCTTTCCGGATACCCTATTTTCTGTTTTAAAAGCAATTCACACGCTCTACTTCGCGTCAACATGCGCTCATACGATCTCACGTGTTTCATAAACTTTTTGCACACACGACTTGACAGTCAATTCACTTGCTTGTTGGGTCAGAACCAACTTATCAACGATGTATCCGCCACCTGTGCACTTGCATTGGAGAGAAAACTTAATTCTAACAATATTAAAATTCATAACTTAACTATGCTATTGTCTCTGCTAGAATGTCTCACTTTCTATTGACTACTTTATTACTATCTATCGCTGCAGCTAAGGTTTTCAACTATTTATGCCTTTCAAAAAAAATTTTTTATTACGAAAATTTTTCAACAGGATATTTTTCTGACCTAGTTTGGCATGTGGTCGACCTTCAATCATGGTATTTTACCATCCTGGCAGGGTCGCCATTCTCTAACATTCTGCATGGTGTCTGTTTGTTCTAAGTCGTGTCTCTCTACCACTTTCGCGCAACGACGCTCTGAGCGTGTTTTTTAGGGAATTGACTTGTTTGAACCTGGGACCTGTTGCTGGTAAGGAGACGCCAGACCACACATGACATGTAGAGTTCAGAAGAGTTCAGTGAGACTAGCGATGATATAACCAAATAGTTAATGATTTCAGCGTCAGCTCCACTGCACTCCCTGTAAAAGAATCTTAATACTAACTAAATTTAGTGGAAGGGGTTCAAGGATTTCCTATTTTTAGTTAGCTGGTAAGATAACGTCGAAAAAGCAGTTTAGTTTACCATTGGAAATTTTATTCTACTCACAAAACATTGTTTATAAATTGAACTATTGGTAAAAGGAAATATTTTAATACAGGATGATAAAAACCAACTGCGTTCAACAAAAATGTGAACGAATATTCCCTGAGTGGGTTTCCAAGTTCTACAATGGATCGAAGGATGACCTATGCCATATCACATCTATAACCTAGGTTTAAATTAAGTTTCACAAAAGAGAAAACTATCAAAATGGTCTACAGTGACCTTCAATTAACTTTAATTACTTATCTAACTTGCCGTAAATTACAGTGGCTGATGTGGCTTCTCAATAATTATATAACAGAAAAATCATCGCATTTCAGATTTTAACTTATGTAGCAAATGTGAATACCATGAGCTTTAATTGACGATCGACACTAGTATTACGTAAAAAGGGGATGTAACAGATGAGACTTCTGCAGTTCTGAGTGAAGCCTTATGCGCTCAAAAATGCGGCATCGCGTGCGTTCATTACCTTGTCGGTGTTCGTCAGGGGGCGGTGGCCAGCGCAGCTCCGTGCATCTCGCCGTCTCGGAAGCAAATGTTTTCTAACTTCTCCTTACTACAATTTTCCGAAGATGGTTTAAAAAAAAACTGTCTGGCTGTGTTTTCATCTGACCATTCAGGGTCTCAATGTTAACCTTAAGCTCCACCTACAAAGATTCTGTCTATCCAATGAGAAACGTTATACTTTTCGTGGTGGGGCAATGTTTTTAAAGTTTGCAACGTAACAGAGACGCGAGAAAGTCTCACGCTAAAACTTGCAGCTGGGGTGGCCCTTTTAGTGTTATCGTGAGATCTGTACTGCTCTTCTGGAGGGCTCTATCTTTTAACATGGGCTGGGGGGTAGTCCTGGCGGTTACGTTTCGTAGTGGGGCAATGATTTAACGTTTGCAACGTAACAGAGACGCGATAAAGTCCCACGCTAAAACTTGCGGCTGGTGTGGCCCTTTTAGTGTTATCGTAAGATCTATACTGTTCTTCTGGAGGGCTCTAGCTTTTAACTTGGGCTGGGGGGTGGTCCTGGTGGTTATTTGGTGACGTGGGTGTCCGTCCCTTATCGTAGGGCCTTCTAGCTTAACACGGTTCTGCTCTCGGCTTCTGTTCTCGTTTCTCCCCTCGGAACTGCGTCTGTCTCACGGTGGGAAGGTCTGACATGCATTTAGGCATTCTTGTGTTAGTCTGTGGTATTCCATTTGCTCACTCGTTACTCGTATTACTTTTGTTAATTTAATGTCACGATTTATTCGGAGCTATGTGTCATACTACTGGATTTGCTTATCATGTCAGGGTTTTCATGGAAGGTGTTGGATTTGCTTGACACCTTGCACCGTGTCTGCCAACAGGTCCACACAACGAAATCTTGCGCAATATTGTGCAGGAATTGTCTGATTTTTCGCAATTCAAAAGGGGGTCAAAATTTACGCGGTTTTGTTACAAACGCGGATCTATAGACAAAAAAAAAAAAAAAAAAAAAAGCTGTCAATTG
This sequence comes from Schistocerca cancellata, assembly GCF_023864275.1. NCBI lineage: Eukaryota > Metazoa > Arthropoda > Insecta > Orthoptera > Acrididae > Schistocerca > Schistocerca cancellata. The sequence continues at coordinate 557,801,018 of NC_064631.1, read as the reverse complement.
TATGTATACAAAATCACTCGACTGTCTGTAGACATTGTCTTGATACAAAAATCTCTCTCGACTTTCTATACTAGTGTGTACAAGGCCTTAGAAGCTATCTTACAGGGTCTGAGCCAGTGTGGCAGTGCGGATGATCATGGAGGGCTTTTGGCAGAGAGTGCTTTTACCGCATTTTATACATTTTAACGACATTCTTCAATACTAATTTTCGTATCGTCGCTGATAACCCCGTGATTGAATACCCCTAAACCATACACACACACACACACACGCACACACACACACACACACACACACACACACACACACACACACATATGTATATATATATATATACAGGGTGGTCCATTGATCGTGACCAGGCCAAATATCTCACGAAATAAGCGTCAAACGAAAAAACTACAAAGAACAAAACTCGTCTAGCTTGAAGGGGGAAACCAGATGACGCTATGGTTGGCCCGCTAGATGGCGCTGCCATAGGTGTAACGGGTATCAACTGCGTTTTTTGAAATAGGAACCCCCATTTTTATTACATATTCGTGTAGTACGTAAAGAAATATGAATGTTTTAGTTGGATCACCTTTTTCGCTTTGTGATAGATGGCGCTGTAATTGTCACAAACATATGGCTCACAAATTTAGACGAACAGTTGTTAACAGGTAGGTTTTTTAAATTAAAATACAGAACGTAGGTATGTTCCCCCCTCCTCCTCTCTTGGCAGATCGCCGGGCTCATACACGCTCAGTGGACATTCGCGCGCCGGAGATCATCGCCATCAGTGTCTAGTGTGTGTGCCTTCGTTTGTGTTTAGTGTTCTTTCGCCGTCACGCCACCACTGTTCAACTGTGCCGTCGCAGTCGTCCGTGTTTTGTGCGCCGTGTCCACAGGTTTTAGTGTCTTTTCTTGTCCAGCGTGAACGGCTTCGTATATATTGTTTTTCAGTGTCTACACTTTTTTACCCTCCATTTGTCTTGTATCATCTGTACCTCCATTATGTTTTATATTGTATCACTCTCGGCTGAAGAGTAGCGTATTATGCTGCTGACAGCACACCTTTGTACAAGGTGTTTAAAATAACAATAAAGAAAAAAAAGTAGGTATGTTTGAACATTTTATTTCGGTTGTTCCGGAACCGCGCGACTGCTACGGTCGCAGGTTCGAATCCTGCCTCGGGCATGGATGTGTGTGATGTCCTTAGGTTAGTTAGGTTTAAGTAGTTCTAAGTTCTAGGGGACTGATGACCTCAGATGTTAAGTCCCATAGTGCTCAGAGCCATTTGAACCATTTTTTTCGGTTGTTCCAACGTGATACATATACCTTTCTGAACTTATCATTTCTGAGAACGCATGCTGTTACAGCGTGATTACCTGTAACTACCACTTTAATGCAATAAATGCTCAAAATGATGTCCGTCAATCTCAATGCGTTTGGCAATACATGTAACGACATTCCTCTGAACAGCGAGTAGTTCGCCTTCCGTAATGTTCGCACATGCATTGACATTGCGCTGACGCATGTTGTCAGGCGTTGTCGGTGGATCACGATAGCAAATATCCTTCAACTTTCCCCACAGAAAGAAATCCGGGGAAGTCAGATCCGGAGAACGTGCGGGCCATGGTATGGTGCTTCGACGACCAATCCACCTGTCATGAAATATGGTATTCTATACCGCTTCAACCGCACGCGAACTATGTGCCGGACATCCATCATGTTGGAAGTATATTGCCATTCTTCATGCCGTGAAACATCTTGTAGTAACATCGGTATAATATTACATAGGAAATCAGCATACATCGTACCATTTAAATTGCCATCGATAAAATGGGGGCCAATTATCCTTCCTCCCATAATGCCGCACCATACATTAACCCGCCAAGGTCGCTGACGTTCCCCTTGTCGCAGCCATCGTGGATTTTCCGTTGCCCAATAGTGCATATTATGCCGGTTTACATTACCACTGTTGGTGAATGACGCTTCGTCGTTAAATAGAACGCGATCAAAAAATCTGTCATTGTCCCGTAATTTCTCTTATGCCCAGTGGCAGAACTGTACACGACGTTCAGAGTAGTCGCCATGCAATTCCTGGTGCACAGACATATGGTACGGGCGCAATCGATGTTGATGTAGCACTCTCAACACCGACGTTTTTGAGCTTCCCGATTCTCGCGCAGCTACTGATGTGCGGACTAGCTGCGACAGCTGCTAAAACAACTACTTGGGTATCATCATTTGGTGCAGGTCTTGGTTGACGTTTCACATGTTTCTGAACACTTCCTGTTAACGTAACTATCTGGCGAACGGTCCGGACACTTGGATTTTGTCGTCCAGGATACCGAGCAGAATACATAGCACACGCCCGTTGGGTATTTTGATCACAATAGGCATACATCAACACGAAATCGACATTTTCCGCAGTTGGTAAACGGTCCATTTTAACAATGGTAATGTATCACGATGCAAATACCGTCCACACTGGCGGCATGTTACGTGATACCACGTACTTATACGTTTGTGACTATTACAGCGCCATCTATCACAAAGCGAAAACAGTAGTCCAACTAAAACATTCATATTTATTTACGTACTACACGAATATGTAATAAAAATGGGGGTTCTTATTTTAAAAAAAACGCAGTTGATATCCGTTTGACCTATGGCAGCGCCATCTAGCAGTTCAACCATAGCGTCATCTGGTTTCCCCCTTCAAGCTAGACGAGTTTTGTTCATTGTAGTTTTTTCGTTTGACGCTTATTTCGTGAGATATTTGGCCGGGTCACTATCAATAGACCTACCAAGAGGAAATGCAGATGACACACGGGTATTCATTGGACAAATATATTATACTAGAACTTACTTGTGATTGCACAGATCCTGAGAAATCAGTACCCAGAACAACCACCTCTGGCCGTAATAACGGACTTGAAACCCCTGGACATTGAGTCAAACAGAGCTTGGATGGCGTGTACAGGTACAGCTGCCCATGCAGTTTCAACACGGTACCACAGTTCATCAAGAGTAGTGACTGGCGTATTGTGACGAGCCAGTTGCTCAGCCACCATTGACCAGACGTTTTCAGTTGGTGAGAGATCTGGAGAATGTGGCAGCAGTCGAACATTTTCTGTATCCAGAAAGGCCCGTACAGGACCTGCAACATGCCGTCAAGCATTATCCTGCTGAAATGTAGCGTTTCGCAGGGATCGAATGAAGGATAGAGCCACGGGTCGTAACACATCTGAGATGTAGCGTCCACTGTTCAAAGTGCAGTCAATGCGAACAAGAGGTGACCGAGACGTGTAACCAATGCCACCCCATACCATCACGCCGGGTGATACGCCAGTATGGCGATGACGAATACTCGCTTCCAATGTGCGTTCACCGCGATGTCGCAAAACACGGATGCGACCATCATGATGTTGTACACAGAACCTGTATTCGTCCGAAAAAATGACGTTTTGCCATTCGTGCAACCAGGTTGGTCGTTGAGTACACCATGGCAGGCGCTCCTGTCTGTGATGCAGCATCAAGGGTAACCGCAGCCATGGTCTCCGAGCTGATAGTCCATGCTGCTGGAAACGTCGTCGAACTGTTCGTGCAGATGGTTGTTGTCTTGCAAACGTCCCCATCTGTTGACTCAGGTATCGAGACCTGTCTGCACGATCCGTTACAGCCATGCGGATAAGATGCCTGTCATGTCGACTGCTAGTGATACGAGGCCGTTGGGATCCAGAACGGCGTTCCGTATTACCCTCCCGAACCCACCGATTCCATATTCTGTCTCGACAAACGCGAACAGAAAATGCGATACGATAAACCGCAATCGCGATAGGCTACAATCCGACCTTTATCAAAGTCGGAAACGTGATGGTACGCATTTCTCCTCCTTACACGAGGCATCAAAACAACGTTTCACCAGGCAACGCCGGTCAACTGCTGTTTGTGTGTGAGAAATCGGTTGGAAACTTTCCTCATGTCAGCACGTTGTAGGTGTCGCTACCGGCGCCAGCCTTATGTGAATTCTCTGAAAAGCTAATCATTTGCATATCACAGCATCTTCTTCCTGTCGGCTAAATTTCGCCTCTGTAGCACGTTATCTTCGTGGTGTAGCAATTTTAATGGCCATCCTAAAGAATGAAATGCGCTTTCCTGTGAGAAATGGAACTTTGCATCCGTGTACGCGATGTTCTCCGTCACTTTCGCGTGGTTGAAATTCTACTTGGCTCCCGCATTGGAGTGGAGTGAGGTTTGCTGGCGAGCACACGGAAAGGTAATTGGAGCTGTTAACGAGTCTCTCTGTCTCTGTCCTCTCCCCCCCCCCCCCCTCTCTCTCTCCCTCTCTCCACAGTGCGGCAAAAAGCACCTGCTGTGGGAGCCGTCACGCTCGCCCTGGCGTGAAGCCGGCGCCACGTGCGCGCCACGTGAGCGGCCGCCTGGCAGTGGCAGTCCTCTCCCTCTTCCGCCATGCGTAACGACGAGCGGTCCGCCGGGGCACTCTGCTGATACCACCTGCGAGGGATGACCGCTGGCGAGTAAGAAACACGAAGCCAAGCGCGCCAGCTATTTGCATATGACCTGCTTCCGGCGCGGCTACGAGTCGCCACAGCCCCTGATCACATTGGTGCGTCCACGACGCTTCCAGGCAGAGTGTTGATCAACAGCCGAGCGGTTCTAGGCGCTTCAGTCCGGAACCGCGCGACTGCTACGGTCGCAGGTTCGAATCCTGCCTCGGGCATGGATGTGTGTGATGTCCTTAGGTTAGTTACGTTTAAGTAGTTCTAAGTTCTAGGGGACTGATGACCTCAGAAGTTAAGTCCCATAGTGCTCAGAGCCATTTGAACTATTTTTGTTTATCAACAGATGGCGAAAAACGAATGCCGCAGATAACTCCAAGTTTGGTGCAATTCCCTTCCTCAATGTGTTAGTCACATCAACTAGTGCATACGTCTGTTAAACGTTCTCGTAGCTCCTTATGGCAAGTTGAAAAAGAGAGAGTGAGGCGGAGAGAGGCTGATATTTACGTGCATTTGATCAACCCTTTCCCTCAAAAATATTCCTCTCCTTCATACCTCCTCTGTATTTCCACAGATGTCGTGTCACTGGTCTCATACGTTCTAAGATTGCAGTACACGCGAGGTGCCTATTTGGTTCCACCGACCTGGGTGCAATTCGTAAATTTTAATAAATGTTCACCAACTTGCAGTCTTCTACAGTTGTTATCCCCTGCGCAGAAAACAGCATGTAGGTCCTGAATCCGTTACCTCCAGGTTGTAAGAAACATTTTGCGAGGAGCCGGCCGCGGTGGTCTACCGGTTCTGGCGCTGCAGTCCGGAACCGCGGGACTGCTACGGTCGCAGGGTCGAATCCTGCCTCGGGCATGGGTGTGTGTGATGTCCTTAGGTTAGTTAGGTTTAAGTAGTTCTAAGTTCTAGGGGACTTACGACCTAAGATGTTGAGTCCCATAGTGCTCAGAGCCATTTGAACCATTTAGCGAGGAACTGTTATTTTAGAAATGATTAAATTTCCAATCAATTTGTTCATACAGGATACATCAACATCTACATTTACATCCATTCTCCGCAAGCCACCTGACGGTGTGTGGCGGAGGGTACTTTGAGTACCTCTATCGGTTCTCCCTTCTATTCCAGTCTCGTACTGTTCGTGGAAAGAAAGATTGTCCGTATGCCGCTGTGTGGGCTCTAATCTCTCTGATTTTATCCTCATGATCTCTTCGCGAGATATACGTAGGAGGGAGCAATATACTGCTTGACTCCTCGGTGAAGGTATGTTCCCGATACTTCAACAAAAGCCCGTACCGAGCTACTGAGCGACTCTCTTGCAACGGCTTCCACTGGAGTTTATCTATCACCTCCGTAACGCTCTCGCGATTACGAAATAATCCTGTAACGAAGCGCGCAGCTCTCCGTTGAATCTTCTCTATCTCCTCTATCAACCCTATCTGGCACGAATCCCACACTGGTGAGCAATATTCAAGCAGTGGGCGAACAAGTGTACTTTAACCTACTTCTTTGTTTTCTGATAGCATTTCTTTAGGATTCTTCCAATGAATCTCAGTCTGGCATCTGCTTTACCGACGATGAACTTAATATGATCATTCCATTTTAAATCACTCCTAATGCCTACTCCCAGATAATTTATGGAATTAACTGCTTCCAGTTGCTGACCTGCTATATTGAAGCTGAATGATAAAGGATCTTTCTTTGTATGTTTTCGCAGCACATTACACTTGTCTACATTGAGATTCAATTGCCATTCCCTGCACCGTGCGTCGATTCGTTGCAGATCCTCCTGCATTTCAGTACAATTTTCCATTGTTAGAACCTCTCGATATACTACAGCATCATCCGTAAAAAGCCTCAGTGAACTTCCGATGTTATCCACAAGGTCATTTATGTATATTGTGAATAGCAACGGTCCTACGACACTCCCCTGCGGCACACCTGAAATCACTCTTACTTCGGAAGACTTCTCTCCATTGAGAATGACATGCCGCGTTCTGTTATCTAGGAACTCTTCAGTCAAATCACACAATTGGTCTGATAGTCCATATACTCTTACTTAGTTCATTAAACGACTTTGGGGAACTGTCTCGAACGCCTTGCGGAAGTCAAGAAACACGGCACCTACCTGAGAACCCGTGTCTATGGCCCTCTGAGTCTCGTGGACGAATAGCGCGAGCTGGGTTTCACACGATCGTCTTTTTCGAAACCCATGCTGATTCCAACGGAGTAGATTTCTAGTCTCGAGAAAAGTCATTATACTCGAACATAATATGTGTTCCAAAATTCTACAACTGATCGACGTTAGAGATATACGTCTATAGTTCTGCACATCTGTTCGACATCCCTTCTTGAAAACGGGGGTGACCTGTGCCCTTTTCAAATCCTTTGGAACGCTACGCTCTTCTAGAGACCTACGGTACGCCGCGCGGGACTAGCCGAGCGGTCTGTGGCGCTGCAGTCATGGACTGTGTGGTTGATCCCGGCGGAGGTTCGAGTCCTCTCTCGGGCATGGGAGTGTGTGTTTGTCCTTAGGATAATTTAGGTTAAGTAGTATGTAAGCTTAGGGACTGATGACCTTAGCAGTTAAGTTCCATAAGATTTCACACACATTTGAACATTTAAGACCTACGGTACACCGCTGCAAGAAGGGGGGCACCACTCGCTTTTTATTGGCAGAACAAGAGAAACTGCACAATTACATTCCACTTCAGAGTCACAAAGAATTTCTGTTCTTCAACAAATTAGGGAACTGCGTAAATCTGCGTCGGAGGGTCGAGTCCTTCCTGGGGCATGAGTGTGTCTGTTGTCGTTAGTGTAAGTTAGATTAAGTAGTGTGTAGGCCTAGGGACCGATGACCTTAGCAGTTTCGTCCCATAGGAACTTACCACAAAAAATTTGCATTTTTCTGCAGTTACAATCACACTGTTCTAAACTACACACATCAAAAAACGTTTTGCATCACCTCAGTTCCGAGAGTTCCTGAACCTGTACAGAAAATTGGAATAGAGATCAACATAAACACAATTTCCGGCCTTCTTATTGCTCATGAGAACCACACATTGCATGTTGTACTACTATACAGCGAGACCTTCAGGGGTGGTGGTCCAGATTACTGTACACACCGGTACCTCGAATACCCAGTAGCACATCCTCTTGCATTGATGCATACCTGTATTCGTCGTTGCATACTATCCACAAGTTCATCAAGGCACTGTTTGTCCAGATTGTCCCACTCCTCAACGGCGATTCGCATAGATCCATCAGAGTCGTTGGTGGGTCACGGCGTCCGTAAACAGCCCTTTTCAATCTATCCCAGGCATGTGCGATAGGGTTCATACCTGGAGAACATGCTGCCCACTTTAGTCGAGCGATGTCGTTATCCTGAAGAAAGTCATTCACAAGATGTGCACGATGGGGGCGAGAATTGTCGTCCATGAAGACGAATGCCTCGCCAATATGCTCCCGATATGGTTGCACTATCGGTCGGAGGATGGCATTCACGTATCGTACAGCCGTTACGGCGCCTTCCATGACCACCAGCGGCGTACGTCAGCCCCACATAACAGGTCAAGGGAAAAGCTCATCCCTTACGACAAAATGTGTGTGCAGCTGAATAAGCGAACTGAAAAACTGGCATGTCTGATGATGTTGCACAAATCAGTCAAATTGGACTGTTTTAGTTTGGTTTGTTCTGGGAGCAGATATTTTACTGATGATGAGCGAGTTTCTCAGCGTGCAACGGTCGGTTACGTGTTGGAAATTACTAACAGTGAAAGGGTCCTGTAGCCACCTTTCATAAGTCCGGTAGCCCAATTTCACAAGTATTTCTCTTTCTTTTCCTTGTTTCTCTTTTCTCTTTACTCTCATAGTGGCGTGATTGAATGAATGTGGTTGTGTGTCACGCTGCTAGACGGTGGCGTAGTCTGCTGCAGAAAGTCTGCGATAGTCGTACAGATTCAGCAGCACTGGTACAGAATAGCCAACTCTCGTAGTGGTCAAGTAGGCAAAGAGGTTTGCGCTACTTGTGAGAAATCCACCTGCTTTAGGTTGGTGGCGGAAATGGCATATTTGGGCTTTCCGGTCCACGCGGAGCGTGGAGGAGGCTGGAGAGGAAAAAGGGGGCAGTCTGCCGCCGGTACGGGAAGCGTCCACAGCTGTGCTCCAGTCGAAGAAGGGTGAGTTAGACTGACCGCGTGGCGCGTTGTTACTTGGCGAGGGGAGAGCTGTTAGCTTTTGGTCTCGCTTTTCAAATCTGGAAGATTGCGATGCCTTGTCGCAGCAAGGAATGCTAAACTTCGGCAGATTTTTCTTTTAGCAAATTTCTGTAGCAGACTTGGATCCGCCGGAAGAACGCCACACAAAGGTGTCGATAAGAAGTGAGCACTCGCTTCTGTATGAATGTCTGTTTGCCTTCAGCTGTGCCTGCATAAGCTTTCACCTTTCTAAATATTTAGAGCTTTGCCTTCTCGTAAATTTTCCGTGCTTTATGTGTCTTTCGTTCGTGGGGAGCCAACCACGTGGTAGAACATTATAGTTGTTGGCTACCGGCATCACTAACTGTCCGATCGCATGTTTGTTTTAGATAATGTTAACATGATTATGTGATGTGATATTGTTGGAATTTGGCACTATACCTAGAAATTGTGTCTCCACAAACCACGTGTTATCAGGAATCGTGTACAGGCCTCACATCCTTACCTTAGGAATAAATGGTTTTATCTACAATTTTCTCTTGTGTTCCGAGATTACGTTTTGCACCTAAGCCACTCACCTCGTAGGTTTCCCGTTAGCACATCCAATGCGTTTCCTTATGCACAGGTCCAGTGATTAGTCTCCCCTTGTATATTATAACAAATGCTTTAGATTAAGCCTTATTTTCAGGTGTGTTGCTGGGAGCTGATCTTCTGCACAGTGTTCTTGCATGTGCTATTTTATTTTAAATGTTTGATTGTCGCGAACAGTGCACGGGGAATACTATTAATTACATCGTATCCGCTATGAGCGACCTCACCACGTGTGCATTTTTGTGAGTTTTTGGTCTGTGATCAAATTAATTTATTACTGACTCGACCAAACCTTCGATTACTTGTATGGTTAGAGTCGGTGGCGACCCGAATCTTCTCAAGTTAACTTCACAAGCGATAAGCATTTACATTCTCAATAATAACGTAATAACCCGTAGTAACCGGTTAGTTACAACAGAGTCTGGGAATGTGTCAATTGGATCAGGAGGGTGAATGGAGGCAAATAAGCAGCTACAACTGAACAGTGCGCGTATTGTGTGTGTGTGTGTATATGTGTGTTTGCGTGTGTATGCGTGCGTTGTGAAAAGTATCAACACTCTCAAAGTATTGATGTGAAAGCCCCCATATATTATAGTGATACGCAAATGAAACACATGATGACAGTGAAAATATTTCTAAAGCTATATGAATCGAAATAATGTCCCAAAAGTAGTTACACAGCACACAGTTTCACATATTTTCGCAACAGATATGAAAAGAACATTCACATCTTAGCACAGAGTAGAATTCGTAATTGCATAATAGTAGTAGAGCAAACTTCGTACAAGCCCATTTTGTTAGTATGAGTTGCCTACATCAGAGGCAGGTATGCACTCAGGGGAAAACCTACTGTTCTCCTTTGATTGACAGGTCCTTAACCTATTGTTTTGGTAAAAGGATCCTGCCTTTTGATTGTCAGGTTCTTACCTATTGTTCTGCTAAAAGGATCCTTCCTTTTGTTTGACAGGCACTTAACCTATTATTCTCCCACCCCCTCCCAATTCCTCCTCCCCCACCCCTCAGGAAACCTCCCACCTCACTGCTAGAGGTACACTTTCAGATCTGAGTTATTGGAATAGCCCCTCTCACTCTATTAAATGTGATTGACTACTTTATTAAAGTGATCAATTGATTAACCTCTCCTCCTCTGGTAAAGTCCCTCCCCTGCCACCCTCCCACCCAGACATTGGCAGGAAAAAGATTCAGTTGATCGGTCATTTGGAGGGAATTCGGTTGCAGACAATGTATAGAATTTTATTTAATTATTTTTGGCAGTGTATGGAACATATACTGCCCCCATGAACATGGACCTTGCCGTTGGTGAGGAGGCTTGTGTGCCTCAGTGATACAGATGGCCATACCATAGCTGCAACCACAATGGAGGGGTATCTGTTGAGAGGCCAGACAAATGTGTGGTTCCTGAAGAGGGCAGCAGCCTTTTCAGTAGTTGCAGGGGCAACAGTCTGGATGATTGACTGATCTGGCCTTGCAACACTAACCAAAATGGCCTTGCTGTGCTGGTACTGCGAATGGCTGAAAGCAATGGGAAACCACAGCTGTAATTTTTCCTGAGGGCATGCAGCTTTACTGTATGGTTAAATGATGATGGCGTCCTCTTGGGTAAAATATTCCGGAGGTAAAATAGCCCCCAATCGGATCTCTGGGCGGGGACTACTCAAGAGGACGTCGTTATCAGGAGAAAGAAAACTGGCGTTCTACAGATCGGAGTGTGGAATGTCAGATCCCTTAATCGGGCAGGTAGGTTACAAAATTTAAAAAGGGAAATGGATAGGTGAAAGTTAGATATAGTGGGAATTAGTGAAGTTCGGTGGCAGGAGGAACAAGACTTTTGGTCAGGTGAATACAGGGTTATAAATACAAAATCAAATAGGGGTAATGCAGGAGTAGGTTTAATAATTAATAAAAGATAGGAGTGTGGGTAAGCTACTACCAACAGCATAGAGAAACGCATTATTGTGGCCAAGATAGACACGAAGCCCATGCCTACTACAGTAGTACAAGTTTATATGCCAACTAGCTCTGCAGATGATGAAGAAATTGATGCAATGTATGATCATATCAAAGAAATTATTCAGGTAGTGAAGGGAGACGAAAATTTAATAGTCATGGGTGACTGGAATTCGAGAGTAGGAAAAGGGAGAGAAGGAAACATAGTGGGTGAATATGGATGGGGGAGAGAAATGAAAGAGGAAGCCGTCTGGTAGAATTTTGCACAGAGCATAACTTAATCATAGCTAACACTTGGTTCAAGAATCATAAAAGAAGGTTGTGTACAAGGAAGAATCCTGGAGATACTACAAGGTATCAGACAGATTATATAATGGTAAGACAGAGATTTAGGAACCAGGTTTTAAATTGTAAGACATTTCAGGGACAGATGTGGACTCTGACCACAATCTATTGGTTATGAACTGTAGATTAAAACTGAAGAAACTGCAGAAAGGTGGGAATTTAAGGAGATGGGACCTGGATAAACTGACTAAACCAGAGGTTGTACAGAGTTTCAGGGAGAGCATAAGGCAACAATTGACAAGAATGGGGGAAAGAAATACAGTAGAAGAAGAATGGGTAGCTTTGAGGGATGAAGTAGTGAAGGCAGCAGACGATCAAGTAGGTAAAAAGACGCGGGCTAATAGAAATCCTTGGGCAACAGAAGAAATATTGAATTTAATTGATGAAAGCAGAAAATATAAAAACGTAGTAAATGAAGCAGGCAAAAAGGAATACAAACGTCTCAAAAATGAGATCGACAGGAGTGCAAAATGGCTAAGCAGGGATGGCTAGAGGACAAATGTAAGGATGTAGAGCCTTATCTCACTAGGGGTAAGATAGATACTGCCTACAGGAAAATTAAAGAGACCTTTGGAGAAAAGAGAGCCACTTGTATGAATATCAAGAGCGTTGATGGAAACCCAGTTCTAAGCAAAGAAGGGAAAGCAGAAAGGTGGAAGGAGTATATAGAGGGTCTATACAAGGGCGATGTACTTGAGGACAATATTATGGAAATGGAAGAGGATGTAGATGAAGACGAAATGGGAGATACGATACTGCGTGAAGAGTTTGACAGAGCACTGAAAGACCTGAGTCGAAACAAGGCCCCGGGAGTAGACAACATTCCATTGGAACTACTGACGGCCTTGGGAGAGTCAGTCCTGACAAAACTCTGCCATCTGGTGAGCAAGATGGAGGAGACAGGCGAAATACCCTCAGACTTCAAGAAAAATATAATAATTCCAATCCCAAAGAAAGCAGGTGTTGATAGATGTGAAAATTACCGAACTATCAGTTTAATAAGTCACGGCTGCAAAATACTAACGCGAATTCTTTACAGACGGATGGAAAATCTGGTAGAAGCCGACCTCGGCGAAGATCAGTTTGGATTCCGCAGAAATATTGGAACACGTGAGGCAATACTGACCCTACGACTTATCTTAGAAAATAGATTAAGGAAAGGCAAACCTACGTTTCTAGCATTTGTAGACTTAGAGAAAGCTTTTGACAATGTTGACTGGAATACAGGGAGCGAAAGGTTATTTACAATTTGTACAGAAACCAGATGACAGTTATTAGAGTCGAGGGACATGAAAGGGAAGCAGTGGTTGGGAAGGGAGTGAGACAGGGTTGTAGCCTCTCCCCGATGTTGTTCAATCTGTATATTGAGCAAGCAGTAAAGGAAACAAAAGAAAAATTTGGAGTAGGAATTAAAGTCCATGGAGAAGAAATTAAAACTTTGAGGTTCGCCGATGACACTGTAATTCTGTCAGAGACAGGAGGAGAATATAAGATGAACATCAACAAAAGCAAAACGAGGATAATGGAATGTAGTCGAATTAAGTCAGGTGATGCTGAGGGAATTAGATTAGGAAATGAGACACTTAAAGTAGTACATGCGTTTTGCTATTTGGGTAGCAAAATAACTGATGATTGTCAAAGTAGAGAGGCTATAAAATGTAGACTGTCAATGGCAAGGAAAGCGTTTCTGAAGAAGAGAAATTTGTTAACATCGAGTATAGATTTAAGTGTCAGGAATTCGTTTCTGAAAGTATTTGTATGGAGTGTAGCTATGTATGGAAGTGAAACATGGACGATAAATAGTTTGGACAAGAAGAGAATAGAAGCTTTCGAAATGTGGTGCTACAGAAGAATGCTGAAGATTAGATGGGTAGATCACATAACTAATGAGGATGTACTGAATGGGATTGGGATGAAGAGGAATTTGTGGCACAATTTGACAAGAAGAAGGGACCGGTTGGTAGGACACATTCTGAGGCATCAAGGGATCACCAATTCAGTATTGGAGGGAAGCGTGGAGGGTAAATATCGTAGAGGGAGACCAAGAGATGAATACACTAAGCAGGTTCAGAAGGATGTCGGTTGCAAGAAGTACTGGGAGATGAAGAAGCTTGCACAGGATAGAGTAGCATGGAGAGCTGCATCAAACCAGTCTCAGGACTGAAGACAAGAACAACAACAACATGGAATATAGTTTATTTATTTAGTTAAAGAATTGGTCTAGAAATCGATTGCTGTGTATGGGTTATTGTTTACACAATTTAGACAATGTGTGGAATATTGTTTAGTTTTAACCATTTGGGGGATTAAAGGCAGTGTATTGAATATATGGAAATTGGTGGCTCTTTGGTGGAGAGGAAGGATCTCATAACAGAAAATTCAAGAGAATATTATTTACTTATAAAAAATCCTGTTTGTGGGGTTGGATTTTTCTTGCTCATTATTCTCTGCTGTTTGGAAACATGTAGCACTTATAAGAAGTAATTATGTGGGTCAAACATGTTGCATAACCTAATGTCGGACACTGTACTCTGGGTGTCTTAACCTAATGTTTGGGGTCTTTGATGGCACTTAACCTATTGGGTCTATTTTCGTGTATACTGTTAGAATTCTTTGAATGTTATACTGACGTCACAGAACTCCAAGGCATGCTCACACTGGTACCATAGGCAATGACGAGTGTCTTGACCTAATGCTTGGTTCTTTGTCAGCACTTAACCTATTGTTCTGTTAAGTTTCTTACCATGTCACCACCATTTTCTGAAACCATTGTACCGCCTTTGATACCAAATTAAGTAATTAGTTATGTTCTCCCACCGTTTCCTGGTACACTCTTCAAATTTCACATGCTTTTGAACGGCATCTATGGAGCATTCTTCTTTGTCACCTACCCCATTAAACAATTGTACTGCGTTTTACACAAAAATTATGCAAATTGACCTAGTGTTCTGCACTTAACTGGTTGTTCTGCTCCATGTCACCCACTCATGCACACCCTCCCCTTAACTATTGTACTGCTTACACCACCTTGATATAAAAAATTTATGCAAATTAATTAAATCGATATTCCTCACACTTATAAGGTAGTTTTCTTAATTCACAGCATCCTATTGGTTGGTGAAATCGATGGACTATAGTTTAAAGAAAAGACTGCTAATAAAAAACACATCCTGCCACCTGCCACCCGCCACCCGACGCTGACGCCACCGACTCTGCACATGAACACCAGGAATCGGGGTGCACTGGCGGCCCCTGAGAAGTGATGATGCGGCCATCAGCTGCCAAGCCACGCACAGGTGTCCATTTGGGTCCCGTAAGCATGAGGAGACGGCATCCCTTTCATGCTTGACACCTGAGAAATTCAAAAAATACGTGTTCACCTAGGACTGTTACTGGCACGTTGACGCATAGTGCAGTGCAAGTCCAGCATAACGAGATATTTGCATAGCTGCTGAAGGGTTTTTCAGTGTTATACTGACATCACATATCTATGTAAATAACAGCCAAGTCCCCCCTCTGGATGCGCTATAGAAATCTAATGCAATGTTTCACAGTGTAACACAGCCTGCATCGTTCCTAGCGATTCCAATGGGACATGTGAGCTGCATCTAGCTGTGCAAGCATGCCTACCTGCCCAGCGTGGCTGATGCATCACCACAAAATGTTTGTCCTGCTGTCAACATACAAATGTTAAACTTTCTCACCACTAAAATCTTTCATCATGTCTGTACAAGCTCATAAACAAAACACTGTTAATCATAAAAGCATTCTTCTTGTTTGGAAAGAGAGCACTGACTAAGCACAGACATGAGGAAATCAGAACAATTACGCAAACGTAATTCAAAGTACTGTCTTACAGAAGAGAAAAATGGCAAGAATTATCAGTATCCTACAGCTACTGGTCTGGAGATGTTCTCATGCTGTAGTGGTGGATGAGTGAAGGCATCCCTGCCAGAGATGGACAGTCTGCTTCAACTTGTATTTGAACACTAGCTTTCTCAGAACTTTCTGTTGATACCTTGCCTCCATCTTGTTCGAATCAGTTTGTAGATGCCCGTACATCCCGGCACAAGGGATGTCTTGTGAATGAATGGAGAATTATGATTGGCCCTTATTGCCTGGTTGGAGATTGGTTTCACGTTCTAATGTTCAAGCTCCCGTCCGCAGTGGCAGACCAGTGTAATTGAGTAAGTGTCTTTCTGTATTTGACGATCTGTAGGCTACTTTTCAGGGTTTAATTGTCAATTTAATGACCAGAGGTTGACAAATGTGCTCAATTATTGACTTGCTTAATTTGTAAAACTCTTTCTCTTGAATAAATCATGCAGTTTTTCTGAAATTGAAATAATTTGTTTGTCTGTAAATGTACATGACATCTACCAATTTCCATTCCATTCGGATAATTCCTTCATGGTGCGTCGTTCATTTCTTTGTTTTAGAGAGTATTAGGGCCAAGTGTAGATTAAAGGCTCTCTTGGAATATTACTTTTATGTTTTTATTCCAGTTATAGATCACATTTTGTTTTTATCCATGTCATTAATATCTGTCAGTAATGACCACCATCAGACCTGAGTACACCCAATGCCATAATCGCACCGAGGCAGCATATATGAAAAGGGTACAGTCAAAGTAATAAACCAAACAGGCTTCGTCATGTCTATGTAAAATGAAAGTACCATATACAAAGTTCTAGCAGACATATGGAATCTTTGAAGCATCTTCTTACGCTACCATTACTTTGGGTGTACCATTCTCACATATGCTGAGTCCCATTGATTAGAAATTTGTGTACAACCAGGTCTGACCGAAATTAATAACATGGATAAAAAATGTGATCCGCACCAGAGAAAAATATATAAATACCTTCTGGACTATGTCGCAACTTGTTAATCTGCTGGAAGTATTGCGTTCAAGATCTGTAGAAACCGCATGCTGCTTTCTTCGCTGTGAGAAAAATCTCCACTGCCTCTGGCACTGAAAAATGAAGGCTTGTAAGGGATTCGCCACCCTGCTGGAGCAAATGTAATATTGATGTATTGCTCACTTGCTAGAACGACAACTCACAGGCGCTGCCTGAGACATGAAATATTTTTGCCCCTGTTAAAAGAGAGCTGCAATAGAGTCGCAGGTCAGAGCAATCTCTGTCACAGTTGCAGTCGCTCGCTGCTACAGTGTAGTTATAGTGTGTCACTGGTACAGCTCAGTTTATAGTTAGTAGCTGTTAAAGTCACAGTGTAGAACAAATTGTAAAATTTTATTATATGGAACTGAATTATAATTGTGATCAGCTGCAGAGCTAAATGATACCATGGAATGAGATGATGATGAACAAATGAATAATTGATAATATAATGACAAATCAACAGTGTAATTAAGTCAACCATCTATTGTAAGGTAAATTTTATTATTTCTAATGGCATGCGTGTAGTTAAGTCACTTGTCTGAGATGTTAATATGAATTTGTTTCAATCTTTTCTTTTGTGATTCGACAGCACCAGTTGACCCAGATTTGTAATATATACAATTTTCCCGTGTAATGGACTGTAGATCTTTATCAATAACTTAAAAAATTTTCAGAATATAATTGTTTTTACCAGTCAACTATAAAAGTATAATTTCCCCTGAAGTCATAGCCACTCCCGATCCAGTCATTTACCTAAATGAAAATATTCCAGAATTTTTGTCTCATCATAGTTATGTGCTCTTTAGTAATCATACGACCAGCTGTGCAGCTGTGTCACCAAGTAAAGTCAGTTTTTCTAGTAATTCAGATCTCAGACAATTAGTAGATAGGCAGGCATTGCACTAAGCTGTGCCATTTACGAGCAGATATATAGACAGCATTATCGGGTGATACCATCACGAGGAAAGAATTTTTCAGTTTATTTCTCATGGACAGATTCAGATTGATTTCACAGGGCCATGGCTTAGCGCTGCTTACGTCAAAATTTATCAATTTTTCATGAGTTAAGATTTATCAGTTTTCATATGTCAGAATTTAATTATCCAAATTTAATTATTTTTATTTTTATTATCTTTTCGGGAAGGTTACACACATTACTTTATATTTTTTTATTTATACGGGAAGGTTACAGACTTGTTTGCTATGCTTGCTTCCCACTCTCGTATCTCGTATGGTGTTATATTCTGAGGCAGCTCTGTGCTCCTGCAAAGAATATTCTCAGCTCAGAAAGGGCGGGCAGACTGATCTGCTTTGTCAGTTCGCCAACTTCGTGTAGGCCATTGGTCAGGTGTCCTGGAATGCTAACTGTGGTGTCACCGCCAGACACCACACTTGCTGGGTGGTAGCCTTTAAATCGGCCGCGGTCCGTTTGTATATGTCGGACCCGCGTGTCGCCACTATCAGTGATTGCAGACCGAGCGCCGCCACACGGCAGGTCTAGAGAGACTTCCTAGCACTCGCCCCTGTTGTACAACCGACTTTGCTAACGATGGTTCACTGAGAAAATACGCTCTCATTTGCCGAGACGATAGTTGGCATAGCCTTCAGCTACGTCATTTGCTACGACCTAGCAAGGCGCCATTACCAGTTACTATTGATACTGTAAAACATGTACCGTCAAGAGCGACGCTCATCATTAATGGATTAAAGTTAAGTATTCCACCAGCTACGTCCGTTTTTCTAAAGTCTAATTTTCTTGTCCTGTTCCAGACCTCACGCCAGCCTGCGTGAGCTAAAACGCGTGCCTTTTCGGCTTCCTCTAGTACCCGGTGTTGGCTCTCCTGCCAACACACAACACTAACCCTGCCATCCCTGTGCATATATTCCATGCGATTCGTTGCTGGCAATATTGACTCATTCAATAGAAACTGCAAATTTCATCCAGTGAACACTAGAAGGAAAAATGATATGCACTTGGAGTAATACTTTCTTAAGCATCGTACAGAAAGCTCTCATAGGGATCGTGAGGATAAGATTAGATTTGTTATAGCACGCACTGAAACATTTAAACAATCATTTTTCCCGCGCTCAGTAAGTGATTGGAACTGAAAAAATCCCTGATAACTGGTACAGTGAGACGTACCCTCCGTCATGCACTTCACAGTGTTTCGCAGAGTATATATGTTCAGTATATGTGGATGTATATATCGAAAAATGTGCCGAGTTCGGCATGTTTTACACTGAAGGGCCAAGGAAACTAGTATAGGCATGCGTATTCAAATACAGAGATATGTAAACAGGCAGTATACGGAGCTGTGGTCGGAAACGCCTATATAAGACTACAAGTGTCTGGCGCACTTGTTCCATCGATTACTGCTGCTACAATGGCAGGTTATCAAGATTTAAGTGAGTTTGAACGTGGTGTTATAGTCGGTGCACGAGCGACGGGACACAGCATTTCCGAGGTAGCGATGAAGTGAGGATTTTCCCATACGACCGTTTCACGAGTGTACTGTAAATATCAGGAATCCGGCAAAACATCAGACGTCCCACATCGCTGCGGCGGGAAAGGATCCTGCAAGAACGGGACCAATGACAACTGAAGAGAATCGTTCAGCATGACATAAGTGCAACTCTTCCGCAAATTGTTGCAGATTTCAACGCTGGGCTATCAAAAAGTGTCGGCGTGCGAACCATTCAACGGAACATTATAGACACGGGCTTTCGGAGCCGAAGGCCCACTCGTGTACCCTTGAGGACTGCACGACACAACGGTATGCACCTCGCCTGGGCCCGTCAACACCGAAATTGAACTGTGATGATGATGATGTTTGGTTTGTGGGGCGCTCAACTGCGTGGTTATCAGCGCCCGTACAATTTCCCAACCTTTGCTCAGTCCAATTTCGCCACTTTCCTGGATGATGATGAAATGATGAGGACAACACAAACACCCAGTCATCTCGAGGCAGGTGAAAATCCCTGACCCCGCCGGGAATCGAACCCGGGACCCCGTGCTCGGGAAGCGAGAACGCTACCGCGAGACCACGAGCGGCGCACGAAATTGAACTGTTGATGACTGGAAACATATTGCCTGCTCGAAGGAGCCTCGTTTCAAATTGTATCGAGCGGATGGACGTCTAAGGGTATGGAGACAATCTCATGAATATATAGACCCTGCATGTCAGTAGGGGACTCTTCAAGATGGTGGAGGTTCTGTAATGGTGTGGGGCGTGTGCAGTCGGAGTGATATGAGACCCCCTAATACATCTAGATGCAACTCTGACAGATGACATCTACGTAAGCATCCTGTCTGATCACCTGCATCCATTCACGTCCATTGTGCGTCCCGGCGGACTTGGGCAATTCCAGCACGACGATCCGGCGTCTCACACGTTCAGAATTGCTACAGAGTGCCTCCAGGAACACTCTTCTGAGTTTAAACACTCCCGCTGGCCACAAAACTCTCCACACATAAATATTATTGTGCGTGTCTGGGATGCCTTGCAACATCCTGTTCAGAAGATGATGATGATGTTTGGTTTGTGGGGGGCTCAACTGAGTGGTTATCAGCGTCCGTACAAATTCCCAACCTTTGCTCAGTCCAATCTCGTCACTTTCATGAATGATGAGGAAATGATGAGGGCAACACAAACACTCAGTCATCTCGAGGCAGGTGAAAATCCCTGACCCCGCCGGGAATCGAACCCGGGACCCCGTGCTCGGGAAGCGAGAACGCGACCGCGACACCACGAACTGCGGACCCTGTTCAGAAGAGATCTTCACTCCTCGTACTTCTACCGATTTATGGATAGCCCTGCAGGATTCATGGTGTCAATTCCCTCCAGCACTACTTCCGACATTAGTCGAGTCCATGCCACGTTGTGTTGCCGCACTTCTGCGTTTTCTCGGGGCCCTACACGATATTAGGCAGGTATACCAGTTTCTTTGGGTCTTCAGTGTACTCTCAGCAGGACTGAAAAAAAGTGTGATAATTCTGAAGCATTATAATCCAAGTTGAAACGTTTCCCTGTGGCACAGACGTATTCTGTAATGGTGGTCCTCGCAATAACTGAGAACTTTGGACAGCAGTTTATTATTTATACGTACGTTCTGTCACAATTTTTTTGGTGTTGTATTAATTCTGTAATTCATTTGTCCATAAATTTTCTATTAAACTTTCTGTGAGCTGTATAATCACTCGTTCCACAGCCAAGTAGCTTCGGCTCGTCTGGTGTCACGATATCTGATAAATAAATAAATACTATGGGTGTCCACGGGTGCATTCATCCGTGCTGCCCTCTACCAGCGGCCCGGAGTCTTCGTCATTGTCATCAACTAAGTGCGACCGTTCCCCAGCTTTAAAGTCGTGTGACTAGGGTTGTCCTGCGTCGCTGATCGGGCCCTGGCGGTGCGTAATGAGGTGCGTTACGCCACACGACGTCACGTGACGTCACGGCGCGGTCCGCTATCGAGCTTAACGACGCACGAAGTGTGCCACCGCCTCCGCACCCTCGCGGCTTTCTGAACTCTCCCCAGGGCGTGTTCCCCGTCACTGCCGACACCTCCGGCTCGCGACACGCCCCACCCTGCTTGCCCAACTTTGCATCAGTATGAGCAGTCTATTAATTCTGTCGATTTATCGATTTCCTACAAGGAGTTGGGTTAGTATCGTGTTCCATGCTTCATATACACGATAAACGTTATGATCGGGAACGTCTCAGCCGAACAGATATAGAACACTTATTTAAAATAAACTACTGGCCATTAAAATTGCTATACTAAGAAGAAATGCAGATGATAAACGGGTATTCATTGGACAAATATATTATACTAGAACTGACATGTGATTACACTTTCACGCAATTTGGGTGCATAGATCCTGAGAAATCAGTACCCAGAATAACCACCTCTGGCCGTAATAACGGGCTTGATACGCCTGGGCATTGAGTCAAACAGACGGCGTTTACAGGTACAGCTGCCCATGCAACTACAACACGATACCACAGTTCATCAAGAGTAGTGACTGGCGTATTGTGACCAGACGTTTTCAGTTGGTGAGAGATCTGAGAATGTGCTGGCCAGGGCAGCAGTCGAACATTTTCTGTATCCAGAAAGGCCCGTACATGACCTGCAACATTCGGTCGTGCATTATCCTGCTGAAATGTAGGGTTTCACAGGGATCGAATGAAGGGTAATGGTTCAAATGGCTCTGAGCACTATGGGACTTAACATCTATGGTCATCAGTCCCCTAGAACTTAGAACTACTTAAACCTAACTAACCTAAGGACACCACACAACACCCAGCCATCACGAGGCAGAGAAAATCCCTGACCCCGCCGGGAATAGAACCCGGGAACACGGGCGTGGGAAGCGAGAACGCTACCGCACGACCACGAGATGCGGGCTGAACGAATGAAGGGTAGAGCCACGGGTCGTAACACATCTGAAATGTAACGTCCACTGTTCAAAGTGCCGTCAATGCGAACAAGAGGTGACCGAAACGTGTAACCAATGGCACCCCATACCATCACGCCGGGTGATACGCCAGTATGGCGATGACGAATACACGCTTCCAGTGTGTGTTCACCGCGATGTCGCCAAACACGGATGCGACCATCATGATGCTGTAAACAGAACCTGGATTCATCCGAAAAAATGACGTTTTTCCATTCGTGCACTCAGGTTCGTCGTTGAGTACACCAACGCAGGCGCTCCTGTCTGTGATGCAACGTCAGGGGTAACCGCAGCCGTGGTCTCCGAGCTGATAGTGCATGCTGCTACAAACGTCATCGAACTGTTCGTGCAGGTGGTTGTTGTATTGCAAACGTCCCCATCTGTTGACTCAAGGATCGAGGCGTGTCTGCACGATCCGTTACAGCCATGCGGATAAGATGCCTGTCATCTCGACTGCTAGTGAGAGGAGGCCGTTCGGATCCAGCACGGCGTTCCATATTACCCTCCTGAACCCACCGATTCTATATTCTACTAACAGTCATTGGATCTCGACCAACGTGAGCAGCAATGTCGCGATACGATAAATCGCAATCGCGATAGGCTACAATCCGACCTTTATCAAAGTCGGAAACGTGATGGTACGCATTTCTCCTTCTTACACGAGGCATCACAACAACGTTTCACCAGGCAACGCCGGTCAAGTGCTGTTTGTGTATGAGAAATCGGTTGGAAACTTTCCTCATGTCAGCACGTTGTAGGTGTCGCCACTGGCGCCAACATTGTGTGAATGCTCTGAAAGGTAATCATTTGCATATCACAGCATCTTCTTCCTGTCGGTTAATTTTCGCGTGTGTAGCACGTCATCTTAGTGGTGTAGCAATTTTTATGGCCAGTAGTGTAAGATGAAACATACTGGCCACTTAGAGGTTTTTCTGTGTAAATGACTATTTGTTTACATCGAAAAATTCGTCTACGATATGGAGCTCAAGCCGTTCATTCATTGGAGATCGATGGATGCCATTAAGAAGGAGAAACTTCACGAATGTGAAACGAGTCAAGGTATACATTTATGTGACACAAGAACATCACAGAAAAGTAATCTGTATATTGTACTAACAAAACGTTATCGCTATACTGCTTAATGCTATACCGGGTGGTTATAATTAAGCTTCCGTTGGAAATGAAGTCCCATGCTTCTTGACAGAGCGTAGGGGAACGATGCAGAAGACCCGCACCGCCGTTTTAGGCAAGGTCCTAGTGGAGGTAGTTTGTCATTGTCTTCCTCCGACCGTAATGGAAATGAATGATGATGATGAAGACGACACAACAACACCCAGTCGTCTCGGGGCCGGTGAAAATCCCTGACACCGCCGGTTAGCGAACCCGGGACTCCGGGCTCAGGAAGCGAGAACGCTACTGTGAGACCACGAGCTGCGGGCGTTATAACGCGAAAACTGATTACCGTACGAGTGCCACATTTGGCAGCATTAATGTCCGGAGCATGGACTGCATGATTTCCATGCGTCACAGCGCCACCGTCCAGTTCCTACCATGGCCTATAAATCACGATACCTGATCACGGCATCAGTCGTCGTGATTCACAGTCTCACACATCGGACCAGTCGCAGTGCTCTTGTTGATGTGTCGACGTGAGCCTGGACAAAAGCAATAGGGTATTATTGGTGAAGCTTTATTATCAAACCAAGGGTAATTCTGCAGCTGGACTGCGAGAATATCGCCTGCTGAAAGGATTACGGAAGGGTCCTCTTTCTCCACCTGCTGTTCGGAGCATGATGAAGACGTCCAAAATGCTACTCCAGGCGGGTGAAAAATGAATGTGCACAACGGTAAATACTGAACGCGAAAATGAAGATTTTACCCTGTCTGACTGCCCCCTGAAGCAGACCTTAGGATCTCTTAATGGGATATTATCTCCTCCTTCTTGCTCTTTAACATATAAATTACAACATGAACATAAATGAATAACTAAGGGAACTAGTAACTACAAATGATAAATGCTGTTTCTGCTTATACATTTATTGTGGATTAAAACCCCTTTATATATTACAAATGTTTATATGCATCAATGTACAAATGGATTTCCTAACAAATATGATTAATCAAGTGCCCAAATCTGTCCCTTTTTATGGCTTCGCGATCTAATATAAATAACGCGAAATGACTGACGTCACCTACGCACCGAACTCTAGAGGACACTATTTTCAAAGGTGATCTACAGTGGTGTGCAACCTCAGTGGAAATAAAATTTACGTGATCACAGCTGTTTATCTTTATATCCCTAATAAGCCGAAGCAATTAGCAATATCACCGTATGTACAGCGTCTGGTGCGTCGGAGTGATGATTCTTGTACATGTCTGCGACGATGGAAGAACTCCAGCCACAAAATAAAAATTTTTCAAACACTAGAACGGCAGAAGGGGGTCCTCTGACTAATATGATCTAATACGGTCTTCTACTGTCTGTATTCTACAGACAAGAAACGCGAGCTCCCAGCCACAAGGACAGAACGCAGATAACGTCTCTAATTGAGTATTGACAGAGGAAGTGCTCTCAATCACTGAACGCTGCGTACTCAACGACGACTTCCTACCCGGAGGCGAAGACCAGAATCATATAAGTGAGCAACAGTACTGTGCCTAATCATTCTAACTATAAAATCTCCTGAGAGCAAAGACAGCAAGTACGTCTGTACCAACAAAAGCTAATACTAAAGGACCGTCAAATACGGGTGCTCAAAACGGAAGACAATTTCTCTCCACTGCTGGCTTCCCAGCAAAGCTCGGCTCCCCTCCCTTGTAACTGCAGAAGGGGAATCATATTCTCGAAACCACGGAATATTATCTCTCTCTCCAGATTCTTCCGAACGCCGATCGACCATATTTTAGTCTTTTGTCGTCCAGCGCGGAAAGTTTGCGAGGAAATATCTATACCCGTTAATTAGGAATTCATGCAGTGGTGCACTTGTCAGAGTAAAAATCCTCGGGAATAACCCAGCCTGCGTGATTTTCGAGGTAACGCTCCCTCGTTCCTCTCTGTGGCGTCCAAGATTTTCAGAGTTTCCGAAGTATTATCCGGCCCCACTAAAACACCGGCTGGCCGCCGCTGTATTGTGCTTTAGCGCTCAGGTGCCCCGACCGTCCGTCTTGTCTACTTCCTGTGTTAAGCAGGACCAATACACCTGTGCGCGCTTTTCCACCCAGGGCTGAGTTACGCCTCCGTTTCATTACCAATGTCGTTCCAGCCTCTACTAGTATACGCAGTCACTCATTATACTGTTTTGATAATAAAGACACTCCATCACTGTTAATGCAAAAAGCGTTAACAACTATGTACAAGGTGTATGTGACAATGTCAGTTTTCTTTAAACATTCATATATACAGTGTACAACCTATCAAATGATACCTAACTCCGGTTGTAAATCACGATAAACTATGTAGCTGAGTTCTTGTAAGGTGCGAAATTATAGCCACCTTACAGACGTGCGAATCAGCTGGAGAACTGGACGTCGCTCCGGGAAGAGGCTGATGATGGGTTGCGCCACAGGTGGTTGATAAAATCGCTGTTGATATGGCAGACAACGCTGCGCGAATCTCAAATTGTATCCGTACAAGGTCCATATCGAGCAGCGGCTTGCACTACAGAACGCACAACGACGTGTTGACTTCGCTCTCCACTTTCTCGCAAGGATTGAAGTTGGCAAGGGCTGGCCCTGGACCGTCGAATGGACAGACGAAGCTCATTTGTCTCTGACGGGTGAGGTGAACACAGAATTACCGAGTGTGGGGATCTTCACCTCCAGTCACTGTGCATGAAGTGCCTCTGTATGGTGAACGTTTCACTGTATGGTGCGTCTTCACGGCTACGTTCGTCATTGGCCCATATTTTTTGAACAGGTTGACGCTCAAGGACCAAGGACGCGCAATGTGACTGGTCAACTTTACTGCGATTTGCTTCACCAGCCTATCATACCCGCTCTACAGGGGAGAGACTCATTAAACTGAACAGTTTTCATACAAGATGGGGCCTCACCCCACATCGCTCGTGATTCACCAGCTTCTCCGAAACACATTTGGAAACGATCTAACTATCGGCCGATCGTATCCACATGGTTGGCCAGCACGATCACCTGATCTCATTACCTGTGATTTCTGATTTTGCGGGTACCTGAAGGACAGGGTCTACCAGGGGAACATTCGCACGTGTGTGAATCACACATGTACTGATCTGAAACGCAGCATATCAAGAGAGGTAGTCATCATACCTACGGACATTCTTCGTTCTACTGTGCAGAATGCAGTCCTGCGCTTTAAGATTCTTTTGGACACTGATGGGCGCCGTATTGAACCCCTTTTGCGGGAGTAGCTGTTTCCCATGTCCTTGACATTAATGCTGTGGTGTCACCGCCAGACACCACACTTGCTAGGTGGTAGCTTTTAAATCGGCCGCGGTCCGCTAGTATACGACGAGCGCCACCACACGGCAGGTCTAGTGAGACGTACTAGCACTCGTCCCAGTTGTACAGCCGACGTTGCTAGCCATGGTTCACTGAGAATTACGCTCTCATTTGCCGAGACGATAGTTAGTATAGCCTTCAGCTACATTTGATACGACCTAGCAAGGCGCCGTATTCAATTGATATTGAGATTCTATTAATGTATCATCAAGAGCGATGTTCTACAAATGTGGATTAAAGTTAAGTATTCCAGAAGCTACGTACTTTTCTTTATAGCATTCATTACGTATCCTGTTTCAGACCTCACGCCAGCCTGCGTGAGTTTAAGCGCGTGCCTTTCGGCTTCCTCTCATTGTGTCTAGGCTGTCTTGTCTAGACACAACAAATGCTACCAAGTTTGGTCCTCGTATGGTAATTAGTTTTCGTATTATAATGTGCTAAATAGGGAAAATTTAATTATAGCCAAGCGGTATATAATGTATACTTTTTAACAATACGTTATCACTGCTTAATGGGGCCGGCCGTGGTGGCCGTGCGGTTCTAGGCGTTGCAGTCCGGAACCGTGGGACTGCTACGGTCGCAGGTTCGAATCCTGCCTCGGGCATGGATGTGTGTGATGTCCTTAGGTTAGTTAGGTTTCAGTAGTTCTAAGTTCTAGGGGACTGATGACCTAAGATGTTAAGTCCCATAGTGCTCAGAGCCATTTTGAACTGCTTAATGTTGTCCATGCTTATGCCATCTAAATGTAATCGAGTTAATTAGTAAGAAAACTGCTAGTTTGAGGAAAGCTGATGTCTTCTCAGTTTCATTATATTAGTTTTATTTATTAGCAATTTTATTTTTACTTGATTACAACGGTTCTTCTCAAAGAAAATCTGTAGATACTGAGTTCTAGTAGATTATTGCTATCATACAGCTTTGTGACAATCAATGATACTTGCCATACAGCAAACATAACTTTTCAATCCCTCAAACTAGATAGTCAGATAATTGTTCAGGAAGAAGATAAAGCATACCCACATGACAGACGTATTTCTTCCCGGTTCTACTTCGAAAGGCAGACGCTGGCCCAGCTACGATCCTCTTGAGTATACACGTTGCAGTCACAATAACGTGACTACCTGTCAAAAGCCTGAATAACCATCTTTTGCTGCACTGTCCACTGGGAGACGTGCAGCAAGAGAGTCAATAAGGTTCTGGAAGGTACCGATAGGGACGTGGAGCGATGCCGACTCCGTTGTCATGGCCAGCTGAGCAAGGTGGGGATCCGCGAATTTTCGATTTGGTTTAAATACGGGGGGTTTGGTGGCCAGGGGAGTATAGTAAACTCTGATTCTCTTGAATCACTCATGTACATTGCGAGCTGTTTGACATATTGCATTGTCCTGCTGGTAGATGCCCTAATGCCGATGGTACAAACTGCATGGGTGGACATAGTCCCCAAGGATAGATGCATTCCTGTGTTGATTCATTGTGTCTTCCAGAATGACAATATCACCCAGTGAATGCCACGAAGACGTTCCGCCGGCCGGTGTGGCCGAGCGATTCTAGACGCTTCAGTCTGGAACGGCGCGACCGCTGCGGATGCTGGTTCGAATCCTGCCTCGGGCATGGATGTTTGTGATGTCCTTAGGTTAGTTAGGTTTAAGTAGTTCTAAGGTATAAGGGGCTGATGACTTCAGATGTTAAGTCCCATAGTGCTCAGAGCCATTTGAACCATTTTTTTGAAAACGTTCCCCAGACTATAACGCTCCCTCCTCCGGCATGGACCTATATGGTGTTCGCGTTCAGACGTTTCAAGGCTTTTCGATGGAGCATAAAACGTGATTTATCTGGAAAGGTCACCTGTTACCACTCAGGGGACATCCAGATGTCTTGGCGTGGAAATTCCAGCAGTCTTCGTCGCCGATGAAAGGCAGTCAGCATGGGTGCTTTAAGCAGGCCTGCTGCAGAGGCCCACACGCAGCAACGTTGGTGAACGGTCGTTGAAGAGACGCTGTTGGTAGCCTTTTTGTTCGTCTGGGCGGTCAGTTGCTCAACAGATGCACCTCTATTCGTCCACACACATTTCCGCAGCCATCGTTACCTCTGAACCCGATTTTGGATAGCGCCATTTTGACATGCACTGTGTACTTAAACCACAGCGGCACGCGAACAATTTACGAATTTAGCCGTTTCGAGAATGCTTCCACCCATGGACTGAAAGCCGATGATTGTGCCCTTTTTTTTTTTTTGGACGTCAAATAAATCGCTTCGTTTGCACGTTACGACTCCGACTAGACTGTTCTCCGCGTCCCCCCGACTAGCTTCACATACCCTCCACTGCTAGTGTTGCCTTCTGCCGTCTGCGAGTGGTTACTGAATGTTGACCTGGTCACATTAATGTGGCTGGAACGTGTATGATGTACGACAACTATTAGCTTATCAGATGACCCTTAGGAAAACTACTTCACACATTTGTCTGTCCTCGCATTCAATCGAACATTTCTTGGGAAACAGTTACTTTTTTGTCACCTGGTTTTACATTCACGATTGGCCCTACTTTCGGAGTTTCCTTTAGCGGTCTATACATGGCAATAGAGGGTTCCGGCTGTCTTGCATCTCGGTCTTAGCACACACTGCTGCGAAAAGTTTGATCGCCAACTTCAAAGAGGTTTAGAATGCTCTTAATGTGTTTCGTTCCACTGAAGAGCCGTTGTGTGCAGACTGCTATTACGCGAGCATATAAATGGGATGATCGCTATTTCTTTCTGTCGTCGCCATCTAAGTTCGGAGAAGTCAGTAATTCTTTCAGTGGATTAGAAATAACAGCCAATCATTTGCAAAATATAGGTTTATAAAACCTTGACCATGATTTAACCGGTTATAGAATTATCTACAGTCAATGTTGGAGTCGATGACTCAGTCTAGTACGTCATCCACTTTTTTTTTTTTTTTTTTGAGTCATCAATCTTCTGACTGGTTTGATGCAGCCCGCCTCGAATTTCCCTCCTGTGCCAACCTCTTCATCTCAGTGCAGCACTTGCAACTTGGATTTGCTGGATGTATTCCAGTCTCTGTATTCCTTTACAGTTTTTGCCTTCCACAGTTCCCTCTAGTGCCATGGAAGTTATTCTCTGATGTTTCAGGAGATGTGCTATTATCTTGTCTCTTCTCCTTGTCAGTGTTTTCGACATATTCCTTCCCTCTCCGATTCTGCGCAGAACCTCTTCATTCCTTACCTTATCAGTCCACCTAATTTTCAGTATTCGTCTGCAGCACCACATCCCAAATGCATCGATTCTCTTCTGTCCCGGTTTTCACACAGTCCATGTTTCACTACCATACAATGCTGTGCTCCAAACGTACATTTTCAGAAATTTCTTCCCCAAATTAAGCCCTTTATTTGATAGTGGTAGACTCCTCTTGGGCAGATGGTTCAAATAGCTCTAAGCGCTACGGGACTTAACATCTGAGGTCATCAATCCCCTAGACTTAACTATTAAACCTAACTAACCTAAGAACATCACACACATCCATGCCCGAGGCAGGATTCGAACCTGCGACCGTAGCAGCAGCGTGGTTCCGGACTGAAGCGCCTAGAACCGCTCGGCCACAACGGCCGGCTTTCTTGGACAGGAATACCCTTTTTTGTCAGCGCTAGTCTGCTTTTGATGTCCTACTCGCACCGTCTGTCATTGGTTATTTTGCTGCCCTTAATTTCATCTATTACGTGACCCTCAATCATACCGAGCGAGGTGGCGCAGTGGTTAGCACACTGGACTCGCATTCGGGAGGACGACGGTTCAATCCCGTCTCCGGCCATCCTGATTTAGGTTTTCCGTGATTTCCCTAAATCGCTACTGGCAAATGCCGGGATGGTTCCTTTGAAAGGGCACGGCCGATTTCCTTTCCCATCCTTCCCTACCCCGAGCTTGCGCTCCGTCTCTAATGACCTCGTTGTCGACGGGACGTTAAACACTAATCTCCTCCTCCTCCTCCTCCCTCAATCATGATGTTAAGTTTTTCGCTGTTCTCATTGCTGCTACTTCTCATTACTTTCGCCTTTCTTAGATTTACTCTCAATCCATATTCTGTACTTATTAGACTGTTCATTCCATTCAATAGATTCTGTAATTCTTCTTCACTTTCACTCAGGATAGCAATGTCATCAGCGAATTGTATCATTGATATCCTTTCACCTTGAATTTTAATTCCACTGCTGAACTTTTTTTTTGCGTCATTGCTTCTTCGACGTAGAGATTTAATAGCAGGGGCGAAAGACTTCATCCCTGTCTGACACACTTTTTAATCCGAACAATTTGTTCTGGGTCGTCCAGCTCTTATTATTCCCTCTTGGCTCTTGTATGTACACTCCTGGAAATGGAAAAAAGAACACATTGACACCGGTGTGTCAGACCCACCATACTTGCTCCGGACACTGCGAGAGGGCTGTACAAGCAATGATCACACGCACGGCACAGCGGACACACCAGGAACCGCGGTGTTGGCCGTCGAATGGCGCTAGCTGCGCAGCATTTGTGCACCGCCGCCGTCAGTGTCAGCCAGTTTGCCGTGGCATACGGAGCTCCATCGCAGTCTTTAACACTGGTGGCATGCCGCGACAGCGTGGACGTGAACCGTATGTGCAGTTGACCGACTTTGAGCGAGGGCGTATAGTGGGCATGCGGGAGGCCGGGTGGACGTACCGCCGAATTGCTCAACACGTGGGGCGTGAGGTCTCCACAGTACATCGATGTTGTCGCCAGTGGTCGGCGGAAGGTGCACGTGCCCGTCGACCTGGGACCGGACCGCAGCGACGCACGGATGCACGCCAAGACCGTAGGATCCTACGCAGTGCCGTAGGGGACCGCACCGCCACTTCCCAGCAAATTAGGGACACTGTTGCTCCTGGGGTATCGGCGAGGACCATTCGCAACCGTCTCCATGAAGCTGGGCTACGGTCCCGCACACCGTTAGGCCGTCTTCCGCCCACGCCCCAACATCGTGCAGCCCGCCTCCAATGGTGTCGCGACAGGCGTGAATGGAGGGACGAATGGAGACGTGTCGTCTTCAGCGATGAGAGTCGCTTCTGCCTTGGTCCCAATGATGGTCGTATGCGTGTTTGGCGCCGTGCAGGTGAGCACCACAATCAGGACTGCATACGATCGAGGCACACAGGGCCAACACCCGGCATCATGGTGTGGGGAGCGATCTCCTACACTGGCCGTACACCACTGGTGATCGTCGAGGGGACACTGAATAGTGCACGGTACATCCAAACCGTCATCGAACCCATCGTTTTACCATTCCTAGACCGGCAAGGGAACTTGCTGTTCCAACAGGACAATGCACGTCCGCATGTATCCCGTGCCACCCAACGTGCTCTAGAAGGTGTAAGTCAACTACCCTGGCCAGCAAGATCTCCGGATCTGTCCCCCATGAAGCATGTTTGGGACTGGATGAAGCGTCGTCTCACGCGGTCTGCACGTCCAGCACGAACGCTGGTCCAACTGAGGCGCCAGGTGGAAATGGCATGGCAAGCCGTTCCACAGGACTACATCCAGCATCTCTACGATCGTCTCCATGGGAGAATAGCAGCCTGCATTGCTGCGAAAGGTGGATATACACTGTACTAGTGCCGACATTGTGCATGCTCTGTTGCCTGTGTCTATGTGCCTGTGGTTCTGTCAGTGTGATCATGTGATGTATCTGACCCCAGGAATGTGTCAATAAAGTTTCCCCTTCCTGGGACAATGAATTCACGGTGTTCTTATTTCAATTTCCAGGAGTGTATTATATATTACCCGGCCCTTCCTACAGCTCATCACTATTTTTCTCAGGATTTCGAACATATTTCACCATTTTACATTGTCGAACGCTTTTTCCAGGTTGACAAATTCTATGAACGTGTCTTTTCTTCAGCCTTGCTTCCATTATCAACCGTAACGTCAGAATTGTCTCTCTGGTGACTTTACCTTTCCTAAAGTGAAACTGATCGTCATCTAAGACATCCTCAGTTTTATTTTCCATTCTTATGTGTGTTATTCTTGTAAGTAACTTCGATGCATGAGCTGTTAAGCTGATGGTGCGATAATTCTCATAGTTCTCAGCTCTTGGAGTCTTCGGAATTTGTGGATGATATTTTTCCGAAAGTCAGGTGCCACGTCGCCAGACTCATACATTCTACACACCAACGTGTATAGTCGTTTTGTTGCCAGTTCCCCCAATGATTTTAGAAATTCGGATGGAATGTTGTCTATTCCTCCTACCTTATTTGATCTTACGTCCTCCAAAGCTCTCCTAAATTCTGATTCTAATATTGCATCCCCTATTTCTTGTGAGTCAACTCCTGTTTCTACTTCTATCACATCAGACAAATCTTCTCCCTCATAGAGGCCTTCAATGTACTCTCTCCACCTATCCGCTCTGTCCTCTGCATGTAACAGTGGAATTCCCGTTGAACTCTTAATGTTACCAACATTGCTTTCAATTTCACTGAACATTGTTTGGAGTTCCGTATATTCTGAGTCAGTCCTTCCGACAATCATTTCTTTTTAGATTTCTTCACATTTTTCGTCCAGCCATTTTGTCTTAACTTTTCTGCACTTCCTGTTTATTTCATTCCTCAGTGATTTGTATTTCTGCATTGTTGAATTTCCCTGATCATTTTTGTATTTTCTTCTTTCACCTATCAACTGAAGTATTTCTTCTGTTACTCATTGTTTCTTCGAAGTTACCTTCTTTGTTTCTATGTTTTTCTTTCCAACTTCTGCGACTGCCCTTTTTTTTAGAGAGGTCCCTTCCTCTTTAACTGTACTGCCTACTGAGCTTTTCCTTATTGCTGTATCTACAGCCTCAGAGAACTTCAAATGTATCTAGTCGTTCTTAGTATATCCGTATCCCACATCTTTGAGTATTCATTCTTCCTGACTAATGTCTTAAACTTCAGCCTACTCTTCATCACTACTACATTGTGATCTGAGTCTATATCTGCTCCTGGGTACTCCTTACAATCCAGTATCTGATTTCGGAATCTCTGTCTGACCATGTTGTAATCTAACTGAAATCTTCCCGTATCACCCGGCCTTTTCCAAGTATATCTCCTTCTCTTGTGATTCTTGAACAGAGTATTCGCTATTACTTGCTTAAATTTATTACAGAACTCAATTAGTCTTACTCCTCTCTCATTCCTTGTCGCAAGTCGATATACTCCTGTAACCTTTTCTTCTATCCCCTCCACTTAATCACCATTTAAAATACGTTATTTAAAAGTAGCAGCCATCAGCTGTAGGGCTTTGTCTTAAAACTTTTAAGAATATCTGATAATTTTTAAAAGAATTACATGGTTTAAGACAAACCACTACAGTAGAAGGCTATTTTTTTATATGACATGTACTATACAGAATCAACGACTCCCACGTTGACTATAGATAATGTGATACTTACTTGCTACATATTCCGAAGAAGGAGGTTTTAAAGGTGTCGAAACCATGATCAAGATTTAATAAACCTGTATTTTGCAACTGGTTGGCTGTTATTTCTAATCAATTGAAGCTCTTGCATGTACAGTTGCTGAGGCACAGCCATGTTCAAAAGCAGTCTTTTTTTCCAAGTTGGAGCATCTTCCGCCTTCTGTCTTGCCTTCACGCAGCTTCCAGTGGTTTGCCGGTACCACCTATGGGGTCACGAACCATGTCGGATTTTTTGTCAGTTGCAGGTATGGTCAGACTGTGGCACCTTTTCCTAGCCGTATTGTTTTCTCTAGCAGTCAGGCCGGCCACTGTGGCCGAGCGGTTCTAGGCGCTTCAGTCCGGAACCGCGCTGCTGCTACGGTTGCAGGTTCGAATCCTGCCTCAGGCATGGATGTGTGTGATGTCCTTAGGTTAGTTAGGTTTCAGTAGTTCTAAGTCTAGGGGACTGATGACCTCAGATGTTAAGTCCCACAGTTCTTAGAGTCATTTGAACCATTTGAACCAGCAGCCAGGCCGCAAACCATTCCAATGGGCAAATGCTCAGAAATAAAACTGAATGTTATCCAGTGATGACGGAAGCTTATAATTCTTTATAATTCCCTTCCCACCTTCCCTCGATCCGCGCCTATCCAGTCAGCCACTGCACGATTTCTGTGCTGCTGGCGCATTGAAGGCTAAAGTTTAGTGTGCTGCTGTGTGCAGTCCGAGGTACCCGAAACCAACTCTGCAGTGCAAACAATTCTTTTTTGCAGTGTTAGCTCGGAAACTGGTAGTCATGGACCTGCACTCACTGACAGGAACAATTCTGTTCGGGTTTTAAACCCATTGTTTTGACAAGGCCTCTTTCAAATAGGAGCTTCTAACTGCCAATATCCTTTCGCCGTGTGTCATGGCGCTGGCTGCGGTACATCATTGGTTGTGGATAGTTTGGACAGTTAGCGTTGATAAAACAGCCACATTTTCGCCACGTCGTATAACATTAACTACGGACCCCGGCATGAGATCCCAGGTTGGTAGTAATTACACAGCAATAGTGGTTTCCAACTACCTAACATCTTGACTCTAGCACACATTTTTGCGACAAGTTTTAATATCAATTAAAAAACGTTATCTCACTGCATTCCTCTTTTCAAGAGGCTTCAAATGTTCCTAAACTGGCTAAAATTTATACTTGCCAAAATATCTCCATTGATACCAGGAGTTAACGATGTTAACCATGCAACTAAAGGACTGCTATCCGTTTTCCACAACCCATTCTACTCGATGGTCAGCATTAAAAGAAAGCCTAGTGCCTGT
Organism: Schistocerca cancellata; assembly: GCF_023864275.1. Lineage (NCBI taxonomy): Eukaryota > Metazoa > Arthropoda > Insecta > Orthoptera > Acrididae > Schistocerca > Schistocerca cancellata. The sequence goes on along the minus strand of NC_064631.1, from coordinate 557,765,819 downwards.
TAGTACGGAGTAAGACACAATCTATTAACTTTGAATTGATGAGTAATTAAATCAGTTAAGATTACATTGAATTTCCGGAATTTACACCGAAGAGCCAAAGAAACTGGTACAACTACTAATACCTTGTAGGGCCCCCGCTAGCAAGCACAAATGCCGCAACACGACGTGGCATGGACTCGACCAATGTCTGAAGTAGTGCTGGAGGGAATTGACACCATGAATCCTGCAGGGCTGTCCATAAATCCGTAAGAGTACGAGGTGGTGAAGATCTCTTCTGAACAGCACGTTGCAAGGCAGCCCAGATATGCTCAATAATGTTCATGTCTGGGGAGTTTGGTGGCCAGCGGAAGTGTTTAAAACGAGAAGAGTATTCCTGCAGCCACTCTGTAGTAATTCCGGACGCGTGGGGTGTCGCATTGTCCTGATGGAATAGCCCAAATCAGTCGGAATGCTTGATGGACATGAACAGATGCAGGTGGTAAGACAGAATGCTTACGTACGTGTCACCTGTCAGAATCGTATCTAGACGTATCAGGGGTCTCCTATCACTCCAGCTGCACACGTCACACACCGTTACAGAGCCCCATAAGCCTGAAGAGTCCCCTGCTGACATGCAGGGTCCAAGTGTTCATGATGTTGTCTCCACACTCGTACACGTCCATCCGCTCGATACAATTTGAAACGAGGCTCGTCCGACTAGGCAACATGTTTCCAGTCATCAACAGTCCAATGTCGGTGTTGTCAATCCCAGGCGAGGCGTAAAACGTTGTGTCGTGCAGTCATCAAGGGTACACGAGTGGGCCTTTGGCTCCGAGAGCCCATATCGATGATGTTTCGTTGAATGGTTCGCACGCTAACACTTGATGGCCCAGCGTTGAAATCTGCAACAATTTGCGGAAGAGTTGCACTTCTGTCACGTTGAACGATTCTCTTCAGTCGTTGTTCGTCCCCTTCTTGCAGGATCTTTCTCCGGCCGCTGCCATGTTGGAGATTTGATGTTTTACCCGATTCCTGATATTCACGGTATACTCGTGAAATGGCCGTACGGGAAAATCCCCACTTTATTGCTACCTCTGAGACACTGTGTCCTATCGTTCGTGCGACTACTGTAACACCACGTTCAAACTCACTTAAATCTTGATAACTTGCCATTGCAGCAGCAGTAACCCATCTAACAACTGCGCCAGACACTTGTTGTCTTATATAGGCGTTGCCGACAGCATCGCCGTATTCCGCCTGTTTACATATCTCTGTATTTGAATACGCATTCCTATACGAGTTCGTTTGCGCTTCAGTGTATTTCCCTTTTCAGCATTTGATGAATTTCAAAGAAAACGTTCATATTAACACCAAATAAAATATTAAAAGCGAAGTAGTCAGGTCATATGGCTCTGCGGGAGCCAGACTAAACGGTTGAACTGTTACACAAGTATTTTCAGGAACACATTTTAGAAATCATTTAATATTCGCTCATGAATTAAATGACATAATAACTTCAATTACGAACATAATGACTCCTAAATAAATCGATACTCTTTGTGTAACACAGTAACTTTTTAAAAAACTATATCTTTACACGTGGGAAGGGATTCGGTTTGGTAAAAGGAAAGATTCATCTCACCTACAAGCGTACGCACGTTCATCCTAACATTACATACACAGAAAGGAGAGAATAGAAGGATAAATTTATCCAGCAGCTTAAAAAACACGATGGGCCAAGTAAACGTTAGCTTTACTGATCAACTGCATGGTGGGTGACGCGTGTAGAAGTTCTCCATCTCAGAGGTACGAAGAAAACGGAAATATTTAGGACGAAAGAGAAGTTTCATACGATTCGTAATTCATGTTTAACAAGAGGGTAAGTTATTAATAACTTTGAGCTGAGGGTACTCCACGTGGCGAAAAGGCACGTGGTCCAATTTACATGATCAACACCACTTAACCTCGAACACACGAAAATTATTCGAATAAAGTAAATTAATACTCGCAGAAGGTTACAAAAAGCGGTCGCAGAAAGAGAAGATCGGATTTACAGTACTGAAGGCTCCAATGTACAGCATGAGAAGCACTTGATAAGCATTAGCAATTCACACGCTACAAGAAATCCGAAACCCGCGGAATGCATTTAAAATAGCATCATGGAAAAACACGACAAACGGAAACACATACAGCACATTCATGCCTAAAAGACTCACACTAACAGAAACGAGACATAGGTTGGACACACCTCTCTTCTGTCGCTAAGGGGCGGTAGGACAAACAATCGCGTTAAACAACTGAACTATTAAAGAGAAAGTTCGCACTCCCTAACTGAGATACTCCGGTATGATTTATCATGGTTATAATTCTGTGGAGGGTATTAGCCTCTCAAACACTAATAGGTACTTACACACTCCAACTACCTAACATGCATTCGGGAGGAGGACGGTTCAATCCCGCGTCGGGCCATCCTGATTTAGGTTTTTCGTGATTTCCATAAATCGCTCCAGGCAAATGCCGGGATGGTTCCTCTGAAACGGCACGGCCGACTTCCTTCCCCATCCTTTCCTAATCCGATGAGACCAATGACCTGACTGTTTGGTCTCTTCCCCCAAACAACCCAACCCTACCTAACTTATATTACTAAAGATGACCAGGACAAACACCCTCGCCGGCCGCTGTGGCCGAGCGGTTCTAGGCGCTTCAGTCCAGAACCGCGCTGCTGCTACGGTCGCAGGTTCGAATCCTACCTCGGGCATGGATATGTGTGATGTCGTTAGGTTTAATTAGTTCTAAGTCTAGAGGACCGATGACCTCAGATGTTAAGTCCCATAGAGCTTAGAGCCATTTGAACCATTTTTTGAACAAACACCCTCAACTTCCAAAGTCCCAGAGAACAGTGTCGTTTCATGCTACCCAACAGAGGTCCCCATGTAGTAGAGAAAATGTTCAGAGAAAATACATTCCGGCTACCTGTACCAACTACACAATAGCTGCTGACCAGTGTCCCCTAATGTCTCTTTGGCGTAGCAGAGCACTAGTTAAGCTCTAGCAGGCGAGATAAAGAAGAGAAACAAGAACACAGTAATGTAAGATGGGATACGATAACATAGTATGCATACGAAATTAATATGGTGCATGGGGGCTTATTTATAATAAAATGAAATGCAAATATTTTTTAGTAGCTGTACGTCCGATTACGCAAGTCTCGTAAACGGCTGGCCCTGACTAATATTAGTACGTAATCTGACTGCATAGAACAACAACAAAGAATGAAATGAAAATTTCAGTTAATACAATTAATTAATTAAGTCCCCAGCAACTATAAAACCTACGAAACCAACAAAGCACAAGTGTAGCTGTTCTGTATGTGGTAGTATGACTCAACGCACATCTGGCACGGTTCTTCTTCAACAAGACAAGAATTTTTTAAATACCAATTATACTGACGTGATAAAAGAAAATTAGAAATACTATAATTGCGCAAGAAAATCAGAATTACACTCTAATACAAGAACACACGCCAGATGCTTTGTTGACTGAACCTGTAATGACACATTATTCAGGTCACTGAAAGAATAAAAGAATAAAAGAAAATACCTCCATATATATTGACAAAATGCACTCTGACCATTACAATATCTCCATTAGAACAACATCTGCTATCTCTCCCATCAAACCACTGCATAAAACATGGAACAACACTCTCCACTACCACATCTCACTCTGACTTCACGACAAGCAGTGTCCACCACAACTTCTCGGTAAGAACTGCCTGCCGCTACGTCTCAATAAGCACTGCCAGTGGAGGCGGCGGAACAATACTCTCTGGCGCGATCTTTGGCGCTGTGGCTCAGTGTAGCCAACTTTCAATGGTTATAGAAACACATACACTCTAAGGGTAAAAAGAACGTACGACATACCACGAAAAAAATGATGCGAACGGGACGGAAATCGGTAGATCTGGTGTACATGCAGAGACAAATAAACGATTACAATTTCAAAGAAATTGTATGATTTATTCAAGAGAAAAAACCTCGCAATCTGAGCAAATCAATGAAACGTTGATCCATTTCTGCCCCTTATGCAAGGAGGTATTCGGCTTGGCATTGATTGATAGAGATGTTGGATGTCATCCTGAGCGATATTGAGCCAAATTCTGTCGAATTGTCGCGTGAGGTCGTGAAAATCCCGGGCTGGTTGGAGGACCCTCTTCCATGATACTCCAACCGTTCTCAATTTGAGAGAGAGCCGGCGACCTGGCTGGTCAAGTCAGAGTTTGTCAAGCATCAAGACACGCGGTAAAAATTCTCGCCGTGTGCGGGCAGGCATTGTCTTACTGAAATGTAAGTCCAGGACGGCTTGCCATAAAGGGCAACAAAAAGGGGCTTAGAATATAGTCGACGTACCACTGTAGTATAAGGGTGCCGCTGATGACGACCAAAAGGGTCGCAGGTTCGAATCCTGCCTCGGGCATGGATGTGTGTGATGTCCTTAGGTTCGTTAGGTTTATGTGGTTCTGAGGTCTGGGGGACTGATGACCTCAGATGTTAAGTCCCATAGTGCTCAGAGCCATTTGAACCAAATGGCGGGCGACATTCAGTTTGGTATCCCACCGTTGTCTGTGGAGTCTTTGGCCTGGATTCTCATTTACCGGAGTAGAATAAAACTGTATTCAGCGATGAGTCCCGCCTCGGTTTGCCCTCTGATGATCAGCGAAGACTTGTCAGAAGCAGTGTTACACCAACCTGAATGTATTGCGAATACATAGAAAGAAGGATCCCTTATTGTATGATTATATGATAGCGGAACAAACATTGGTAGCAGTTACTTCTGTAAAATATCTGGGAGTATGCGTACAGAAGGATTTGAAGTGGAATGATCATATAAAATTAATTGTTGGTAAGGCGGGTACCAGGTTGAGATTCATTGGGAGAGTCCTTAGAAAATGTAGTCCATCAACAAAGGAGGTGGCTTACAAAACACTCGTTCGACCTATACTTGAGTATTGCTCATCAGCGTGGGATCCGTACCAGATCGGGTTGACGGAGGAGATAGAGAAGATCCAAAGAAGAGCGGCGCGTTTCGTCACAGGGTTATTTGGTAACCGTGATAGCGTTACGGAGATGTTTAACAAACTCAAGTGGCAGACTCTGCAAGAGAGGAGCTCTGCATCGCGGTGTAGCTTGCTCGCCAGGTTTCGAGAGGGTGCGTTTCTGGATGAGGTATCGAATATATTGCTTCACCCTACTTATACCTCCCGAGGAGATCACGAATGTAAAATTAGAGAGATTCGAGCGCGCACGGAGGCTTTCCGGCAGTCGTTCTTCCCGCGAACCATACGCGACTGGAACAGGAAAGGGAGGTATTGACAGTGGCACGTAAAGTGCCCTCCGCCACACACCGTTGGGTGGCTTGCGGAGTATAAATGTAGATGTAGATGTAGATGAAGATGAATGTCGCCCGCTATACGTCCCGACAACCAGGAGTGATGGTCTGGGATGCCACTTTATTTCATAGCAGGACCATTTGCTACCCTCACAGCACAGCGATCCGTCGACGATAACACAGGTCTGCAACTAAAAAACTGCATAGGATTTTTTAACATTTTCTAATAGATTTTGACCTCCCAAAAACATGAAAAATATTCAAAAATTCTATCACATAGGTTTTTATGTATATTGCAGTATTTATGTTCATTAATAATAAAACAATTTTTTTTAATTTAATAATTATTAAAAATTATATAAATTATAATTGATAAAATAAACTTAAATTAAAAAAATTACAATATTAACTATTCTTTGTTACCACTTGCAGGTTTTACCTTGAACTCCTGTGCGCCAGAAGCAAATGCAAACAATCTTATTGTTCAGTTTTATCGTGTTGCGACAAGTCAAATGACGATTTGTGTGTCGCATGACATGAAGAGAAACTGTCAGTAGACATATTGCTATTCAAGTGAAGAGTGCTGTTGTTTTTGTCTAGTCACGGCTACAAGAGGCTGTGTTATTTCTCCAACAGTTTTTGTTGTATCTGTGGTGAATACACTATTTAAAGTCAACAGAAACATAAGTGATTTTGTGAGGAACGTTTATTTTGCTTACTTTAAAATGAAAGTTGGTGATCAAGATAAACCATGGGCCCCGCAGAAGGTGTGTAGAAGATGCGAAGAAGATCCTCGTATGTGTTTTAAGCGTAAGAAAAATGCATTTCAATTTGGAAAATTAAATGATCGTACGGCATTGTTGGCCGGGAGACCCCATGCGGGTGTTCGGCCGCCGAAATTGCAAGTCCTTTTTGGCTGACGCCACTTCGGCGACTTTCGAGCCAATGATGATGAAAGACACACAACATCCAGTCATCTCGAGGCAGAGAAAATCCCTGACCCCGCCGGGAATCGAACCCGCGACCCCGTACGCGGGAAGCGAGAACGCTACCGCAAGATCACGAGTCCTATGTTATGTCGTGAGCAGAAAAACTATACCACTGATTGCTACTTCTGTTCAGTTGACGTAAAGGGATTCAATTCAAAATACAAAAGAAGCGTAAGTTATCCTAACCTTGACTCAGCTACAAGTTCAGTGCCCCATAGCTCTGAAATACCTAACCCACAGCCACCTTCCAGTTTGGATGAATACCCGAGTGAGTTGGAGAACGAAGTTACATAGCCTCCTCAGGGTGAATCAAGCTCAGATTTTTCTTCAGACAAAGATGAAAGGCCTCAACTGTTTTCTCAAAGTGAGCTCAATGATCTAGTAAGAGATGTAGGTCTTTCAAAAGATGCAGCCGAACTGTTAGGTTCCAGATTATAAAAATAAAAACCTTTTACCTTCTGGCACCTCATCTTCATGGTACAGACACCGAGAAAAAGAATTTACCCAGTTTTTCTCAAAAGAACGAAATTTAATTTTTTTGCAATGACGTGGAAGGACTCATGCATTAATTTGCAGTATGACTCATCTGAATAGCGCCTATTCATTGATTCATCCAAAACTAGTCTTAAAGTAGTGTCATTGGACAATGGAAATAAATTTGCATCGCTTCCGATGGGACATTCTGTGTATATGGACGAAAACTATAACGATTTGGCCATTATTATGGAAAAAATCAAATATCAGGACCATCAATAAACGGTTTGTGGGGGCTTCAAAATACTCACGATGCTTTTGGGTCAGCAGGCAGGCTATACTGAATACCCATGACCGAGCGGGGTGGCGCAGTGGTTAGACACTGGACCCGCATTCGGGAGGACGACGGTTCAATCCCGCGTCCGGCCATCCTGATTTAGGTTTTCCGTGATTTCCCTAAATCACTCCAGGCAAATGCCGGGATGGTTCCTCTGAAAGGGCACGGCCGACTTCCTTCCCAGTCCTTCCCTAATCCGATGAGACCGATGACCACGCTGTCTGGTCTCCTTCCCCAAACCAACCAACCACCTAAATACCCATGCTTCTTATGCTTGTGGGATAGTAGAGCCAGAGAACAGCAATGGAATAGAAGTGATTGGCCATCCCGAGAAACTTTAAAACCTGGAGAGAAAAATGTTATGAATATTACTTTTGTACCACCAGAAATGGTTTGTTGCCTCCTCTCCATATCAAACTGGGGTTGATGAAACAATTTGTAAGATCGCTGCAAAAGGATGGGGACTGTTTCAAATATCTATTCTCGAAGCTGTCAGAGGCTAAGTTGCAAGAGGGAGTTTTCACTGGCTTCGACATAAGAAAACTTTTAACCTACACCCTCTTTGTGGAAAGTATCAATGAAAAGGAAAAAGAAGCTTGGGTATCGTTCAAGGATGTAGTGCTAAAGTTTTTTGGGAAATACTGAGGATCCTCACTACAAAACCATTGTTCAACGGATGCTAGCAGCATACGAAACTCAAGGCTGCAAGATGAGCTTGAAGGTCCATTTTTTACACTCCCACATAGACAGTTTTCCTGAAATCCTGGGAACTTACGGCGAAGAACAGGGGGAGCGGTTTCAACAGGATGTCCGTGATATCGAGAGACGGTACCAGGGAAGATGGGATGTCACTACGCTTGCTGACTACTGTTGGATGCTTAAGGGGGAAACTAAAGATGGAAATCGGAAAAGGACTCGGTGAAGATCAAGGAAAAGAACAAAAGGTTTCATAAAAAACACGAATAAGTATAATATTGTTACTATATGTCTCAAAATAATGTTTCATTTGTCGTAAAAAATATTATGTTTGATAATTTTGAATAAACGAGTGCTTTTACCAATTTTTTGTGTTTGAATTTGCAAATAAATAAATAAATAAATAAATAAAACAACCTTACGTGATAGAAAAAAAATAGACGTCACTTCTGAAATCAGCGCATTCTAAAACATATAATTCAGTAAAACTATCTCATGCAGCTGACAAAAATTTTTTTTTGCATACCTGTGTAATCTACGCCCTGTTTTGTTGCCCTTCATGACAAGCCACTCTGGGCTTATATTTCAGCAAGATAGCGCCCGCCCGCACACGGCGAGGGTTTCTACTGCTTGTCTTCATGCTTGCCGAACCTTACTTTGATCAGCAAGCTCGCCGGAACTGTCTCCAGTTGAGAACGATTGGAGAATTATGAGCAGGGTCCTCCATCCAGCTCGGGATGTGGAGGATCTAACGCGCCAACTGGACAGAATTCGCCACGGTATCCCTCAAAAGGACGTTCAACAATCCTGTCAATCAATGAGAAGCCGTATTACTGTTTGCAGAAGTGCCAGAGATAGATCAACGCATTACTGACTTGCTCAGTTTGCGGAGCTCTTTCCGTTGAATAAATCATCCAATTTTTATGAAACTACAATCATTTGCTTGTCTGCACAATACATCACAGCTTCCAATTTCCATCCCATTTGGATAATTCATTCGTGGTACGTCGTTTCTTCCTAAATATTAGAATGTGTATACTTAATATGCCTATATAAGCGTGAATCGTAAAATGTTAACTAAGAAAATACTATATATGCATATTATAGTGCTGTTGTGATTATCTAACAAAACTCTATACTGATCCTTCTTCTGTCCAGAATCTAAAGAAAAGATGCACCGACAAACCAACGGTGCTACGAAGTACAGAAAAGCTGAAGGCAGCTCGATAGAGCCAATGGAACGACTCACACTGAGACGTTTCAGCATCATCTGGCGAAAATTCTTGAAGATACCTTGAGCTATTCACGAAATAAAAGAGATCTCACGTCTTACTGCACTCGCCATGTATAAATCACTTCCACATTATCGTCGGGCTATCTTATTCGCGTTGAGTGCCATTGTCACTGGTGGCTTTAAATTATGGCAGGCATAAAAGACAGAGCAGTAGACGAATGCAGGGCAAGACAAAATCGTATACAGAACTCAGGTTTAATTTATTACCATGTTTTGGCAACGATGCCTTGTCGATGTAATCACAATGGCCTTTACAGCTCACAGTAAAATTTTATGGCTTGTCATATCGTTGCGTAAAAGAACGTCTACACAAATGAAGAACTGACAATTCGGTCGCCTACTACACCCCTGGCACAAGCGCGTTCGCCTTTAACGAGACACATTTATGAAGAGGCCCTAGCTGTTTGTTTGACTATTTGGATTTTCGTCTGCTAAATACTCATAGCTGCCTTTCACAGGCTGGTCACGCTACCATTTACGGGATATTCTGTCACGGATGAGGAAGACGACTGTGCCAATGATCAGTTGAAGAGAAAAGCTGTACATGATGGGCAAGTAATCTTTTGTCCCTGCATCGAGCAAGATCCATTGTCCGTCTGTTAACGTGTGCCTTATGTGTGGAGCAGTAATTTGAAAATAGTCTTTATGGGCGCGGCATCTCCTGTTTCTTTAAAAGCCGTAAACATTTCTGTCCTTCCTTCTCAATGGTGCCCTAAAGTCACCTGCTTTCTTTTGTTTCATTGTTAAGGCCTTTAGGAAAATCGGTCACTTACAATACAGAGCGACTCATAACGAAGAGCTTGGTTCAAATGGCTCTGAGCACTATGCGACTTAACTTCTGAGGTCATCAGTCGCCTAGAACTTAGAACTAATTAAACCTAACTAACCTAAGGACATCACACACATCCACGCCCGAGGCAGGATTCGAACCTGCGACCGTAGCAGTCGCTCGGCTCCAGACTGTAGCGCCTAGAACCGCACGGCCACTCCGGCCGGCTAACGAAGAGCGTTAAATATTTTAATACAAGGGGACAACAACAAGATTCATTATACCGTTGCTTTTTATTGTTCACTCATCGTACTGAACATAGTGTAATATAACTTAATTCTGACCGCCCGCGTGCATTAACGCTGTTTGCTTTGCAGTCGATCGAGCGATTTGCGCCTATAGGGGTAAACGAGATTTTGTTCGGCCTGAAGGTGATCGGCCGCTCGTTCCTAATCTTTCTACGTACATGAGGGACGGAGCCGACTAGGCTGATGTAGAATTTTCACGTAACAGTTGGGTTTACCAGCAGTCGGAGTGAAAGTTCTAAACTCTTCCCAGGAAGCAGCACCATCAGATGACCTATCAGCGCGAGCAGGAAACCGTTAATGAAAATGCCTGGATTCTGCATCTGATTCTGATTGGCTGGAATACCAAAGGGTTTAATACACTGTTGTTAAAAAGCAACAACCTCAAGGACTGTGGTCAGTGGCATCAGGGTAAAATACTTGTATACTGAGGATTTGAGGGGCCTAGAAACGACGAAGAGGCTCCGTCCCCGCCATAGCCGCAGTGGTCCACAACCCAATGACGACTACCGCAGTCCATTTCACCACTCCGCCGCCCCACACCGAACCACTCTTTCAGGGTTATTGTGCGGTTCGCCCCCCGGTGGACCCCCCCCCCCCCCCCCTGTCAGGGAACGTCTCGTCTCACACCAGACGAGTGTAACTCCTAAGTTTGCATGGTAGAGTAATGGTGGTGGTGTACATGTACGTGGAGAACTTGTTAGCGCAGCAATCGCCGATATAGTGTAGCTGAGGCGGAATAAGGGGAACCAGTCCGCATTCGCCGATCCAGATGGAAAACCGCCTAAAAACCATCAACAGTCTGGCCGGCTCACCGGACCTCGACACCAGTCCACCGGGCGGATTCGTGTCGGCGATCAGGCGCTGCTTCCCAATCCGGAGAGCCTTGCATTAGACCGCACGGCTAACCGGGCGGGCTTTTTAGCGTTAGTAGTTCATTTGTCACGATCATCGGCAATCAGATCGCTCTCTGTAGATCTATCTACGTTACTGTGTTACGACTCTGCGGGCAAGCAGTGTCTGCAGCATTCATTCGAGGGTACACATGCCCCATGAATGAGTAAGTACTCCTTTCAAACAGGTTTATCCGTTAGAATGGGATCACACTATGGGCCTGCAGGAAGCTAGCTGGACGTCTCGACGAATTGCTACAGGTGTTGGCGACAGTGTATCAGTGGTGTGTTGCTGCTTTCAACAGTGGTGTGTGGAACATTCTCACACTGTTGGACCACGTTCTGGACATCCACGCAGTACAGGTACACTTCAAGATCAACGCGTTATACGAGCAGCGGTAGCCAACCGACCATTATCCAGGGACAAAATACGGGCACATGTGCACCTGCTGTGTCGTCAAGGACCATGGGGGGCCGTCTGCTTGCTGCAGGATTAAGATCACGTGTGCCTCCGGCTAGGCTATCACTGATACCAAGGCACCATCAGGCGCCAATATTCTGAAGGTCTCAAAGAGTTGACTGGAAGATGGAATGGCGCTCTGTCGTCCTCATTAATGAAAATAGGTTCCACCTGTAGGCGAGAGAGGGAAGTACATGTGTACGGCACAGCCGTGGAGAGCTGACAATTCCAGACTGCTTTTGCCAACAGCGCACAGGTCCCATTCCAGGCTTCATGATGTGGGGGGCCATCAGTTGAAACTAATGGTCACATTTGGTGTTTCTGCAGGGTAAAGTCAGCAGTGGCCACTACATTGTACAAGCTGTTATCCCACTTTACTATCATTTCTTTGAAAAGAACGTGAAGCGCTTTTTCAGTAGGACAGTGCACATCCACGAACAGCTGCTACACAGTGAGCACTTCGTGGTGTACAACAGTTACTCTGGCCAGCACGAACACAAGATCTCTCGCTAATTGAATATGATGAAGTGGGAACTTACTTATTCTCTAGGGCCTGCGACAACCATTGCTAAATTCCAATAAAAAGTGCAAGAAGCTTGTGAATAGTCCAGGACTGAGTATGCAGAGAGATGGGCCAGTGGGGCCTAGTGACAGACTGGTGGTTGAGAAAAATATTTATTAAACTTGAATTGCAATCGCACGGATCGCTCCATCAGAGGTTCGAGTCCTTCCTCGGGCATGGGTGTGTGTGTTGTCCTTAGCGTAAGTTAGTTTCAGTTAGATTAAGTAGTGTGTAAGCCTAGGGACTGATGACTTGAGCAGTTTGGTCCCAAAAGAACTTACCACAAATTTCCAATTTTTTTCAATTACCCATCATTGACAATGTGAGGCAGTCATGCCCCACTGTGACGAGGCAGGCTGGTGATGACCATAAGTTGTCTTCCACCCTGGTGAAGAGATGCTGACTTGAGGCTGAGCAATTGGACATCAGCAGCGGTCTGCTGCTTCTGCCACAACTGCATTCCACTGCAGAATAGCCACACCTGGCGACTCAGCTCGACTCGCATCCACCTCCGAGGCGAGTGAAGGCTGCCGTCTGCGGGACATGACCCGCTGCCCCCTGGTAGGAGGCTGGCGATGACAGGCGCTGATGACAGGTCAGCGGTGCTGTGGCACCAAGTCCCTCAAGGAGCCTCAGTGCAGAATGTGGCTGGTCTGACCTCATTCAAAGCCATGGCTGAAGGTAGTGGTGCCCAGTCGTCCCATCGTCTAGCGCGGCTCTGGCGTCATGGTGGTTTTGCTGAACTCAGAAACTCAAAATTCACAGCTATTTATAAGGATCTGAGGTACATATGTTGCACTGTTACCCAGCCCCCATGTACATAGCTCACAAGTTGGGCATTGCCCCGGTGTGGTGACGTAGTCCTGCATGCTGGGGCTATTACCACTGCATGGCACAGGTTTTGCCAATCACAGCTAACCTGTCTCACCGTCCTTTTGTGTACGTGTTATTATTACCTATATGTTGCCACATTGCACTTACCGGCCTGCAGTAGATAACACAACACTCCATGGCAGCTTTCTTACAAATTCATACAAGTTTCACTTAAAACTAGGTAGCGACATTATAGTAGGGACAGACTATCACAGGATGCCACTGGGCACCTTTAAGATCGATTGCACGCACGAATACATGCCTGCATTGAGCCACTGGACAACTGTTTGGCCTCCATTTACTGCAACTTGTGTGTTTCACTTAGTCTGATGTTGTATTCATAAACTCCTACAGTGATGAACTGCATGTCACCTCACTTATCAAATCTCTTTAAAGTGGCTTATGCAATCTTCATGCTGCCACTGGATGAAGGAGGACTTGGATTCATTGATCTCCCGTCTAAATACAGGGTTATTACAAATGATTGAAGCGATTTCACAGCACTACAATAACTTTATTATTTGAGATATTTTCACAATGCTTTGCACACACATACAAAAACTCAAAAAGTTTTTTTAGGCATTCACAAATGTTCGATATGTGCCCCTCTAGTGATTCGACAGACATCAAGCCGATAATCAAGTTCCTCCCACACTCGGCGCAGCATGTCCCCATCAATGAGTTCGAAAGCATCGTTGATGCGAGCTCGCAGTTCTGGCACGTTTCTTGATAGAGGAGGTTTAAACACTGAATCTTTCACATAACCCCACAGGAAGAAATCGCATGGGGTTAAGTCGGGAGAGCGTGGAGGCCATGACATGAATTGCTGATTATGATCTCCACCACGACCGATCCATCGGTTTTCCAATCTCCTGTTTAAGAAATGCCGAACATCATGATGGAAATGCGATGGAGCACCATCCTGTTGAAAGATGAAGTCGGCGCTGTCGGTCTCAAGTTGTGCCATAAGCCAATTTTCCAGCATGTCCAGATACATGTGTCCTGTAACGTTTTTTTCGGAGAAGAGAAAGGGGCCATAAACTTTAAACTGTGAGATTGCACAAAACACATTAACTTATGGTGAATTGCGAATTTGCTGCACGAATGCGTGAGGATTCTCTACCGCCCAGATTCGCACATTGTGTCTGTTCACTTCACCATTAAGAAAAAATGTTGCTTCATCACTGAAAACAAGTTTCGCACTCAACGCATCCTCTTCCATGAGCTGTTGCAACCGCGGCGAAAATTCAAAGCATTTGACTTTGTCATTGGGTGTCAGGGCTTGTAGCAATTGTAAACGGTAAGGCTTCTGCTTTAGCCTTTTCCGTAAGATTTTCCAAACCGTCGGCTGTGGTACGTTTAGCTCCCTGCTTCCTTTATTCGTCGACTTCCGCGGGCTACGCGTGAAACTTGCCCGCACGCGTTCAACCGTTTCTTCGCTCACTGCAGGCCGACCCGTTGATTTCCCCTTACAGAGGCATCCAGAAGCTTTAAACTGCGCATACCGTCGCCGAATGGAGTTAGCAGTTGGTGGATCTTTGTTGAACTTCGTCCTGAAGTGTCGTTGCACTGTTATGACTGACTGATGTGAGTGCATTTCAAGCACGACATACGCTTTCTCGGCTCCTGTCGCCATTTTGTCTCACAGCGCTCTCGAGCGCTCTGGCGGCAGAAACCTGAAGTTCGGCGTCAGCTGAACAAAACTTTATGAGTTTTTCTACGTATCTGTAGTGTGTCGTGACCATATGTCAATGATTGGAGCTACAGTGAATTTATGAAATCCCTTCAATCATTTGTAATAGCCCTGTATAGCGCACTGTTGGTACATAGGACGCTGACTACCTATGAACTGCCCCATGGCTGCACTCATCTGACTTCGCCAACCGGACTCGCAAGTCACCCAGCTCGGTCTGTTGGTGATCCGCTCCCACATAGTTTCTATATGAAAGTTTTAATGCAAAAACGCTATGTTGCATAGAGTAACTCCTGACACCAACTATAGAGGAATGTTGGACGTGAATGGAAACTGTCAGGATGTGCTGTATTAAATCTCGGTCGAGTTTCCCAAGTCACTTATTATTTCTAGCTACAGTCGCCCGTTCCTCTCTGTCTGCATCACTGGGTCCCGCAATGCTGAGGACACCATTTTGCTGTCTGTGAAATGGCTTGGCGTGGAATGGCTGCCTCAGCGACCCGTGCAACACCCTGCGGTGTGTTGGTCTTGTACGGCCGTAGAGTTGTGATGACAGCAGGATGCACTGGCAGGCGACTCAGAGGTCTCCGTCTCTGCCGCCTCAGCGCTGCCTGCTGCGAGCTGCAAGGCGGCCTGTGGCGTGCTTCGTCGTCGGCGACAACAACTGCCCGCAGACTGGCGTCCGAATCTGTGGCCCTCATCTCGGGATGCCTCCGGCGTGTGTTGGGAGCCAACAAGACTGCCGTCCGCAGCTCGTGGTCATGCGGTAGCGTTCTCGCTTCCCACGCCCGGGTTCCCGGGTTCGATTCCCGGCGGGGTCAGGGATTTTCTCTGCCTCGTGATGACTGGGTGTTGTGTGCTGTCCTTAGCTTACTTAGGTTTAAGTAGTTCTAAGTTCTAGGGGGCTGATGACCATAGATGTTAAGTCCCATAGTGCTCACAAGGGAACATCCCCATCGCACCCCCCTCAGATTTAGTTATAAGTTGGCACAGTGGATAGACCTTGAAAAACTGAACACAGATCGATCGAGAAATCAGGAAGAAGTTGTGTGGAACTATGAAAAAATAAGCAAAATATACAAACTGGGTCGTCCATGGGTCAGATAGGCAATATTAAAGGCAATGTGAGGTGAGGAGCTCTGTGGTCCCGTGGTTAGCGTGAACAGCTGCGGAACGAGAGGTCCTTGGTTCAAAACTTCCCTCGACCGAAAATTTTAACTTTTTATTTTCAGTTTCTGTGAAAAACTCTTATGTTTTCATCACTTTTTTTTGGAGTGATTATTACATCCACAAGAAAACCTAAATCGGGCAAGGTAGAAGAAACTTTTCACCCATTCGCCAAGTGTACTAGTTAGGTGGGTCGACAACATATTCCTGTCATGTGACGCACATGCTGTCATCAGTGTCGTATACAAAATATCAGACGTGTTTTCCTGTGGAGGAATCGGTTGACCTATGACCTTGCGATCAAATGTTTTCCGTTCCCATTGGAGAGGCACGTCCTTTCGTCTACTAATCGCACGGTTTTTCGGTGCGGCCGCAAAACACAGACACTAAACTTATTACAGTGAACAGAGACGTCAATGAACGAACGGACAGATCATAACTTTCGAAAATAAAGAAAGCAAAATTTTCAGTGGAGGGCAGATTTGAACCAAGGACCTTTCGTTCCGCAGCTGTTCACGCTAACCACGGGACGACGGAGCCCCTGGCCTGACATTGCCCTTATTATTGCCTATCTGACGCATGGACGACCCAGTTTGTATATTTTGCTTATTTTTTCATAGTTCCACACAACTTCTTCCTGTTTTCTCGAGTGATCTGTGTTCAGTTTTTCAAGGCCTATCCATTGTGCCATCTTATAACTAAATCTGAGGGGGGTGCGATGGGGATGTTCCCTTGTCAGAGCCATTTGAACAAGACTGCCTGCAGCAACGAGCCGTGGTGTGGTCCACTGCTGGCTGGCTGCGGACCCTGCATTGGCCTCAGAGGGTCGAACCGGTGACTTGCCATGGACTGGAACGCTGGTGACCCATCTGCTGCTGCGTGTAACCAGTGGTGTGACATGCCCCGCCGTCCTTGTTAGTGAACCGGCGCCCATTTACACGGGGCTGTGCGCCTCGGTTTTGCTACGTGCCGCTCCGAGTCGTATACTCATAACACCTGGGTTGGGCCAGTGGGCCCCTTCTGCCTGTAACTTGCACCATGCGCACCGCTGCGTTTACTCTTTTCAGCGGGTCTATGGCCCTGTGGCCTCCATTCTACTTCGCAACCGCTGGTAGGGTAACTTACTTTCAACAGGCCCACACCTGGCTGTAACTTGTGTGCTCCGAAATATTGCACCGAAGCTAACCTTTTTCCATCTTGAATTGTGGTGGCGCTACAGTTTAGAGCCGTGTGTAAGGACGGCGAAGCAGTTATACGCGGCCGTTCGAGGAAGGCCACCGAAGCACAAAAATTAAATTCGCTACCGACTTCGTCAGTGGAAGAAAGTGTGGCAGAGTATCCAAGCTTGCTACCTCTCTCCAAAAGTAAAAGCCACCTGGTATAAGGTAGCCAAAAGAACCATTCCAACTAAGGACCAACTACACGGGATAAATCTAATTCCGTCAAATTTGTGTGTCACCTGCAGTGATGTCGTCACCCTGGAACATCGTGTTATGTGCGCCGCCTTCAAGACGTCGTGGGATGTTGGTAGGAAGACGCTAAGACTTGTTAAGCTTCTATGCCACCACGATAACAACTCCAGATTTTGCGCCATTTCCCGCCAGCAAAAGATCGACGACTACTTGGATCGTTGCACGTACAACGCATTCTATCTTTAAGCGACCCAACCCAGCTCGTCATGTAGGAGATCTGTTCAAAAAATTCCGGAATATTTGATATTTCGCCCGAAAGGTGTGTTGGAGCGAAATGCGGTTGGATTCCCTGTTAGTTATTTATTGTTCAGTGCTGTATTGAGAATAACGTTGTGTCGCACAGTTTGCGAATTTCGAGATGGCAGAGTTGGAGGAGCAACGCGTCTGCATTAAATTTTGTGTGAAACTCAAGTAAAACTTTGGAGAGATATACCAAATGATGCAGGAAGTCAACGGTGATGAGTGGTTAAGCCGTACTCAGTGTTGCGAATGGTTCGCACGGTTTAAAAATGGCTGGACCGAAGTGAAAGATGAGCCTCGTTCAGGACGTCCTTCGACGTCTACCGGCGACGCTCATGTCAGGAACGTCAACGAAATAGTGCGTGTCAATTGAAGGCTGACCATTCGAGAGATTGCATAAGAATATAACATTTCAGTTGGATTACGTCATGAAATCCTGACTCAGCATCTTGGAATGCATCGTGTTGCAAGTTGGTCCCACGGCTCATAAGTCAAGATCAGAAAAACCTTCGCCTCGCGGTCTGTGAAGAGCTTTTGGATCGCGCAAACGAAAACTAGATTTACTTAAGAGAATCGTAACTGGTGATGTGACGTGGGTCTATGGTTATGATGTTGAGGCGTTGAAAGGAAGAAGATTTGCAACGATAGACGACGTAAAAGAAAATTCGCAGAGGGCGCTTCGGGCGATCCAGCAAAAGGCGTACCGAGGCTGCTTCCGGAAGTGGAAACGGCGTTGGGGGCATTGCATCAATTGTGAGGGAGAATATTTAGAAGGAGACCATACAAAATAAGTACAACGTGACCGTAAAAAAATGTGGGCACTTTCACAGAGACATGCACGTTATAGGGTCACGTTCCAGAACTTTCTTAAAATCTCTCTTCATACCGTTTTCTCTACATTAGTGACTCCTGCGTGGAGGATGTGACGACGACGCTGAACTAAATATCAGAACACAAAGGATCTGGAAATTACGGAATGAGTATATCTGTAGTCTCATTTTGCAGAGCACATTGGTTTTCAGCGTTTCGAAGCTATCAGTTTCGTTTGTGAACGTAATTCTCACCGACGAGAAATGTTTTCAGTTCAGTGGTTTTGTTTGCCGAATGGGAGTTTCAATTTTGTCAAGATGAAGGAACATTTTTCTTTCTTTTTTCATTGCCAGCCGCTGTGGCCGAGCGGTTCTAAGCGCTTCAGTCCGGAACTGCGCTGCTACTACGGTCGCAGGTTCGAATCCTGTCTCGGACATTGATGTCTGTGATGTCCTTAGGTTAGTTAGGTTTAAGTAGTTCTAAATCTAGGGGACTGATGACCTCAGATGTTAAGTCCCATAGTGCTTAGAGCCATTTGAACCATTTTTGTTTCCTTTTCATTCTTCTTCGCCTAGTTTTCTGCAGAAGAACGTTAGTTTGGTCTTCAACTGTAGTCAACGTCTTTTTGTTCTTGGGGATGAGGATATACGGTGATAATATTTTCATTGGCACACAGCCAGCTTCTTTGCCTTACTTTTTTCTGTTGGAAAGGACGAGGTCAACACCGCGGGTTATACACTCCTGGAAATTGAAATAAGAACACCGTGAATTCATTGTCCCAGGAAGGGGAAACTTTATTGACACATTCCTGGGGTCAGATACATCACATGATCACACTGACAGAACCACAGGCACATAGACACAGGCAACAGAGCATGCACAATGTCGGCACTAGTACAGTGTATATCCACCTTTCGCAGCAATGCAGGCTGCTATTCGCCCATGGAGACGATCGTAGAGATGCTGGATGTAGTCCTGTGGAACGGCTTGCCAAGCCATTTCCACCTGGCGCCTCAGTTGGACCAGCGTTCGTGCTGGACGTGCAGACCGCGTGAGACGACGCTTCATCCAGTCCCAAACATGCTCAATGGGGGACAGATCCGGAGATCTTGCTGGCCAGGGTAGTTGACTTACACCTTCTAGAGCACGTTGGGTGGCACGGGATACATGCGGACGTGCATTGTCCTGTTGGAACAGCAAGTTCCCTTGCCGGTCTAGGAATGGTAGAACGATGGGTTCGATGACGGTTTGGATGTACCGTGCACTATTCAGTGTCCCCTCGACGATCACCAGTGGTGTACGGCCAGTGTAGGAGATCGCTCCCCACACCATGATGCCGGGTGTTGGCCCTGTGTGCCTCGGTTGTATGCAATCCTGATTGTGGCGCTCACCTGCACGGCGCCAAACACGCATACGTCCATCATTGGCACCAAGGCAGAAGCGACTCTCATCGCTGAAGACGACACGTCTCCATTCGTCCCTCCATTCACGCCTGTCGCGACACCACTGGAAGCGGGCTGCACGGTGTTGGGGCGTGAGCGGAAGACGGCCTAACGGTGTGCGGGACCGCAGCCCAGCTTCATGGAGACGGTTGCAAATGGTCCTCGCCGATACCCCAGGAGCAACAGTGTCCCTAATTTGCTGGGAAGTGGCGGTGCTGTCCCCTACGGCACTGCGTAGGATCCTACGGTCTTGGCGTGCATCCGTGCGTCGCTGCGGTCCGGTCCCAGGTCGACGGGCACGTGCACCTTCCGCCGACCACTGGCGACAACATCGATGTACTGTGGAGACCTCACGCCCCACGTGTTGAGCAGTTCGGCGGTACGTCCACCCGGCCTCCCGCATGCCCACTATACGCCCTCGCTCAAAGTCCGTCAGCTGCACATACGGTTCACGTCCACGCTGTCGCGGCATGCTACCAGTGTTAAAGACTGCGATGGAGCTCCGTATGCCACGGCAAACTGGCTGACACTGACGGCGTCGGCGCACAAATGCTGCGCAGCTAGCGCCATTCGACGGCCAACACCGCGGTTCCTGGTGTGTCCGCTGTGCCGTGCGTGTGATCATTGCTTGTACAGCCCTCTCGCAGTGTCCGGAGCAAGTATGGTGGGTCTGACACACCGGTGTCAATGTGTTCTTTTTTCCATTTCCAGGAGTGTAGCTCTAGAAGCTCGCCGATGAAGGTGATTCTTAGTGAGAGCGATGCCGTGTTGTAAGGGGAGCAGGAAGGCCTGTTAAAAAAAAAAGTGCTTTTGGCTTCTTTCCTTCGTTTTCGGTGTTGCTGTGCGATAATGATGCAGTCCAGCACGCTGACCCTACGTTCGCTTCTCAGTCCGCTAAAGCGTGAACCTATGGCTACAGAGAAATGAAAGTGTCCGTTGTGTTTTATCATTTTGCTCTTTCCCAGTCGTTTCTCGCGCTTGTACATTTCATATACGGCCAAATGGGTACGTTTGCAAATTAGTTAAAGCGATAAACTAACCATGTCTTTATGGTTGATTCATTATTCTGGTAGTGTAGATTCATGGAGTATGTTGGAAGATCTCGCAGTTGAGAAATCACCACGCAGAAGTCGAGGTATGGAAATGTGACGTCGTGGGCCCTATAGGGCGAAGCTTGTGGTGTGTATTGATAATCATTTCGTAGGTGTGGAGCTTGTTATCCCTTGTGATGAACGAGGCTATTTGTCCAGTAAGTACAGCGTACAAAAAATTCAAACGTGTGTTCCCATGCATGGGAATCGAAATCTGTTAGGCATTTCCCTGTCATATTTCGCAGCGACTATTACAAATTAGTGATCTGGGATGTGTTGCGTAAAAATAGGCCTCTGGGCACAGCTTGGAGCCCTTAGCTTGCTGGAAGTGGTGTTGGATGAAAATGACGGACCTGATAATGATTAATCCATGCCAATAAGATTCATTTGTTTCTGTGCAATTTTGAGTGTAGAATTTTTGTGTGGATTTTTCCCTATTGCCTTTGACCCACATTCATGTTTTGGTATGATTATCTCTGGCAGTTGCTAGTAACCTGTTGGAGGCGCTGTACTGAAATGATAGCGGTGTTCCAGTCCCCTGGTCTGACCTCGGAATCTTTCCGGAATGTAGTAAGACTGCTATAGAACTTCTCATTATTTGGAGTCGTGGTAAATATAGCCTTGTCTCGCGGGTCAAAGTGAGGATGACGACCTTTATTTAAAGCGAGTGGATAGCGTGGCCGTGCAGAGAAGTAATCTGGGTTCAGCACTTCCCGTGACTTGTCTCGCGTGCTCCACATTGCCAAGAATATGTGGCTTCGGGCCGTGGCGCCACTGAAGCTCCTAGGCATGGACGAAAGGAACACTTCAGCATGTACGTCATAAGACGTTGCTCATTCGTTGACCCGAGTTTCTAGGACTCCAGAAAACTGAGAGTACACAGATCAGTCAAGAGTGTTTCGCATTCCTCCTAGGCGTGGCAAATTCAACACATATTTCGTGATGTACCGTGTGGTTATAATTAAACTGTCCCTATTTAATACGTTACAACACGGAAACTAATTGCCGTGCGAGTGTCAAACTTGGTAGCATTAATGTGAAGGACACAGGGAAGAGAAATAATGCAGAATCAATTTAATTGAAACACTTTTAATGTGCCGCTACTGTACATCATACCACTACATACCGGTACCATTACTGCTACCAAAAGGGGCTCAACACGGCGCCCATCAGTGTTGAAAAGAGTCTGAAAGCGCAGGATTGCATTCTGCACAGGAGAACGAAGCTTGTCAGTAGCTATGCTGGCTATCTCTTTTGATAATGCTGCGCTTCAGATCAGCACATGTGTGAATGTTCCCCTGTATAACCGTTCTTTTAATTGAGAACAGTATTATCGGGCTTATTCTCATATAGGGTAGAGGTGATCGATAATATCGGAAATAATTAGTAGCACTGAAAAAGTTTTAATTAAAATTATTGATGTATAACCTCTCATCAGAATAACGGTCGCAGCAAAGTAGCGCCTCAGGGAAATTAAAGAGGGGTTCAACACGGCTACTTTTGTTTCTAAATTCCATTATATAAACCATGCGAAGGTATTGTTAGCTCTCTTGTCTTGTTTACTGCGTTCTGAATAAGTCTATGTAGCTGCGGTGTGCGATATAGCTGGCATTTCCATGTGACATGCTACGTAAGGGACCAGGGAATTTCTGTTAAACTGCAAGAAAAGTGACTATAGTTAATTTATACGGGACAGAATTTTGTCTTAAGGTCACGGACTAAGAATAGCTGAGGAATTGTGTGCGCGAGAGAAAGTAGCGCTCTGTATTAAACTCTATTGCATGCCGAATAACCGGTAACAGGATCTGTCGACTATACGAAGGGACGTTAAATTGAATATAAGAACGGAATTGGACACTTAGCTTTGTGAAAGTAATGTAATGAAAGTATAGTAACGTAGTGAAATCATAGTAATGGAGCATAGTCCCTGATATAATATGTTAAGTGACGAACTATAAAAATCACGAACATTTTATTTGGCGTAATTGCTGAGAGTAATTGTAAGATCAAGCTTCCTTTTATCGACATACAAAACTCAATCATTCATGATCATTTTATTATTATTAAATATTGTTAATAAAAAACTAAAGTGATTTACATAATTGTATTAGTCAATGATAATCATAGGCAAGCTGAAACGTCCCCTTAGAACAATTTTAGAATTACTTTGCTGATAAACCTCTTACATTATTTGCTTTTCAAACAGCTGAGCAAAACTGAACGTACTCAAACATTCACTAAAGTGACACACAATATTTTTAGCGCAACGCAATCTGACTTTTAATAATCCCTACAAAAGAATGGCCCTGACTAACATTAACCTATACCTTTCACAAATCACTTACCTCACAAAAATCTTCGTTACTCAAGCTACAGCAAAACAGCGAGCGCCACTACTGCCAGCTAAATAACAGATTCAAACTACAGAAGGCACTAACTACTAGTAGGCGTAGTTAGCAAATGAACGATTTTAATAGAGAACAAACAATGTATTTACCTTAATATTCATCAAAAGTCATAATATATACAGCAGTTCATGACATCCATTTTTACAAATTTCAAAACTCCGCCATTTCTCTCCCCACATCCACCACTGCTGGCGGCTCACCTCCAACTGCGCAACGCTACGCGCTGTTCACGTCCAGCTGCCCAACACTACAATGGCAGACAACAATGCAAACTAGCCACAGACTGCACACAGCACAGCCAGTGATTTTCATACAGAGCGCTACGTAACGTTGCCAATAAGAAAACATAAACAGCCTACTTACAAAATGTTTGTGGCTGCTCCATCTGATGTGTAGGTATAACGAAAAGTCGGCCATATACAGTAGGTAACAACATCAATATCTTGCGTCAGAGAAGTCGACGACAGCAGATTGACGGAGGGCGGCTACACCTGCTAAACCCTGTGGTTCAGGTAGCCCCACAGTCAGACACCACAGGCACTGAGTTCAGCTGATCGTGACGGTCAAGTGTTTGGAAACGATCGGCTGATAATTCGATCGTTTCCAAATCTGTTTCGGAGAAGCTTGTGAATTCACGAGCGATGTGTGGTGGGGCCCCATCTCTCATGAAAACTGTCGAGTTCAGTGCGTCTCTCTCCTGCAGGGCGGATATGACCTGCTGGCGAAGCATATCGCAGTAGCGCTGGCCAGTCACACTGCACATCTTTTGTCCTTGAGCGCCAAGCTGTTCAAAAACGAGTGGTCCAATGATGAATGTGGCCGTGAAGCCACACCATACGGTGACACGTTCACCATACAGAGGAACTTCAAGCACAGTGATTGGAGGTGAAGATCCCGACATTCGGCAATTGAGTGTTCACCTCACCCATTAGAGAAAAATGAGTTTCGTCTGCCCATAGGATGGTCCAGTTCCAGCCCTCGTCAACTCCAACCCTGGCGAGAAAGTGGAGAGCGAAGTCAACACGTCGTCCTGTGGTGCAGGCTGCTGTACAATATGGATCTTGTACGGGTACCATTTAAATATTGTTTGAAGCACCTTCCGTCCAGTGGACCACGGGATGTTCAACTGTTGTGATACAGCACGCGCACTGCCTGATCAATGGGAACTGCGTGAAGCGATGTCTGCGATTTCCTCAACCACCTGCTGTGCAACCGGTCGTCGGGCTCTTCCCGGAGCGACGCCCAGTTCTCCAAGTTGATTGGAACTTCTTTTTCATGTTCCGCACAGCAGGTGGAGAAAGAGGATCCTTCCGTAATCCTTTCAACTGGCGATATTCTCAAGGGCAGTTGCAGCATTACTATTGTTTTGATAATAGAGCTTCACCAGTAATGCCCTACTCATTTTGTCCAAGCTCAAGTTGACACGTCAAGTGCACTGTGACTGGTCAGGTTCAAAATGGTTCAAATGGCTCTGAGCACTATGGGACTTAACATCTATGGTCATCAGTCCCCTAGAACTTAGAACTACTTAAACCTAACTAACCTAAGGACATCACACAACACCCAGCCATCACGAGGCAGAGAAAATCCCTGACCCCACCAGGAATCGAACCCGGGAACCCGGGCGTGGGAAGCGAGAACGCTACCGCACGACCACGAGATGCGGGCGACTGGTCAGGTGTGTGAGACTGTGAATCATGATGACTGATCACGGCACCTGGTGACCATAATTGGAACTGGACAGTGACGCTGTGAAGCATGGAAATCATGCACCCCATACTCTGGTTATTAATGCTATCAAGTTTGGCACTCGTACGGTAATTAGTTTCCGTGTTATAACGCGTCAAATAGGGGAAGTGTAACTGTAACCACCCAGTTTCCGTGATCTTCACTGGAGAAGTATTTAGTATCAGAGTCTGACAAGGTAAGCGTACCTACTTCCCTCAATTACATTTGTGTTGAACATCAACACATATGTTCGGGCCAAGGGGATGACTGCGAGGGGGGAGTGAAAACTTCTCTTAACAAAATGGTTCAGATGCCTCTAAGCACTATGGGATTTAACATCTGGCGGTCGCGCAGTTCCAGACTGAAGCGACTAGAACCGCTCGGCCACAACGTCCGGCAGTGCTCTGATGAAAGACATAGACTACTCCCATAAACAGTGATAATCAAGCTCTGAAACCTTCAGCCTATGCAAAATGTATAATTCTCATACCCCAAAAAATAATTTGGAAACGCTGTCTATGTCGCAAAGTTTAATAGAAATAGTCGCACACGTATTTTCATAATAAGGCGCGACTGAAAATAAATGGGCTTGCATTTGAATAATGAATGGCGAGTACTGACTCGTGCGTTCAGTAAACCAAACTGAACATGTGTTAGCTTTCTGCTTATGACATCAATTGCGCTATGGGGATGTTTCTTCAGTTTTGTAAGCATTGACCTTGAATATAAAGAACCTGTAAACCATCTGAAAGAATATATCAATACTGAGTATCGTCTTTTCTTACCATCATAGTAATGTGAGAAGTCTGTCCACACGGTACGTAACAAAGAAAGATCGGCGAAATACAACCAGTCGACCTACTTCGGCTGGACACGGAACCTAATAGCACGCAAAGAACTCAATATTCGGTTTGCTACATGGGCTGAGTATTTATACAGGGTGTTACAAAAAGGTACGGCCAAACTTTCAGGAAACATTCCTCACTCACAAATAAAGAAAATATGTTATGTGGACATGTGTCCGTAAACGCTTAATTTCCATGTTAGAGCTCATTTTAGTTTCGTCAGTATGTAGTGTACTTCCTCGATTCACCGGCAGTTGGCCCAATTGAAGGAAGGTAATGTTGACTTCGGTGCTTGTGTTGACATGCGACTCATTGCTCTACAGTACTAGCATCACGCACATCAGTACGTAGCATCAACAGGTTAGTGTTCATCACGAACGTGGTTTTGCAGTCAGTGCAATGTTTAGTGGTTGAAATGCCTCTGAGCACTATGGGACTTAACATCTGAGGTCATCAGTGCCCTAGAACTTAGAACTACTTAAAGCCCAACTAATCTAAGGACATCACACACATCCATGCCCGAGGCAGGATTCGAACCTGCGACCGTAGCGGTCTCACGGTTCCAGACTGAAGCGCCTAGAACCGCTCGGCTACAGCGTGCAATGTTTACAAATACGGAGTTGGCAGATGCCCATTTGATGTATGGATTAGCACGGTGCAATAGCCGTGGCGCGGTAGGTTTGTATCGAGACAGATTTCCAGAACGAACGTGTCCTGACAGGAAGACGTTCGAAGCAATTGATCGGCGTCTTAGGGAGCACGGAACATTCCAGTCTGTGACTCGCGACTGGGTAAGACCTAGAACGACGAGGACACCTGCAATGGACGAGGCAATTCTTCGTGCAGTTGACGATAACCCTAATGTCAGCGTCAGAGAAGTTGCTGCTGTACAAGGTAACGTTGACCACGTCACTGTATGGAGGGTGTTACGGGAGAACCAGTTATTTCCGTTCCATGTACAGCGTGTGCGGGCACTATCAGCAGCTGATTGGCCTCCACGGGTACACTTCTCAATGGAGCACGTTATCATGATTTCATACGGGATACTCTACCTGTGCTGCTAGAACATGTGCCTTTACAAGTACGACACAACATGTGGTTCATGCACAATGGAGCTCCTGCACATTTCAGTCGAAGTGTTCGTACGCTTCTCAACAACAGATTCGGTGACCGATGGATTGGTAGAGGCGGACCAATTCCATGGCCTCCACGCTCTCCTGACCTCAACCCTCTTGACTTTCATTTATGGGGGCATTTGAAAGCTCTTGTCTACGCAACCCCGGTACCAAATGTAGAGGCTCTTCGTGCTAGTATTGTGGACAGCTGTGATACAATACGCCATTCTCCAGGGCTGCATCAGCGCCTCAGGGATTCCATGCGACGGAGGGAGGATGCATGTATCCTCGCTAACGGAGGACATTTTGAACATTTCCTGTAACAAAGTGTTTGAAGTCACGCTGGTACGTTCTGTTGCTGTGTGTTTCCATTCCATGATTAATGTGATTTGAAGAGAAGTAATAAAATGAGCTCTAACATGGAAAGTAAGCATCTCCGGCCACATATCCACATAACATATTTTCTTTCTTTGTGTGTGAGGAATGTTTCCTGAAAGTTTGGCCGTATCTTTTTGTAACACCCTGTAGATCATAAAGGGAGGCCGCTAGGTTCAATATGATTGTGACTGTGTAACGTGGTCTGATCTAGTCCTGTGCCTTAATTCAAAGACCGATAAGGTATACGTTGAAATAAATCCGAAAGAAGTAGATTGATAAGCAATCGTATTGAAACTAAATACAAGGAAACTATTTTACAAGCCTACGTGGGTACTCAAACCTACAAGATCCAGATTGACGGGAAGTAATTGGAATATCACGTCGTTATCTAAGGGTTTTGCACAAAAAAAAAAAGAAAAAAAGAAAATTATGCTACAGCAGAGGGTAATATCTTTGTATTTACAGCACGACGAAGCTTCCAATATAACCTCATCATTTTAACTAAGCTTAAACAAGGCAAGTGAACTGAAACGGCCTCACCCAATTCTGCATTCATTGTAGAATCTCCACAACTGCATGGACCTCCGCCAGACAAAAGAAGTCTTCTTTAGAAACACGGCACCACCAGCTAGTATCCCACAGAACAAGCAACAGAACGGAGGATAGAAGGCGAATAATCTTTCAAAGAAGAAGGATTTCATGGTGTTCAAGTCGTGGATCATTCCCATTGGTTGAGAACAAACTGACTTCTCAAAGATGTAAATCTGGTTCAGTGACCATGCAAAGAGGTTGGAGCAGTGCTTGTTCCGATTTATCTAAACTGATTGTAGTCAACAGTCTTACGTAAAGTATTGCAAAGATAAGTGTCGTGATCTACTTAAAGCAAAATATAGTGCGAAGAAACGAAAGAGCCAAATGAAAGGCAACTTTCAATATGCTGATTGCTATGCTTGCATGGACAGGAAAAAAATGAAAGAGTAAAAATGTCCAATACAGAATTTAGTTAACTAATTACAGTTTTCAGAAACAAAGCTTCCTCTGCTAAATTTATGGCTTTATATGCGAAAACTAAGGATTGAGCATCAGCTAACAAATAGTTGAGTTATGAAAATTACTAGAAGAGACACGGAAACTGACAAATGAGTCATGGAACGTACTGAAGTAGCGACGTAATTATTACTGTAAACAAAATGAAATGGAGGTGGGTGGGTCATGTAGATGGACGAAGGAAGTTCTTTCGAAACTGTGCCCGAGCGGTTCTAAGCGCTTTAGTCTGGAACTGCGCTGTTGCTACGGTTGCAGGTTCGAATCCTGCCTCGGGCATGGATGTGTGTGATGTCCTTAGGTTAGTTAGGTTTAAGTAGGTCTAAGTCTAGGGGACTGATGACCTCAGATGTTAAGTCCCATAGTCCTTGCCGGCCGGGGTGGCCTAGCGGTTCTAGGCGCTACAGTCTGGAACCGCGCGACCGCTACGGTCGCAGGTTCGAATCCTGCCTCGGGCATGGATGTGTGTGATGTCCTTAGGTTAGTTAGGTTTAAGTAGTTCTATGTTCTACGGGACTGATGACCTCAGAGGTTAAGTCCCATAGTGCTCAGAGACATTTGAACCATTTGAACCCATAGTCCTTAGAGCCATTTTTCTTTCGAAACTGTGTGAATCGCGTTAGAGAATACTCAGAAGCGAGCAGCAAGCGTATAACTGAAGATTGTATGCATAGAAAAGTCTGAAAGACTTATTTATTCAGTGGTCAACGTCTGATGATTACAACCAGGGGATTATTAAATCAAGGCTACACCGTGCGTCAAAAAGGTACTGAGATTGATTTTATTTTAGGGTTAAAAGCGACAACAGCTTAGTGACTAACGACTGTAAACAATAGATGTGCATTCGATGTGTCAGTTGCGAGCAGACAGTATTAGGTAGTGGACGTGCGACCGTAATGTATCACCGTTGTTGTTTCAGAAATCGCAATGGTGCAACATCTCTTAATCAAGTGTTATAGACATTACCCTGAATATTTTGAAGAAGAGAAAAATGTTTACAAAGTTTGTCCCACAAACATTTACTTCCGAACAAAAACAACGACGCATGAACGCCTGTCGTCACTTGATTCAAATGCAAAACGCGGACCGTTCTTATCCGGAAGGAGTGATCCAAGACGACGAGACTCGATGTTCAGTAGGAATATACTGCAAAGCGACAAAATGCAGAAATTCACAAGAAGGATCAACGCATTGGCGATATAACCGACATTCTTGTAAGTGTGACGTGAGAGTTGAAAGACATCCCAAAGATGGACTTTGCTGATAGTGTCGCATGGTTATACAAACGTTCTGTGGGCTGTAGTCGAGAGGGGGAAGACTGTGTAGACCACTCGAAGCATAAAAACCACCATCTTAACGTTTCTCTACGTTTTATTTATCCAGTTAAAGCGAAATAAGCGCTGTATTGTCTGTGGGGTACAGAGGCGACTTACCCCAGTTCACTGCTAGTAGCGCCCCGTCACCATAGAGGCATAGAGCGTCTGCGCGTAGCGCACAAGTACTGCACCATAATTAAGAATAAAATTAAGAGTCAACGTTGCTTTTTCAAACATTGTCAGCACATACTTTAATGCAAGAATGTTTTAAATATCAAGTCTTTGAATGATTAAGGCGCTAAATACTAAAACTCAAAAATGGCTCTGAGCATTATGGGACTTAACATCTGAGGTCATCAGCCCTCTAGAACTTAGAACTACTTAAACCTAACTACCCTAAGGACATCACGCACATCCATGCCCGAGGCAGGATTCGAACCTGCGACAGTAGCAGTCGCGCGGTTCCGGACTGAAGAGCCTAGAACCACCTGGCTACCGCGGCCGTCTATAATAGAACTAGAGCGTCAGAAATTGGTCGTAATGTGCCAATGTATGTCAAAATCAATTGGTGCAAGTCTAAACTTGAATACATAAATATTAAGGTCAGAATCCACGTTTTTAAGAAAAATTGAAGGCGCTAAATATTAAAATTATAAATTTCGAGTAATTTAATGAAAACTAAATTTTTAACCAAAACATCCCCAATTGTAATAGATTAAGTAACTGTAATTTTAATGCTAGAAAATTTTGGTTACAGCACATGATAAAACCTATTAAATAATGGAGTTATAACAAATTTTAGGACCGTACTGTTAATAAATATCAATAAAAGGTCTCTTAGGGTTATAGATCAGAGGTAACGATCTACTGTCCGTTCCTCTCTCAAAGTTCTAGAAGACAAAGTTTTTTAGTATGCGAACTGAAACCGTTTCTGTGATTTCAACCAACTTACCTATATGCTTGTAAAAATTAAGAAGATTCTAAATAAATTCGTAACTTTGTTATTAAATATAGTGTGTAAGAAAAAGCGGTCGTTTAGAGACTGCTACCGTGTGTGTACGGCGAACGACAGCAGATATTCCCTTGGCCGTCCGCTGCGCCAGATGTATAAATACAGCCCGAGAGGGAAGACGAAGTCGGGGGCGTCCGGGTGCCATAGGCCCAAGCTACCATGTATCTTGGGATCTGGTTGGATAAGAAACTTTTCTTCCACCGCCAAGCAGAATACATCACCCATAAAGGTTTAAAGTTGCAAAGGCCTTGTACCCGCTCTTCTCCAGCCGAGAGCTGAATTTAGATACCAAGCTCCGGCTGTATCACTCCGTTGTCCTACCCTCACTAACATATGGTTCCTCTGCGTGGGCCACGATTAATAAGTCCCGGATGCTGACGCTCCAGCGCCTACTGAATAAACTTCTCAAGTGGAGTCTTCACGCCCCACCGCTCACCAGAATTGTCACTCTGCATGAGGAGACAAATACGGCTCTTCTCAAGACGACCATTCGCCGTAAAGATCGACAACTATACAGTAAAGTGGAAGCCCACCGTGAGACGTTCGCAGGACTCCAAACCATCGGCACCACAGTTCCACGGCGCTGGCACCGACACCCCGTTCCTGTCACCATCCTGGAGGACTCGGATTCGGGCTATGACTGACGATAAGCCCAATACGACCACGTTTTTCTGTCCGTCTCGTACAGCCACTAGCAGTGGCCTGTTCTCGTCCAGCCACTTTTTTCCTTGACCATAGAGATGGCGCATTACTGCACCCCTCCTCTGTACTTCCACCGTCGGAGGGTTGCTCGGATCTTAGAAGTTCCACCACCACATCTTCAACTACAGTTGGACCGTATCTGACGCTGTGTATTAGGAAACTGCCACAAAAAAAGACGAAGTTTCACTTCGCACCCAGCCACTGTAAGAAGACGACATGTCCGTCGATCGAGACGCGAGCGAACGGTTGCATTGCTTGGAAACTGCGACCAGAATTACAACAAGCGTTCTATAGAGATACTGTAGTTCTAAAAGGATCTGCTCGGCCGGGGTTGCTACCAAGTAAAATAAGCAATTGCACAGACACTGGAAATGGCGGCCGACACCCTCATTACTGCTGTAATATTGTAACTCCGACTAAGAACTGCGACAAAATGGGCAGCTGATAGCGTCTTTCGGCAAATTTGTAAATTGGGTCGCCTCACCACCGGAGGTATCCGCCGGCCGCTGTGGCCGAGCGGTTCTAGGCGCTTTAGTCCGGAACCGTGCTGCTGCTACGGTCGCAGGTGCAAATCCTGCCTCGGGTATGGATGTGTGTGATGTCCTTAGGTTAGTTAGGTTTAAGTAGTTCTAAGTTCTAGGGGGCTGATGACCTCAGTGTTAAGTCCCATAGTGCTCAGAGCCATTTGAAACATTTTGGAGGTATCTGCCGGCGGAATGAGGGTCACATACCCAAACTTATGGGGGTTGGGAAAGAGGGGGGGGGGGTTACAATCTGTTCTGACCAATGGCAGCCCGGCCTACCGGCTCAGGAGTTGGGGAGGCTGAAGTGACGCAAGATCTGCGATGGCGGGATAGCCTTGTATCCTTGCTCGCAGAGATAGCCGTAACTTGAAATTCTAAGTAAAGCCGCGAAATCTCACCGAATTTCGACATCTTGCAAATTGTTAGCAATAATTAACTAGCAGTCCAGAAAATTTCTCAGCATCCACCAACCTCTCTTTATGCGTCGTTATACCAACAGGAAGATAAAATCACTGAATAGTTCATTAGTTAACCAAGTCCTCACCAAAGTACTTTAAAACTCGCCATTTAATGAAACAAATCCTCTACAAAACCGCGAGCGCGCCTCTGTTTCCGTTCAGTTGAAAATCAATTAGAAGAAGGCAAACTATATCTGCGTTTAATACGTTAGAAGGGCATTCAATAAGTAATGCAACACATTTTTCTGAAATCATGATGGTTTCATCCAGGATTCCATTATTATTACCCACTCTTCTGGCTGCAAAACCCTATTTTTCAACATAATCTCCATTTCATTAATTAATAATGTGTGTAATCTTATGGGACGTAACTGCTAAGCTCGTCAATCCCTAAGCTTACACAATACTTAACCTGAATTATCCGAAGGACAAACACACACACCCATGCTCGAGGGAGGACTCGAACCTCCGCGGGACCAGCCGCACAGTCCATGCCTGCAGCCCCCAGACCGCTCGGCTAATCCCGTTCAATGCGACGGCCTTACGCCACGTTATTGAAGGGCTTTTATGCCTGCCTGGTACCGCTCTAGTGGTCGACGTCGGAGCCAACAAACATCTTGCTGCATCATCTACGTACTGCTTCCTGTGGAGTGTGTCTTTCATTGGGGCAAACAGATGGAAGTCGGAAGGTGCGAGATCGGAGTTGGATGGATGAGGAAGAACAGTCCACTGAAGTTTTGTGAGTTCCTCTCGGATGCGCAGCCTTGTCTGAAGTCTAGAGAAGTACGTTTTCATTTTTGTGGCTATGAACGTACTTCAGTGCTTTCTTCAATTTGCTGAGGGTACCACAATACACTTCAGAGTTTATCGTTGCACCATGAGGGGGGACATCATACAGAATAACCCATTCAGAGTCCCAGAAATCTGTCGCTGTGACTTCACCGGCTGAGGGCGTGGCTTTCAAGTTTTTCTTTGGAGGAGAGGTGATGTGGCACCACACTGCGGAGTGCCTATTTCCTTCTGGTTCGAAGTGGTGAACCCATGTTCTATCGCTTGTGCAACGTTCAACAAAAATTGTCACGATCAGCCAGGTAAAGCGGGAGCCATTCCGCGCAGATCATCTTTCGTTGCTCTTTGTGGTCTCCTGTAAGCGGTTAGGTACCCAGTGGGCACACACCTTTGATACCCCAACTGGTGGACGAGAGTCCGCCCTACCATCAGAGACGTCTGGCTGTCAGCTAAGTAGTAAGATGGTAAGAACTATGCCCCTTACATGAAGTCATTAAAGATCACCGAACTCACGTTGAGCGAACAGTAGGGCTGAACAAAATTGACTGACAAGGCACAATGCATCTTGTAGAGGGTATAGTATGGATGTATTGGAATAATTAATGTCGGGAGATGGTTTTAAAGCAATTCACACGACATGAAAACTTTGTGGAAACGCGACGATTTACTGGAGGCTAGTTTACCCCAGGGAAGTATTCGAATTGACCACGGCGCGCGGCTGGGGAGCGGCGAAGGGAAGCGACAATAGGCAGCTCAGGGCGGCTCAAACTCTTGAGAAAGCGGTAATGGGGCGCGGCCTTGAGTTGCCTTAAGATGAGTGACAGTGAGTGGTGTGGTTGACCCCATGCTGGTGTACCAGGAAGCAGACGGAGAACTTGTACGCCTGTTGATAAATGTCCGTCGTCCCATTTTCAGTGAAACATGCGAGAAAGCCACACAAAGCTATGGTAGAGCAGTCAACAGAGGCCGAAATATGCGTGTTCGTGACTATAGCAACTTCACGCGGAATTCACGGTCCGCAGAGCCTGAAGTAAATCATGTGAAGAGCGACAGAGCGAAATACGCCGGTTTCCGATGAGAATGTAGGACTAAGGAATTTGAAATACTCTCCTGGGAGTCAGAATTTCGTAAAATTGTTTTATGCAGATGCTAACCTTGATGGGTGGCCTCGGATGAGCTAAACAGCAGAAGTTGAGAGGAAGGGAAATTTTGTGGGAATTTATTCACTTCCCAGAGCAGGCATTGGTCAGCACTGGGAAGCGACGAATAATTAACGCGACTTGTGCTGCAATTGGGGGTGCAATAGGGGTGTTCCGTTCCCAGATTGCCAAGAGTGAGGACGTGGCGTTCTTTACTCAGCTTGCCTGAGAGAGCGTGAGCATCTCCGCGGTTTAGGACTTAGCAAATGGAACGATTGAGCTTGGAGATAGAAAGTTTTTATTCAGCTATGTACTGAGCAAGATAGCTAGAAGTGAATAGAACGAGTGCAGCCTTGCAGCACCACGAGGTCGGCCGACGTCCGCATAACGACGACGCCCCGCGACGCTGAATTCGGTGATATTGCGCCCGCTCCAGCCACTGATTAATTTGTTGGATGACGTCTGTGAAGTTTCCATGAGGGTTTCGTGGGCCGTGTATTGTAGAATTTTTCTCGCACTTCGCATTACGCCTGGGTCAATCGATTGGAATTAATTTTGATTTATCACGCTTTACTCCACGTAAACGCAATTTATTCCCACTCCCTGTTAGGAGAGCCATGTAATGTGATGATTGAAGGTCGTGAGTTAAAATAAATTTGTGTTAATCGACTGCATCTGTTTTCAGTCAAGTAGTTGAAATCCCAAGTCACTTCCTTAATTAATTTTACGTTCAACATTTGCATCTGGTGTTCAATAGCTGAATATAACGTCAATGTGCACCCCTTTTTAATTAAAAGGGATCAATTTTAAATCAATTAATGTCAACACTGCCACCACAGTTTAATCAGGAGTCACAGGGCCTTATTACTTTCTTTGCATTATCCAATATTGCGGCAGTTTTGCAGTCTCTGTTGATGTGTTAGTCAATTAGCTGGGGTGAACACACTCCAAATCCAGATAAGTGACAGGTGGGGTGTTACAAAGTATTTGATTGTGATCTGTCGATCACCTCGAATGAGAGTGTCCGCACGTTCCAACATTGCAGGAGTCACATATGTGTGTGGCTGGCGGTTACGTGGGGGATTGGATAGGTTGCGATGATGACAGATGCCTCGGCCAACGACTCACGTTGCTTTTGTCCACTGCTAGGTCTCTGTAGACATTCTGCAAGCACCTATGAATATGTGAAGGTCTGGTTTTCCGCTAAAAGGAACCCAATGACAGCTCTCTGATTGGAGCGCACATCAATTACAGATGCCATTTTGAAGGCTACGTATGGCGCCGACACCTAGCGGAAGTTCATGAAACTATAGGGGCTGAAGCGGGAATATTCCAAGATGTATTTTTTCAGCCAAAATTGGCCGACCAAAAAAAATACTGCTTTGTTTACTGAACGACTTTCGTGTTTTAATATAGTCGAAAATGAGATGTCAGCAGAGATAAAATTGTTCACGTGAGTGCCCAATCTATAGTAAATGACACCTGACTGCAGTTTACGATCGTGTTGGTGCTTGAGCATCCGAGGATCCGACAGCAGCAGCCAGATGGTGCTTATTATCTGAAGATGATTTCCAGACGAAGTCGAAAGCGGTCATTAATAAAATATCATTGTGATCTGAAAGAGTGGCGATTCACTGTGAAGAAGGGCTAAGGGTGTATCAGGATGCGTACTAGCCACACGCAGCACTGCCTTGAGTGTCTACTTCTGTTCATTAAACAGATGGGAATAAGAGGACAGATTTGCCAATACCTCAACAGATACTGATTTCCAGACATGTCATGATAGGAATTTTTTCTTCTAGTTCTGATCAATACTACCTCTTGTATTAATATGTGGTACTTATTTATTTAAAGATAGTACATTGCAGAGGCTGCAATCATCTCCTTTCCCAAGGTGGCTTCCATCAACTCCCCCTCCCGGATGATGCCCTCTCTCCCTCCATTTATCCCTTCTATCAACTCTGATCCTCACCCCCCCCTCCTTTCCTTGTCCTTTTACCAGGCTCCCTCTTCCCCTCCCCCTCCATCCTGTTTTTTCCCCACCTTCCCTCTCTCTGCCTCCCTTCTCTCCCCCGAGTCCTTTTGCATTTTCCTTCCTCTGCCTCTCCCCATTCCCTCTCGTGTCTACCCTGCTCCCCCCTTCTGATTCCTCTCCCTTCGTCGTTCCCCCCCCTTCCCCCTTCCACCTTTCGTTTTTTCCTCTCCTCCTCCCTTTTTCCTTCCCCCTCCTCTGTCCAGGTACCCCCTCCCATCTGCCATTGCCTGTGGAGTGTAATCTTTGTGCCGACCTTTTAGTGCAGTGTTCCTAGTGATTGTTAAGTGTTGTGCGTCTTTCCGAAGTGTTGCGAACGGACATCATGCTGTCGCAGGGTGTGATTTTTTTTTTTTCATATGTCTCTTGTGAACAGAATCCATACTGCCGCCGTGTTTTTTAATTGTCTGTCTACTTTTTACCTGTCTTCTTCCTTTGCATTTTATTATCATCGCCCACCATCAGTTTTATGTTTTAACTTTCCACAATTTTCCGCCGATTTACATTTTACATCACCGTTTTATCACCTGTTTTTATTGTTTTCTTATCTTCTTATGTTCAAAAAATTCTGTAGGCTGAAGAGCGGCGTACTAAGCTGCTGTCAGCCTGCCCCCTTGGGGGGGGGGGGGGGGGGGGGGAATCGAAATCCAATAAAGGGAAAAAAAACAGTGTCTGCATGGGACCTCTTGAAACCCAGGAACTCTGCAATGTCCGAGGGAAGATTTCGCAGGCGATGTTGCCGCGCATCTTTCGCATTCGCAGGGCGGCTCTTTGTGAGTGAGCCGACCCCCCGGTGGCTCTCTTGTTCGTTTTTCGCCATTTTGCCGGCCGTAAAGCACGGCTCCACGTCGTCATTTTCATTAGGAGCGGGGCCAGCCTCTCCCGCCACTACCAGATGCTCCCGCACTCAGCGGGGCTCTCGCTTCCAAATCAACTGGCGACGTGTAGTTGCGTTACTAATCGCGGCCACACAGGCCGGTGATTCCGACATGGGAACAATTACTTCTGCGGCGTAAAAACAAGAAGTGGTTCGATTCTCGTTTAGCAGCGACACAGAACTGTTGTTAAATATAGCCTTTATAGTTCTTGTGGAATTGTGTCTCGAAAACGCGTATAAGTTCAGTACTAACGTAAGTAAGACAACAGTAATCGAATGCAATAGAATTAAATCGGGCGAGACTCAGGGAATCAGATTACCTAATGTTGTGACCCTAGAAAATTTTAATTTTTATTCTTGCTTTTGTGACCATAATAAGAGCCCAGGCTCCATAGGCAAATAGCCAGTCTACATTAAGAAATAGTCCATCAGGATGTAGGGACAAGATAAGCGGCGGAGGCTGCCAAGTATGCCTTGTTGATCATATAACTTAGTATTTGACTTCCTGCCAGAGGTTGATGGTTGGTTGTGTTTGGGGAAGGAGACCAGACAGCGAGGTCATCGGTCTCATCGGATTAGGGAAGGACGGGGAAGGAAGTCGGCCGTGCCCTTTCAAAGGAACCATCTCGGCATGTGCCTGGAGCGATTTAGGGAAATCACGGAAAACCTAAATCAGGATGGCCGGACGCGGGATTGAACCGTCGTCCTTCCGAATGCGAGTCTAGTGTCTAACCACTGCATCCTGCCAGAGGAAGCGGCATGAATCAAACTTGTGCAATGGAAGACGCAAACACCAGGGCGATAATACAGCAAGAGAGATTGTCAGTCTCGTGCAGAAAAGACTCGTGTGGAACCAAATTAAGTTGTGTGCAGCTAGAAACGAAAGTGTCGTGTGGAACCCAAGGCAGTCTTGCGCAAGCCGACCAATTAAAAATGAGAGTGTCATGTGGAACCATAGGCATTCTTGTGCAATCCGATCACTTGGAAATGAAAGGGTCATGTGAAACAAATTAACTCGCGTGCACCCAAGTACATGAGAAACGAAATAAAAGGCCAGGCAGCGGAAATGCTAGAAGCAGAGATTCAGATGTAGATTCAGAGCCAGTGCCGGCAGTTTGGAGATTCCGCAGCGAGACGCCAGCGGTGCCGAGTAGGCCCATAGCAGTCGATACAGCTGATAAAGACTTCAACTACGAGAAGACTGTGATAGACTCTGGTGGTCACTCAGGAACTGCAGGTCAAGTAGGATTTTTAGAGTTTCATTGGAATAGTGTTGAACAGAGGCTGTCAGTCTTTGTCTCAATTATTTAGAGAGATTTCAGTGCAAACCAAGAACAAGTAATTGTTTGTACTTGTTTCTTATCTGTACTGGCAATTAGCTTTGAAGTAGCAAGTCCGAATAAATAGACTGAATCTTACTAAGGGGTTTATGGTCCAACACCTCACATAAGTACAGGGCTATTACAAATGATTGAAGCGATTTCATAAATTCACTGTAGCTCCATTCATTGACATATGGTCACGACACACTACAGATACGTAGAAAAACTCATAAAGTTTTATTCGGCTGAAGCCGCACTTCAGGTTTCTGCCGTCAGAGCGCTCGAGAGCGCAGTGAGACAAAATGGCGACAGGAGCCGAGAAAGCGTATGTCGTGCTTGAAATGCACTCACATCAGTCAGTCATAACAGTGCAACGACACTTCAGGACGAAGTTCAACAAAGATCCACCAACTGCTAGCTCCATTCGGCGATGGTATGCGCAGTTTAAAGCTTCTGGATGCCTCTGTAAGGGGAAATCGACGGGTCGGCCTGCAGTGAGCGAAGAAACGGTTGAACGTGTGCGGGCAAGTTTCACGCATAGTGATGTGAAAGATTCAGTGTTTAAACCTCCTCTACCAAGAAACGTGCCAGAACTGCGAGCTCGCATCAACGATGCTTTCGAACTCATTGATGGGGACATGCTGCGCCAAGTGTGGGAGGAACTTGATATCTGCCGAATCACTAAAGGGGCACATATCGAACATTTGTGAATGCCTAAAAAAACTTTTTGAGTTTTTGTATGTGTGTGCAAAGCATTGTGAAAATATCTCAAATAATAAAGTTATTGTAGAGCTGTGAAATCGCTTCAATCATTTGTAATAACCCTGTATATGTGAGAATAAACCTGATAGACACTAACCAATCTTTCCTGCCTATTGCAATTTTGTAACCTATTTTCAGAAAACTTATTTGCTTCAAACCAAGGAGATTCTCTCCCTCTCATCTCCGATATAAAGGTTGACATCAATTTATAACTAACCCATTGTCGTTAACGTCCCGATTGCGCTACGCAGTTCGCACTTACTTCATTCTGGTATAGTGAGGCTGTGCCGGGACGCGACACTAATAAGATGTTGACGAAGCAGAGAGGATTTAACATGCGAACTGGCAATTCCATTAACATCATTTCTGTGAAAGTGAAATTTGAAACATCTGGCCGATTACATCTGTGTACCGAACTAGGACTCGAACACGCAACGTTTAACTTTCCAGGCAAATGCGCTATGTACTGCGCTAGCGCCCGCATCTCGTGGTCGTGCGGTAGCGTTCTCGCTTCCCATGCCCGGGTTCCCGGGTTCGATTCCCGGCGGGGTCAGGGATTTTCTCTGCCTCGTGATGGCTGGGTGTTGTGTGGTGTCCTTAGGTTAGTTAGGTTTAAGTAGTTCTAAGTTCTAGGGGACTGATGACCTAAGATGTTAAGTCCCATAGCGCTGAGAGCCATTTGAACCATTTTTTACTGCGCTAGCTGGGCACAGCTTACGACCCACTGTCATAGCCTTAACCCTTAACTCCCCAGGTGAGCTCTCACAGACTGCTAGCGTTTATTGTTACTCTCCTGCTAATGCATAGGGATGGGGTAGGAGATTACAGAGTTATGTAGTTGTTCCTTCCTGAAATTGCAGTGATTTCCTTTGTCAGTAGCCAATATAATGTGACGTGAGTCGGTGCTACACTGAAGAGCCAAAGAAACTGGTATAGGCATGCGTATTCAAATACAGAGATATGTAAAAAAAAAAAAAAATGGTTCAAATGGCTCTGAGCACTATGGGACTTAACTGCTAAGGTCATCAGTCCCCTAGAACTTAGAACTACTTAAACCTAACTAACCTAAGGACATCACACACATCCATGCCCGAGGCAGGATTCGAACCTGCGACCGTAGCGGTCACGCGGTTCCAGACTGTAGCGCCTTTAACCGCTTGGCCACACCGGCCGGCAGAGATATGTAAACAGGCAGAATACGGCGCTGAAGTCGGCAACGTCCATATAAGACGACAAGTGTCTGGAGTAGTTGTTAGATCGGTTACTGCTGCTACAATGGCACTTTATCAATATTTAAGTGAGTTTGAACGCGGTGTTATAGTCGGCGCATGAGCGATAGGACACAGCATCTCCGAGCGATGAAGTGGGGATTTTCTCGTACGACCATTTCACGAGTGTACCGTGAATATCAGAAATCTGGTAAAACGTCAAATCTCCGACATCGCTGCGGCCGGAAAAAGACCCTGCAAGAACGAGACCAATGACGACTGAAGAGAATCGTTCAACGTGACAGAAGTGCAACGCTTCCGTAAATTGCTGCAGATTTCAATGCTGGGCCATCAACAAGTGCCAGCGTGCGAACCATTCGACGAAACATCGTCGATATGGGCTTTCGGGCGTACCCTTAATGACTGCACGCCACAAAGCGTTACGCCTCGCCTGGGCCCATCAACACTGACATTGGACTGTTGATGACTGGAAACATTCTGCCTGGTCGGTTCAAATTGTATCGAACGGATGTACGTGTATGGAGACAACCTCAGGAATCCATGGACCCTGCATGTCAGCAGGGGACTGTTCAAGCTGATGGAGCACAGTAATGGTGTGGGGCGGCTGCAGTAGCAGTGATATGGTGAGAGGTGGCATGAGCCCCCTCTCATATTTCTATCTTACGATTTTCCTCTCTAATTGCATGCAGTGAAAAGTCGCTATTCCTTCACACGCGGACTTCCCACGCAGCGTCTCTCGTCACCCGGGTGGTCCGGTGACAGGCGGGCTCTGCTGATCTGGAAAGCGTTAAGCCGACGGGTGTGAGGAAGTTGAGTGAATGCTTTGCAGACGCCGACATTGTCAAAAGACACGCCCGGAGGGGTCTGAAGTAGCGGCTGGGCTAGAGGTTCCGTTACTTCGCAGAAACTTAGCGAAAACACTTTCTGGCGGGCTACCAGCGAGGCGTGGGAATGACTTGTGTACCCAGGCAGTTGTGGCGGGAAAATTCCCGCGCTTTCTGCAAAATAGTAACTGTGATTGGCTTGCTCAGGGCATAGCTCCGTGACGTAGCAAAATCAGCGCAGAAATTGGCGCCAAGAATCTCCATTGGTGGAATGGTAGTGCTCCGGCAATAGAGTGGAATTTTCCGCCGGTATTCGAGTTGCTGATTGGTACGTTTAACCACGGCCACTGTCGTGGGGACGGGAATGTTGTGTGTTCGGCCTGTACGGGTGCTCTAGGTAGTCGGCTCTCGCCTTTCGGTCGAGGACGTCGAAGCAACCAGCCATCGCCTCCGGTACGCCAGATCGTGTTCTGGCAGTTAAGAAGACAGTTTGGTAATGTATGTCCGCAGCACCGGCAGATAGGGATTTTCCTAGGTGATAATCAGAGCTCAGCAGAGCGCGCCTGTTCGTCTTTTTCTAACTTTGTTCTGTCTTGAGTAGCAGCAATTAATGTTGGGTTAGCTGTGTGTCTCTCTTAAGATTTGAGTGGCAAGGAATTGGCTCCACATACCACTTCGTCTTAAACCTCACAATCTAGTTTAGGGACAACTTCACCTTCATAGCGTTTGTTTGAGTATCCAATTTGAGCCAATTTGATGTATTGTAAATGTTTCATGTGTTTTTGTTTATTATTTTGTGTTTAGTCTTAATAAATCATATTGTTATTTTGGACAGAACTTTCATTCTGTTAATCGGTACAGCAACCCATCATTTCTCACTACGTTAATGAAACCTTCCTTTATTTAACTTATTTATCAAATTAAATTATTGCAGGTGCCAAACTCTTTTCTACTCCACTTGCAGGGTTGATTACAGTCAGTTTGCGTATATTTTTTAATCCATGTGCAACAGCAAAAGTCGGAGTTAGAATAGGGAGGGCTTAGAGCATCATTTACATATGGAGATTCTAGAAGAATTTAGTGTTAAATACACTGCTTGCCCCGGCACCTCGCAATGGGACCCCTGATATGTGTAGATACGATTCCGACGGATGGCACGTACGTAAGCATTCTGTCTGATCACCTGCATCCATTCATGTCCATTACGCATTCCGACTGATTTGGGATATTCCATCAGGACAATGCGACACCCCACGCGTCCAGAATTTCTACAGAATGGCTGCAGGAACACTCTTCTCATTTTAAACGCTTCCGCTGGCCACCAATCTCTCCAGACATGAACATTATTGAGCACATCTAGGATACCTTGGCCGTGCGTTTCTAGGCGCTACAGTCTGGAACCGAGCGACCGCTACGGTCGCAGGTTCGAATCCTGCCTCGGGCATGGATATGTGTGATGTCCTTAGGTTAGTTAGGTTTAAGTAGTTCTAAGTTCTAGGCGACTGATGACCTCAGAAGTTAAGTCGCATAGTGCTCAGAGCCATTTGAACCATTTTTTTGGGATACCTTGCAACGTGCTATACAGAAGGAAACTCCATCCCTTCGTACTCTTACGGATTTATGGACAGCTCAGCAAGATTCATGGGATCAGTTTCCTCCAGCACTACGTCACACGTTAGTTGCATCCATTCCACGTCGTGTTGTGGTACTCCTGGGTGCTAACGGGAGCGGTACACGATATTAGACAGGTGTTCCAGTTTCTTCGGCTCTTCAGTGCATGACTGCTTCTTTCGTGCCGGCGGTCTCTGAGACCGCACCTGTGACTTTGCGTTATGGATTCCGTAGCCGAGTCTTCATCTGATGTTCATTTTACGGACCCTAATTTTGAGGAGACTGTTTTAAAATGGTTTGAGGACAGTTTAAGAAGTGATGTTGGATCATATAGTGACAACGAAATTGTAAGTGAACATAATTCAGAATAGAAACATTGAGAAAGTGAAGAAGAATTTGTTTTGCCATCTATGAAATCCTTGATGAAACAAGTGATCAAGGTGATGAAGACTTGTAGAGACTGAATCATTAGTTATAGGTTCTGGCCAATGGCAATATTTTTCCGCGTGTTGTATGTAAGCGGGGTGAATATGTTTATCCTTCACAGTTCCTACAAAACAATGCTCAGCAGGATATTCGAGTTTTTATAGTACTAACATTATGTTGTGGAAATTTTGTGCAGTTTTTTGTTTAAATGCGTTTTTTTGTAAAAATAGCTTTAAAATTTATTGAATACAGTTTTTGTGTGGTATTAATGTAATCTTTCACATGGGAAACTGAACTGCTTCACTGAAACTGCCGAATGCAATTTTTATGGCCATTTAAACATATCGGTCTGTCAGGCCGCACCTGGGACAGAGCTTGAAAAAAAA
Organism: Schistocerca cancellata; assembly: GCF_023864275.1. NCBI lineage: Eukaryota > Metazoa > Arthropoda > Insecta > Orthoptera > Acrididae > Schistocerca > Schistocerca cancellata. Next base: position 557,721,958 of record NC_064631.1, on the reverse strand, counting down.
AATAATAATAAGACCTGGGAAGCAAAGGGTTAAGCTGGATAGCTCAGTAGGTGCCGTCAAGGTAGTTCAGCGTGTTCTGTCTGGGGACTGACCATCGTCTGAAATTTAAAAAAAAAGACAAAAAAAAGAGCGAAGTTGAAACATGTACATTTGAAATGTGATTGAAATTAAGTAACTGACGGTAGTGTGCAACACACATGTTAGAATGTGAATGAGTATTTTGTCTCGTTGCTTGTTCGCTTTGCCCTGTACTGAACTTTTCTGAATGCGAGAATGTAAACTCTTAATAGGTTTAAACCAAAGCAAAACTGCATGAATTTACGTAACACAAAAACTGTATCTGACTCGACACTATTGATTTGAAATGTGCACTGATATTAAAACAAAACTTGGTCAGTTTGAAAATAATAGTCCCTTTGCTTGATGAATGCTATCCTTGAAATAATAATATTTCTTACCTTTCTGCACAATGGTAATGTTCCTCGTCCTGATTTCTGTTAGTAGCTTACCTTAAATTGTATAGTTAGAATACAGCTATTGTGGAAGGCTTTTGCTTAGCATACACTTTAATTAAATCTAATATGACTGGGACAATAACATCTTGAGCAAAATAGTTAATCGAAAACGACATTAATCTGGGAACTGTTATTGACTTGTGGTAAGTAACAATATGGCACTAAAAATACAATATGGCACTAAAAATACAATATGGCACTAACGTTAAAACCTGCTTTTTAACTCTTTGAAAATTAATAATACTCACAATTAACACACAATAAACTGATTATACATTAACAATTAGCGTTACAAAATTATTGGATGTGAGCGCTATAAATTGTTTCAATCATAACTTATGAATAAGTGCATTACATTGATGAACCAAACAGCTTTATTTACCTTAATTATTTCCAATATGGTATCTTGCAAATAAAAAAAATCATTACTGCCAATAGCAAGTAAGTATACATCCAGCACACATCAGATACAACACGTCTTTACACTTGAGAGTCCGCCATACATCTCTCTACCTGAAGTACTCTAACACATTACCCATAACATCTTGCACCAGCGATCGCTGTTGAGCAGCGGCGCTACTACGCAATTGATACTGAATTTGACCATATCTGGTTCAATATAAAATTTTCTTACAAAATTCTACCCTGTGTACATATCTTTCAAAGTTTTCATCGATGGTATGTGAAAGATATCATGTGTCATCAGCGCAGAACCACTCACGAAAAAATGATGAAGAAACATTCTGAAAGAAAGAACACGCGAAATATCCCCGGAGTATTTGCCAACGAAAAAGAGCAAACTGTTTTAATGTGCCAGGAAGTCTCATATAGGGGCACACTCCACTGCCGATTGAAAATTTGTTCTGGAAACAGAAATTGATTGCCATAGAATATAAATTTAAGTGTTATGAGGACTTTTCTGAAGGTAATTGTCTGGAGCATTGCCTTCTACGAAACTGAAATATAGACAATAAGAATCTCGGATCAGGGTGCGATTCTGGGAACAGCATCACAGTTAGTTTTTCGCTCTCCTCCCATCCCCGCGAAATACAGGGTGGTTGTAATTAAACTTTCGCTACTGGAGTCAGCGAAGACGGGAAAGTGTTTACCGTTGGGGGACCAAACTTCATAGGAATGGTGTGCTGCAGGATTTGCGTTGTTAGTAGCATTGGTGTCATGACTTGCCGTTAGGCGCCGCTAGTGATACGGAACTGGGGCGCCACGGACGTAGGACATGCCGTGTGAACGACACACGTTACTGTCATCCGCTTCGCTAACATGTGATTCCTGCTCTACGATAGATAGGTGCTTTGGACTCAACTGTTTTGAAGCACGACGGAGTTCCAGCTCACGTTGCTCATGAAATCACTCGGCTACTCAGTAACAGATTTGGAGAAAACGAGTCACTGACCGATCGTTCCAAACTGTGTAGCCACTAAGATCACCAGATATGAACCCATGTGATTTTTGGCAGTGGAGTTACCTGAAGGGCAGGGATTATCAACGGGACAGTAACACACGTTGGAGGCTGAAGATGAGCATAGCGAGGGAAGTAGCCAACATCTCAACTGGGGGTTTCGGGCAGCATCAGAGCACTTTCTTGTGCGGTTCAAGGTTGTCGAGGATGCTGCTGGTCGTCACAATGAGCAACGTTTGTGACCTGAAACGTAAACATGGTATGCAAATAACAAATTTTACCCTCTCATGTAGAAACTAATACAGGGTTATTACAAATGATTGAAGCGATTTCACAGCTCTACAATAACTTTATTATTTGAGATATTTTGACAATGCTTTGCACACAAATACAAAAACTCAAAAACTTTTTTTAGGCATTCACAAATGTTCGATATATGCCCCTTTAGTGATTCGGCAGACATCAAGCCGATGATCAAGTTCTTCCCACACTCGGCGCAGCATGTCCCCATCAAGATACATCGGTTTTCCAATCTCCTGTTTAAGAAATGCCGAACATCATGATGGAAGTGCGGTGGAGCACCATCCTGTTGAAAGATGAAGTCGGCGCTGTCGGTCTCCAGTTGTGGCATGAGCCAATTTTCCAGCATGTCCAGATACACGTGTCCCGTAACGTTTTTTTCGCAGAAGAAACCGTGAGATTGCAAAAAACACGTTAACTTTTGGTGAATTGCGAATTTGCTGCACGAATGCGTGAGGATTCTCTACCGCCCAGATTCGCACATTGTGTCTGTTCACTTCACCATTAAGAAAAAATGTTGCTTCATCACTGAAAACAAGTTTCGCACTGAACGCATCCTCTTCCATGAGCTGTTGCAACCGCGCCGAAAATTCAAAGCGTTTGACTTTGTCATCGGGTGTCAGGGCTTGTAGCAATTGTAAATGGTAAGGCTTCTGCTTTAGCCTTTTCCGTAAGATTTTCCAAACCGTCGGCTGTGGTACGTTTAGCTCCCTGCTTGCTTTATTCGTCGACTTCCGCGGGCTACGCGTGAAACTTGCCCGCACGCGTTCAACCGTTTCTTCGCTCACTGCAGGCCGACCCGTTGATTTCCCCTTACAGAGGCATCCGGAAGCTTTAAACTGCGCATACCATCGCCGAATGGAGTTAGCAGTTGGTGGATCTTTGTTGAACTTCGTCCTGAAGTGTCGTTGCACTGTTATGGCCGACTGATGTGAGTGCATTTCTAGCACGACATACGCTTTCTCGGCTCCTATCGCCATTTTGTCTCACTGCGCTCTCGAGCGCTCTGGCGGCAGAAACCTGAAGTGCGGCTTCAGCCAAACAAAACTTTATGAGTTTTTCTACGTATCTGTAGTGTGTCGTGACCATATGTCAATGAATGGAGCTACAGTGAATTTATGAAATCGCTTCAATCATTTGTAATAGCCCTGTATATGTTCCTTTCAACGGTTTATTCGTTATTTCTGTTCCGTATGTCCTGACAGATACTTCCACCAAGTTTCATTGTCCTCCTGTCACTCGTGTTTCTGGGGAGGCCCTCTCAAGTAGAGAAATATAATACGCCAAAGATGCCTATGATGATGATGAGTGCTCATACTCCTTGACAGAGCGTAGGGGACGATGCGGGAGACCAGCACCGCCGAACTAGGCAAGGTCCTAGTGGAGGTGGTCTGCCATTGCCTTCCTCCGACTGTAATGGGGATGAATGATGATGATGAAGACGACACAACAACACCCAGTCATCTCGAGGCAGGTGAACGAGCCCGCCGGAATCAAACCCGAGACCCAGTGCTCGGGAAGCGAGAACGTTAACGCCAGACCACGAGCTGCGGACAAGATGATTACTATTTTAATAATAATTGCAACAAAATAGAAAAAATATTTTAATACAGTGATAATAAATTATTTAGCTATATCATATACCCTACGATTATGATAATAATAATTGGTGTACATTAGTCCTTACCACATCACTTGAACATATCTTCTGAAACTTCCGTTTCAGAGATATAAAGCAGTTGAAAAGCATTCGTCTGAAAATTTGAGACGTATGGGTGTCTTGCACCTGATTTAAGAAGTATAATAGCAGCAAACCGTCATAACTTTGACTACATCGTAATTTACAGTATATGAAATTGCAATGTGGACTTACAATAATGAGTATTCTATTTGACACACAGGTTGCAGACTGTAGCTTCTGAGCCTGTAAATAAGGGAACGCTGTCCCTTACATTCGTTACCGCCTAGATTTGAGAAGCTACTTATTCTGTTTGAAATTAACACTTGCGCAACAATTGTATTCAGTTTCAGGCATAGCCCCGGACGAAATCAGTCGTGAAGTGGCTGCCAGTATAGAGAGGCAAAAGGTTTGTAACATTTCAGCCCATACCATTCATGAGCAACAGCCACCATCAGCTCGTCTGAAGTCTTCTACTCCACTTCAGCCAGACCCAAGGGAAGCTGGGGTTGAACTATGTTAACAGAGGTATCCCGATCATCCGGAACACATGAGAACTGCAGAAGGCCGGCCGCTGTGGCCGAGTGGTTCTAGGCGCTTCAGCCCCGAACCGCGCTGCTGCTGCGGTCGCAGGTTCTAGTCCTGTCTCGGGCATGGATGTGTGTGATGTCTTTAGGTTAGTTAGTTTTAAGTAGTTCTAAGTCTAGGGGACTTATGACTTCAGATGTTAAGTCCCATGGTGCTTAGCGCCATTTGAAAACTGCAGAATAACTGCTGCCTTGTTAACAGGAACGATGGTGTTTGTGTAAGTCCTTAAAAAGATTGTGTACAGACGTTGCAACATCCGAGGACAACTTCAAGAAATGGGGCACTATGCGAGATGGAAACTCACTCTACGAATGTGGCAAAGGAACAAACTCCTAGTCTTCACATAAAGCGCCGCATTTGTCAGTTTTCGTGCACAGGGCTGAAACTGGCTCTGCCAAAAGCAATGTTATCAATAAAGCCAAACACTGATCACAACTTGTATAAATATCGTATATAGTGTAAATTTTTCATTATGTGCTTTTATGTTCTGTGTTGTAGTTTAAATCCTTCCGTCCGAATTCCATTGCTTATAACTGTCAGTTTCTGAATTTGTCTATATATATTTCATATTCTTTACATACAAAGATCTATTTTGTTCCGTACTTCTGATACAAATAAGAAAAGACGAAGTAGATGGTTTTTCTCTTTTTGTACTGCCTTACCCAACTTCCTATGGTTTGCCGGATCTACGTGTGGACTCAACAAGCGTGTAGTTAGTAGCAGCTACGATCAGCCTGTGAATTTGCGTGTTTTCCTGTCTGAACTGTTCCTTTAAGCTGCAAGCCCGTCCACGCGGGAAGGCTTCCCACAAGCAGCTGAAAAGAGTTTCTTACAAATGATGGAAGCGGTTTCATAAATTCACTGTAGCTACAAATAAATCCCATTAGCGACGGAATTAATTTGTTCGTGATTTTTTAAAAAAATTGCGTTATTATGTCTGTAAAGGGCATAAATTACACAACAGAGTTGTTTCGAAGAAAGTCATTACCGCCATTAGCGAGATATTTGATGTTGCCATATGGCAACGCTAGGTGCTTTTACTACCTAAATTTATATGGGTTACAACTTCAACTAAAACAAGTAGGTTATTGAAATTTCTCATTACATATATAAGTTTTGTGCAAATTTATTATTCAGTCTTCATCATACAATTGATACTTTATAACGCAATACAATTAATAATAAAAAAATCAAACCTTGAACTCAGCATTATTTTACATGAAGTGGAATAAAACAGTCAATACACAATCGCACATTACACTTTGAACACATTGTTCTCACAATAGATTTACAGTCCTTGTGTGCACACCTTTTCTTCTTCTTTCCTTCTGTGTGCTGGACGAGGTGGTCAGTCTTATCAAACCTAATTGAGTCTGATATGCGGCTGTCGGAACATGCCCTTGATGCAGATGATCTCCCGGCTCCTTTTGGTAAAGCTTGGTGTCTTTGCAAGTACACTGTTGCTACTTCTCTATTGAAATCAAGCTGAGAAATAGTTTGGTTTCTTGCTTTATTATACAACATCCAACTGTTTTGTATGGCGACATCTAACATCTATGTAAAGAGACACCAGTACCATTTCTTGCTTCTTACTGCAATGCAATAGCATGCTAGATTCTGATCCATCTGATCAGTACCTCCCATATATGTCTTATAGTTGGCTACCAGTTTTGGTTTGGGAATCATTATATTTCGCTTTCTTAATTATGAGAATCTCTTGACTTGGCCAACTTCTTGAGCACCACATGAAGAAGAGATCATTGTGACAACTGAGTTGTCCAGCCACCGCACATACTGAGAGGCACCCACATGCCTTGCTCATACTGTGGCATCAAGCAGTCAGGCCTGTAAGATGAGTGGTCTGCCAAGCGAGTGGATTCATTCTTATTTATCGAGTAACATGAACTCTCGTACTCACAATTAAGTTACAAATTATCCTCCTGTATGAATAATACGCAACGGAAACGCACATCTGACTATCAGTGATTTACAGAACTCAGACTGTTCACTACGCACTGGCAATACCACATTTTCTTTATGTCTTTTATTTAACGGCTTTTATCAACACGTGGCCACTGCACTGAATATGAATGGCGCACACATTATAGATTTGGGACATCATGACAACATACAATTCGAAGGAAAAGTCCACCAATCTTTTTCTTTTCACTATCTTATTTATTCCGATAAATTCTATAACCTAAACACACAAATTATATAACCTACAACAATAACACATGAGAAATTCCGCCCAGTGGGCACGGCTTTTCATTGGTGAATCTCTATTTTATGGTCTCGTAATTATTTAACGCTACAGTGCACTTTCTGGATAGGATGGTGGATCTTTTATTATTTCTCACACTTCGACTCTCACAATTATCATCACGAAACTTTCGTCCAGACCGAGCGGTACAGAAGGAACAAGCATAACCCACTAATCTTTTGAAACTACCTCGCTACTCTCCCATGCAAACCACACATACCCAAATTACATGACATACACCACACTACAATATGAAATACTACACAGGTAATAGTCACAACATTGTCACTTCCAGCTTTCCCACTTCAATTAATATTTATCCCAGTTTCACACGACACTGCCCCACTTCGTAATTCTACTTTCCTACTATGAACTCTGGAGATATATGCACGTCTTCCTGTGCAATGCAAGCCAAGTGGCGTTGCTGGATAGACGGCCGACTCACCTTGCTTTTCTCTTAGAGTTTGAATCTAGCGTCACACGGAATCATATCACGCAAAGTAATATTAAGAACGTATTCATCACACACGCGAGTCCTCAACTGATACCATGGACGAGTACTTCTCTTTATCTTTTGTCTCATACACAGTTTGAGACTCACACAGTACTCACCACGTGGAAGTACTCGTCTCTAATTTCAAGTCCTGCACACGCCGTTTCTTAAATATTTCAACTTATGGTACACACGCTATTTCTTAAATATTTCAACTTATTGTACACACGCTAGTAATTCAGCTTAACTTAAGCACATGGAAGTATTTCAACTTATTGCTACACGTGATTTCATTGTGACCGTTGGTCACTTCCAAAGATTACTACGATCCCATTAATATTACCTGCCTGACATTTAATTCTCCCCACAAAAGTTCCTGAAATAGAGAAATTATTATTTCAAACTACTCTTAAATATTCCACATGCATACCATGTCTCCACTCTTTTGTCATTACGGAGCACACCTAAGACAGGTCTTAACAACACAAGATCCAGCGGCAGAGTCCTGAAACATGGCCGTTCTCGAGGTCCTCTCGCACCTCTGTCGAAGTGGGGGAGCACCTTGCTACCGTATTGGTCAGCCACATTTCAGGCGCTCAAAGCTCAGGTAAATTTCATCTCTTTGGTCCCACCAAAGGTGGCCAAAGGATCGACTCAAAGATGATCATATATTGACATTCACTATCGGTGGTTAGCAGACGACCATACATTCATTCATTTCAAAAGATCTCACCAAACTGGACGTAAGGATTTATTTTGGGAGTGCACATGTGATCAATTAAATAAATAAATTGTCATTCTTTCCCACACTGGTATCCGGCTTCGCTGTATTAATTGAAATTGAGTTATTTTACAAAAAAATGTGTTGTTCTGACAAAAACAATGAAGTATGTTGTACCTATTTTCAATGTCGGGCGGTACTGTACCTTTTCAATACAATAACCCATCATTCTTCTCTATTGCTGTCTCAAAATATTCCCGATCTTTCTTGGCATTATAAAGAATCTCCAGCGCCTCAGCAAGAGAGAAACCTCATCTAAAACAAAAAGGGAAAATTCGTCCTTTTACCGAGTACAAGCGCCTAGCGTTGCCATATGACAACACCGACGTTCAAACGGCCTAAATGAACGTAATTTATTTTACAGCAAGCAGTAACCTCCAAAGAATATATATTTGAGTATTTAAAGCACAACCATACTAAAAAACCAAATTACAAAAAAAATGGCTCTGAGCACTATGGGACTTAACTTCTAAGGTCATCAGTCCCCTAGAACTTAGAACTACTTAAACCTAACTAACCTAAGGACATCACACACATCCATGCCCGAGGCAGGATTCGAACCTGCGACCGTAGCGGCCGCGCGGTTCCAGACTGTAGCGCCTTTAACCGCTTGGCCACCACGGCCGGCAAACCAAATTACATATCGTAAGTTACTGTGTAAAACATACTTACTCGAACTTATACTCCATTTTTCTTCGTCATTCAGCAAACAACGACTTTCAACACTGTTCACGCCGCAGAATTTAAATGTATTGTTAAAACTGTTGCATTGTAGTGACCTTTACAGTCTTGCGGAACGGAATCCAGTGCTGCCAATACTCTCGCTTCGTTGATGTCGTGGAATCAACGATTTTAAAAAAGTGAGCCATATGGTAACGCACAGCGCTAATGGGTTTTCGACATACAACTGAGGTGACGAAAGTCATGGATTAAGTCCTAATATCCTGTCATATCTCCTTTTGTCCGGCGTAGTGCAGCAACTCGATGGGCACGGACTAAGTCGTTGGGAGTCCTTGAGAGAGAACAAGTTACTCTCTCACCTACTTTTCATAAAGATTTTGTTGCAACGTTACGCAGCTTGAGCGAGACTCTAGAAAGTTAACGGTCTGAGCAGGTGTTGATGGAGCCTGGTAGGGCGCTAAAAGCGTGAGGTATTTTTATGGTTCTTAGTTCATAGAAACGGCATGTTGCAAGTTGAAAGCAAGTGGCGGCGAGCCCATCCCTCAGAACATTTTGCCGAACAGGCCGCCTTACGCCTCCGCCGCACACATCTCGCCAGCTGCAAGTTACATCGCTGCACGAAGCAAACGGTAACGTACTGCTGCTCCGGCCTTGTCAGGGCGTACAAACCTCAATCGCAACTTGCTCTCAGCTGCACCTATATAGCCTTCTGTAGATTAACGATCAAAGTCTGCTCAGAGTCAGATCAATTTAGATTGCGTTATCCGCATATTTATGGCCAGAATACTTGACTCACTTCTGCCACCCAGGATCTTTGTCCATTGTGGTCTTAAACCACCTGTTAGTTTTTACGATATTCTATCATAACGTGTTTAACATAAATTTATGTCTCTCTTTGTTTTTGGGAAAATAATTGTTGTCAGTAACCTAGATTTTGCATGCATTCTCTATCATTATTTTTTATATAGCCCAAAACGTGTTAACTTTCAAACTCTCCAGAGATATTGAGTCATACTGTCTCTATAACTGTCCGTAATTGCGGAGGTGTTGCCCTGCAGGATTTTGTTCACGAACTGATCTCTCGATTATGTCCCTTAAATGTTCAATGCGGCTCATTTCGGGGAATATAGTGGCCAAATCGTTCCCTTGAACTGTCCAGAATCGCGAACAGCTGTGACTCTGTGAGATGGCACACTGTCATCCATTATCATTTCCAGTCAACGGTTGGTTCAGAGGACCCAGCCCATTCCATGTTAATACAGTCCATACCATAACGGAGCCATCAGAAGCTTATTGGCAACTTGGGTCCATGTCTCCAAAAATGGTTCTAATGGCTCTCAGCACTACGGGACTTAACATCTGAGGTCATCAGTCCCCTAGAACCTAGAACTACTTGAACCTAACTATAATAATAATGACGCGTGACGAGGGCCCCCCGTCGGAAAGACCGCTCGCCTGGTGCAAGTCTTTCGATTTGACGCCACTTCGGCGACTTGCACGGCGATGGGGATGAAATGATGATGATTAGGACAAAACAACACCCAGTCCCGGAGCGGAGAAAAATATCCGACCCAGTCGGGAATCGAATCCGGGCCCTTAGGATTGACAGTCCGTCACGCTGACCACATTTCTTTTTTTTTAAATCTCATTTTGTTCGTTTTCGTTCGTTGTATCTGCTCTGGGCGGACGTCGAAAGACATCCGTTTCAGTTCGCTGTTGATCCATTAACTCAGTTCTTTTTATTACAGAGGCCAACCAGCCCTCTGACCGAACACGCTGAGCTACCGTGCCGGCATCACTCAGCTCCCGGGGGCGGACTCAAACCTAGCTAACCTAGAGAGGATTCGAACCTGCGACCGTAGCGGTCGCGCGGTTCCACACTGAAGCACCTAGAAACGCTCGTCCACAAGGCCGGCCGGTCCATGCCCTGGTGGGGTGTGGACCACACTCGAATCCTACCGTTAGTTCTTACCAACTACACTCCTGGAAATTGAAATAAGAACACCGTGAATTCATTGTCCCAGGAAGGGGAAACTTTATTGACACATTCCTGGGGTCAGATACATCACATGATCACACTGACAGAACCACAGGCACATAGACACAGGCAACAGAGCATGCACAATGTCGGCACTAGTACAGTGTATATCCACCTTTCGCAGCAATGCAGGCTGCTATTCTCCCATGGAGACGATCGTAGAGATGCTGGATGTAGTCCTGTGGAACGGCTTGCCATGCCATTTCCACCTGGCGCCTCAGTTGGACCAGCGTTCGTGCTGGACGTGCAGACCGCGTGAGACGACGCTTCATCCAGTCCCAAACATGCTCAATGGGGGACAGATCCGGAGATCTTGCTGGCCAGGATAGTTGACTTACACCTTCTAGAGCACGTTGGGTGACACGGGATACATGCGGACGTGCATTGTCCTGTTGGAACAGCAAGTTCCCTTGCCGGTCTAGGAATGGTAGAACGATGGGTTCGATGACGGTTTGGATGTATCGTGCACTATTCAGTGTCCCCTCGACGATCACCAGTGGTGTACGGCCAGTGTAGGAGATCGCTCCCCACACCATGATGCCAGGTGTTGGCCCTGTGTGCCTCGGTCGTATGCAGTCCTGATTGTGGCGCTCACCTGCACGGCGCCAAACACGCATACGACCATCATTGGCACCAAGGCAGAAGCGACTCTCATCGCTGAAGACGACACGTCTCCATTCGTCCCTCCATTCACGCCTGTCGCGACACCACTGGAGGCGGGCTGCACGATGTTGGGGCGTGAGCGGAAGACGGCCTAACGGTGTGCGGGACCGTAGCCCAGCTTCATGGAGACGGTTGCGAATGGTCCTCGCCGATACCCCAGGAGCAACAGTGTCCCTAATTTGCTGGGAAGTGGCGGTGCGGACCCCTACGGCACTGCGTAGGATCCTACGGTCTTGGCGTGCATCCGTGCGTCGCTTCGGTCCGGTCCCAGGTCGACGGGCACGTGCACCTTCCGCCGACCACTGGCGACAACATCGATGTACTGTGGAGACCTCACGCCCCACGTGTTGAGCAATTCGGCGGTACGTCCACCCGGCCTCCCGCATGCCCACTATACGCCCTCGCTCAAAGTCCGTCAACTGCACATACGGTTCACGTCCACGCTGTCGCGGCATGCTACCAGTGTTAAAGACTGCGATGGAGCTCCGTATGCCACGGCAAACTGGCTGACACTGACGGCGGCGGTGCACAAATGCTGCGCAGCTAGCGCCATTCGACGGCCAACACCGCGGTTCCTGGTGTGTCCGCTGTGCCGTGCGTGTGATCATTGCTTGTACAGCCCTCTCGCAGTGTCCGGAGCAAGTATGGTGGGTCTGATACACCGGTGTCAATGTGTTCTTTTTTCCATTTCCAGGAGTGTAAATTGGGACTCATCTGACCAGGCCACGGTTTTCCAGTCGTCTACGGACCATCCTATATGATCACAAGCCCAGGATAGGCACTGCAGACGATGTCGTCGGGTGTCTGCTGCCATATCCCATTAAAGGCAAATTTCGCCGTACTGTCCTAACGGATACGTTCGTTGTACGTCCCACAATGATTTCTGTGGTTGTTTCAGGCAGTGTTGCTTGTCTGTCAGCACTGACAACTCTACGCAAACGGCACTGCCTTCGGTCGTTAAGTGAGGGTTGTGGGCCACTGGGTTGTCCGCCGTTGGAGGTAATGCCTGAAATTTGGTATTGTCGTCTCACTCCTGACACTGTGGATCTCGTAATATTGAATTCCTTAACAATTTCCGAAATGGAATGTTCCAGACGTGTAGCTCCAAAGACAATTTCGCGTTCTAAGTCTGTGAATGCTCGTCGTGCGGGCATAAACATGTAGGAAACCTTTTCACATGAATCACCTATATGAAAACGACAGCTCTACCAATGTACTTCCCTTTTATACCTTGTGTGCGCGATACTATCGCCATCTGTACATGTGCACATCGTCATGCCATGACTTCTATCATCTCATTGTCACAAAACTCAACAATTGTACAGAAAAAACTGACAAGTTTTTTATTTTTGCAGCCGCACTTCAGATTTCTGCCACGAGAGCGCAGCAGTGGGCGGTTAGGCAAGATAGCGACAGGCGTCAAGAAGGCGTATGCTGTGCTTGAAATGCTTTCACATCAGTCTGTCAAACAGTGCAACGACACTTCACAACGAACAGGTCCTCCGCGTTGAATGAAGAAACGGTTGACCGCGTGCGGGCAAGTCTCGCATGTAGCGCACACATTCGACGAACAAAGCAATCAGAGAGCTGAGCATACCGCAACCGACCATTTGGAAGATCTTAAGGAAACGACTGGAGCTGAAGCCTTAACGCTTGCAATTGCTACAAGGCTTGATGAAGTTAGACGCTTTGAATTTTCGGCACTATTGCAACAGCTTATGGAAGAGGATGGATTTTGTGAGACACCAATCTTTAGTGTTGAAACAACATTATTTGTGAATGGTAAAGTGAACAGTCACGCAGTGTAAGTCTGAAGGAAAGAGAATCCCAACGCTGTCATGCAGCACGTTCGAGATTCACCAAAAATTGTTGTCATTACAATGAAATAAATACCCTTAGTTGCATACAGATGTTGATATAAGTCAACGGGGACAGTTGAAAAAGTGTGCCCCGACCGGGACTCGAGCCCTGGATCTCCTGCTTACATGGCAGACACTCTATCCATCTTTTTTTTTTTTTTAATTTTTGTTCGGTATTGTTCGTTGCATTTGGTCTGGGCGGACTTCACAAGACATACGGACGTGTCCGAAAGAACAGATACCATCTTCATATATATAAAAAGTTAATGTGTTGTGTCCAGTCTCCCTGATTAAACTTTACAGACTGTTTTTCTTCTGCGAAAAGACCGTTACAGCACACATGTATCTGACATGCTGGAAAATTGGCAGATTCCACAACTGTAGACGGACAGTATGGGCATCATCTATTAACATGATTGTATCCACCACTCTTCCATCATGATGTTCATGATTTGTTAAACGTGACATTGAGAAACCGATGGATCGGTTGATGGTCATCAGTTCGTGTCATAACCTCCATCTCCTCCCCGCCTAACCGCTTATGATTTTTTGCGTAGGATTATGTAAATGGTTCCGTGTTACGCATCCTCTACCAAAAAGCCTACCACAACAGGGAACTCGCAGCAACAACTGCTTTTGAACAAATTGATGCGGACATGCTGCGCCAAACGAAGGAAACCAAGGCTTGACTACAGTAATCAGATTCAACAGGACGAAGGTTGCAGTAGTTCTGTAGAGATGAAGGGCCTTGTACATGCTAAATTTGTGTGAAGAACTGCTTAAAACGCGTCTTCGAACTACTGAAGACTACAATGACAAACAACATAGTCAGACGCTTTTTTGAGTCCATCAGCGTGGTCATCATCATCGTCGTCGTTATGGTCATCATGATCCATCTGAAATTCATTGATAGATAAAGGCCTGCTTTAGACCTGTTCACAGACTGCAGTTTTCTGCGGTACACGTCCCTATACTTTTTAAAAACTAACTCATTATTTCTTGCTTTATTTCAAAAAATTTAAAACACATCACTTCTATTTGTTTGAACGTTAACTATATGTTATTTATCCAGGGCTATTAAATTTTTTTCCGATTTGAACTTAAAATAGGTGCCATTCTACACTGGGCATGTTGCCTGAACCTCCGTCACTTTATCATTGGGCTGTGCTGTTTGGTTTGGCCTTCAACAAGTAACGCGATGGGGGCTGCAAACAAACAAAAATTTAAATCATATAGGTGCCAATATCCCTGGCACAGTAAACTGTGGAAGGAAATCTGGAAATTTTCCACAAATTAATTTTAATATCTTAATTTGTTATCAGTTTAGCTCCAGGGAGGTTTAAATAAAAGTATTTTAGCACTGATTGCTCAGAAAAATTGGAGGAAAACACAAGAGAAATTGAAAATATGGGACAATCATAGAATAGCTGGTTTGTTTCAATTCTGAACTAGCAAACATTTTTATTTGCCATGAGAAATTCACCTCGTCCCAAGTTAAGCATTTCTGAACGGATTTAGTTGATATTACGTCATGACTCTGTAATACCAATGCAAAATTTAATGCTTAATCCGCCTTGCAGGAGAGAAAACGTTGTAATTTAAAAGGATTTTTAAGTATAGTTCCTCATTAAGAAATGAGCTATGGAACATCTTCAGACGTAGAGAGAATACCCAAGCATCTTATGGAAGTGCGGGAAAACCTCGACGAGTAGTAAAGAAAAAGCCAGAAGAATTCGTTCATATATTATCACGGGAGTACGACAAAGCTGCTCTTTACTACCGATTATATTCAATTTATGCATTAACGACGTCGTTCGAGAACGGAAAAGGCATTTCTATAAATATATTCTGACCGTCACATAAATAGCGACAATTTTGTCTCTGCGGTCTTGTTTACCAACGATCAAGTAGCAGTTTTAAATTCGGAAGGTATACTGTAGTGGGCTGCGTTTGAAGTAATGGAACAATGCAGTTTTGAAATTTAGTTACATAAAACAGAGTCCAAGGCATTTTGAAGTCTGTCTCAAATCTGCTGCAAGTTGGTTATTAGTAATAAATCCGTTAAAAAGGTCAGTCAGTTTATTTGATTTGGTTGCAGTCTCTCACCTTTTGAAGAAGTCGATGTAGGAAAGAAAACTGAAAAACGAAATTTGTGGCACAATAAATTGTGTGTATTCACTAGGCAGGATAAAAATTGAATCCAATCCTCGGAAATGCACGGGTGACAAAGAGGAACAAGACCTCCTGCCAAAAGAAGGGACATACAAAAACTCTTTTGTATGTTCTGTTGTATTATGAAAGTTTGCTTACTACCTCACATTCCGTTAACTGCAGTCAGATTGCGTTGTTGTCCGTTCGTGGCTCACACTCTCTACACAGGGGAATGATTTCTGAGCATTAACATCGGAGTCGTAACCTGCTATGCATTGAAATTAAATTATGACAGGTGGTAGCGTCTTTCAAAGCGAACACCGAAGAAAAACCGTCTGTAGTCATTTACTCGCTAGCTGATTATTTGCATACACGGTGAAATTCCTCGGCAGATTAAACTACTGTGTGCTGGACTGGGACCAGAATCCGGAACTTTACTTTTCGCGAGCAATGCTCCTACCTATTCAACTCTCGAGGCACGATTCACGATCCCTCCCTCCCCTCCCCCCTCCCCTCCTTTCGCAGCACTACTTCCGCTAACACATATCTCCAACTTATAAATACAAGTATCTTCCAAGAGCTCCAGTATCGCAAGGTACGCAACGCGAATAGTGCCTGAGGAAGGCATGGTTCCGGGTTCGTATCCTGATTCTGAAACATGGTTTTAATGTGCCATAAGATTTCATAGCAGCGTACACTCAGCTGCAAAGTAAAAGATTTGTTCTGTTATTCACAGAGTTAAATCTTGGTTGATAGTAGTAGTTTATCGCTTATGACCAACCCTTTGAAAACTAGGAGAAAGAACTGTACCTAGGGACACACGATCTTTTTTGGTCGGTACTTAAGTGTAAACTGACATAGGGCCGGGAGGGCGGTGTGCTGACCACATGCCCCTCCATATCCGCATCCAGTGACGCCTGAGGTCTGAGGATGACACGGCGGCCGGTCGGTAGCGTTGGGCCTTCATGGACTTGTTCCAGGCGGAGTTTAGTCTAGTCTTTTAATTCAGTTAAGTGACTGATTTCAGAATTACACGAAGGAATGCGCACCAGAGACCGCCCCTTAGGCAGCACCCGCTGTTTTCTACACTCCTGGAAATGGAAAAAAGAACACATTGACACCGGTGTGTCAGACCCACCATACTTGCTCCGGACACTGCGAGAGGGCTGAGCGCCACAATCAGGACTGCATACGACCGAGGCACACAGGGCCAACACCCGGCATCATGGTGTGGGGAGCGATCTGTTACACTGGCCGTACACCACTGGTGATCGTCGAGGGGACACTGAATAGTGCACGGTACATCCAAACCGTCATCGAACCCATCGTTCTACCATTCCTAGACCGGCAAGGGAACTTGCTGTTCCAAGGTCCGCATGTATCCCGTGCCACCCAACGTGCTCTAGAAGGTGTAAGTCAACTACCCTGGCCAGCAAGATCTCCGGATCTGTCCCCCATTGAGCATGATTGGGACTGGATGAAGCGTCGTCTCACGCGGTCTGCACGTCCAGCACGAACGCTGGTCCAACTGAGGCGCCAGGTGGAAATGGCATGGCAAGCCGTTCCACAGGACTACATCCAGCATCTCTACGATCGTCTCCATGGGAGAATAGCAGCCTGCATTGCTGCGAAAGGTGGATATACACTGTACTAGTGCCGACATTGTGCATGCTCTGTTGCCTGTGTCTATGTGCCTGTGGTTCTGTCAGTGTGATCATGTGATGTATCTGACCCCAGGAATGTGTCAATAAAGTTTCCCCTTCGTGGGACAATGAATTCACGGTGTTCTTATTTCAATTTCCAGGAGTGTATGTTATGTGGATATGTGTCCGGAAACGCTTACTTTCCATGTTAGAGCTGCTTTTATTACTTCTCTTCAAATCACATTAATCATGGAATGGAAACACACAGCAACAGAACGTACCAGCGTGACTTCAAACACTTTGTTACAGGAAATGTTCAAAATGTCGAGCACGAAGAGTCTCTACATTTGGTACCGGGGTTGCGTAGACAAGAGCTTTCAAATGCCCCCATAAATGAAAGTCAAGAGGGTTGAGGTCAGCAGAGCGTGGAGGCCATGGAATTGGTCCGCCTCTACCAATCCATCAGTCACCGAATCTGTTGTTGAGAAACGTACGAACACTTCGACTGAAATGTGCACGAGCTCCATCGTGCATGAACCACATGTTGTGTCGTACCTGTAAAGGTACATGTTGTAGCAGCACAGGTAGAGTATCCCGTATGAAATCGTGATAACGTGCTCCATTGAGCGTAGGTGGATGGAAGTAAAATGAGCTCTAACATGGAAAGTAAGCGTTTCCGGACACATGTCCACATAACATCTTTTCTTTATTTGTGTATGAGGAACGTTTCCTGAAAGTTTGGCCGCACCTTTCTGTAACACCCTGTATATTGTTAATCCTTCAGGTACAGAATTCTATGGTGAGTAAAATACTATACATTTTTTAAGACTTTTATAACATGTGGACAGTTAAACCACACTTCGGCGATCGTGCATCATCTTCTACCCTGAAAGAGAATAAGGTCTTTTACCATAGAAACATCTGATACTTGAAGACTAGCAAAATTTATTGAATGTCTTATCAATGTTAACCTGGAAAATGTAAATCTGTGTTGGTTTCCAACAGCTTCTGTTTCAAAATATATTTAAGTTGCCGCTGGTTTTTGAGTATACTCTATTTTAATTGATTTCACCTAATGATTACTGGTGTGTAGTAGAGTAATAATGTAACATATAGCCGACAGTTGTGGCTGAGCGGTTCTATGCGCCTCAGTCTGGAACCACGCTGCTGCTACGGTCGCAGGTTCGAATCCTGCCTCGGGGATGGATGTGTGTGATCTCCTTAAGTTAGCTAGGTTTACGTAGTTCTAGGTCTAGGGGACTGATGACCTCAGATGTTAAGTTCCATAGTGCTCAGAGCCTTTTGAACCATTTGATTTTGTAACATATAAATTGGCTCTGAGCACTATGGGACTTAACTGCTGAGGTCATCAGTCCCCTAGAACTTAGAACTACTTAAACCTAACCAACCTAAGGACATCACACACATCCATGCCCGAGGCAGGATTCGAACTTGTGACCGTAGCGGCCGCGCGGTCCCAGAATGGTGCGCCTAGAACCGCTCGGCCACTTCGGTCGGCTGTAACATATAGACTAAAATACAATATTGAGAAGATTTTTTCGATTTTAGCGCTTTTAAATTTCAATCAAATATTTGTTCCTGGGTACATGACCATGTTATACCTTGGACAAGTTTTCAAACTTGGAAAAATACCTTCATTTTCCGGAGTAATTTTTGTAATTGCTGAAAAAGACTGCAGCGCATACAAAGAGAATGCTATCATTTAAAACAGAATTCAAAAAGCAAAGTACAACGATACTATCTACTTTGAGTGACACACGATACTCAGTTATGAACATTTTCAACCGAAGACTTATTTTCCCTTCTTACAGAGAAAATAACTAAATTTATATGTTCTTTGTTATTGGAAATGGCAACATTTAATTACACCTCCATCTACTTCTGCATCTACATGGTTACTTTGCAATTTACAATTAACTGCCTGGCAGAAGGTTCATCGAACCACCTGGAAGCTGTTAATAGCGAGGCTAACTCGAAACGTATCCAATGACTACTTAGTTTATGAATATGATAAATAACAATGGATATGGCCAAAGATCCGGACATCTAGACGTCATATAAAATAAATCAATGAAAAACAGCTAAAGGTACCTCTATGTGAGAGTATGTTGGCATCTGTAGGAAGCCAGCGAAGTCAACCACGTGCAGGGATCTACCTATCTTTTTTTGTCTGCGGTATGTGTACGTTGAAACCTATCCAATGCAAACACAGGGGAGCACTCTTCCACCGCGGCGGCTGAGACTCTGGCCGTCGAAATACCTGGGAGACAGTGGGAACAGCGCTGTCTGTCAAGGCACGGACCGGGTACCGCTGCGATGTGGACAACGTGAGATCCTTGTTGACACAGGCCGTCAGGTGGGGCAGTGCAGGGAGCTCTGAGGACGTGCTGCCGTGGCCCGTCCGCTATCGTGCGTACGTGGAGACGGTGGAAAAGTGACAGTCGTATCACAGAAGTTACGCGGCAACGAAATCACGTACCCTGTTAACTTATAGTTATGCATAATAGGTTTGAGGGAAAAACAAAACATTGCAAATGTTCGACAATGATGATGATGATGATGATGATGTTTGTTTTGAGGGCGCTCAACTCCGCGGTTATCAGCGCCCATACAAATTCCCAACTTATTCTCAGCCCAATCTCGCCACCTTCATGAATGATGATGAAATGATGAGGACAACACAAATACCCAGTCATCTCGAGGCAGGCGAAAATCCCTGACCCCGTCGGGAATCGAATCTGGGACCCCCTGCTCGGGAAAATGTTCGACGAGTACCCCTATGAATGGTACTAATTTTTTCCTAATTTTGTTGTAGCCTTCAGTCTGGTTTGATGTACTCTCCAAGCTAGTCTACCCTATGCAAATATCTTCATATCTGTGCAAGTAGTGAAACGTATGCTAATGAGCCAAAATATTTTGAGCATCAACGTTTTGACAGCCTGCTAAACAGCGTGTTGGTTCCTCTTTGTAATGCAACATGGCAGTGATGTGTATTCGAATAAATAGGTAGATTTATGGAGGTCTTTGGCACTAGTCCGCAGCTCGTGGTCTCGTGGTAGCGTTCTCTCTTCCCGAGCACGGGGTGGGTTCGATTCCCGGCGGGGCCAGGGATTTTCACCTGCCTCGAGATGACTGGGTGTTGTTGTGTAGTCTTCATCATCATAATTCATCCCCATTACGGTCGGAGGAAGGCAATGGCAAACCACCTCTACTAGGACCTTGCCTAGTACGGCGGTGTGGGTCTCCCGCATCGTTCCTCTGTGCTCTGTCAAGGAGTGTGGGACTGCATCATCATCATCATTTGGCACTAGATATCTACGCACATGTCACAAAATTCCTGTAAATTACGGGTCGGTGGTTTGTGAACACGGGAGGTGGCGCCCGATAGCATCGCTATCACGCTCCTCCAACAACTATAGCGAGAGCCTAGCCTTATGAGGCAGGGAGTTATCCTGCTGAAAAATGCCAACGCTGTCAGGGAAGGCATCAATCATCCAGGGATGCAGGTGGTTCGCTATGATTTTTACGTAATCCACAGGTGTCAGTTCGACTACTGGCACAGGTGAGTGTTCCCAGTATCACAGTAACTGGTTCAAATGGCTCTGAGCACTATGGGACTTAACATCTGAGGTCACCAGTCCCCTAGAACTGAGAACTACTTAAACCTAACTAACGTAAGGACATCGCACACATCCATGCCCGAGACAGGATTCGAACCTGCGACGGTAGCGGTCGCGCGGTTCGAGACTGAAGCGCCGGCGTATCACAGTACTACCCCGCCAGTCTGTGCCCTGGCGCGATGCTTGTTTCGTCTGGATGACGGCAAATCCAGGCACGACCATAAACCTGGTACAGCTAGAAACTCATCTGACCAGACGAACCTTTCCACTGATCTATGGTCCAATCTTGATAATTCTGCACCCATAGCAGTTATAACTGTCGATGACGTAAGGTCAAGAAGGAACCAATTATGGACCATTTGCTGTGGAGCTTCAACAATGTACACCGAATACTGTGCTCCGAAACTCTTGTGCCTGCACAAACATTGTGGTTTGTAGACAGGTCTGACATATATCGTCACCCATCATGCTTTACAGGGCGCGCAGGCTCTTGAGCACCATGTTCTGGGATAGATCCTAAAAGCCAAAAGCTTCGTCGTTTCCGAGATGCTCGTTCGCATAACGATCTGCCATTTGCCAAAAGTCGTGTACGAGGTGTGTGAGAGTAGTAATGAGACTGATTTTTTTATCTACCAAAGTTTTTATTTTTCTCAAACAACAATATTGTCCCCTTTGACAGCCATACACCGGCGGAGTCGTTCTCAATCTTGATAGCAGCGGAGAAAGGCTTCAACTGGTGTGGAACTTTAACTCATCATTCACACTCTTTTGAATGTTCTTCAGAGTCCCAAAATGATGTCCTTTTGAGACATTTTTCAATTTCTGGGAAAGAAAAGAATCACAAGGACTCCGATCAGGAGAATAAGGCGGGGGGAGGGGGCAGGGTGGTACAACAGGAATGCATTTTGTGGTAAAAAATTCCGTGATGGAAGTAGCTGTGTGGCACGGGATGTTGTCATGGTGGAGCATCGAATTGTCCTCGATGTCCAGTCTCACTCGATTCAACTTTTTCCTGAGCCTCTCAAGGACGTCTTTGTACTACAGTCTTTGACAGTTTGTCCTGGAGGAACAATCTCACCAGAGCACGCACACGTTTGACATTTTCGTCGGCTGACGAACCTGGAAGTTCCCCAGAGCGAGATTCATCTTCAACTTGTTTTCCACGTTCCAAAACTGATAAGTGCCAGCGAAAAACTTGTGCTCTTGATAAGGAGTGTTCCTCATAGATCTGTTTCAACTTTTCATGGGTCATACTCACGGATTCACCAATTTTAACGGAAAACTTGATGGCATAAAGTTGCTCTAAATTCCACTGTTCCATTGTCGTAACACACAACAAAAGTACAACTTCACTGATTGCGCTCTCAAAACTCACGTGATTTCTGTACGGACCTGAAACTCGGACTGGGCACCCGGAAGGAATGAACACACCCCAGTCAATACAGGTAGAACAACACAGCGTTGCCATATCGCTCGCAGTATTGCCAGTCTCTTTACTTTTCTCACATACCTCGTATGTCAGTGAATTTCCCCATTTGCGGCCCATATCGTTCTTAGAATGATTCTCCATTGGCCTACTCTCCACTTATACACTTTCCTTATCGCATGATCCACCCTTATTGTCATTACGCGGCACTGAATCTCTCGATAGGCAGTGGTCATAACACGAGGGTGTGTTTAAAAGAAATACCTCCAAATTGATTTGAAATCTCATAAATGAAACAAACGCTATTAATATTCTACCCCTCTATTGTTGATGTCTGCATGTTTATTTCTCACCAAAATCGCCCTGGCGGCGAACACTTTCCTACGAGCGCTTGGTTTTTGTTGACGTAGTCACAACCCTCCTGTGCTTGCACGTTTCCCTCAGTATCAAAGTGAAGTCCTCGAAGGTGTTCTTTAAGTTTGAGAAACAGATGAAAATCGAATGGAGCCAAGTCGGCACTGTATGGACGATGATCGATGACACTAATCCAAGGCGTCGGATTGTTGTCAATGTCGCAGCGCTCGTGTTGATCTAGCATTGTCATACTGAAGGAGAGAGTGCTCCACGTGTGGACCAACTCTTTGAATTCGTGCTTTCAGTTTTCTGAGGATCTCTCACGCTTTGACATACATCGACCAGCCGAAACATTATGACCACTGCCCGCCTGGCGGAGTTGCGGACACCTGACGCGGTAACAGAAGTGTATATTTGGAGCAGACACGGACGGGCGAATCACCCTAGCGAAGATATGGGCTGCAGATGGGGAACTCCATTGAGATAAGCGACTTTGACAAAGGGTGGATTACTATTACAAAGAGACTGTGAAAAAATATCTAGAAAACGGAGAAGCGGGTCGAATGTTCACGTGCTACTGTCGTGAGCATCTGCGGAGTAAACTAGAAGGACAGTGAAATTACCACTAGGCGCTAAATGATTGGACGTCCACGACTCTTCACAGAATGTGGGTCTCGGAGGCTTGTCTGCTCTGTAAAGTAGGATAGATGGTGATCTGTGGCATCTCTTTCGAAAGAGCACAATGCTGGTGCACGCAGAAGTGTTTTGGAGTACACCATCCATCGTACATTGTTGAACATGGTGCTCCGCAGCAGACCACATCTATGTGTTCACATGCTTGATGTCTTTGCCGACGCCGATGTCATCTTCCAGCAGTACACTTGTTCGTGTCTCGGAGCCAGAACCGTCCTACAGTGGTTTGAGGAGCATTGTAGTGAAATCATGTTGATGTCTCAGCGACGAAATTCGTCAGACGTAAATCCAGTGGCACCTAACCGGGTCCTATCGGGCGCCATCACCGTGTACGCAAATCAGCGTCCCGTTGTTTACCCGAATTACGTGACCTGTGGATAGACATCTAATGCCACATACCTCCGAAAACCTACCAATAATCTGTCTGATCCCTGATACGCAGAATCAGTGACGTATTTCGTTGCAAAGAGGGACAAACAAACTATTAAGTAGGTGGTCTAATTTTTTGGCTCACGAGTGTAGTTGGCCGCGCGGGGTAGCCGCGCGGTCTATGGCGCCTTGCGCGGCTCGCGTGGCTCCTCCCATCGGAGGTTCGAGTCCTCCCTCGGGCATGGGTGTGTGTGTTGTCCTTAGCGTAAGATAGATTAAGTAGTGCGCCAGGCTCGGAACCAATGACCTAAGCAGTTTGGTCCCATAGGAACTTTAAACAGATTTCCAGACCAGTGTAGTTACATTACATGCTACCACACTAAACGCTACAATACGGAGCCCTCTAGAGGCAGAGGGTTGCAACTTGCATCAGCGAGGCGGGAAAGGAAAGTCGACAGAGCAATATTCATGACATGTAATGCTTCAATCGATATTGAGAACAAAATAAAAAATAAATGGGAGATATTACTTTTCAGCCCACTCTCTTATCTTTGAGTCATACATTTACATTAATTTTAACCTGTTTTTTTGCGTTGAAGCGTTGGTCTCTCTCTACATTTTTTTAGCCCTCATACTCACTTTCGTTAATAAATTAACTACGAGGGCTATTAGGAAAGTAAGGAATGATAGGTCGCAAAATGGAAACCACAGTGAAAATCAAAACTGTTTTATTTGCAACGGTTAGCTACACCTTCCAGCTACTTCTCTACACAGTCGCCGCTCAGACTTAGATATCTGTCATAGCGTTGTACCAACTTTTCAATTCCCTCATTATAGAGAACAGCTGCCAGTATTTTTCGGCAGTTTTCTACTCTGGACTGCAGCTCGTTCTGTGTGTCTAAATATTGCCTTCATAGCCAGCGGTTCATTTGAGAAGAGATGAACCTCAGGGGTAGCCAGTTACGGGCTGTGTTGTGGGTGGTCAAACCCTTCCCATCGAAAACGCTGCAGGAGCATCTTCATTGCCCCTGCAGAGTGCGGCCGAGAATTGCCGTATAGAACGAACCGCATGACAGTTATGTTACGTGGATTGCATAGTTTCAGGCGAAATCTTTCGCCAGGTCCTCATACTTGATGGGAGACGCTAATTTGTAGCCATCTTTACGTTCTCACTGTGAGCTCAGAACTGAAAAGAGCGACATGGTGCGACCGATGGGCGTACTGGCTTTACTGGGTAAAGCAGAATAACAGGTCGGAGACGATAACTGTTTCTGTCAGCATGGCAGTTCTTCCTGTCGTAAAGCAACATCTGCAAGGCAATGCTTTGTGGACAGAGATATTTCTGAAATAAACTGGCGTGCTCAGAGTCCCGACCTGAAGCGAATCGAACACTTTTGTGATGTATTAGAACGCCATTTTCGCTCCAGATCCTTTGGTCCAACATCATTGCCCTCCCTGGTTTCGACTCTCGAGGAAGAATGGTCTGCCATTCCTCTACATACATTCAGACGCCTCATTGAAACTGCCATAAATACGAAGGGTCATTCGAATGCTTTTGAACTTATTGACGTGTGTAACATCAGATTTCAAAAGCTTCTATACTCTTCTTACTTGTCTTTACTGATTTCGCCCACGTTTACAACCTTATTTGCTTCTACACGCAAATAGTTTCAGAAAATAATATGGAAGGTGTAATACTCAGTCCGTTTGTCGCTAAGGAAGCTGACAGACGCTTTTGATGTTCATTCTACATCTACATCTACGTGATTACTCTGCTATTCACAATAAAGTGCCTGACAGAGGGTTCAATGAACCACCTTCAAGCTGTGTCTCTACCGTTCCACTCTCGAACGGCGCGCGGGAAAAACGAGCACTTAAATTTTTCTGTGCGAGCCCTGATTTCTCTTATTTTATCGTGATGATCATTTCCCCCTGTGTAGGTGGGTGCCAACAGAATGTTTTCGCAATCGGAGGAGAAAACTGGTGATCGAAATTTCATGAGAAGATCCCGTCGCAACGAAAAACGCCTTTGTTTTAATGATTGCCACTCCAAATCACGTATCATGTCTGTGACACTATCTCCCCTATTTCGCGATAATACAAAATGAGCTGCCCTTCTTTGTACGTTTTCGATGTCACCGTCAGTCCCACCTGATGCGGATCCCACACCGCACAGCAGTACTCCAGAATAGGGCGGACAAGCGTGGTGTAGGCAGTCTCTCTAGTAGACCTGTTGCACGTTCTAAGTGTTCTGCCAATGAATCGCAGTCTTTGATTTGCTCTACCCACAATATTATCTATATGATCCTTCCAATTTACGTTATCTGTAATTGTAATCCCTAAGTATTTAGTTGAATTTACAACCTTCAGATTTTTGTGACTTATCGCGTAATCGAAATTTAGCTGATTTCTTTTAATACTCATGTGAGTAACTTCACACTTTTCCTTATTCAGGGTCAATTGCCACTTTTCGCACCATACAGATAGCTTATCTAAATCATTTTTCAAGTCGTTTTGATCATCTGATGACTCTACAAGGCGGTAAATGACAGCATCATCTGCAAACAGTCTAAGACGGCTACCCAGATTGTCTCCTACGTCGTTAATATAAGTCAGGAACAATAGAGGGCCTATAACACTTCCTTGTGGAACGTCGGATATTACTTCTGTTTTACTCGATGTCTTTCCGTCTATTACTACGAACTGTGGCCTTTCCGACAGGAAATCACAAACCCTGCGATATTCCGTAGGCACGCAGTTTGGTTAGAAGACGCTTTTAATGACACTCAATCGCTGTGTTAAGAAATTAAAAACAAGTAAAAAAAAGAAACAATAGATACAAATTATCTACAAGTTGGATGTGTTACAACACGATAACAATTTCTTGATGGGAGAGAGGAGCAATTACCAAATTATATAAAACAATCTATAGGAATATTCTTCGGCTTTAAAACGGCAGAGGTAAAATGCGTTATCAATGAATTTTCATGTGCCAATGATATAAAAACGGCGTGACAGAAGGTAATTTCGAAGGAGTTATTCATAAATTTTATGAAGTAAAATCCTTCACTAGCCTTGAGGTTGATACAGTTACCGTGGGAAAATAACAAGCTCTAATAGGAAAAATGTTAGCATATTTTTCTGCAGGACATCCTTGGCGTCAGAAAAAAATAACTACAGGTATCGAAACACATGGAATATCGATGAAACTGGCGGCACGACAGGTCCTGGTCCATGTGGGAGTCATGCGTTCGTGGCTCTTACTCTCCCCCAAGAAAATTTTGCTGAAAGAACTTATTTTTGCAAATTGAAGTAGCAAGAGGACCGATGTGATTTAAAAATGGCAAGAAATTCTAGTAAAACACAAGCTCTGTTTAAGTCTGGATACTCTTGAATTTCGCACTGGAAGGTCTACCCGAATGAGTTGGCTGCCGACTGACCGGCTACAGAGAATATATCAGCCAGGACAAGGCGGGCATCCGCAAGGTAACCATGCCTGCTGCCAACGCAGTGCAGACAGTTCTTAAGCACCCTGGTAGAGCACGCAAACAACGGGAAGTTTATTAAGGCAAGACAAAAAAGGAAAGGCTTCCCACTAAAGAAAGAAGTAACAGAAACTTTTTGCAACCCTTGGCAGGGATAGTACAGCAATATACGATGAAGAAATAAACAGTACAGTTATGCATTTCGCCTGTTTAGTTATCTTCAGATTGGCTGATATTAGATGGTGTTTGGCACATGGGATACCGAGCATATAAAACACTCCAGCAAATAATTTCCCTCGTCAAATAGTCCGAAATATTGCGCAGTATTCTTCTTGAGGCATGCAGCGTTCTCCAATTAATACAAAATACGATAAGATTGGTCGGTTGATTTGGGGAGGGACCAAACAGCGAGGTCATCTGTCCCATTGGATTAGGGAAGGAAGTCAGCCGTGCCCTTTCAAAGGAACCATCCCAGTATTTGCCTGAAGCGATTTCGGGAAATCATGGAAAACCTAAATCTAGATGGCAGGACATGGGTTTGAACTGTCATCCTCCCGGATGCGAGTGCAGTGGGCAAACCACTGCGTCACCTCACTCGATTGATCAGGCCTACCTACATATCTACATGAGGACAGATCTATGTTGGCCTGATCCACGAGTGGAACAACAAGAATAGTACTCGGCTTTTTAATCATTGAAATAATATTATATACTCTCTCCATCTGTGAAGTTTAGTTTCGTTTCCTTTCTAGGTGCTTCACTTTTTTCTCAGAAAGTTTAGCAATAGAAATAACGAGAAAAATGTGGAAAACATTGACAAGAATAAAAGACAGCATGATAGGAGCCATAGGGGGTAAAACAATAGGGGAAGACAGAGACTCGAAAATAAACAACAAATAATCAAGGACGTTTGCATCAGTCGGTACTCTGAGAAGAAGAGGTTGGCACAGCAGAGGAATCGTAACGTGCCACGTTAATCCTGTCAGAAGACTGACGATAATAAAAAAAGGAAACTGTAGTACTGATAGTATATCAAGATGCAATTACACTCTAAGGCAAAAAAAGAGAAAAGAACCACAAAGAAATTATTCGAACGGGCCGGAAATCGGTAGATGTGATGTATATGTACAGACAAACAAATGACTATAATTTCAGAAAAATTGATGTTTTATTCAAGAGAAAGAACTTTACAAATTACAAATTGCACAAGTTAACTATGCTTTGGTCCACCTGTGGTCCTTATGCAAGCACTTATTTCTGACAAGTATGCGTCATCGCCGTGTCATTCACAGTGGTTGCTCAACATATATCGCTGATCACGCCCTTCAGATACACTATCAGGCTTGGCAACAACACTAAACACGAACAACACTAATACACTCTAGTGACCATTTTACCTACCGCAGGGAACTGGAACTCTAATCAATTTAGATAACCCCTAATGCTGTGTACGTATACGAAGTTACATTGACATCCAGCCATGTCATGTGAGTGCTTTAATGTTCTTGCCAGGCATCATATTATTATGATAAAAATCTTATACGATTAAAATATGATAACGACTAGAAGGGGAGAGGGGTTGGTTCAGGAGTGATCTTCGCCTCTTTCATCGCAACTCCCCATCCCCACCTCTGCCCCAAACAATGACTCCGATGATAATTTATGTTCTGAAAACAACTTAAATCATAACCAATATGGCACCTGTCCCTCGCAGTCACAGGATTAATTCGCTCCTGTCTACTGAGCCGGAATATTCCTTAAGAAACGGTGCTTCTTTACACTTAAAATTACTTTGCTAGCTGTCACAGCTTTCACATTATTCGCTTTTCTTTTAAGAGAAAATTATGGATTGTGATATATAGGGGAAACAAATGAAAGGCTTTTAAGAAGGTATTGTGTTTGATTAATGTCTGCGGGACTTCTCCTTACCTACACACTAAATTATTTGTCACCGCTTACTGCACTTTTTCTAACTATAGCCGTTGTGCTCTCATCCACTTTGGAAGATGGGAAACATGACATCTCTCTCTTTCGTGGGGAGCATACATAATTAAATTCTCCCATCGTGTATGTCTGTCACGCTCCTGACGTCGAAAGAAATTTCCATCGCGCGCTATAAGCTTTCGAGTTAGTTAGTATGCGCGGGGGAAAACGGGAGGGGCAGGTAGAAGCGGCCGCTCCTGTACCACGTTAGCGTTGGTCCCCTTTCCCACTCCGGTGCGAGCTCTCTTTTAGCGGAGATGAGACACGCGGATAAGAAACCTGATAGAGAGCAGGGTGCTAAAACGAAGGATTTGCTGTCTTTTTTTTAATTTCTTCTAAATTTACAGGAACTAGAAACAGTCTACATTTACATATCCAATCTTGAAAGTGCTATGAAGTTAGTAGAGGAACGTAATTCGCACCAATTTCTATACTCAATTTATTTCTTGAATTCCAGTCTATGATCACAAACGTAGTCGTCAGACCACCTTCAGACTTGTTTAAATATAGAAAAGGTGAAGCTGTCATCACCTCGAAGGTTGGTTGGTTTGAATGTCACAGTGCTTTACTAGGAATTGTCCTACTGAAGATGATATGGCGTTGGATTTCTCCGACCTTCCCGTACGATCTAACTCACCCGGACCGTTATAGATGGACTTAACAGTTAAACGTGGGCACCGAAACGCAGTACAGCTTGAGATTTTTCACATTAAGAAGCCTTGTCAGAGGCGAAAGTTTAAGATATGTCATAAAATAAAAAAGTCAAAGTGGCACCGTCAAGAGATGTAAACAACTGTAGCTAGCCGTCGTCGACCTAGCTAATTTTGCTTTTATTTTGTGATATATCCTTTATCAGGAAGTAGAGAGGAAATGAAAATGGTAAAGGTAATTGAATCCGCTCAACATTATGCAGTTCATAAGAACAGTAGAGCGTCGATTCTCCGAATGTCGGTCAACCGAACGACCGCTTAACCGAACTGTGTACTCGCTCGCACCTGTTACTCTCCCACCCTACCGTCCATCATCCCCCTCACTCCCAAACCAAGCAATAGATTGCCACGAATGTGATGAAGAAGACGTTCATGAATGGATGAATATCGATGATGCAGATCCAGGACACCAAATCATGCAGGACAGCGAGATTGAAAACGTCGTCACTGATTAAGAGGATGCCGCCAGCATCTCATCAATCAGTGCTCCAGAAAGTGAAGATGAAAGTATACCAACAGCTTCTGAGGCGTTCACTTGTTTAGATACTGCCTTGCGATGGTTTGAAGCCCAGGATGAAAGTGACCAGTGTCAGATATCTGCAACGAAAAAAGTACGTGACTTAGCTGCTCGTAAGCTTGTAGGCTTGCTTAGACAGACCAAAACAAAGGATTTTTTTAAACGTTAATTTTGTATACTGTGTGTATTGTTCATGCAAAATGCGTATGTGCGTATGTGCCACATACTATATCTTCCTATTGAAGTTGCCTTTGTATGTTACTTTGTAATACTAAAATAGATGCCTGTTTTTATGAATAAATTTACTGTACAGTACTTCTTTTTGGCAAGTAAACATGTACAGTTCGATTATCCGAACAAACCAGTTTTCCGAACACCCATGTCCCCCAATTACTTCGGATAATCGACGCTCTACTGCAGTTTGCCGTCTAAAAGATTCATCACAGAAACGATGGCATGATGTCTTGAATTTAAATCCACACATCAAATTATTCATTACTTTGTTAATTGCTTGCTTCTTTCGTGAAACTAAAATAGCCATTATCTGTTTGATTTATGAGTGTATCAGGCGGTGGGTTTTTCTGCAGGTACCATTGTTTGATTAACGAAATAACTGTGAAAAGTGTGAATTTACACTCCTGGAAATGGAAAAAAGAACACATTGACACCGGTGTGTCAGACCCACCATACTTGCTCCGGACACTGCGAGAGGGCTGTACAAGCAATGATCACACGCGCGGCACAGCGGACACACCAGGAACCGCGGTGTTGGCCGTCGAATGGCGCTAGCTGCGCAGTATTTGTGCACCGCCGCCGTCAGTGTCAGCCAGTTTGCCGTGGCATACGGAGCTCCATCGCAGTCTTTAACACTGGTAGCATGCCGCGACAGCGTGAACGTGAACCGTATGTGCAGTTGACGGACTTTTAGCGAGGGCGTATAGTGGGCATGCGGGAGGCCGGGTGGACGTACCGCCGAATTGCTCAACACGTGGGGCGTGAGGTCTCCACAGTACATCGATGTTGTCGCCAGTGGTCGGCGGAAGGTGCACGTGCCCGTCGACCTGGGACCGGACCGCAGCGACGCACGGATGCACGCCAAGACCGTAGGATCCTACGCAGTGCCGTAGGGGACCGCACCGCCACTTCCCAGCAAATTAGGGACACTGTTGCTCCTGGGGTATCGGCGAGGACCATTCGCAACCGTCTCCATGAAGCTGGGCTACGGTCCCGCACACCGTTAGGCCGTCTTCCGCTCACGCCCCAACATCGTGCAGCCCGCCTCCAGTGGTGTCGCGACAGGCGTGAATGGAGGGACGAATGGAGACGTGTCGTCTTCAGCGATGAGAGTCGCTTCTGCCTTGGTGCCAATGATGGTCGTATGCGTGTTTGGCGCCGTGCAGGTGAGCGCCACAATCAGGTCTGCATACGACCGAGGCACACAGGGCCAACACCCGGCATCATGGTGTGGGGAGCGATCTCCTACACTGGCCGTACACCACTGGTGATCGTCGAGGGGACACTGAATAGTGCACAGTACATCCAAACCGTCATCGAACCCATCGTTCTACCATTGCTAGACCGGCAAGGGAACTTGCTGTTCCAACAGGACAATGCACGTCGCATGTATCCCGTGCCACCCAACGTGCTCTAGAAGGTGTAACTCAACTACCCTGGCCAGCAAGATCTCCGGATCTGTCCCCCATTGAGCATGTTTGGGACTGGATGAAGCGTCGTCTCACGCGGTCTGCACGTCCAGCACGAACGCTGGTCCAACTGAGGCGCCAGGTGGAAATGTCATGGCAAGCCGTTCCACAGGACTACATCCAGCATCTCTACGATCGTCTCCATGGGAGAATAGCAGCCTGCATTGCTGCGAAAGGTGGATATACACTGTACTAGTGCCGACATTGTGCATGCTCTGTTGCCTGTGTCTATGTGCCTGTGGTTCTGTCAGTGTGATCATGTGATGTATCTGACCCCAGGAATGTGTCAATAAAGTTTCCCCTTCCTGGGACAATGAATTCACGGTGTTCTTATTTCAATTTCCAGGAGTGTAGTTTCCATCTTAATTAGTGGTAGCAATACTAATCCATACTTTGTACTGAAAAGATGCAAGTTCTGCTTGAAACGAAATGCTTAAACAGCAATCGCGATACGTAACCTGTCTTGTGGCTTGCATGCATGTCCAAAGGAACATCGCATCGTTCTTCTTAACAAGACACGCACTGCAATATCGAATTTATCCGCCGATACCAGACAGCGACTTTCGGTTAAAACTGTTCTCTCCTGTACGGGAATTACATAATGTGTGTGCAACTACAGACAGGGACGCAGGAGCGACGACATATGGAATTTTGGGTCGAGTCCTCAGTCGTGCCTGCCGGAGTGGCATGGATGTGTGTGATGTCCTTAGGTTTAAGTAGTTCTACGTTCTAGGGGACTGATGACCTCAGAAGTTAAGTCCCATACTGCTCAGAGCCATTTGAACCATTTTGAACCCTGAGTCGTGCATGGGTAGCCAAACCAGTTAAGGCGACCACTCGCGTAATGCTGGAAATCCGGGTTTGAGTCCTGATCCGTCACAAATTTTCACTGTCGTCATTCCCCTATCTAGGGGAATCTGATGGTTGTTCGTATTCGCAATTGCGAATACATTTCACGTATTTCGTAACGGCTGTAGTTGCGCCAGTGCCAGTTCCTTTGGACATGCGTGTATGTCCGATGGAACTTTGCACTCTTCTTCTCAGTAACACAGTCACTGCAGTATCGTAACAACAATATAAGTTATCTAATCAAGTTACGCATATTACAGACGAGGTCTAAAATCAGACTAAGTAGTTAAATGCTGAGGTTGCTACTCGCATGACCGACGAGTTGTGTGCTGATCTAGAAACCATAACTGAGAACCTCCATTAGAGGTTCTCCTGAATCTGTTGAGTAACTTGCTGGAAACGTTAATACTTTGCAACCAGAGCAAGGAACTTCGAAATCCGCCCTCCAACAGGTAGTAATCCATGTAGAGCATCTCTCCACTAATCATGAAAGATGAATTTTAAAGAAAAAGGACGAACAAATTACAGAAATATTACAAACAGAATTACAGAAAGCCGTACAACAAACTATTACCAAAGTGAGCTCTGAACAGAGCACTTCTCCACAGGAAGTTAAAGATGAATTAGAACTTATACAAAAAACTTCGACACAAGATTTGCCTGTATTCAGACTCATCTTAATGATCAGATGGCAAACGTAGAGAAAGAATGAAACGCGGTAAAGAAACAGGTTGTGAATGGCACATCAGAGGGAGCTCAGAGTGTTTTTTCATAGTCCAGTACCCAATGAAAATATTTATGCTGATGAAATGCACTGTAGTAATCAGTTGCCACAAAACCATATAAGTAGGAAATTGTGGACAGAGCTCAATCTTTCTATTTTATTAGACTGAAGTCTCTTCAAAAACAAACAACGTCGAAAGACCATCTTCATGACAAGCAGCAGTGATGTCAATGGCAAAAATTACAATAATAGTTGCGGTGAGAGGTATTCCTCATAGCTGTGTGTAAAGTTTTGCTGGCACTCTGCGTTACAAGACGAAGAAGTCAATCTGGTGACGCAAGCAATGAGGTGGCCGCTATGTTACACTCGACACACAGGCCACGGCCCGCCTTGTATTAATAACATGAGATTGAGTGTTAGCCGAGAGCGCTAATGCGCTGCTTCCTGGACTCAGGTAGGTGCGCTGGCCCCGGATCGAATCCGCCCGGCACCTTAACGACGGAGGCCGGTGTGCCGGCCAGCCTGGATGTGGTTTTTAGGCGGTTTTCCACATCCTACTAGGTGAATACCGGGCTGGTCCCCACGTCCCACCTCAGTTACACGACTCTACACATCTGAACCCATTCGCACTATTCTATGGATTCCACTAGATACAGACAGTTTGTGTACACTAATTCCGTCCCGGGGGGTACGGGTTGGCGGCAGGAAGGGCATCCGGCCACCCCTTAAATTAACCTTGCCAAATCCGATTAACCATGCCGACCTTGCATCATTACGGGAAAAAGGCACACACAAAAGAAAGAAAAGAAAAGAATGGACTGTAACGCTAATGGAAACTGTTACTGTCCTTCCGGTTATGACATATTCACCATGCAGGACATATTATACAAGCTATCACATATTACAGAAAAAACGGTCCACCAGAATGGGTGGAAGCAATTTAATTCCAATTACTTGTTAACATATTTCACTATCAAAAATATTTAAAAAAATTTATTCACCCAGAGACGTTAAGAAATACTTTCCCAAATGACATGTAAGCAACTAAAAGGTGAAAAATCAAACAACAATCTCAGAAGCTGCACCTTGTTTTCAGCTCAGTGAGGCACCACTGAACATTCAAACTATGACTAAACTAAGGTGAAATAAAAGCGAACAGCTATTCTGTAACTGCTATAAAATGAAAGACATCCTATTTATCTCTGAGATACTGTGGTCATACTGCCAGTAATGATCCACCGAGCAATTTGAGGTAGGGAACCCGGGATTGGAGAAGCCAGCTCGAGGAGATAATAGGGATAAAATTACATTACTGTGTACTTTTTTGTTTACTTTAGTTTCAGTTAAATGCAAATACTGCTACTGACACAATGAATGTACAATTTGTACTGCATCTTACAAAATGTGCTGAAACTGACGGCCATCAACCTCAATGCATGCATGACTTCTGCGAACAAGATTCTGGCACCCTGACTAATATCTCTGGTGTGTTTTGAATCACATCATAGGCAGCTACTATTCTAGCAACTAAGTCCATACGTGTATCCATTGGGGTCTCAGATACAAGTGACTTTAGATATCCCCACAGGAAATATTAAAGGGGATTCCGGTCAGGTGACCTCGCAGGACATGGAATAGGACCTCTCCTTCAAATCCAGCGATCAGGAAATACAGCACTCAGATGGTTGTTGACAATCACACTGAAGTGAGGCGATGCACCGTCATGTGGTATCCATATCCTCTCACGATTAGCCAAAGGTATGTTTTCCAGCAGCTCATATAGATCTATTTGCACGAACCCCTAGTACAGGTGTTCATTCAGACAGCCAGGTAGAAGACATGGCCCTTGAGATTGCCGTCTACAATGCCGGCCCAGATATTCACAGCAGAACTTACTTGATGGTGTGAATCTACTACAGCGTGCGGGTTTTCCTCATCCCACACATAGCTATTACTGCTGTTCGAAATACCATCACGATCAAATAACGTCTTGTGAATAAAAAGCACGATTTGGAGGAAACCTGGTCGATCAATCCATTGCTGGAGTAACCAGTGACACAATGCGACTCTTGGTGCAAAGTCAGTCACAATCATTTCATGGAATCGTTGTGAGTAGTGGAAATGCCTTGTGACTAGGGTCTCCCGTCGGGTGGACCGTTCACCTGGTGCAAGTCTTTCGAGTTGAAGCCACTTCTGCGACTTGCGGGTCGATGGGGATGAAAGCATGATGATAAGGACAACATAACACCCCGTCCCTGAGCGGAGAAAATCACCGACCCAGCCGGAAATCGAACCCGCGCCGTTAGGTATAACATTCCGTCGCTTGACCACTCAGCTACCAGGGGCGGACGTTGTGGGTGATATGGGTGTAATTACTGTTCCTAGAGTACTCGCTATACGCTAGTATCTGCAGGCCCATTTCACGTGCAATACGAGTTCTTGTAGTGGGGTCCGCTGCAACACAACACGTCCATTACCTCTTTAAAATCGAGTGTACGAGTATCCTCATGTTGCCAGATCCCTCGTTCCTTCTTTCCAGTGACCTAGTTTCCCGCATTCGTCGATCGAGAGAAGTAAACATTCGTCGTGACGGATGATGCCTGTTAGGAAATCGTTCCCTGTACAGCTTTCCAGCAGCGAGAGCATTGCAACGTACTTCCCCGTACACAAGACGCGTGTCAGTGAGTTCTGCGAAACTGTACCGGTACTGCTCCATCGTATTGTACTGAACGTTTCTGAATAGTACTGGGTAATGAATGGTTTCAAAAATGGTTCAAATGGCTCTGAGCACTATGGGACTTAACATCTATGGTCATCAGTCCCCTAGAACTTAGAACTACTTAAACCTAACTAACCTAAGGACATCACACAACACCCAGTCATCACGAGGCTAATGAATGGGTCTGTCGTTGTTTCATAGCATGTTCTGTCATGAGACAATGCAAATACAATACCACAGAGCCATCTTAAGGACAAGTAAAGTAAACAAAACCTGCGTCATGACTTCCTAGTAATCAGGCTCGTCCTCCTTGTAAAGAATGTACATATAAATAAACAGCACAGTATGTGTAAAATTGTACGCATGTTAGTTGTAAACAAGCAAAACAGTAATGCTATTCAAAGCGGTAGACAATTTTACTTCCACATCTCCTTAACCTGACTTCTCCGACCCCAGGTTCCCTACCACAGATCCTTCAGTGGGGCATTCTCAATGGTTCAAACGGCTCTGAGCACTATGGGACTTAACATCTGAGGTCATCATCAGTCCCCTAGACTTAGAACTACTTAAACCTAACTAACCTAAGGACATCACACATATCCATGCCCGAGGCAGGATTCGAACCTGCGACCGTTGCAGCAGCGCGGCTCCAGACTGAAGCGCCTGGAACCGCTCAGTCAGAGCGGCCGGCGGCATTCACAATGTCCTGTTCTATTTTTGCAGGCTCTTGCGGAAACATCCTGCATGTCTCCAGAGCTCATATTGCCACACTCGTGTTAAAATGCAAGGTGAATGACAGTGCTAACTATCATATAGTCCATGTGTGTACAAATATTGCGTATCACTCACAACGTTACAGGAACATGTAAGCAGCTGTTGGAATACCAGCCGCTGCCATCCCATCACGGTTTTCTTACGAGCAGCCGAAGAAAACATTTCAGACAAACCGTCGCTCAGAATCGACACGGTCCGCCCTGATAGCTTGAGAGGTGGCATGAGCCCCCTCTCATATTTCTATCTTACGATTTTCCTCTCTAATTGCATGCAGTGAAAAGTCGCTATTCCTTCACACGCGGACTTCCCACGCAGCGTCTCTCATCACCTGCGTGGTCCGGTGACAGGCGGGCTCTGCTGATCTGGAAAGGGTTAAGCCGACGGGTGTGAGGAAGTCGAGTAAATGCTTTGCAGACGCCGACATTGTCAAAAGACATGCCCGGAGGAGTCTGAAGTAGCGGCTGGGCTAGAGGTTCCGTTACTTCGCAGAAACTTAGCGAAAACACTTTCTGGCGGGCTACCAGCAAGGCGTGGGAATGACTTGTGTACCCAGGCAGTTGTGGCGGGAAAATTCCCGCGCTTTCTGCAAAATAGTAACTGTGATTGGCTTGCTCAGGGCATAGCTGCGTGACGTAGCAAAATCAACGCAGAAATTGGCGCCAAGAATCTCCATTGGTGGAATGGTAGTGCTCCGGCAATAGAGTGGAATTTTCCGCCGGTTTTCGAGTTGCTGATTGGAACGTTTAACCACGGCCACTGTCGTGGGGGCGGGAATGTTGTGTGTTCAGCCTGTACGGGTGCTCTATGTAGTTGGCTCTCGCCTTTCGGTCGAGGACGTCGAAGCAACCAGCCATCGCCTCCGGTACGCCAAATCGTGTTCTGGCAGTTAAGAAGACAGTTTGGTAATGTATGTCCGCAGCACCGGCAGATAGGGATTTTCCTAGGTGATAATCAGAGCTCAGCACAGCGCGCCTGTTCGTCTTTTTCTAACTTTGTTCTGTCTTGAGTAGCAGCAATTAATGTTGGGTTAGCTGTGTGTCTCTCTTAAGATTTGAGTGGCAAGGAAT
This sequence comes from Schistocerca cancellata, assembly GCF_023864275.1. NCBI lineage: Eukaryota > Metazoa > Arthropoda > Insecta > Orthoptera > Acrididae > Schistocerca > Schistocerca cancellata. Next base: position 557,683,874 of record NC_064631.1, on the reverse strand, counting down.
TGGCTCCACATACCACTTTGTCTTAAACCTCACAATCTAGTTTAGGGACAACTTCACCTTCATAGCGTTTGTTTGTGTATCCAATTTGAGCCAATTTGATGTATTGTAAATGTTTCATGTGTTTTTGTTTATTATTTTGTGTTTAGTCTTAATAAATCATATTGTTATTTTGGACAGAACTTTCAGTCTGTTAATCGGTAGAGCAACCCCATCATTCCTCACTATGTTAATGAAACCTTCGTTTATTTAACTTATTTATCAAATTAAATTATTGCAGGTGCCAAACTCTCTTCTACTCCACTGGCAGGGTTGATTACAGTCAGTTCGTGTATTTTTTTTAATCCTTGTGCAACAGCAAAAGTCGGAGTTAGAATAGGGGGGGTTAGAGCATCATTTACATATGTAGATTCTAGAAGAATTTAGTGTTAAATACACTGCTAGCCCCGGCACCTCGCAAGCTGAGTGGTCACACGGGTCCGCGTTCGATTCCCGGCTATGTCGGGATTTTCTCCGCTCAGGGACTGGGTGTTGTGGTGTCTTCATCATCGTTTCATCCCCATCCGGCGCGCAGGTCGCCCAATGTGGCTTCGAATGTAATAAGCCCTGCACCAAGGTCACCGGACCTGCCTCGCAAGGAGTCTCCCTGCCAATGACGCCAAACGCTCGTTTCCATTTCATTTCAGAATCGATACGGCCGGCCGCTGTGGCTGAGCGGTTCTGGGCGCTTCAGTCCGGAACCACGCGGCTGCTGCGGTTGCAGGTTCGAATCCTGCCTCGGACATGGATGTGTCTGATGTTCTTAGCTTAGTTAGGTTTAAGTAGTTCTAAGTTTAGGGGTCTGATGACATCAGATGTTAAGTGCCAAAGTGCTTAGAGCCATTTGAACAAGAATCGAGACGAAAAGGTCTTAGTGCGTAGGGTAAAGGACGTCAACGTTCTTTGGATGTTGATCTCATACATTTCGCGGTCGAAAACGATAGTTCACAGTGTGATGTGCGACGGAACGACGTTCTTTTACAGTGCTCCTTCTTCGTGCCCTTCTGTGGAGGCGGGACATTGACACATGCGCGAATAAAACGGCAAAGGCTGCCTCTATGACCATCCAGCTTCGCAGCACCCTCGCTGCCACCTGCCATCATTTGTTGAGCTCCTTCAAGATGCACCTGTACAGATAGAATCCGTGACGAGTGTGGTGTCACCGCCAGACACCACACTTGCTAGGTGGTAGCTTTAAATCGGCCGCGGTCCATTAGTACATGTCGGACCCGCGTGTCGCCACTGTCAGTGATCGCAGACCGAGCGCCACCACACGGCAGGTTTTGAGAGACTTACTAGCACTTGCCCCAGTTGTACGGACGACTTTGCTAGCGACTACACTGACGAAGCCTTTCTCTCATTTGCCGAGAGATAGTTAGAATAGCCTTCAGCTAAGTCCATGGCTACGACCTAGCAAGGCGCCATTAACCATTTCTGGAGAGAGTCTCACTTGTATATCAAGAATGCTGTATACAAATGATGGATTAAAGTTAACTATTCCAGCAGCTACGTACTTTTCTTTATAGCATTCATTACGTATCCTGTTTCAGACCTAGCGCCACCTGCGTGAGTTGACGCGTGCATTTCGGCCTCCTCTTGCAACACAGTGTTGGCTCTTCTGCCAACACTACAACGAGAGTCCTAGGTGCCTGTAGACAGGGCATGCCACGTTGCTACCAATGTGGCCACTGGTAGGCAATATAGAGTGGGAAGGGTATCGAATGGGTTGCCTGACTCCAAGAGGCTAGGACTTGGTCACAGGTTGTCTCTGTTCAAGTACAGTTTTGAAGTGCTCAACAAGAGCGTGTGGGTTCTAACATTCTGCGTGGTGTCTGTTTGTTCTAAGTCGTGTCTCCCTACCACTTTCGCGCAACGACGCTCTCAGCGTTTCAGCGTTTTTTTTTTTGTTTTTTTTTTTTAGGGAATTGACCAGTTTGAACCTGGGACCTGTTGCTGGTAAGGAGACGCCAGACCACACATGTCATGTAGAGTTCAGAAGAGTTCAGTGAGACTAGCGATGATATAACCAAATAGTTAATGATTTCAGCGTCAGCTCCATTGCACTCCCTGTAAAAGAATCTTAATACTAACTACATTTAGTGGAAGGGGTTCAAGGTTTTCCTATTTTTAGTTAGCTGGTAAAATAACGTCGAAAAAAATTGGAATTTTTATTCTACTCACAAAACATTTTTTATAAATTCTACTATTGATAAAAGGAAATATTTTAATACAGGATGATAAAAACCAATTGCGTTCAACAAAAATGTGAACGAATATTCCCTGAATGGGTTTCCAAGTTCTATAATGGATCGAAGGATGACCTATGCCATATCACATCTATAATCTAGGTTTAAATTAAGTTTCATAAAAGAGAAAACTATCAAAAATTGTCTACAGTGACCCTCAATTATCTTTAATTACTTATTTAACTTGTTGTAAATTACAGTGGATAATGTGGCTTCTCAATAATTATATAACGGAAAAATCATCGAATTTCACATTTTAACTTCAAGTAGCAAATGTGAATACCACGAAGTTTAATTGACGATCGGCACTAGTGTTACGTAAAAAGGGAATGTAACAGACGAGACTTCTGCAGTTCTGAGTGAAGCCTTATGTGCTCTTATGTGGCATCGCGTGCGTTCATTACCTTGTCGGTGGTTATGCAGCGTCAGAGGCGGTTGGCGGCACAGCTCCACACACCTCTCCGTCTCGGCAGCAACTCTCTCGAACTTCTCCTTACTACTGTTTACCGAAGTTGGTTTAAGAAAAAGGTATCTGGCTGTGTTTTCAACTGACCAATCAGCGTCTCAATGTTAACCTTAAGCTCCGCCTACAAAAATTCTGTCTATCCAATGAGAAACGTTATACTTTTCGTGGTGGGGCAATGTTTTTAATGTTTTCTACGTAACAGAGATGCGTATAGTCTCACGCTAAAACTTGCAGCTGGTGTGGCCCTATTAGTGTTATCGTAAGATCAATACTGTTCTTCTGGAGGGCTCTATCTTTTAACATGGGCTGGGGGATGGACCTCCCGGCGATCGGCCAGCGATGTGGGTGTCCCATTGTCCCGCTCTTATTGTAGGGCCTTCTGGCCTACACGGCTCTGCTCTCGGATTCTGTTCTCGTTTCTCCCCTCGGAACTGTGTCTGTTTCACGGTGTGAAGGTATGACATGCATTTAGACGTTCTTGTGTTAGTCTGTGGTATTCCATTTGCTCACTCGTTGATCGTAGTACTTTGGTTAATTTAATATCAGGATTTATTCGGAGCTGTATGATATATTGCCAGATTTGCTATCATGTCAGGGTTTTCATGGAAGGTGTTGGATTTGCCTGACACCTTACAGGTTGGCACCATGAGCATTGCCACACTGGTGGTCTTAGAAGGATCCTTTGTCATTTTATTCACGCATGTGTTAGTGTCGCACACCTCCATGATTATGCCACAGGAGGACACGAATTAGGAGGCGTCACAAAGTACAAGCTCCCTTTGCTGCTTCAGATTGCGTTCAGATTTAGCCGAGTAGTTCTGAAAGGTCGCTGTACGCCAGAGCAAACATTGCAGCCACACTGCACTCCAAAGAGGTGTGACTATGTTCAGAGGGATAGTTGGCACACAACTTCCTAACGCAAATTCATGTGGATTCTGAGCGGCGGTGTGTCTGAAATGTTTTCCTCGCCCACCTATAAGAAAACCACGAAATTTCAGCTCTGGGCGTCGCAGTTCTGACATCTGTCATCCATCTTAGAGGCGTCAAAAGAAGGGGTGGATATGGTTAAGAAGAGAAAGTGAAGATTTTACCATCGTCTGACACGGTTACGGAGGCGTTGGGAAAAATTGTGGTGAAATTTGGTGCCAATGTGATAACATTAACTGCAGAGCTCTGTCCTTTTTTCTCACGTGTAGCGACACCCTGCCGTCTGAAGAGTCACCAAGCTCGAGGGTGACATCGACAGGGCGTCATTCTCTTGCAGCATTACAGAGGAAGATTGTTGGCACCTTATATAGCCGAATTTCAAACTTACGCGTCACAGAGAGAGACGCTTAGCACTTTTCTATAAAGTGACTGTAATTTTGCTGCGCAGTTTAGGTAGATGATATAGATACGAATGGGGAATCATTCTAGTGACAATACGGACCGCAAACGGGGAAATCCATTGACACAAGCGACTTTGACAAAGAGTAGATTGTTATGAGCCGGTGCCTGGAAACGTATATCTCCATGCTGCTCGGCCGTTCACGTTGCGACGCTGTGAGCATCTATGGTAAGTGGTTGAAGGCTGACGAATCTACACTCATGCTCATAAATTAAGGATAACTGCAGAATGTGGTGCCACACAACGTGCCACTACACAAAACTGGGGCTAATAGCATAGGAACATAGGGAACACACACGACACAGATCTGTAAGTCTGTGATAAGTTGAGAAAACCGTCCCGAAACCCATGTGCTACAAAACGCCACTGTTTCCTGCTCATGTACCCTGACATCAGTATGAGATATGATTGCCGCGCGGGATTAGCCGAGCCGTCTAAGGCGCTGCAGTCATGGACTGTGCGGCTGGTCCCGGCGGCGGTTCGAGTCCTCCCTCGGGCATAGGTGTGTGTGTTTGTCATTAGGATAATTTACGTTAAGTAGTTTGTAAGCTTAGGGACTGATGACCTTAGCAGTTAAGTCCCATAAGATTTCACACACATTTGAACATTTTTGAGGTATGATCACCAAGCACACGTGCACAGGCCGCACAACGGGTTTGCATACTCTGGATCAGGTGGTCAAGCAGCTGCTGTGCTATAGCCTCCCATTCTTGCTCCAGTGCCTGTCGGAGCTCCTGAAGAATTGTAGGGGTTTGAAGACGTGCAACGATACGTCGACCGAGAGCATCCCAGACGTGCTCGATGGGGCTTAGGTCTGGAGAACAGGCAGGCCACTCCATTCGCCTGATATCTTCTGTTTCAAGGTACTCCTCCACGATGGCAGTTCGGTGGGACCGTGCGTTATCACCCATCAGGAGGAAGGTGGGACCCACTGCACCCCTGAAAAGGCGAACAGACCGGTGCAAAAACAAGTCCCAATACACCTGACCTGTTACAGTTCCTCTGTCAAAGACATGCAGGGCTGTACGTGCACCAATCATAATTCCACCCCACACCATCAAACCACGACCTCCATACAGGTCCCTTCCAAGGACATTAAGGGGTTGGTATCTGGTTCTTGGTTCACGCCAGATGAAAACCCGACGAGAATCACTGTTCAGACTGTACCTGGACTCGTCCTGTAACATAGCCTGGGACCACTGTTCCAATGACCATGTACTGTGTTCTTTACACCAGGCTTTACGGGCTCTCCTGTGACCAGGATTCAGTGGAATGCACCTTACAGGTCTCCGGGCGAATAAACCGTGTCTGTTCAGTCGTCTGTAGACTGTGCGTCTGGAGACAACTGTTCCAGTGGCTGCGGTAAGGTCCCGAGCAAGGCTACCTGCAGTACTCCGTCGCCGTCTGCGGTCACTGATGGTGAGATATCGGTCTTCTTGTGGTTTTGTACACTGTGGACATCCCTTACTGTAGCGCCTGGACACGTTTCCTGTCTGCTCGAATCGTTGCCATAATCTTGAGATCACACTTTGTGGCACACGGAGGGCCCGTGCAACGACTTGCTGTGTTTGACCAGCCTCCAGTCGCCCTAGTATTCTACCCCTCATAACGTCATCAATATGTGTTCTTTGAGCCATTTTCAACACACGCTCACCATTAGCACGTCTGAAAACGTCTGCACACTTAGTCGCTACACTGTACTCTGACATGCACCAACACACCTCTGCATATGTGGAATGCTGCCAGCGCCACCGAGCGACGACCGCAGGTCAAATGCACCGCATGGTCATACCTCGAGGTGATTTAAACCCACAAGCCGCCCACCAGAGCGTTGTTTCACCATGTATCGGCGTTATCCTTAATTTATGAGCATGAGTGTACGAGTGGGGTGGAACAGGGAGGGAGGTGGAACAGTATTATGCTAGAGGGGGGAGCGTTCAACTGGGCTTTCATGGGATCTGTGGTAGTAGTCGAAGGCTCCCTGGAAGCTATATACTGCATTGTTGCCGACCACCTGCTTCCCTTCACGCTTGATGTCTTCACCGATGGCGATGGCATCTTCCAAAAGGATGGCTGCCCATGTCACAAGGACAGAATCAAGCGCCTGCCAGTGTGACCCGAGCGGTTCTAGGCGCTTCAGTCTGGAACCGCGCGACCGCTACGGTCGCAGGTTCGAATCCTGCCTCGGGCACGGATGTGTGTGATGTCCTTAGGTTAGTTAGGTTTAAGTAGTTCTAAGTTCTAGGGGACTGATGACCTCAGATGTTAAGTCCCATAGTGCTCAGAGCCATTTGAACCAGAATCCAGTTACTGGTTTGGGGAGGATGGCAGCGAACCCACGTTGAAGTCTTGTCCACCAATTATGCCGAATCGGAATGCGAAGTAACACATCTCAGACGCTATAAGACGCCATCTCCGCCCTCACGCCACTGACCCGCAATTTACGGGCACTGCCTGATTTATGCGTAGACAACAAATGCCAAACACTTCTGCAAACCTACCAAGGACTTGTCGAATCCGTTTCACGCAGAGCCGCTGCTGTATCGCGTTCCGAACTTGAACTAGCACGCTATGAAACAGTGGACCTTGACCGCGGGCGTGACCTATAGTGATTCATGCTGGAGATGCTTAAGGTCTTTGATCGTCTTACAGCGTGAGTTCAACATTATAAGAAATTAAAAAAGAAGGTTCAGACGAGAACGAACTCACTTCGCATACACATCGATTCCTCAGGGGGAGCAAGCCAACAGACTTCAGTTCTTTCGCTTTGCTGCTCTGCAGCTAAATATGTTTGCTCTATGTGGGCCCGCTCAGCCAATATAAAAAAAATATGTTTTCAGATATATGAATATAACTTAAAAATGAAAATAATATGTATACAGTCAGCGAAAATCAATTTTTCCTGTTACTTAACAGAAAGAAAGTAAAAAGGCCCCTGATAATACCGTAACTTCAGCGAAACAGTCTGTGTAGAAAAGAAGAGAAATACGTCTTTGCTCAAGGCGGAAACTATATATATAAAAAAAAAATCACTAGAAGGAAATCGTCGCTGCACTGAAAAACACTGGTAGAATTTTCACTGGATGTCTTAAATGTACCATACTTGAAAAACTTAAGCTCACAGCAAGAATTGTTTTACCTAACTTTTCAACTCACTATGATGAGGATTATGTTAGAAAGTCAGTACAAGAGACGCATTTTTCAAATCCTTCAGTGGCTACATGGTTACTCTCAAGCCTGTTTACATAATGATTATGATTAATAAACTTAATACCGGATGAAACATCACAAAAAATGGCACACTCTCACATTCCATCAAATGGATTCGAACTGCCTATATCGGTGCAAGTGCGAACATGGCACTTCGATTTAGTAACCTGTGTCACCTAGGTCAGTAGTTAGAAGGAGACACAAAGAATGTGATACGACCAAGACGAGGAAAGTTCAAAAATGAAAGAAATTCTTGTCTACCTCGGTTTTATTACAGTTGTGGTACTAGGAGAATTCGAGACGAGAGAGGGAACTGAATCGTCATGGATATGTCAAAGAAACAAAGCCAGCAGACACACGAAGTGATTTGGGGAAACAAAATAAAACGTCACTCTAGATGGCGGAAGGCGGATTTTAAGTTTGGTGCTCTCATATACAACTACAGTATGTTATGGAGTGACAGGAGCTATACATAGGAGTGTCAAAAAGGAAAAGATAAGTAATTAAGAAAACTAAAATAAATCAAAATAAAAAGGTAAATTTAGTGGGCTTTGACGTCAGAATTGTATACAACGAATTAGAAGAAAGAAAGTCCTCAGAGAACCTTCTTAGAACCACCTACCTTTTACCTTTCCGTTAGAAATTACGCAAAGAATCAGTACAATCACCAATACTTTTTCTGTATATGAATAGGGAAAAGAATTTTAACGGGTGAGATGGTGCAGTCAACGCAAGTACAAACTGCATAACCGTGTTCAGACAATAGCCAGTCACTATTATGAGAAAAGTTCAGAGTGTCAACCACTGAGGCACTCCTTGCCGTCAGTGAATAATAATGGTACATTTTATTTCGCCAACTCGTCACTAGATGGAGTTTCTGTTGTCCATCCTATTCAATGACGAGGCAACCATTATGCGGAGTGGTGTTTTCATCTTTGATAACAGTCATCTGTGGAATAGCAGGTAGAATCTCCATGGTATGGTGACAGCGAATCATCAGCATCGGTGCGGCAGAATGTGTGGACTGGGATGACTGACGACGTATTTTGGGATCAGTCTTCCTTCCACGTTACCTAATAGGTCGGAACTATCGGCGTTCCCTGCTGGAAAAAGTACCACTGGTGATTCGCAGGGTTATGTGGCTGCTGCATGAGGGTGCTCCAGCCCACTTCGCCGTCAATGTCCGGGCGTATCTCAATCGTGTCTTCCCTGGTCGATGGATCGGAAGAGGGGGCCCAGTTACATGGCCTGCTCGTCCACAGGATCTCAACCCGTGTGGTTTCTGGTTATGGGATAATCACAAAAGTATCTCCACTCCAGATGTGGAGATACGGGAGCAGCGTATTCGTGCTTCCTTTGAGACTGTTCGGGTGCAGCCCGGCCGATGTGAACGCACTGTTCATCATTAAATTTGGCTTCGTTATACGTATATGTATAATCCTGACATGGTTTATATGCTATTTCAGAAAATATTGTTTTGTATGTCTGCCACATACACTCCTGGAAATGGAAAAAAGAACACATTGACACCGGTGTGTCAGACCCACCATACTTGCTCCGGACACTGCGAGAGGGCTGTACAAGCAATGATCACACGCACGGCACAGCGGACACACCAGGAACCGCGGTGTTGGCCGTCGAATGGCGCTAGCTGCGCAGCATTTGTGCACCGCCGCCGTCAGTGTCAGCCAGTTTGCCGTGGCATACGGAGCTCCATCGCAGTCTTTAACACTGGTAGCATGCCGCGACAGCGTGGACGTGAACCGTATGTGCAGTTGACGGACTCTGAGCGAGGGCGTATAGTGGGCATGCGGGAGGCCGGGTGGACGTACCGCCGAATTGCTCAACACGTGGGGCGTGAGGTCTCCACAGTACATCGATGTTGTCGCCAGTGGTCGGCGGAAGGTGCACGTGCCCGTCGACCTGGGACCGGACCGCAGCGACGCACGGATGCACGCCAAGACCGTAGGATCCTACGCAGTGCCGTAGGGGACCGCACCGCCACTTCCCAGCAAATTAGGGACACTGTTGCTCCTGGGGTATCGGCGAGGACCATTCGCAACCGTCTCCATGAAGCTGGGCTACGGTCCCGCACACCGTTAGGCCGTCTTCCGCTCACGCCCCAACATCGTGCAGCCCGCCTCCAGTGGTGTCGCGACAGGCGTGAATGGAGGGACGAATGGAGACGTGTCGTCTTCAGCGATGAGAGTCGCTTCTGCCTTGGTGCCAATGATGGTCGTATGCGTGTTTGGCGCCGTGCAGGTGAGCGCCACAATCAGGACTGCATACGACCGAGGCACAGAGGGCCAACACCCGGCATCATGGTGTGGGGAGCGATCTCCTACACTGGCCGTACACCACTGGTGATCGTCGAGGGGACACTGAATAGTGCACGGTACATCCAAACCGTCATCGAACCCATCGTTCTACCATTCCTAGACCGGCAAGGGAACTTGCTGTTCCAACAGGACAATGCACCTCTGCATGTATCCCGTGCCACCCAACGTGCTCTAGAAGGTGTATGTCAACTACCCTGGCCAGCAAGATCTCCGGATCTGTCCCCCATTGAGCATGTTTGGGACTGGATGAAGCGTCGTCTCACGCGGTCTGCACGTCCAGCACGAACGCTGGTCCAACTGAGGCGCCAGGTGGAAATGGCATGGCAAGCCGTTCCACAGGACTACATCCAGCATCTCTACGATCGTCTCCATGGGAGAATAGCAGCCTGCATTGCTGCGAAAGGTGGATATACACTGTACTAGTGCCGACATTGTGCATGCTCTGTTGCCTGTGTCTATGTGCCTGTGGTTCTGTCAGTGTGATCATGTGATGTATCTGACCCCAGGAATGTGTCAATAAAGTTTCCCCTTCCTGGGACAATGAATTCACGGTGTTCTTATTTCAATTTCCAGGAGTGTATATCCTGGTACGATACGTTCTGCACCTTGTTATATGCACTCAATAATTTTTGTAGCAGTTTATTGAATAAATTGTAATTTTAAATTTCCGTCTCGCAGGACGATTTGAAAATGGGTGCAGTTAACACGAAACTAGCGATAAATTAAATAAAACGTGAGTCTTGCAACTTTATCTGTTTCTGTGTCGGTCTATTATTTTAGTTTTTACTGTCATAAATATTTCTCAGTCTTATATATCATAAGAAATGTAAGAACTTCTGTAGCACTAGTCTCATAATAGATTTATTGACAGGATATTAAAATTCCTTGTTGAATATAGTAAAAGGCTTTTTTGTTGCCATTATAAATAAATTAGACACGCACAGGTCCGCACTGACAGTTCCGATGGTTGTTTTCAGGGTTTCTGGTAAGTATCTGAAGGATACAAAGCTGTCATTGGATTGATCAAAAGATTCGCGTTTACGAAAAATGCTAATACAGATGTGACTTCTGTCTCAAGAAACAAAAACGCAAAATGCTATTTCTTAGCGAATTTGTCAGATGAATTTATCATAGGTACTTTGAAGTATTTGAAGTTTTCCGCAAATAAACGTCGACAAAGAAAAATTTCGATTACTGGTATCACAAAAACAACTCAAAAGCCCATCTTGGAAAGGGAATGTCCGTCTTACGCGTTTAAGGGGCTCCGGAAAGGCTCAAAATCATGAATAGTTCAATTTTTACTTTTTTGCGTTTTCTGAATCTGCAGACTATTACCTTTTAATAGATATATAATTTATTCAATTCCGAAGACTACAACTATTTTTAAATTTTTTTTGAAATGTGTTCTACATGGGCGTGACCCACTGTGGCGCTGTTAAACTGCTGTCAAATGGTGTTATTATTAACGTCCGTGTTCATCAGGTACATTTTAGTCATGTGAGATAAAGTATGTGTTGTGGCTAACCTATTTTCAGAGACTTAGCAGCACCTGAACTGTTGAAAAAGTGTATTCACGGAAAAACTCAAAACCCCAATGAAAATGTAAATAGTGTTATATGGTCGAGAATCCCCAAGACTGTATTTGTTGAAATAGAAACACTTCACTTTGGTGTGTATGATGCTGTTGCGACTTTCAATGATGGCAACATTGTAAGGTGCAAGGTATTTAGAAATATGGGAATGAAGATAGGTTCTAACATGGTACGAGCGATGCTTGCTTTAGACAAGGAACGCCTTCGGGCTGCAGACAGGGCTGTAAAGAGTCTAGAAATACAAGCAAGAGTAAACAGGAGGAGGAACAAGAGGAAGCTGGAGGAGGAGTTTGCAGAGGATGAAGATAATCCATCCTATGGACCTGGAATGCACTAAAAAGTTAATCCAATCTTTGTCGCTCGATTCCCAAAACTTTTATTTTCTCATACTAATTACATGTTTTCTAAGGATCTTCCAAACATATTTGTTTCAAACTTTCAGTAAATGTTACACAGTACCTTCTGCATAATTTAACATAGCCTTTTTCCAAAAAATTGTATATTTTTGAATATATAAATAAAAAATTGCAAAAAAATGTTGTGAATTTTCATTACAATTGAAAAAAATCATCTTTAATAACTGAACTAAAATTTTGTAAAATCCCTGTGTTAAGTTGTAGCCCATATTCCATTAAATAATCTGTAAAAAGTTCAACTTCCTACCTCAAATACTTTGTGAGGAAAGATGTAATTTATAAGCGTTATTTTAACATTGCAAGTATAGGGCGTTCCGGAGCCCCTTAAAGGAAAAAGAGCGCACATGTGAGCGAATTTGCGTATCAGTCCCTTCGTAAGTATATTCTGGTGCCTATCCTATTACCGCGCGGGTGTAAGGTCCTTACAAGATAAACGCCGCTTGTGGCAACGTAGGAATCAGCCGTGGGACCTGGCATCTTAGAATAAACACTTGCACGCGACCTTCGCCGAGGTCGCTGACTGGAGAAGCTGAATCGATAGAAATCTAAATGCCTTCACTGGTTTTGCTTTCCGGTCAGTAGCAACTTAAGGCAGCAGACGACGCACGGCGTCCAATATTTGAAAAAATAACACGATTGTAAACTTAATCACGCTCAACGTTTCGGCAATCGTTTACGCATTGTCGCCTGAAACATACTGCGATCTGCTGGCTAACGTTCGCAACGACTTAAAAGCAATCAATACCGGGGATTCGTTGGTTTCTCTCCATTCAGCTACTCCTATCAGTCACAACGCGGGGACTGTTCCTGGAACGCACGTTTATGGTTAACTTCGGTTCTACTTCAACTCCCATTTTAAATAACTTGTCGGTTTGTCTGTAGTGTCGTCAAATATGGGTCTCACTGCTATGAATGCACACGTTAGTGCTCTGCAACTTTCTGATCGGGGATTACATGATATGGCTTCAAAACTATTTTACAGATTTTGTAACTATGGAATTGGTGTGGAAAAGAATGTTAATCACAAGAAACACGTTAGATCAGAGAAGCGCTCTGTTCTCTGACGAGAAAATGCTGCTGCGTCTCATCAGTAACAATCGCTGTTTGTTAAAGAAAACAAGCAAAGACCGTTTTGAAAAAATACCGGTTGAAGTTCTTACAAAAGCAAACATTTCAGCCGAAAAGCTTTTATTATAGAAAATAAAAAGTATTTATTCTCTATTATTAATTATCTATAAGCACAAGTAATTTTTTGAAAATTAAAACTTTTCGTGGGTGACTATCTACTGTTGTTAAATATTTCTAAAAATCATATTTGTGTGTTTCGGGAATTATAACCATGTTCCCGGAAGAAAAGCAGTGATCAAAAGCACAGTTCGCCGAATACGACCCAGCCAGATGTAGAACATACATATCTGCCATAAAGTCTGTCTGAACACAGTCCGTATAAACGTGCTTTATCTTGGCACAGTTACTGTAACTGTGCCAAGATACAGCAGATTTATATGGAATGTGTTCAGACGGACTTCTGTTACAGGTACATGTTCTACAGTTGGTTGTATCGTATTTGAAGAAAATGTATTTTTTATCCATTGATATACTCAGCTTTTCTTCTCGGAAGATGGCTCTAATAATCGAAATCGGTTGAGAATAAACATATTATTGTGCAGCTGATGGCACAGATATGCCTTTTTCAAAATTTAATTTTTTTAGTATTGTCGATCAATTTCAAAGCACTGTTGATTCATCTTCTGCCACATAACGTGGTAATCGAAGTCTTTCACCTTCGCAAGTATATTAGGTCATCAGCATGTATGGAACGGCTACAACTCAATTAAGCAGTAACAGGATAGATATTTATAAGTACAGGATGATTCAAAAGTCATGTCAGATGGGACAAAGTCGGTATTAGTGGAGAAAACTACAATGAAAGGAAATACCCACCACCACAAGCCCACCGAAATGGTTAATCGCATGCAGTACGTAGTAGCAAATTGATGATTGTCTGTGAGGTAACTGATTGACGAAGTGCGCCGGAAGGGTATTAAAGGGGCGCCAGTAACCATAGCTGTTTAGTGTGGTACTGTTCTGCACTGTAATGATTCGTACAGCAATATAGACAAACCAGGACGTGGTGGAAGTGATTCTCATCCACGCGGCAGGTAGGAGTCAATGGGAAGCACCAGAAAAATACCACAGGCGACATCCGACCAACGCAAGCCTAATCACAGAATGATTGGCCGCTTAAGGGAGTGGACCACGGTGACGCTCTATGTTGGAACGGATATTCATTATCTCATTTTTTCAATAAAATAACAAACAAAATACAAAACTGATTTTAGACCATTATTTTACACCCTTAAGATTGTATTATCTATTTTTTTAAAGCCAAAAACTTGCACCCAGAGGACACCACACGGCATCGATGTAAGACTTTCGTGAACTGCTAGGCTAGTTGGTGTGAGGTCCGAAAGTCACAATTTTCAACCTAGAACAAAATTTCGAAAACTACTTTGAAAATAATGATATAGTCTAACATAGTACCTAGGGATATTTAAAATAATGGTTTTTAACAGAGTGGCGGGACTCTGAAAGAAAAGTCAAATTTTCATCAATAAATTCGTTTTAAAAACGTACACCAAAGATAGAAACTAAAATTTTTCGCAAAAATATTACATAGTAAATGGAAAAAAGCCGACTCGCAAGTTACAAAAAGGTATATGTAACTGCATATATGTTTCTTGAGTTATACACCCGCCAAACTGAAAAATGTTGTTTTGAAAAATCAAGTATTTAAAGTTTCAACTTACGTGTCTTTTTAATACTGAAATTGAACAAACTTTTAATCGGCAATGCCAGCTCCGTACAGCTGGCCTTGTTTTTTCACCGATGTCGAAGCACTCCCACTTTGACGGAATTATATCGGTTAACTAGCTCCTGCTTATCAGTCAAAGCGTTTCCTGCACGATTTGGATTACTTTTCGAATCTTTTCTATCCGCCAAGCCGGCCGAAGTGGCCGTGCGGTTAAAGGCGCTGCAGTCTGGAACTGCAAGACCGCTACGGTCGCAGGTTCGAATCCTGCCTCGGGCATGGATGTTTGTGATGTCCTTAGGTTAGTTAGGTTTAACTAGCTCTAAGTTCTAGGGGACTAATGACCTCAGCAGTTGAGTCCCATATGCTCAGAGCCATTTGAACCATTTGAACTATCCGTAAAAATACGTTTATTTGTCATTTTCAAGTACTCACGTTTTACTTCCAGAAAAAAATGACAATTTAAGCAGACGCGAGACAAGCACACGCTTTCAGGCTGTTTACCATAAATGAATCATATTACGAAGAGAAATATTGTTGGGTATAGCGTTTTAGTTGACACTAATGGCCTCTCTGATACTATCCGAAACTAACAGGACCGCTGTTCCTTGGGTAACTATCGTATTAGTACACCGGCTGCATTCGAGCGCTCGGATGCCGCTCACCCCTATGCAGTAAATCGGGCTTTTAACATATTTCAACATTTATGACACACTTTATATGAATGAATCGTAAAAGTAGACTCCCTAAAGAACATTTTAAGCCAATAAAAACTAGGCTAAATGTTACTACCATCGTCTACCCCTCAATGCAACGGTTCACGACAAAAGACGTTCCGGACGATCACGTACAGCAACAGGGGATACGCAATGAGGTAGTGAGTCCAGCTCGGCCAACGAGGAAGACAGCACAGGAATGCGGGATCAGCCAGGCCTCTGTACCCAGGATACTGTCCTCTAAACATTTCCATCCCTATCGAACCCACTTTGTGCATCTGACCGGGCACTGAGGTTGCATTGCACTGTTAAGTTTCAGGCCGTCATTGCCCAATGATGTAGGGGAGTCAATGTTCAACGTAAATGTTAAATAAACCAAGTTTATGTACCTTTATCTCTGGAGCCATTGAAGATAACAATCTAGAGTTTTTACAGATAACTTAACCGTGTTATTTGTGTCTGCCGAAGCGTAATTAAGATATAAACTACAAATGAAGCAGAGATACAATTTTTAAAAAATATGCCATTTTTATCACAAATATTTGCACTTGTAAGCTCATAGATTCACACCTATTCAAATAACTATCATGATTGTGTTTCACTAAGTACAGTATGTTATAACACGACAGGTCAGAAAGTTTCATGTAGCAATAACAGGTAGTGTTTGATATCTAGGCACATAAAGTACAAAAAAGTCATGTGGGTAAATCGCATTTAAAGTTTAAAATGATAGCAATTCACTCATATTTTTAGATGAAGGCTCAAAAGTACCCATTTTCATCTTCGTTGCTACGCTACGTCTCTAAAAACTTCTTCCTTCTAGTTGATGTTGCTTCTTTGGTGGTAAATCCGGCTGCACGCTGTGCTTTGGCACGTCTCGAGTTGCCTAATAATTTCAGACTCTCTACATCGTAACAGCCTGGTGTGATGTTAAGATCCCCATGTTTTCATCATTAAATGTTAATACAGCATCACTAATTCCCCGTTTCAGTGTATTTAGCCCTACAAACACATTTTTGGGCACTCTTGTTCAGGTAACATTATTGAAAGACTTTTTGCGATTCGAAGTCCGCTCATTGTAGATACTTTTGGAGGAGGTCTGGGTGAGTCAGATTCCTACAAATTCGCTTGATAGCTTCCATAACAGCTTCAGGAATAGAGTTCGAAGCACACTCCTGAAACTACAGCCATTCGAAATTTATACCACGATTCAGGTCCAAATAAGCAAAGTGATTGTATCTGTTTCCTGTCAGTTGAGAGTTTGTGAAAGTATGAGGCGGAGAATGCTTTCTTCATACGTTCTAAATCATTTCCGATATGCCTGATGGCCATTCCAAAATGCTACTCAAACCAATCTACTGTTTTATCATTCGGTTGACCCCCTCAGTGGCTTTCCACCTGACAGTGTGTTGGTGCGAAGAGTTAGTTTTAATTTTCTGAGGCGTGTGCCCACCCTGTTTGCACATGTCCACGGCATTACAGATTTTTAAAGGCTATAAAAATTATTTATTTTACAATAGCAATTTCGGTCTTTGGGTCATTGTCAAGTAGTACTGCAAAAGCTAAAAGAATACGAAAATGAAGTATCAAGTTTGTCTTAAGAACTGCAAAAACGTGACAAGTTGACAGTAATAAATTACAAAAAAGATAGAAATTATTCATAACTTGTATTTTGCTTCAGCACATGTCAGATTTTAAAATCTTCCAATATGAATGCATATGATTGTCAAAATAAGCCTTTTCACTGTAGAATTCGAGTAACATCAGACGAGTGCGAAGCTCTGCACATCGTGAAATGGCGTAAATTACGTGAAGTATTACCAGTGTTAACATCTTTCACATAAATCGCTGCAAATAAATCTTCCAACACATGTTTACGTGTGAACTGAGGCCGTTGGTGCGAAAATACGTTGACAAGTCAGACAGTCTGTGCCCTAATCAGAGATAGTACATTCCAGCAATAACAATTGCAAGTGTCATATCATAATATCTTTTTTCATCTGTTGACTACATACAACTTTGTAGGTGATGATATAGTCGTAAGGTCAAAGGGAACAGGATGGTATATATATCGGAGGCTTTTAAAGTCTAATATGTTCTGCAGCAAAATTTTAGTGATGCATTATTTTCACCACCATTTCGGTAATGTACTAATGAAGTCTACGTAACTGCAAAACCTGAACATGAGAAGTTAATCAGCATTACAGTTTCTTTATTCTCAAATTTTCATGTGGATCTGCTTCAGATACACTATTCTAGGCTTTACAATCGAGTATGAAGAGATGTATGTCCGAATTAGGTACCTTTGTTTCAGAGATACCCAAAAAATATAACGAAATTAAAAATTTGATACTTCTAAAGTCACATAAAGATAAGTAATAAACCATTGTATGCATAAGAGAGTGACAAATATTACATGATTTGTTTTGGAAAATGTCAAAAATTTTGATTTTTTTTTGCCTGCAAGTTCTCCTTAGTACATGCATAGCATCGTTCGTCTCTTCGTATTTTCGATATCTCCACTAGTTACGAATTTGTCCTATGGGCCAAGACTATAGAATCACCATTTATTTATTATTTTATTTAATGCAGATTTAAAGCCTTTGTACTTGATGTTTTAAAACAGTTCGTATACCTTACAGTTTTCTTTTGTCACCTTTTTTTCTAGTCTTTTCCTTTGTTTTGTTTTTATCTGCAACTTTTGACAAAGAATAATACCTTTTTTTAAAAATATCAACGATTTGAAGTGGAAATATACATAAAATTTTGTTGTTTTAAGAAGAATGTAAAAATATGGTAGGATAGAAGGGGGATTCGTTAGTGCCATCATCGATTTTGATTGGCGGTGAATACCTCGGAATGGTTTCTCCGAACTGTTGACCACCCGTCACAACAAAAAAGTTTAGTTAGCAGTAGAGAAATGGATTGCCTAATCCTATGCTTTAACATTAGGTACTCATCCGTTCTAAAAATGGCTCTGAGCGCTATGGGACTTAACATCTGAGGTCATCAGTCTCCTAGAACTTAGAACTACTTAAACCTAACTAACCTAAGGACATCACACACATCCATGCCCGAGGCAGGATTCGAACCTGCGACCGTAGCGGTCGCGCGGTTCCAGACTGAAGCGCCTAGAACCGCTCGGCCACACCGGCCGGCCTACTCATCCGTGTACTACATTGGTTGTTTTCTTGGATAGATCGCCGGCACCTTACACTACACTTACCCTAGTATTCGCTATCCTTATCTGACTGATCTGTACAATTTGTCTGTGTATTTTAATACGTCATGTCGATTCATAATACTAGGTGTCTTATTTGCTGTTACGTCTCGACGTCTTCCACCTCCTGTTCCTCTTCAGTGTCACTGTTTTTACAATCACTGTGGGCGCCGCTGTCCACCCTCTGGAGATTGTTGTTACGTTGCATATAGGCATATCTGTTCTGTGGTGTCTGCAGGCACTCTTCATGTGTTGTTTCTGAAATACTGTTTCTTAATGCATTTCGTTGTGCTCATTTTTCTTCGTCTCTTATTGCTGTGTGTATTTGTTTGCCTGTTTCTGTGTAGTCTAAATGTTGCATATGTCTATCACCAAAGTAGAGTTTACATGAAATGTAATCGCAGTTACGAATATGGACAAGCATCATGTGTGCAACCGAGTGATGACAATGAAAATTTGTGCCGGACCGGGAATCGAACCCGTGTTTCCTGCTCATCGTGACCGGTCGCCATGCCATTTTTTTTGCTCTCTCTCTGTTCATTTCGTTAGTTATTGGTCGCTTCGGTTGGTCTAGGTGGACGTTACGTGACACCCGTTCAAGTTCATCGTTGATTCCTTGACTCAGATTTTTTTTATTTTTATTTATTTATTTATTTTTTTGATAAACAGAGGGCAGCCGGCCCTCAGACCGAACATACTGAGCTACCGAGCCGACCCACGACCAGACCCAAACTTCCACATGTCATCAACCATGTGTGTACAAAACCTGCAGTCACACATCCATTATGTATATTCTCGTACAGGAGAGACATTTTAATTGATAGTGGCTTGCCCGCTATCGGCGGATAAATACGATACTGTAGTGCCAGAAATACGACGCAATGTTCCTTCGGACATAATTCGTATCTCTGAACAACATAGTATCGTATTTAGCTGTCCAAAGGAACATTGCATCGTATTTCTGAAACACACAGGCACTGAAATATCGAATGCAGATTTTGTCCTATGGTATATGAATTTCGAACCACTCTGTACGTGCGCCTAGTCATTTCAAACAGATCCTAATCTGGTCAGAAATAAATGCCGATTTCAAAAATGGATGCTATATTTTACAGTCCGAAGTAACCGTATAGCTGCAGATGTCTAGGAACGTAGCGGTCTTAGTTCCTCCGAGTAGCAGACTCGGCTCCTCCGAGCTGAGGGCAGCCGCACCAGATTGGCGATGCGCCTGGTGGGAGAGACGCCGAAAATGGCCAGGTGCCGTCTCGCAAGCGGCGGCTGTTAGTTTTAACGAGGCGACAACTGGGCCAGAGCGGGGCGTGGTGCAGGGCGTGACCCCGCGAGCGGCGGTATAAAAGCCGGCGGCAGCCACCCCGGAGGCATCGCACCACTCACCCGGTCTCAGCAGCAGCAGCAGCAGCAGACATGACGGCAACCGGTAGGACGGCGAGGGCAGCGGCGGCGGCGGCTCTGGCGGCGCTGCTGGTGGCGGTGGGGGCGGCGGAGGCGGCGGCCGGCTTCCTGGCCCCCGCGGTCGCCTCGCCGGGGCCGCCGCTCGCCTTCATCCCCCACCCGCACCCCGCCTTCAAGGTGGCGCCCGCCTTCACGCTTGGCAGCGGCAAGACGCTGTACGCCAGCGCGCCCTCCGCCGGGGGGCAGGGGGCCGGGGGCCAACAGGGGGGCAGCGGGGGGCAGCAGGGGGGCAGCGGAGGCCAGCAGGGACAGGGGCAGGGACAGGGCCAAGGGCGGCAGGGAGGCGGCGGCCCCCAGTACGTCGTCCCCGGCGCCGTGCCCGGACAGGACGTCGACTTCGACCCGCACCCCCAGTACAGCTACGCCTACGACGTGCAGGACACACTCACCGGTGACAACAAGGCGCAACAGGTACCACATCTTACTGTAGTCTTCTACTAACACGTGTTTCCCTAATTCTTACTCGCATTCGGAAGGACGGCGGTTCAATCCCGCGTCCGGCTATCCTGATTTCAGTTTTCCGTGATTTCCCTAAATCACTCCAGGCAAATGCCGGGATGGTTCCTTTGAAAGGACACGGCCGACTTCTACATCTACATCTACATTTATACTCCGCATGCCACCCAACGGTGTGTGGCGGAGGGCACTTTACGTGCCACTGTCATTACCTCCCTTTCCTGTTCCAGTCGCGTATGGTTCGCGGGAAGAACGACTGTCGGAAAGACTCCGTGCGCGCTCGAATCTCTCTAATGTTACATTCGTGATCTCCTCGGGAGGTATAAGTAGGGAGAAGCAATATATTCGATTCGTCATCCAGAAACGCATCCTCTCGAAACCTGGACAGTAAGCTAGACCGCGATGAAGAGCGCCTTTCTTGCAGAGTCTGCCACTTGAGTTTTCTAAACATCTCCGTAACGCTATCACGCTTACCAAATAACCCTGTGACGAAATGCGCCGCCCTTCTTTGGATCTTCACTACCTCCTCTGTCAACCCGACCTGGTACGGATCCCACACTGATGAGCAATACTCAAGTATAGGTCGAACGAGTGTTTTGTAAGCCACCTCCTTTGTTGATGGACTACATTTTCTAAGTACTCTCCCAATGAATCTCAGCCTGGTACCCACCTTACCAACAATTAATTTTATATGATCATTCCACTTCAAATCGTTCCGCTCGCATACTCCCAGATATTTTACAGAAGTAACTGCTACCAGTGTTTGTTCCGCTATCATATAACCATACAATAAATGATCCTTCTTTCTATGTATTCGCAATACATTACATTTATCTATGTTAAGGGTCAGTTGCCACTCCCTGCACCAAGTGCCTATCCGCTGCAGGTCTTCCTGCATTTCGCTACAATTTTCTAATGCTGCAACTTCTCTGTATACTACAGCATCATCCGCGAAAAGCCGCATGGAACTTCCTTCCCCGTCCTTCCCTAATCCAATGAGACCGATGACCGCGCTGTCTGGTCTCCTTCCCCAAACAATCCAACCCAACCCTAATTCTTGTAGCTCCTACTAGTTTTCTTTTCTATCCTATTTTTAGTAATACTTCATTCTACGTCTTGTTAACATCTATACATGTTACGAGGTG
Organism: Schistocerca cancellata; assembly: GCF_023864275.1. NCBI lineage: Eukaryota > Metazoa > Arthropoda > Insecta > Orthoptera > Acrididae > Schistocerca > Schistocerca cancellata. Next base: position 557,662,360 of record NC_064631.1, on the reverse strand, counting down.
AAGTCTCCCCCTTGTGTTTTTCTATCTATGTGAAAATTAATCTCAGGAACTTATGTACGCATTTTGAAACAATTTTGACTAACAGACGACTTTCTGTTTATCACTACAAATAATAAGCAAGTCGTCCGCCAAGAAGCGATGAGACAGTAGTCAAACACGAAACTAAGTGTTAGGAAGCCTTTTTTGGGGGTATTATGCTGGGTTGTACGAAATCGAAATGTGGGCGAGGAGTAGTTCAGACATGAACGGAATGGAAGGTTTTGAAACAGAACAATGCAGAAACTTGCATGGGTAGATCAAGTAAGTAATAATGAGGTAATAAACCTAATTGGGAGAAAAAAAATTATGGCACAACTTGACTGAAATACGGGATCAGTTGATAGGTCACATACTGAGGCGTCAAGGAATTGTCAATTTGGTAGAGAGAGGCCAAGTAGGTTCAAATAAGTGTAGGCTGCAGTAGTTATTCGGACATGAAAAGGCTAGCACGGGATAAGGTGGACATCGGACTGAAGACGACAACATTCGTTCTACATCCACCACCACTTTTCCGCTTGTATCTTTCATTTCGTTTCATTTTAACCATTTGCTTCTCGGCACCATTTCTGAATTATCGAAGCATTTCCTCTCTTTCTTTTTGACAGTCTATTTTTTTCTACTTTGGTAGCCGAACAATGTGAAGATTATAGGGTAATTACTTTTATGTGCCAGATTACAAAAATACAGTATAGACTTCTAGTCGGGACATGTGAAAGCAAAATTAAGGAAAACAAGGGGTATACTGCAGAAGAAAAGGGAAACCACATGCTGCTGAATGTTTTAAGATGACATCAGGAAGACTGTTAGAAATTAACAGTGAAAAAGTATCTGACGTAGGTGATTGGAATATTTTCCTGACGACTATCAAAGATTTTGGTGTAGACTAAAATAATAAGGACTTAAAAAATTTCGACTAAATGTTCAGTCCAATTCCTCTCGTTATATACTGTACTGACATCATTGGTCAGGTCTATATATTACTCCATATTTCCAAGGCTTTATGATTTAGCTGATATCTTACCAAAGCTTACTAGTTTCCTCTGTCTGGGAACCTGAACAGCTTCCTCTGCATATCGATGTCTTCAGACCGAGGTCCATTTCATGACATTCCAATCTACCATCCAACCTTCATATAACTTTTCATCTTACTTCTTCAATACGTTCTCTCGTATGCTTCCTGTGATCTGTACTATGTTTGCCGAATTGGGTCGTTGTTTGTTAGGAACTTGAAGTTTCGCAGGAGAGCTATAAATATTCAACAGCCTAGATCGCATGATTATTTCATTATTTAAGACAACCGGCTTTGACAGACTTTACTGTCATCTTCAGGTCTTAAGAAATGTTGTTCAAATGTGTGTGAAATCTCATGAGACTTAATTGCTAAGGTGATCAGTCCCTAAGCTTACGCACTACTTAACCTAAATTATCCTAAGGACAAACACACACACCCATGCCCGAGGGAGGACTCGAACCTCCGCCGGGACCAGCCGCACAATCCATGACTGCAGCGCCTAAGACTGCTCGGCTAATCCCGCGCGGCTCTTAATAACTTTTTTGTTGTGGAAAGTGTTCTTTTTACGTCGGACTTCACGCCTAGTTGTCACGTGGATGAAAATGAGAACATTATAAACGGTCTGTCATAACTAAAATATTTAAGAACCTGAAGTAACTTGTGCAAACGGCCATGTCATTGACAGATGCTTGTTATATTACAAAAACGTAGTACACAGTAGCACATCGGTTTGCTTAAGCTGGATATATTCTAAACAGTGAAAATCGACTTCAAAAGGAACAATGAGCTGGCGTGAGGTCCAACGCAAAGTGAACTCGTTTTACAACAATGAGATTTTTAAGACCTTGATACGTCCCCTTAGCAAAATTATAAATGACTGTGCTTAAACTGACACACAATATTCTTAGCGCAACGCAATCTGACTTTAAAAAATCCCTACAAATGAATGGTCCTGACTAACAATAAACTATACGTTTCATGAATCACTTACCCCACAAAAATCTTCGTTACTCAAACTACTGCAATAAAGCGTGCGCCAATACTGCCAGCTGAATAAAAGATTCTAACTACTGATAGGCATAGTTATCAAATTAAAGGTTTTGATAGAGAACAAACAACGTATATACCTTAATAGTGGTTCAAAATGGTTCAAATGGCTCTGAGCACTATGGGACTTAACATCTGTGGTCATCAGTCCCCTAGAACTTAGAACTACTTAAACCTAACTAACCTAAGGACATCACACACATCCATGCCCGAGGCAGGACTCGAACCTACGACCGTAGCAGTCGCACGGTTCCGGACTGAGCGCCTAGAACCGCTAGACCACCGCGGCCGGCCCTTAATAGTGTTCAAAAGTCATAATATATATGTCAGTTCATGATATCGAGTATTACAAATTTACTCTTTCTGGCGCACACACGTCCAGATCGTCCTCTCTTAAAAATTCTGCCATCTCTCTCCCCACATCCACCACTGCTGGCGGCTCACCTCCAACTGCGCAACGCTACGCGCTGTTAACAGCCAACTGCCCAACACTACAATAGCAAATTCCAACAATGCAAACCAGCCACAGGCTGCACACAGCACAGTCAGTGATTTTCATATAGAGCGCTACATGGCGTTACCAACATAAGAACCTAAACAGCCTGCTTAAAAACTGAAGATGACAGCAAACTTCGTCGAAAACGGTTGTCTTAAATACAGAAATATTTATGCGATCTAGGCTGTTGAATGTTTTTGAGAAATAAAACAGATCGCTCTTTCTTTCGTCCGCCGCTCGTGGTCTCGCGCTAGCGTTCTCGCTTCCCGAGCACGGGGTCCCGGGTTCGATTCCCGGCGGGGTCAGGGATTTTCACCTGCCTCGAGATGACTGGGTGTTTGTGTTGTCCTCATCATTTCATCTTCATCCAGGAAAGTGGCGCAATTGGACTGAGCAAAGATTGGGTAATTGTACGGGTGCTGATAACCACGCTGTTGAGCGCCCCACAATCCAAACATCATCATCATCTCAGATCGCTCTTTCGGTATTCTCAAAATGAGAGCACTGAATTCGCAGCACAGCTCAGAATAACTGTCGCAGTCAGAGGATTTAGGCGTGGAGTGTGAACAGCGGCGGTACGGTACGGGCTTCGGCAGCCCTTCACCTTCAGAGTGTAGCGGGAGCTGGGAGCAGACGGGTAATGCCGGAGCGTGTTCCCGCAGGAAAGCCGGGACGGCGACAACGTCCAGGGCAGCTACAGCCTGGTGGAGGCCGACGGCTCTCGCCGCACTGTGGAGTACACGGCGGACCCCGTGAACGGCTTCAACGCCGTGGTGCACCGCGAGGGCGCCGTGGAGGGCGGGCGGGCCGCCGTGGCGCAGCCGCAGGGGCCGGGCCTCAAGCTGCACGCCTTCCAGGCGCCCGCCGTCGCCTCGCCGCTCGTGGGCCGCGGCTAGCACCACCCTCCGCCACTCACCACTAGCCGCCAGCCCAGCCGCCGACGCGCCGCGCCGCCACCGCACTCCTATTTATTCTTGTAAGCCTCTTTGTAAATAAACTTGCTATGGGTTACGCTCAAAAATGACTCTTTACTCGGCCACCCACTCCAAATGTCCACTACCGGAACGCTAGCGTACAGGTAACAAAGATATGCGAGATACGTGGATGACACTCTTCTACTGGTTAATAATTCTCCAGAAGGAATAGAGCAAATTTTCGCAACGTTTCACAGTCTACATGAAAATATAAAATTCACACAAGAATTGGAATCAGCTTCTAACATTCTGCGTGGTGTCTGTTTATTCTAAGTCGTGTCTCCCTACCACTTTCGCGCAACGACGCTCTGAGCGTGTTTTTTAGGGAATTGATTAGTTTGAATCTGGAACCTGTTGCTGGTAAGGAGACGCCAGACCACACGACCTGTAGAGTTCAAAAGAGTTCAGTGAGACTAGCGATGATATAACCAAATACTTAATGATTTCAGCGTCAGCTCCACTGCACTCCCTGTAAAAGAATCTTAATACTAACTAAATTTAGTGGAAGGGGTTCAAGGCTTTCCTATCTTTAGTTAGCTGGTAAAATAACGTCGAAAAATCAGTTAAGTTTACCACTGGAAATTTTATTCTACTCACAAAACATTGTTTATAAATTGCACTATTGATAAAAGGAAATGTTTTAATACAGAAAGATAAAAACCAACTGCGTTCAACAAAAATGTGAACGAATATTCCCTGAGTGGGTTTCCAAGTTCTACAATGGATCGAAGGATGACCTATGCCATATCACTTCTATAATCTAGGTTTAAATTAAGTTTCATAAAAGAGAAAACTATCAAAATGGTCTACAGTGACCCTCAATTATCTTCAATTACTTATCTAACTTGTCGTAAATTACAGTGGCTGATGTGGCTTCTCAATAATTATATAACAGAAAAATCATCGCGTTTCAGATTTTTACTTCAAGTAGCAAATGTGAACACCATGAGCTTTAATTGACGATCAACACTAGTATTATGTAAAAAGGGGCTGTAACAGATGAGACTTCTGCAGTGCTGAGGGAAGCTTTATGCCCTGTTATGCGGCATCGTGTGCATTCATTACCTTGTCGTTGGTTAGGCAGTGTCAGGGGGCGGCAGGCGGCGCAGCTCCATACAGTTCGCCGTCTCGGAAGCAACTCTCTACTATCTTCTCCTTACTACAATTTACCGAAGTTGGTTTAAGAAAAAACAATCTGGCTGTGTTTTCATCTGACCAATAGGGTTTCAATGTTAACCTTAAGCTCCGCCTACAAAAATTCTGTCTATCCAATGAGAAACGTTATACTTTTCGTGGTGGGGTAATGTTTTTAACGTTTGCAACGTAACAGAGACGCGAAAAAGTCTCACGCTAAAACTTGCAGCTGGTGTGGCCCTTTTAGCGTTATCATAAGATCTATACTGTTCTTTTGGAGGCGGCGGCACGTGAAAATACGACATACGCAAACTGAAGATAGATCATTAAAGTCATCCCAGAATTAACACTTCACTCGCAAGCGATTTCATGGTTCTGCATATCCCGAGTAACTTATTACGGCATCCGAGGCTGTTTATAGCAATGATACCGACGCGACGCGACTCCCGGCACAGGTGGTGCGCTAATCAGCGTCTGGAGAGAACTGGGGCCTTCCTTCTCACGCAGCGTCCTTACATATAAAGCCGCGGTGCGGACGGCTAAGGGAACGCCTGATCAAATCCGCTCTCCCGACTAGCCGCTGGGATAGTAATGCACCACTTTAAGTTATCGAATAAATCATTGCTTCCTTTGCTGATGGCCGATGAAAGCTCTCAATTTAATTGTGCAATCAGCACACAGGTAAGTAATCATAATAAATGTCTGATGTGGCTAAGTCAAATATTTTGGATGAGAGAATTAATTTAATTACACTACACGCAGTAGACAAGCTCTGAACTTGCCCTTTGGAGATACGCTATCGCTATACTTTTATAGTTATTCAGTTGAAACTTCTCACATCTTTATGATTATAGCGGATCTCCCTTCTACTTAAATTTAAACATACTAGCCTTATTTATTCGCCTACTTAATCTATCTTGCTTCCTTAATTTCTAAGACAAAAACCAGAAAATCATGAATTTCAACTAAAATTTTAATTTGTGAGATCCAGAATACTGTTTCTACTAAATTATTATGAAAAAGGAATCTAAATATAAATTTTTAAGTTTCTAGCTCTTTTCTGTTGCGCCAATGATTTTTACAGAAAAACGTCCAAATTTCGAAAATGGTTAAAGTTATCGAACTGACATTCAACACATATCGATTTAGTATTACTCCTGACATGCTAGAACCGCTTCAGGTTATTTACTTGATTTTTAAAGTATTGCGCAACATTTATGACGTCAGAGCTAGTTACAGCGGACTGGCTGGCACACAATGGAAAGACTGAGGTGAATTTTATACGGCGTGAGTAGGCTGCTTCCCTACAGTAGGAACACGGTGGTCAGCCTTTGCGGAACATCTGGTGCAAATGGCTCATACACCTAAACCTTTGCGTGACATGGAGCTACTACATCATGAAGTTAAGGGCTATAGACTCAACACGCTTGAGGAACTACAAATTTATGCACACCTAATTACAGATAGAGTCAATTTACTGAACGATCAACTAAACCTAAAAAATAAGGCGTACTCCGAGGGCTTCTGGACTATATTGGGTTTACAATAATTCATAATGCATGTGAGCATTACAGTTTCTGTAATAATAGAACCTTTCCTACAGATGTTCATACGAGATTTGTCGGTCAGTTTATAAGGCTCTGTAGTAGAATGTAAAACGTAGTCATGCTGGATACTGTAATTAACTTACAATAGTAAAATATAAAATTAATTCATAGCAAAAAGGTTATCTGACAGGTGCATAATAAAAAGTTTGATTCTATACGTCTCGCACATGCGCGCCGCCCTCTGTGAGACAGACTGCGAAGCCCTCGCGGTCTGCAGTCTCTAGTCACACGACGAGGCCCATACAACGGGCTTAAAGTGAATTTGCTACAGCTTGTTTAGTAGAAGCGCAAAACCTTATGGTTATGCATCAAGTCTTATAAAGCTGACTTAGGACATGGCCTGTTTTAGACAAACATTTAAATAATATTTTATGTAAGTACCACACGTTGCATCCTGTAGGATGAACATATCTAATATAATTTACTAGCGCATAATAATATTAACTTGTTGCATGTTCTGAAGAAGACGTTATTACTAACGATAAAGTTAACCTGCAACTGTAGGCTGTATATTCTTACATGAACAATATCAGTTGCTGTCGCTGCACAAAAATGTTAAAAATTAGGTAACAAAGGCTCTAGAGTCACAGCGGAAACCACAGCTACAGTGAAACCCATACACTACAACCTAACACACTACTGGCCATTAAAATTGCTACGCCAAGAAGAAATGCAGATGATAAACGGGTATTCATTGGAAAAATATATTATACTAGAACTGACATGTGATTACATTTTCACGCAATTTGGATGCATAGATCCTGAGAAATCAGTACCCAGAACAACCACCTCTGGCTGTAATGATGGCCTTGATACGCCTGGGTATTGAGTCAAACCTTGGATGGCGTGTACAGGTACAGCTGCCCATGCAGCTTCAACACCATACCACAGTTCATCAAGAGTAGTGACTGGCGTATTGCGACGAGCTAGTTGCCCGGCCACCATTGACCAGACGTTTTCAATTGGTGAGAGATCTGGAGAATGTGCTGGCCAGGGCAGCAGTCGAACATTTTCTGTATCCAGAAAGGCCCGTGCATCATCCTGCTGAAATGTAGGGTTTCGCAAGGATCAACTGAAGGGTAGAGCCACGGGTCGTAACACATCTGAAATGTAACGTCCACTGTTCAAAGTGCCGTCAATGCGAGCAAGAGGTGATCGAGACGTGTAACCAATGGCACCCCAAGACATCACGCCGGGTGATACGCCAGTATGGCGATGACGAATACACGCTTCCAATGTGTATTCACCGCGATGTCGCCAAACACGGATGCGACCATCATGATGCTGTAAACAGAACCTGGATTCATCCGAAAAAATTACGTTTTGCCATTTGTGCACCCACGTTCGTCGTTGAGTAGACCATGGCAGGCGCTCCTGTCTGTGATGCAGCGTCAAGGGTAACCGCAGCCATGATCTCCGAGCTGATAGCCCATGCTGCTGCAGACGTCGTCGAACTGTTCGTGCAGATAGTTGTTGTCCTACAAACGTCCCCATCTGTTGACTCAGGGATCGAAACGTGGCAGCACGATCCGTTAGAGCCATGCGGATAAGATGATTGTCATCTCAACTGCTAGTGATACGAGGCCGTTGGGATCCAGCACAACGTTCCGTATTACCCTCCTGAATCCACCGATTCCATATTATGCCAACAGTCATTGGATCTCGACCAACGCGAGCAGCAATGTCGCGATACGATGAACCGCAATCGCGATAGGCTACAATCCGACCTTTATCAAAGTAGGAAACGTGATGGTACGCATTTGTCCTCCTTACACGAGGCATCATAACAACGTTTCACCTGGCAACGCCGCTGAACATCTGTTTGTGTATGAGAAATCGGTTGGAAACTTTCCTCATGTCAGCACGTTGTAGGTGTCGCCACTGGCACCAACATTGTGTGAATGCTCTGAAAAGCTAATCATTTGCATATCACAGCATCTTCTTCCTGTCGGTTAAATTTCGCGTCTATAGCACGTCATCTTTGTGGTGTAGCAATTTTAATGGTCAGTGGTGTATATGTATGCAGATTGAAGCGACAAATGAAGATTTGTGTGACGCATGCTTGGTAATTTGGATTAAAGAGGGCGGCATGCCAGGGTAGTCCATACAGCTGTATAAAGCCATTGCCCCAGGGTAGTGTAGTGGTAGGCGCGTCTACCTAGTGAGTAGAAGACCTGCGTTCCAATCCTGGCCTTGATACAAATTCTAAATCGCCATAGTATGAAGGCTTCCACGACCGGATGGCATATCTTCTGGTAAACCTACCGGGATGTAAGGTCGTGGTCCATGAAACTCTTCAGCTCCTAACGTTTCGTCCAGAGCTGCGCTGGACATCTTCAGAGGGGTGTTTGTCCTCCGGTGAGTCTTGCCGACAGTCGGCAATACTCACCGGAGGAGAAACATGCCTCTGAAGATTTCCAACGCAGCTCTGGACGAAACGTTAGGAGCTGAAGAGTTTCATGGACCACGACCTTACATCCCTCTAAATCGTCACTTCAGTCTGCCTATATACATCAGAGATGTCTGAGACTTGAAAAGTTCTATGCAACCATATAGTTTTCATTTGATCATTGAAAATGGCTGTTGTTGTTGTAGTCTTCAGTCCTGAGACTGGTTTGATGCAGCACTCCATGCTACTCTATCCTGTGCAAGCTTCTTCATCTCCCAGTACCTACTGCAGCCTACATCCCTCTGAATCTGCTTAGTGTATTCATCTCTTGGTCTCCTTCTACGATTTTTAACATCCACGCTGCCCTCCAATACTAAATTGGTGATCCCTTGATGCCTCAGAACATGTCCTACCAACCGATCAGTTCTTCTAATCAAGTTGTGCCACAAATTCCTCTGCTCCCCAATCCTATTCATTATCTCCTCCTTAGTTATGTGATCTACCCATCTAATCTTCAGCATTCTTCTGTAGCACCACATTTCGAAAGATTCTATTCTCTTCTAGTCCAAACTAGTTATCGTCCATGTTTCACTTCCATACATGGCTACACTCCATACATATACTTTCAGAAACGACTTCCTGACATTTAAATCTATACTCGATGTTAACAAATTTCTCTTCTTCAGAAACGCTTTCCTTGCCATTGCCAGTCTACATTTTATATCCTCTCTACTTCGACCATTATCAGTTATTTTGCTCCCCAAATAGCAAAACTCCTTTACTACTTTAAGTGTCTCATTTCCTAATCTAATACCCTCAACATCAGTCGACTTAATTCGACTACATTCCATTATCCTCGTTTTGCTTTTGTTGATGTTCATCTTATATCCTCCCTTCAAGACACCATCCATTCTGTTCAACTGCTCTTCCAAGTCCTTTGCTGTCCCTGACAGAATTACAATGTCATCGGCGAACCTCAAAGTTTTTATTTCTTCTCCATGGATTTTAATACCTACTCCGAATTTTTCTTTTGTCTCCTTCACTGCTTGCTCAATATACAGATTGAATAACATCGGGGAGAGGCAACAACCCTGTCTTGCTCCCTTCCCAACCACTGCTTCCCTTTCATGTCCCTCGACTCTTATAACTGCCATCTGGTTTCTATACAAATTGCAAATAGCATTTCGCTCCCTGTATTTTACCCCTGCCACCTTTAGAATTTGAAAGAGAGTATTCCAGTCAACATTGTCAAAAGATTTCTCTAAGTCTACAAATGCTAGAAACGTAGATTTGTCTTTTCTTAATCTAGCTTCTAAAATAAGTTGTAGGGTCAGTATTGCCTCACGTGTTCCCATATTTCTACGGAATCTAAACTGATCTTCCCCGAGGTCGGCTTCTATACCAGTTTTTCCATTCGTCTGTAAATAATTCGCGTTAGTATTTTGCAGCCGAGGCTTATTAAAATGGTAGTTCGGTAATTTTCACATCTGTCAACGCCTGCTCTCTTTGGGATTGGAATAATTATATTCTTCTTGAAGTCTGAGGGTATTTCGCCTGTCTCATACATCTTGCTCACCAGATGGTAGAGTTTTGTCAGGACTGGCTCTCCCGAGGCCGTCAGTAGTTCTGATGGAGTGTTGTCTACTCCGTGGGCCTTGTTTCGACTCAGGTCTTTCAGTGCTCTATCAATCTCTTCACGCAGTATCATATCTCCCATTACATGTTCATCTACATCCTCTTCCATTTCTATAACATTGCCCTCAAGTACATCACCCTTGTATAAACCCCCTATATACTCCTTCCACCTTTCTGCTTTCCATTCTTTGCTTAGAACTGGGTTCCCATATGAGCTCTTGATATTCATACAAGTGGTTCTCTTTTCTCCAAAGGTCTCTTTAATTATCCTGTAGGCAGTATCTACCTTACCCCTCGTGAGATAAGCCTCTACATCCTTACATTTGTCCTCTAGCCATGCTTGCTTAGCCATTTTGCACTTCCTGTCGATCTCATTTTTGAGACGTTTGTATTCCTTTTTGCCTGCTCATTTACTGCATTTTTATATCTTCTCCATTCATCAATTAAATTCAATATTTCTTCTGTCACCCAAGAGTTTCTACTAGCCCTCGTCTTTTTGCCTACTTGATCCTCTGCTGCCTTCACTACTTCATCCCTCAAAGCTACCCATTCTTCTTCTACTGTATTTCTTTTCCCCATTCTTGTCAATTTTTCCCTTATGCTCTCCCTGAAACTCTGTACAACCTCTGGTTTAGTCAGTTTATCCAGGTCCCGTCTTCTTAAATTCCCAACTTTTTGCAGTTTCTTCAGTTTTAATCAACAGTTCATAACCAATAGATTGTGGTCAGAGTCCACATCTGCCCCTGGAAATGTCTTACAATTTAAAACCTGGTTCCTAAATCTCTGTCTTACCATTATACGTATAATCTATCTGAAACCTGTCAGTAACTCCAGGGTTCCTCCATGTATACAACCTTCTTTTAATCATTCTTGAACCAAGTATTAGCTATGATTAAGTTGTGCTCTGTGCAAAATTCCACCAGGCGGCTTCCTCTTCCATTTCTTACCCCCAATCTATATTCACCTACTACGTTTCCTTCTCTCCCTTTTCCTACTACCGAATTCCAGTCACCCATAACTATTAAATTTTCGACTCCCTTCAATATCTGAATAATTTCTTTTATTTCATCATACATTTCTTCAATTTCTTCGTCATCTGCAGAGCTAGTTGCCATATAGACTTGTACTATTGTAGTAGGCGTGGGCTTCGTGTCTATCTTGGCCACAACAATGCGTTCGCTGTGCTGTTTGTAGTAGCTTACCCGCATTCCTATTGTTTTATACCTACTCCTGCATTACCCCTATTTGATTTTGTATTTATAACCCTGTATTCACCTGACCAAAAGTCTTGTTCCTCCTGCCACCGAACTTCACTAATTCCCACTATATCTAATTTTAACCTATCCATTTCCCTATTTAAATTTTCTAACCTACCTGCCCAATTAAGAGATCTGACATTCCACGCTCCGATCCGTAGAACGCCAGTTTTCTTTCTCCTGATAACGACGTCCTTCTGAGTAGTCCCCGCCCGGAGATCCGAATGGGGGACTATTTGACCTCCGGAATATTTTACCCAAGAGGACGCCATCATCATTTATCCATGCAATAAAGCTGCATGCTCTCGGGAAAAATTACGGCCGTAGTTTCCTCTTGCTTTCAGCCGTTCGCAGTGCCAGCACAGCAAGGTCGTTTTGGTTAGTGTTACTAGGCCAGATCAGTCAATCATACAGACTGTTGCCCCTGCAACTACTGAAAAGGCTGCTGCTCCTCTTCAGGAACCATACGTTTGTCTGGCCTCTCAACAGATACCTCTCCGTTGTGGTTGCACCTACGGTACGGCTATTTGTATCGCTGAGGCACGCAAGCCTCCCCACCAACGGCAAGGTCTATAGTTCATGGGGGGAGGTGAAAATGGCTACAAAACAAATATGATAGACAGACTAAACCACGAAATTAAAGGAGGAACCAACACACAGTTGCCAACAGATCAACACCAACGACCAACCACAGGCACACGGAGCATAAAACCACGAACACACACACACACACGCACATCTGAAAAAGAAACATCCACAACAACAAACAAATTGCACACACTTACCTACAACAAAACAGCAGCTCACAGGATTCGCAACATATTCAAAAAGCAAAGGGCTGAAAATAGCCTACAGAATAGACAACTCTAAACCAAAGAAACTGAGGACAACCAACATTAACATAGTCAAACAGAACAGATCTGGAAGCTACAAATCACATGTCAAGTCTGCAACTCAGTTTACATTGAATAGACAAGTAGAAATTTGAACATCAGATACACTGAACACTGAAGGGCACTTAAAAGTAACAGCAGTAATTCAACATTCGCTGATCATCTCATGGACATGAAACACATGCCGACACACTTAAACACAGACTCAAAAATTCTTAAATGCAGCAACGGCCTTCCACAGAAACTCATAACAGAAAAAAATACTATGTACAAATAACCCAAAAATACAGTAGTTACTTTCGTAGACTTCAAGAAGGCCTACGACTCAGTTGACAGACAAACACTATTCCAGATACTTTATGAATCAGGGATAGTTGAAAGACTTGTTGAACAAACGCTCACAGATACAACATCAAGAATTAAGTTTCAAGGCGAAATTTCTGAACCATTCAAAATCAAAACAGGAGTTCGCAAAGGTGACGGACTGTCCCCAATTCTCTTTAACTTGGTTTTAGACAAAGTAGTAAAAACATGGGAAAACACATTAAAAAACAGCGGCACAAAGGATATAAGCATGGGCCAAGGAAAGAACAAATCTGAAGTAAAATGTTTAGCCTTTGCGGATGATATGGCATTGATAACTGAAAACCGAACAGACGCAACAGTTATGCTTGATATGTTACACGAGATTGCTGAAAAGACTGGGCTAAAAATATCCTACGAAAAAACCGAGCATATAGAACACAAACATAATACAGAAAAGTTTATGAAAACAAAGTATGGAAAAATTAAAAGAGAGTTGATAGATTCAAATACCTGGGGGAGTGGATCCAAGCCAATGGACTGGATAACACAATAAATAAAGAAAGAATAAAAAAGTTGGAATTTGCATATAAATTAACACAAAACTACTACAATAAGAAATCAATATCCATACAAGCAAAGATTAAACATTATAATTCAGTTATTAGGACAGAAGCAACATATGGATCAGAGTGCCTAACATTGAATAAGAAAGGCGAATTAAGAGAACTAGAAAAAAGAGAGAGAAAAATATTAAGAAAAATTCTAGGTCCTGAGAAAAACAAGGAAAATAGGTGGATTAAAAGGAGAAATGAAGACCTATACAAAAATACAGAAAAGATCACAGATACAATGAGGAAGAGACGGCTAAAATTTTATGGACATTTAAAAAGAATGGAAGAAACACGGATTACAAAGAAAATTTTTAATTACGCTAGTAAGCTGAAAAACACTGTAGGATGGATAGAAGCAGTAAAGAAAGACGCTAACAAAATAGGTGTTACAGAAGAAATACACTCCTGGAAATGGAAAAAAGAACACATTGACACCGATGTGTCAGACCCACCATACTTGCTCCGGACACTGCGAGAGGGCTGTACAAGCAATGATCACACGCACGGCACAGCGGACACACCAGGAACCACGGTGTTGGCCGTCGAATGGCGCTAGCTGCGCAGCATTTGTGCACCGCCGCCGTCAGTGTCAGCCAGTTTGCCGTGGCATACGGAGCTCCATCGCAGTCTTTAACACTGGTAGCATGCCGCGACAGCGTGGACGTGAACCGTATGTGCAGTTGACGGACTTAGTGGGCATGCGGGAGGCCGGGTGGACGTACCGCCGAATTGCTCAACACGTGGGGCGTGAGGTCTCCACAGTACATCGATGTTGTCGCCAGTGGTCGGCGGAAGGTGCACGTGCCCGTCGACCTGGGACCGGACCGCAGCGACGCACGGATGCACGCCAAGACCGTAGGATCGTACGCAGTGCCGTAGGGGACCGCACCGCCACTTCCCAGCAAATTAGGGACACTGTTGCTCCTGGGGTATCGGCGAGGACCATTCGCAACCGTCTCCATGAAGCTGGGCACACCGTTAGGCCGTCTTCCGCTCACGCCCCAACATCGTGCAGCCCGCCTCCAGTGGTGTCGCGACAGGCGTGAATGGAGGGACGAATGGAGACGTGTCGTCTTCAGCGATGAGAGTCGCTTCTGCCTTGGTGCCAATGATGGTCGTATGCGTGTTTGGCGCCGTGCAGGTGAGCGCCACAATCAGGACTGCATACGACCAAGGCACACAGGGCCAACACCCGGCATCATGGTGTGGGGAGCGATCTCCTACACTGGTCGTACACCACTGGTGATCGTCGAGGGGACACTGAATAGTGCACGGTACATCCAAACCGTCATCGAACCCATCGTTCTACCATTCCTAGACCGGCAAGGGAACTTGCTGTTCCAACAGGACAATGCACGTTCGCATGTATCCCGTGCCACCTAACGTGCTCTAGAAGGTGTAAGTCAACTACCCTGGCCAGCAAGATCTCCGGATCTGTTCCCCATTGAGCATGTTTGGGACTGGATGAAGCGTCGTCTCACGCGGTCTGCACGTCCAGCACGAACGCTGGTCCAACTGAGGCGCCAGGTGGAAATGGCATGGCAAGCCGTTCCACAGGACTACATCCAGCATCTCTACGATCGTCTCCATGGGAGAATAGCAGCCTGCATTGCTGCGAAAGGTGGATATACACTGTACTAGTGCCGACATTGTGCATGCTCTGTTGCCTGTGTCTATGTGCCTGTGGTTCTGTCAGTGTGATCATGTGATGTATCTGACCCCAGGAATGTGTCAATAAAGTTTCCCCTTCCTGGGACAATGAATTCACGGTGTTCTTATTTCAATTTCCAGGAGTGTAATACGTGACAGGAATAACTTTAGGCTACTTATAGAAAACGCAAACTATGAAGAAGATGCGCCAAAACCTCGACCCAAGAGAGTGTGGATAGATGAGCAGAGACGAGCAGTTGGCGAGAAAATGAAGAAGTACTGGGAAGAACGGAAGAAAAAGAAACACCATAAGTCTTAAGTTGTATGCGGTCCATAGCTGGCCAAATTCATAATAAAACAAAAAATAACCCAGTGGGAGGAAAAGAAGTAATGAATGAATACACAGCAGTACCCCCTTCTCAGCACAAAAACAGTCACAAAACCCCAAAGCCCAGTGTCACTGAAAAATTCGAAATTCCCTCACAGAACATACAGAACAAATTGGCGGATCAAGTGAACATGATGCAAACAGTGTAACAGTGGGCGTTTGGAAGCACAACTCAACATATCTGTAGAAGCATGAGAACGTTAAATTTACAAAAAGTATGTACACACAATTTTCATACATACACCTCTCGTCCCTCCAAACCTAACATTTCACAAAGACTATCAGCATATTCTCCAACACATTTTCGAAAATTAGTATTGTAACGTCAAAAAAAGGTAGTCAGAAAGTAAAACAACAACACTTTGTTGACAACAGAACGTAAAATAGTGACAGTAAAACGATAATTTCATGCTAGACCTAGAAATTGGAAAATTACGTACCATAAACTTGGAGAAGCCCTTATTAATTGCTGATGTCATACTGGAAGGCAGTAATTATAGTTGTACTGAAATGTCAGACATCCACGTGAACACCAGTACATAATAAAAAAGGTTTTGTGTTTTTCCTGTTAATATTTCTGTGAATACATTTATTAATATATACCATATTCTCAAAAACTGTGATGTGTTATGATGCAAAAATCCTTTAAATTCTATTTAACAGAGATTAAGTGAGACCACTGAAGATGGAGAAACTTGTCCGAAACATGTTTGGGCACTAAAACAAGAAGAAATATGTCTGCTCAAGACAGAAGCACACTTAAAAATTAAATGTTACAAGAATCATTCAGGTATTTAAAAATTTTTTTTGATTTGGCTTGGGTTTATTGAAACGTACTGCCTGCAGATTGGTGTGATGTGATGTGACAGGTGATTTAAGGGAATTATCGTCCCTACACGAAACTAATACGGATGCGTGTGGTGAAAATAGTAACAGTAAACTTTAAAACGAAGCTGTACCACAAAACAAAGATTTAACACACGTAGTCAATACGGATTCAAAAATATCGTTCTTGTTAAACGCAGTTACCTCTTTATTCACGCGATGGAATGAGGGCTTCGACAGGGGGCCTCAAACTGATTCCATATTTCTACATTTCCAGAATGATTATGACACCGTTCTTCACAAGCGGCTTTTAATCAGATTGCGCCATATGGAGCATCGTTTCAGTTGTGGGACTAGATCCGTGACTCCCTGTCAGGGAGATTGGCTGGTTGTTTTATTTGGGGGAGGGAACCAAACACCAAGGTCATCGGTCCTATCGTATTAGGGAAGGATGCGGAGGAACTCGCCCATGCCCTTCTCAAGGAAAGATCCCGGCATTTGTCTTCAGCGATTTTGGGAAATCATGGAAAACGTAAATCAGAATGGCCGGAGGCGGGTTTGAACCGTCGTCCTCCCGAAGTGTGCTGACCACTGCGTCACCTCACTCGATGTCAGAGAGGTCACAGTTCTTAGTAACTGACAGAAAGTCATCGACTACAACACAAGTGACATTTGTCATTGCCGAAGAAATATTCTTAATCTATATAAACAATTCACGAAACAATCTGAGCAGTCGTCTCAGACTGTTTGCCAGTAAAGTCATCAGAAGATCAAAACCATTTGCAAGACAATTTAGACAATTTATAAATGTGTTGCGAAATATGGCAATTGACTCTACACAGTGAAAACTGTCAAATCATCCACATAAATATTATAGTGAATCCGTTAGGTTTCGGTTAAACGACAAATCACACAAATCTAAAAGTTGTCAACTATTCATCAACATACCCGGGGGCTACACTTACGAACCTTAAATTGGAAAGATCACACATGAAATGTTATGGGGAAGGCGTAACCAACGACAGCGTCTTATTGGCAGAATACTTGCAGTAAGAACTACTAAAGAGATTCAATATACTACGTTCGTTCCTATACTACGTTTGCCCATCCTCTGTACTGTACTGCGACGAGGTGTGGCATCCTTACCAGATATGATTGACAGAGGACATCGAACACGTTCAAAGAAGGGCAGCTACTTTTGGCGTATAGGATACGCGAGCTGGGGTCACAATCATTAAAACAAAGGCGTTAATCATTGCTGCGGGGTTTTTCATGGAATTTCAGTCACCGATTTTCCTCTTCGAATGCATAAATATTTTGTTGACGTCCACCTACACAGGGAGAAGGGATCATGTAATAAAATAAGGGATTGCACAGAAATATTTAAATTTTCGTTATTCCCTCAAGCTGTTCAGAAGTGGCAGAAAAGAAGTATGAAGGTAGTTCGAAGAACCATGTGCCGGGCATTTAAGTGTGAATTGCGAAGCAGTCACGTAGATGTAGATGAAACAACAATCTGAAATCAGGAGATTTATCTAGGACCATTTATAAAATCGAGATAGAACACAGCAAAAAATTAGATAAAGTCAAGTAAAAAATTCCAGTACAGTCACTCTTAAAAGGGGATAAGATTACTTTTTCTGGCTGACTACTTAGAAATAATGGAAGAGCATTGACCAAGCCACTCTGCGATACACTAATCTCGTCACTTAAGACTTTGTGAAGAAGCCCTGACATCACACAAAATCCTAAGACCTGAACCACACTTGCCATACTATCAGCTAAATAATAGAAGCCAGATGAGTAGTAGGGCAACAGGATCACCAGCTCATATCCTTAGTGTGGGTTGCCTACATCAGGGGCACATATGCACTCAGGGACAAACCTATTGTTCTCCTTTGACTGACATGTCATTAACCTATTGTTCTCCTTTGAGTGAAAGGTCCTTAAACTATTGTACTGTTAAAAGGGTCCTTCTTTTTGATTGACAGGTCCTTAACCTATTGTTCCCCCCCACTCCCACTCCTCCCCCCTCAGGAAACCTCCAACCCACAACCCGCCCCCCTCCCCCTCACTGCTACTGGTACACTTTCAGGTCTGAGTTATTGGATAGTCGCTCTCACTCTTATCAATTTGATTGACTACTTAATTATATCGATCAATTAATTAACCCCTGGTAAACCACCTGCTGTCCCACCCTCCCTCCTTGGTGGAAAAAGACTTGGTTGATCGGTCATCTGTCGTGATTGCTTGGAAATTTGAGAAGATTCAATATTGATGTATGTTGGCACTGGACCATTATTCCCTCCAATGTAAACTGTCCTATTGATTGCTTCTGCATATTTCGCGCCTTTATTTGAAAGAACATCGATTGTGGTGTGCACATGTAGCAAGTGAAGACGAGCGGAAGACACATTTGCTGGTTCTCTAGACATGAGAAACACCTTAGCTGATTTTGTAACTTATAGGGATGATTTGGAATCCGTTACACCACCGACATCGGTATTCGCGAGTGGAAATATCAGTTTCCTCTATTTTTTTCGAGTTTTCGAGTAAAGTTCTTCACAGACAGGATAAGTTTATAATTACTCAGTGGTTTACAGCACGCTCCACCTCACTAAAGTTTTGAGTTTCTCGAGAAATAATTTCCAGCCTATATCTTCGGAATTATGTTGCAGAAGCAATACTGCTATGAAAGGGATATTGCTATGTGCTTGATATCAAAAAGTATCATGTAAATGGTATCATATTCTGCCAAACCATGTGAAATTACATACGTTTTTGTAATTCCCCGAGTCTGGAGATGTGTGTAGAAAGCAAGCAAGCAAGCAGCTCGCGGCCACAAAATAGTAACACCTTTGTGCTGAGGGTAACCGACCCAGCCTTTGTACAACAGTCTTTGCTGTATTTGATCGAGTGTCTGATGGTCGCTACTGCATGTCCTATCGCGAGAGAGTTTTAGAGTAAGGACATCGGTAGTTGTAAGAGGAATGAAAGATTTTTTTTTTACTTGGAAAATTATGTGTGCTATAGATACTGAAATTCGTTCCAGAACGAAGACTGTAAAGAGGAGACATATCCTGTACATTGCTCAGTGTCAGACTGTGGCAGCAATCCTAATATTTAATTGTAGTTGCACTGATAAATATGTGCCTGGTTCCCAATATTCTTGTGAGTCTGGAAATGGCAGTAGAAAGTGCAACAGCAAGCAAGGGGGTTGGGCCCGGAAACAGCATCTCAGCGGCCGCCTTCGTTCAGAGCTGGAACTTGCCCAACCTTTGTACACTAGTTCAGAGAGTCTGAGAAAGCTTCCCATTTATGACAATTTGGCTGGCAGCTCCCTCTGGGCGGGTGAATAGTGAACTAATACCCAGTTTTGCGTTGAGTTGCCTTCGGTACTGCGAGTGCCCCGTTTATACTCTGCGGAAATTTGAGAAGATTCAGTATGATGAGTGTTTGCACTGGAAGTATTGATAGTGTTTGAACTTCTACCACTTAGCTCCTCCTGGGGTGGGCGCTCGTCCACGGCCAGTTGGCCTCTCTCTGGATGACACATGCTTCTGCAGCTGCGGTTATGGGCCGTGTTTGTGGCGGCAGTTTCCTCTGTCGGCACTGCACTGCGGCACAGCGAGTACGTGGGACGTATTTGACGATCTGTAGACCACTTTTTCAGGGGTTAATTGTCAGTGCAATATGATGATCCGTACAAAATAATTTTTTGCCGCTGAAAGTCTCATCTAAAGGAAAAAAAGGCAGACAGTACTCCCACACTGGCAGGAGCAGCAGTTTGATGGGTAAATTCAGTAAGAGATGGGCTATCCCATTAGGATCATCAGGAAGAATGCAATCAGTGTTATTCTGGGCTATTTTCGTGGACAGGTCCTGTTAGGACCAGAATTTCCATGCAGACAAGGTGAGGCATCACGAAAGCTCCTAGAAAAGCGACTGTTAACTATTCCTGCAGCACTTTACTATTTCTGAGAGGCAGACTTGGCTCTTATTTACATAGAGATGTGACATCAGTATATGACCTGCGAGGGTGAGCCGCTATGCAAACATCTCGCTGAGGGTGATACACTACGCAAACATCTCTCTCAGTGTGGACCCGTAGCTCTGCATCATCATGCCAGCAACGGTGCATAGGTGAGCACATACTTCGACAGGTATTTCACAGGTGTCATGTATGAAAGGGATGCTGCCGCCTCATCCTTGTGGGACCTGAACTGACAGCTGCACGTGGTTTGGCAGCTGATGGCCGTATCATCACTTCACGGGGTCTGCCGGTGCATTCTGACTCCTGGGAGCGTTTGTGATAGTGTCCTGCACGGTCCAGTGGACAGGGGATGGTGGGCGGTGCGTTCTTCGCGATCGAAGGATTTTTAACTGTGTAATCAGGTGTGATGTGTTTTCCTGTCGGTATTCCTTGCTCACTCTGAATAAAAAAAGTAATGCGATCAATGTAATTACTTCTCATGAGACTGGCATCTTTCCAAACAGCAGAAAATGATGAGCAAGAGAAATCCATGTCCCGCAAACCGATATTTTTATTTAAAAAAAATACCGAATTTCCCTTCGTGTGATCCTCCCTCTCCACTGCATTGTCGCCAGTTTCCAGGCAGTGGAGGGGAGGGGTGGGGATGTGGTGGTGCAGGTGGTGATCGATTTCCTGAAAAATTCTTTAAATAAATAAATTAACTATATTCGATACATTGCCTTGAATCCCCTAAATTGTTTAAATAAACATTATTCCACACATTGTCTAAATTGTTTAAACAATATTCCATACACAGCAATCGATTTCCAGATAAATTCTTTAACTAAATAAATAAACTATATTCCATACTCTGCCATAAATAACTAAACAATATTCTATATATTGTCTAAATTGCTTAAACAATATTCCATACACTACAATCGAATTCCCTCCAAATGACCGATCAACTAAGTCTTTCTCCCGCCGATTTCCCTTTGAGTTATTGTTTGTTGGCTGTTTTATGAAACGTTAGTGTCACTATATTTTATAGAAAATTCCTGCTTTGAAAGAAAAAATAAGTAAACTTATTATGGGTCCAACTACCCCCCCCCCCCCCCCCCCCCCCCGCCCCTTTAGGCTTCCATGCTATAGAAAATTTCCCTTAGTAGGATTTCGTATTTCTCATCTCTACAAAAATGCAAGTTAGTTTCTTGTTGGTTGGTATTCTTGATATTCACAACAATTGGTTTACTTTCAGAGGAAGTGATTGTTGATGTCAGTCAGCTCTTATTTATCTTGTAAACTTGCAGTGAGTTAGTGCAGTTCCCAACACGTAACTTTGGTGTCCTACACAGCAAAAACGAAACCAAATAAAAACTTACTGATGTTTGGCAACTTTGCACTGAGATAAAGGCACTGTTGGAGGAGAGAAGAATAAAACCGAGATAAATGCATATTATAATTCCACTAAAGGTGGAATTGATACCATTGATCAAATAGCGCGTATGTACACCTGCAAGAGGTGAACAAAGAGATGGCCTCTATCTGTATTTTACTCTCTCATCGACATTTGTGCTGTCAATGCAACCACCATATACATCCAGCAACATCCAAGATGGCAAGATGGAATGAAAAGAAACACAACAAACGTAAACTTTATCTTCTGCAAGCTGGGATGGAACTAGTGACATTGCAGGTAGAAGAAAGAAGTGCCAATGTAAATTGTTCAATCAATGGAGACTATTCTACAAAATAAAATCGAAGAAGTGACAATAGAAGTACGTCAGCCTCCTGCAGGGAAAGGTCGGTGCCATATTTGTGTAAGAAAAGCTAAAACAAAGAAGCAGAAGTACAACAATCTACAGGGTGTTTCAAAAATGACCGGTATATTTGAAACGGCAATAAAAACTAAACGAGCAGCGATAGAAATACACCGTTTGTTGCAATATGCTTGGGACAACAGTACATTTTCAGGCAGACAAACTTTCGAAATTACAGTAGTTACAATTTTCAACAACAGATGGCGCTGCAGTCTGGGAAACTCTATAGTACGATATTTTCCACATATCCACCATGCATAGCAATAATATGGCGTAGTCTCCGAATGAAATTACCCGAAACCTTTGACAACGTGTCTGGCGGAATGGCTTCACATGCAGATGAGATGTACTGCTTCAGCTGTTCAATTGTTTCTGGATTCTGGCGGTACACCTGGTCTTTCAAGTGTCCCCACAGAAAGAAGTCACAGGGGTTCGTGTCTGGCGAATAGGGAGGCCAATCCACGCCGCCTCCTGTATGTTTCGGATAGCCCAAAGCAATCACACGATCATCGAAATATTCATTCAGGAAATTAAAGACGTCGGCCGTGCGATGTGGCCGGGCACCATCTTGCATAAACCACGAGGTGTTCGCAGTGTCGTCTAAGGCAGTTTTTACCGCCACAAATTCACGAAGAATGTCCAGATAGCGTGATGCAGTAATCGTTTCGGATCTGAAAAATGGGCCAATGATTCCTTTGGAAGAAATGGCAGCCCAGACCAGTACTTTTTGCGGATGCAGGGACGATGGGACTGCAACATGGGGCTTTTCGGTTCCCCATATGCGCCAGTTCTGTTTATTGACGAAGCCGTCCAGGTAAAAATAAGCTTCGTCAGTAAACCAAATGCTGCCCACATGCATATCGCTGTCATCAATCCTGTGCACTATATCGTTAGCGAATGTCTCTCGTGCAGCAATGGTAGCGGCGCTGAGGGGTTGCCGCGTTTGAATTTTGTATGGATGAGACGATACGTGGACGTTGGCGTCATTTGGACCGCAGCTGCAACACGGCGAACGGAAACCCGAGGCCGCTGTTGGATCACCTGCTGCACTAGCTGCGCGTTGCCCTCTGTGGTTGCCGTACGCGGTCGCCCTACCTTTCCAGCACGTTCATCCGTCATGTTCCCAGTCCGTTGAAATTTTTCAAACAGATCCTTTATTGTATCGCTTTTCGGTCCTTTGGTTACATTAAACCTCCGTTGAAAACTTCGTCTTGTTGCAACAACACTGTGTTCTAGGCGGTGGAATTCCAACACCAGAAAAATCCTCTGTTCTAAGGAATAAACCATGTTGTCTACAGCACACTTGCACGTTGTGAACAGCACACGCTTACAGCAGAAAGACGACGTACAGAATGGCGCACCCACAGACTGCGTTGTCTTCTATATCTTTCACATCACTTGCAGCGCCATCTGTTGTTGAAAATTGTAACTACTGTAATTTCGAAAGTTTGTGCGCCTGAAAATGTACTGTTGTCCCAAGCATATTGCAACAAACGGTGTATTTCTATCGCTGCTCGTTTAGTTTTTATTGCCGTTTCAAATATACCGGTCATTTTTGAAACACCCTGTAAGTAAACCAAAACAGTATTGTGGACAGTGTCGTAGACATGTGTGTACACACATTCAGAAAAAATTGTGAAGTGTGTCTCTTGCTTTGAAGCTGAGGACTCAGAGTAGTCTACTGTATATGAACACATCTGTATTTTGTATTGCAATATGTCAATTTTTTATTCACTCAATCCAATATTTATAACAATTAACAACATTTATAAACCTATGCCTTAGTTAAAATACATAAACCATTTTGAAAGTTGTAATTTTTCGTCAGTAAACTTATTGAATACCTGTGGGCTCGCTGAACCCCCCCCCCCCCCCCCCTTAGGCAACCAAGTTAGAAAAAAAGACTTGGGAGTCCTAGGGTTAAGATAGATGTCTCAGGAAGGATAATGTAGTACATTTTCGAAAGCTAACATACTGATTGCGTATTGTGTATTGCTGTTTAAGCATTTCATTTCAATTAGAACCCACACGTATCACAAAGTCCGAATTCGTCTTAGTACCACTAACTGAGTGGAAAATAAGTTAACACTTTTTATGGACAACCTTCTTATCGAACAATGGTATGTTCTGCAACACCCACTGTCTGATACAATCGTTGAATAAACCAAGGAGATAGCAATTTTATCCTTTAGAAGTGAATTCAGGTCATTTATTGATTAAATGATAGGCAAAAAATGGCTTTGTATATTTGAGAACCTTCATGACTACATAAAACAGGAGCACTTGTTAGAAGGAGCACCTTCAATTTCAAGATGTTTTGTTTGCAGTACTTCCAAGACACTGCAGGTAAACAACTGGTTGACATCTCCTTCTTTTTTATTCTGAAAGTCGCAGAAAAAATTGCCCTTAATGTCTGTACGAAACGGATGGGAAGAAGTTAAAGAATAGTTGATATGCATTCGTAACCAAGCTTCAAGCTCGTGTGAAATTTGCAAAACCAAGAGAGGCACATGTATACCTCCTATATGAGGTCCCCCTAACTACTAGTTCGACAGCAACGTAGTAGGCAGATTGAAAGGCACCAACCTCTGCCAGTTCTTCCTCAGACAGTCGTCGCACCTACGAGGCGTGTTTTTAAAGTATGTACCGTTTTGAAATTCCACTGCTGCAGCACCGCGGTCGGCATTTGGCGCATGTGTGCTGTATACCACTCCCTGTTTTCAGGTCACAGACGCCATTACAGAGTCATTCGGCGTGTTTACGTTTGACTGTGAGTATTTCAACTGCCTCCTTCGACTGAGAATCCTGTCGACTGTGAAATACACGCTTTGATTCGTTTTCTTAGTACTAAAAGCGTTAAAGCGTCTGAAACTGATTGTCAGCTCAATGGGGAAAACATTATGACCGATGGGACGGTATGAAAATCAGTGAAAGCTTTTAAAGATGGCTACGCAGAGGTTAATGAGGAGGCGATTTTCAGTCATTACTAACGATCTGGTGCAGAAAGTTGATGAGAAAGTGAGAGAGAACTTATGCGTTACGACTTTTAGTATCATATGATGAGTTTCTGTTAATGTCAAGAAGTGTGCTTCATGCAAATGCTACAGAACGTCTAAATTATCGAATGTTATGTTCACGTGGCAGTTTTCTGTGAGGGTTGTATTCAAAGCTGGTTGTATGATATGAAAAGAGCCTTAACATTGGTGGGAATTATTTGGAAAAATAGATTACTGTACGAGCTTTCATGTAGAAATAAAATTGCCAAGAAAAGTCTGCTTGTTTTATTTTTATTTCAGAATGGTTTTTACTTCAAAATCATGTCTCTTATAACTTGAAAGTGGAGATACATTGCAGATCATGGGTTATTAGCAGGAATTGGAAGCAATGCAAACAAAATGTTAAAAGATCAAAGTGAGATTCATGAAGATTATGGAATGAAGAGCAGTAAGAGAAAAAGAATGTGCATGATGAGCAGCGAAGGAGGCAAAATAGCTAATATTAAGATAAGACACATTAAAATTAGCCAAGCACTAGCTCTCAAGTATTTAGGAAACATGATGACAGAATATGTGATACACCACAAGGATACGTCAGATTGTGGTAGCTAAGGAAGCTTTCATTAGAAGCAGGGCTCACTATGTGGAAAGCTAAATAAACAACTCAGGATAAACCTAGCTAGGTGTTTTGCCAAGAGTGTGTCACTTTATGGAGACGAAGCACAGACCTTAAAAAGAGAGGAGGAAAGGAGGATGGGAACGTTAGACACGTGGGTGTGGAGCAGGATGGAAAGGCTTAGTTGGGCACAGACAGTAACTAATGAAGATATACTGGAAAGAATAGAGGAGAATAAAAGACTATTCCAAGGTATAAGAAAAAGAAAGAGAAATGGGCTGTGTTACACAAGGCAATAGGAATGTTTGATGTTGAATACACTGAAAGGCTTAGTGTGTGGGACAAGAATGAAAGAATAAAAAATCACTCCATCTTCAGGCCAAAGTGGCCCATCGGGACTGTCCGACCGCCGTGTCATCCTCAGCTGAGGATGTAGATAGGAGGAGCGTGTGGTCAGCACACCGCTCTCCTGGTCGTTACGATGGTTTTCTTTGACCAGAGCCGCTACTATTCAGTCAAGTAGCTCCTCCGTTGGCATTGCGAGGCTGAAAGCACCTCGACAAATGGTAACAGCACATGGCGGCCTGGATGGTCACCCATCAAAGTGCCAGCGACGCTCGACAGTGCTTAACTTCAGTGATCTGACGGCTGGCAGTTGCCTAAGAATGAAAGAAAAGTAAAGATAAAATGTGATGGATGAGATTACAGTGTCTGTGGGATATGTGTAAATAAAGAGAGCAACAGAAGATAGAGGGACATGGAGTGCCACTGTATGAAGGCCTGCTTTCTTATAGAACACATTGTGATAGTGAAGTCACGTATCATTTAGCAACTGTGTTTCCTCAACTTTGCTTGAGAAGATACATAGCTAGTGGCTTCTGGAGTAAGATTCTTAAATTGCTCTTTCCTGAGGCAGGCCAGAGTGGATATGTTGAGAGAAGCCTGCGCAGTCTTGAATATGAGATAATTTACAATCCCCCTTTGAGCTGTGGATTTGTAGAACTGCACAGTGGAAAGCTGGCGCCGGCCGGAGTGGACGAGCGGTTCTAGGCGCTTCAGTCTGGAACCGCGCGACCGCTACGGTCGCAGGTTCGAATCCTGCCTCGGGCATGAATGTGTGTGATGTCCTTAGGTTAGTTAGGTTTAAGTAGTTCTAAGTTCTAGGGGACTGATGATCTCAGAAGTTAAGTCCCATAGTGCCCAGAGCCATTTGAACCATTTTTTTGGAAAGCTGGCTTGGTTCCATTGCCGAAGCATTGGAATGGGCCTTTGAAATTAGAACCTAGCTACCGCAAGTCCCCAGAATATTACTGGCGTGACGAATCTGCCCATCCTGTAGCCTGTTGCAAACAAGCTAAACTACCAATCTGCCTTCTCCAGTGTGGGGAACATTTCTGGGTTTTTCATTCTGGATCTTACCAGCAAATCATATTGATCAGCGGCAAAGGAGCTGTGATGCCAATGACTGAACCAACGACTGACGACATAGCAAATACAATGTACCATCCTGTACTTAGTTGATTTACATATAGTAAGCGATAGTGAAGAAATTGTAGCAGGATTCTCCTGCGTTTTGGTATATTCAGGGAAAGTTTTGCTCGTCACTATGGCTGAAGTCATGAATCCTCTTCTCTAAATCGTTGGTTTTTTGGAACAGAGTGGGACATAGAGAAGATGGGAAGACTGCGTGCAGAAGCATGACCATGATGACGTAGCGAGAGAGAGTCACCTGGTCGCCTGCCGGCATACATTGCTGAGTCTTGAGAAAGTGTCACTTTTAGCGTTAGTGCTGCCTTTGCTCCGAGCAGCTCACAATTTACAAGGTTTATTCCGCAACTTGTGTTGCTGCTTCAGTGATTTCATTTATCTGGATCATTGATCCGTTTTTTTAAAACTTGTTGCATAGCAATCTTTCATTTATTTTGATGTGCATACCACTTGTTAACAGTACATTCTGTGCCTACTAAACTACACTCAAGCAGTCATTTATTGTGTATTTGCATATGTCAGTGTGGATCTTGTTGTGGAACTGACTTTGTTAAACTCAGTTTGAGATACATAGCATTTTTTGAGCTCAAAGTAAGCAATCATCTTTCTCATAGTTAAATGAATTGATATACACCTTTTGGTTCAAGTAATTAATTGTAAATCATTTAATGGTGATACTAACTTGAGAAAATAAAGTCATACGTTAAAACTTAGGATTTTATTTAATTTCGTGCAACAACTGTCCTGATCGGGCGAGATTAGTAAAAGACAAAAGCGACCAATATGTTTTGCATAACTGAATTGTGCTCTCACTGTGACGGCGTTCCATTGTAAAACAGGTGCCCTACTTGAGACATTTAATGTGTGCTGTAGGAAATTCATTTCTATCACTAATTGTTAATGAGAATTACTCTCATTTTTATTTAGCAGAGCGTTGAGATCATACAGAATTTCAATTACTGTATAAAGCAGTTTGTTGGTGTGCTGTTATAGAAGATGTACACTAGTTTGTGTAACGTTCCTGTTTAGACAGTTTGCACATTCCACTGCCGATGCTAGGACATCACAACGACACTCCAAAATAAGCCTACACATTTCAACATAGTGATAATAATAATAATAATAATAATAATAATAATAATAGTAATTAGACCATTCTTGCATAGACTGCCACATAACCCACAAGTCGAAACAACAATATAAACTATCAACACAATAATACACAACAAAATAAATGAAAACACAACGATGGAAGAGTTGCAACTACTGGTTTATATAGGAGCAGTCACTACACTAAATATACACACTAGGCAGAGATCAGAACCAACCAACACACAGAAGAAACCCACAAAACCAGCATGGCAACACAGGCTACAGATCAGAATAGAAAAATTGAGAAAAGATATCGGACAGCTAACACAGTTTATAAGAAAAGAAATATCAGAAAAAAACGAAAAAGGTGAGGTAAAATCTCACAACAAGAAGCGATAGAGCAATTAGATGAAAAGAAGCAGAAATTACAAGCATTGGCCAAACGACTTAGAAGGTACAAAAAAAGTGAAAACAGAAGGAAACAAAACCAAACATTCAACACAAACCAAAGATATTTTACCAGACTATATATAACACACTCATTAAAATAGACAATCCACCAAACATAACAGACATGGAACACTTCTGGAGCAACATATGGTCAAACCCGGTACAACATAACAGGCATGCATGGTGGATACAAGCAGAAACACACACATACAAGATGATACCACAAATGCCTGAAGTGATAATATTGCAACATGAAGTCACCCGAGCAATTAATTGTATGCACAATTGGAAAGCCCCTGGAAAAGATAAAATGGCAAATTTTTGGCTAAAGAAGTTCACCTCAACACATTCACATCTAACTAAATTATTTAACAGTTACATTGCAGACCCATACACATTCCCTGATGCACTTACACATGGAATAACTTATCTGAAACCTAAAGATCAAGCAGACACAGCAAACCCAGCAAAATATCGCCCCATAACATGCCTACCAACAATATACAAAATATTAACTTCAGTCATTACATAGAAATTAATGACACATACAACACAGAACAAAATTACAAATGAAGAACAAAAAGGCTGTTGCAAAGGAGCACTAGGGTGTAAAGAGCAACTGATAATAGATGCAGAGGTGACATATCAAGCTAAAACTATAC
The DNA here is from genome assembly GCF_023864275.1 of Schistocerca cancellata. Lineage (NCBI taxonomy): Eukaryota > Metazoa > Arthropoda > Insecta > Orthoptera > Acrididae > Schistocerca > Schistocerca cancellata. The sequence continues at coordinate 557,633,001 of NC_064631.1, read as the reverse complement.
AAAGGTCGCTGCACTGCGCATACATTGATTACCAAAAGCTTTTGATAGTGTACCTCACTCATGGTTACTACAAATATTGGAAATATACAAAGTAGGTCCTAAATTGACACAGTTCCTAAACATAGTAATGGAAAATTGGAAAATCACACTTAACATCCAAACAGATTCAAATATTATCACATCACAGCCAATACAGATTAAGTGTGGAATATACCAAGGAGACTCATTAAGTCCTTTCTGGTTCTGCCTTGCTCTGAACCCATTATCCAACATGCTAAATAATACAAATTATGGATATAATATTACTGGAACATACCAACACAAAATCACACATTTGCTATACATGGATGATCTAAAACTACTGGCAGCAACAAATCAACAACTCAACCAATTACGAAAGATAACAGAAGTATTCAGCAATGATATAAATATGGCTTTTGGAACAGACAAATGTAAGAAAAAGAGCATAGTCAAGGGAAAACACACTAAACAAGAAGATTACATATTGGATAACACAGCGACTGCATAGAGGAGGAGGGGGATATTAGTGTTTAACGTCCCGTCGACAACGAGGTCATTAGAGATGGAGCACAAGCTCGGGTGAGGGAAGGATGGGGAAGGAAATCGGCCGTGCCCTTTCAAAGGAACCATCCCGGCATTTGCCTGAAGCGATTTAGGGAAATCACGGAAAACCTAAATCAGGATGGCCGGAGACGGGATGACTGCATAGAAGCGATGGAAAAAAAAACAGATGCCTATAAATATCTAGGATACAGACAAAAAATCGGAATAGACAATACAAATATTAAAGAAGAACTAAAAGAAAAATATAGACAAAGACTAACAAAAATACTGAAAACAGAATTGACAGCAAGAAACAAGACAAAAGCTATACCAATATTGACCTACTCATTTGGAGTAGTGAAATGGAGTAACACAGACCTAGAAGCAGTCAATACACTTACACGATCACAATGCCACAAATATAGAATACATCACATACATTCAGCAACAGAAAGATTCACATTAAGCAGAAAGGAAGGAGGAAGGGGATTTATCGACATAAAAAACCTACATTATGAACAGCTAGACAATTTAAGAAAATTCTTTCTAGAACGAGGAGAAATTAGCAAAATACACAAAGCAATCACTCATATAAATACATTGGCTAAACCATTGCAATTTCATAACCACTTCTACAACCCTTTAGATCACATAACATCAAGAGATACAAAGAAAGTAAATTGGAAAAAGAAGCAAGCATCTGTATCATCTAACACAGCCACACATTGATCAAGACGCATCCAACACATGGCTAAGAAAAGGCAATATATACAGTGAGATGGAAGGATTCATGATTGCAATACAGGATCAAACAATAAACACCAGATATTACAGCAAGCATATTATTAAAGATCCCAATACCACAACAGATAAATGCAGACTTTGCAAACAACAAATAGAAACAGTAGATCACATCACAAGCGGATGTACAATACTAGCAAACACAGAATACCCCAGAAGACATGACAATGTAGCAAAAATAATACATCAACAACTTGCCATACAACATAAACTAATTAAACAACACGTTCCCACATACAAGTATGCACCACAAAATGTACTGGAGAATGATGAATACAAATTATACTGGAACAGATCCATTATAACAGATAAAACAACACCACATAACAAACCTGACATCATACTCACGAATAAAAAGAAGAAATTAACACAACTAATCGAAATATCGATACCCAATACAACAAACATACAGAAGAAAACAGCAGAAAAAATTGAAAAATACATCCAACTGGCTGAGGAAGTCAAGGACATGTGGCATCAGGATAAAGTTGACATTATACCAATTATACTATCAACTACAGGAGTCATACCACACAATATCCACCAGTACATCAACGCAATACAGCTACATCAACTACAGGAGTCATACCACACAATATCCACAAGTACATCAACGCAATACAGCTACATCCAAACATATATATACAACTACAGAAATCTGTAATTATTGATACATGTTCAATTACCCGAAAGCTCCTAAATGCAATGTAACATATACCGTTCAGTTAAAAGGAAGTCACGCTTGATCAAGGTCCGCGTCACTTTATATTTTTGACCAGACGTAACGTCTGAGAAAAGAAACAATAATAATACTAATAAAAGTATTACACTGTATTTTCGAAATCAAGTCTCCAGTACAAACGTAATTCAGTGAATCAACTGGAACGCTCAACAGGCAAATATATATAAAAACAGTACAGACAAACACAATGGACATTGTCTATGGGATTAAGATCGCTTGATTTATTGGGGTAGTCGGAATGCGATAGGCTGCCTGAATGTTAGTCAAATCACAAAAGTATGCGTTCACCCCTGGGAGGTTGGAGCGTCCACAGCATACCCAACATGAACATGAAGAAACGGTAACACATTGTCACCGAGCAATTAAACTCCTAGTTCATGTTCATTTTCATAGTAAACTGAATGAGTGGCCTCAAGTCATGATACGAAAACACTCCACAAACATCACAGAACCACTTCCAGCCTGATTACACCCTCCACGCATGTCAGGTTAAACGACACATTGCGCTGAAACTTCCTGGCAGATTAAAACTGTGTGTCGGACAGAGACTCGAACTCGGGACCTTTGCCTACCGCGGGCAAGTGCTCTACCAACTGAACTACCGAAGCACGACTCACGCCCCGTCCACACATTTTTACTTCTGCCAGTACCTCGTCTCCTACCTTCCAAACTTAACAGAAGCTCTCCTGCGAACCGCCCGCGGAAGGTAAAGGTCCCGAGTTCGAGTCTCGGTCCGGCACACAGTTTTAATCTGCCAGGAAGTTTCATATCAGCACACACTCCGCTGCAGAGTGAAAATCTCATTCTGGACACATTGCGCTGTTCGTGCAACCGATGTTCTTCCCTAACAGGAAAAGAAACAAAATCACAACTTCGAAAACCACGCTACAAACTTCGAAAGTCTGCCCCAATCTTCTAATGACGTTATCCTTCCAGAAAACCAATGTCCCGTCTCCCTGCTACAAGGTTACAGAAAAATCCTTGAAATAACAAATCCCTCACAGTCAACAGCATCCCCATTCCCGACCAGTTCGGTTTGCACTACCAGCATCCTACCATCCAACAAGCCCTGAGCTTGCTTGAGCATATCCCTAAGATCAGGGCAAGGAGAGAGACCATAGGAACCTTTTTTCCTAGTTACTAGAAAGCTTCTGCACCTGGGAAGATTTCCTCATCTATAAACGAAGCTTAGATGCACAGAGCACCTATTCTGAATTATCGAATCTTTCCTTAGAAAGCGGCAGGTTTTTACAAGGAATGGTATTTGTTCTAGCCAGATACGACCAATTGAGACAGGAGGTTCGGTTCTGTTCTGCAGACTGTTTACAATGTAAGGTGGCTATAATTTCGCACCTTACAAGAACTCATCTACGTAGTTTGCCGTGATCTACAGACAAAATTAGGTATCATGCGATAGGTTGTACATCGTATATATGGATATACAGGATGAAAAGTACTAAACCGACAAACTCTGGGAGGTTGTAAGGGACATCAAAACAAATATTTTTCCCTAATGTCATTTTTTCCTATGAGGAGTATTTAAACCGGCAGAGGAAGATTTTTCTGGCGGCAAATTAATTAAACCAACAAACAATTTTCCATTTTTTTAAGACCAAGAGACATCACATTAATACAACCCAATTTCAATTACAGTAGATTTTCAAAAATGCCTCCACTGACACGTAAACAAAGGTTACACCGTCGGATCATGTTCTGTCTGACAAGGGCAAAAACCCCAGGAGTATCCTGAACTGTTCCTGCTGCTGCTACTATCCGGGCAACCAGATTCTCTTCCGATGCAACAGGACTTGCGTAAACAAGGTTGCGCATCTCTTCCCACACATAAAAATCCAGAGGGGACATCTCTGGGGATCGAGCAGGCCATGGTACAGGACCACCTCTGCCAATCCACGTTTCTGGGAACCGTCGATCCAGGAATCGACGCACACGATGACTGAAATGTGCCGGCGCCCCGTCATGTTGGAACCACATGCGTTGTCTTGTAGGGAGCGGGACGTATTCCAGCAATTCTGGCAATGCTCTGGCGAGAAAATTGTAATAGTGCCTGCCATTTAACGGCCTAAGTAGGAGATACGGCCCAATTAAACAGTCCCCAACAACACCGACCCACACATTAACGAAGAACCCGCATTTGATGAGCCCTAGTAACTGTGGCGTGTGGGTTATTCTCACTCCAAACATGCGAATTGTGCTTGTTGAAGACTCCATCACGCGCGAACGTTGCTTCATCGATAAACAACACAGAGGATGGAAATGAAGGATGCATTTCACACTATTCCAGGTACTACTGCGAAAATTGGGCTCTGGGTGGATAATTAACTGGTTCCAGGTTGTGGACATGCTGTAAGTGAAATGGACGCAACAATTGCTCTCGAAGGACTGTTCTTACATTCGTCTGATTTGTTCCCATGTTACGTGCAATTGCGCGAGTGCTGATTGAAGGATCCCGCTCCACATGCTGCAAGACAGCTTCCTCAAATTGCAGCGTTCTTACCGTGCGACGGCGTCCCTGTCTAGGTAATCTGCTAAATGACCCGGTCTCACGCAGACGGTTGGTACACAGCAGCAAAGGTCGTATGATGCGGGATACGGCGATTAGGATATTGTTGTTGGTAAATCCGTTGTGCAGTTCGTCCGCTGTGGTGCGCTACGTAGTACGCACCAACCATATCAGTGTACTCACTCCAGGTGTATCACTCCATTAGTAAACAGAGACAATGCACTACTACACTGGTGGACAGCAGTTGCCTACACCTGAAGAGCATAATACACTCCTGGAAATTGAAATAAGAACACCGTGAATTCATTGTCCCAGGAAGGGGAAACTTTATTGACACATTCCTGGGGTCAGATACATCACATGATCACACTGACAGAACCACAGACACATAGACACAGGCAACAGAGCATGCACAATGTCGGCACTAGTACAGTGTATATCCACCTTTCGCAGCAATGCAGGCTGCTATTCTCCCATGGAGACGATCGTAGAGATGCTGGATGTAGTCCTGTGGAACGGCTTGCCATGCCATTTCCACCTGGCGCCTCAGTTGGACCAGCGTTCGTGCTGGACGTGCAGACCGCGTGAGACGACGCTTCATCCAGTCCCAAACATGCCCAATGGGGGACAGATCCGGAGATCTTGCTGGCCAGGGTAGTTGACTTACACCTTCTAGAGCACGTTGGGTGGCACGGGATACATGCGGACGTGCATTGTCCTGTTGGAACAGCAAGTTCCCTTGCCGGTCTAGGAATGGTAGAACGATGGGTTCGATGACGGTTTGGATGTACCGTGCACTATTCAGTGTCCCCTCGACGATCACCAGTGGTGTACGGCCAGTGTAGGAGATCGATGTACTCTGGAGACCTCACGCCCCACGTGTTGAGCAATTCGGCGGTACGTCCACCCGGCCTCCCGCATGCCCACTATACGCACTCGCTCAAAGTCCGTCAACTGCACATACGGTTCACGTCCACGCTGTCGCGGCATGCTACCAGTGTTAAAGACTGCGATGGAGCTCCGTATGCCACGGCAAACTGGCTGACACTGACGGCGGCGGTGCACAAATGCTGCGCAGCTAGCGCCATTCGACGGCCAACACCGCGGTTCCTGGTGTGTCCGCTGTGCCGTGCGTGTGATCATTGCTTGTACAGCCCTCTCGCAGTGTCCGGAGCAAGTATGGTGGGTCTGACACACCGGTGTCAATGTGTTCTTTTTTCCATTTCCAGGAGTGTACATCCTCTAACAACTGAAAATCGTAATACGGCCTCTAACAACTGAAGAGCGTAACACAGCCTCCACCGGTTTAAATAATCCTCATAGGAAAAAAAGACATTAGAGAAAAATATTTGTTTTGAAGTCCCCTACAACCTCCCAGAGTTTGTCGGTTTAAATACTTTTCACCCTGTATAAAGGAGATTGGCATTGTCACTTACGCCTTGTAAATAATTGTTAACGGTTATTGCATGAAGGGTGACGGAGTGTCTTTATTATAAAAACGGCGTAATGAATGATTGCATATACTAGTAGAGGTTGGAAAGTGGAGATGAAGCGGCAGGCAGAACTCAAGCTCTGGGTGGAAGGCCCGCACAGGTGTTGGTCCTGCTTAAACACAGGAAGTAGCTAGACGCACGTCGTGGCACCTGAGCTCTGGAGAACAATAGGGTGACGACTGGCCGGAAGGATAACCGGATAATTCTTCCGAACGCTGAAAATCTTGGACGCAGGTGAGAGGAGCGAAGAAGCGGCACCTCGGAAACCACGCAGGCTGGGTTATTTCCAAGGATTTTTACTCGGAAGCGTACCATTGTACGAGTATAGGTTTTTCCTCTCAAGCTTTCCACGCTGGACGACAAAAGACTAAAGTATGGTTGGTCGGCGTTCGGAAGAATCTGTAGAGAGGGAGAATATTCCGTGGTTTCGGGAATATGATTCGTTTTCGGAATTATGATGGTGGGGAGCCGAGCCTTGCTGGGAAGCCAGCGCTGGAGCGTGTGTGACGGTCGCTCGATATCAGCTTTTGTTGGTACAGACGGAGTTGCTGTCTTTGCTCTCAGGGGAGTTTATAGTTAGAACATTTAGGCACTGTACTGTTGCGAACCTATACGATTCTGGACTTTACCTCCGGGTTGGAAGTCGTCGTTGAGTACGCTGCGTTCAGTAATTGAGAGCACTTCCTCTGCCTATACTTACGTTGAGACGTTATCTGAACTCCGTCCTTGTGGCTGGGAGTTCGCATTTCTCGTCTGTAGAACACAGAGAGGAGAAGACAGTATTAGAGTACATTAGTCAGAGGACCGCCTTCTGCCGTCCTAGTGTTTGAAAGAGTTTTTTATTTTTGTGGCTGGAGTTCTTCCATCGACGCAGACGTGTACAAGAACCAACTCGCCGACGCACCAGACGCAGTACATACGGTGATATCGCGAATTGATTCGGCTTATTAGGGCTATAAAGCTAAACAGCTGTGATCACGTTAGTTTCTTTCCACTGAGGTTCCACACCACCGTAGATCATCTTTGAAAGTAGTGTCTTCTGGTGTTTTGTACGTAGATGATGTCAGTCATTTTGCGTTATTGATATTAGATCGCGCAGTCATAATAAGGAGCAGAGTTGGGCAATTGATTAGTAATTTAACTTAGGAAATGTAAACTTTGTAATATAAGGGCTTTTTTTAAAATATACAATAAATGTATAAGCAGGAACAACGTTTATCATTTAGTAGGATTAGTTGCCTTCACCATTCATTTATGTATAGATTGTAATTTATAGAATTAAGAGATCCTAAGATCTGCTTCAGGGGTAGTCAGACAGGGCCAAATCTTCATTTTAGAGTTTATTATTCTCCGTTGCACACATTAATTTTACACCCGCCTCGAGTAGCATCTTGCAACAAGACTGACACACCTAAGCAGATCAGTAACTACAATATTAAAAGAGTGTCATAGTCTTCTTTCTATTCACTGAAAATTACAGCTACATCTGGGAGAAATAAGCAAGTGGTACAATTTTCGGAAGATTAAAATTAATCCGACCAAATGCCGAGCTATGTAATTCATGAGGAAGTTCAGACTTTCTCACCGTCACCTCTCATTTAGTGGTAGGAATTTGTCTTGGTGTGATTCATATTGTTGTGTACATAGTTCCGCGTAGTCAGTGCGTACACAACTTTCCCACTAGAGCGCGTCCCGCTAAGCACAACAGTGCAGGCGCAGCGCTCGTCTGTCTCTGCACTACGAGATGGCGCTGCCATAGAGACGGACCAAATTCTGCTTCCGCCGATCCGTGTATTAATATGTAACGCAGCCAATGAGATTGCTGCTAACGTAGAACGTTTTCTCTTCGCGGATCACACTCGCGCAGTGATGCATGAACACGCGAGGTATTATAATGAGTGTACACACATCCGATTAGTCAGTCTGCATTTGTCTGCAACAGTCTGTACGAGTTTTACATTTGTCTGTACCAGTCTATAGTCAAGTTTCAGTCTGCGCCTAATAAGGTTACTATATTCCTGTACATAGCCATGAAGATAAATGTATAGACACTTTTGACAAGTATCAGAGATATATGTGAGAATACGATTAACGTACCAATACCAAAGGAACTTCAGATTGTCAATTGTAAATAGCATCCAGAACCAAGTTAAGTAATTTTTATGCTTGTTATTATTTTAATAAATGTGTGTGAAAATTAATCAAGTTCTGTTTAAAGTTTGTCACCGTCAATCTGCTACTCTAAGCGTGCAGGTGGCATTTCTATCGTCTGACCTAACGGCAGAAGATAAACACTCCACGATAAGACCACGAGACATATTGCTGACACTCGCATACTTCGTTAGAGCGACAAGTCAAATAATCTGATGGTGTGTGTACTGAGGGTCTTACAATACGCACACCACACATATACATATTTACGCTTTTACATTGATACATAGCTGGAATAGTCACATAATCAAATCCACAAGTAAAGATCGCCCTTCTCACTACGTCTCTATTCTACGTCCAGGAGATAGGGGCTTACCACGGATTGCAGAATGCTATTCTGGCGCCAGTTCATACCTCTTATCTTTTAATGCGATCTTTAACATCAGACGAAAACTTTCCGCAGTCGCAAACAGTCCAGAACAAAACTTTCCTTGTCGGCACATGTGCTGACAGATACGTCCGCAATACATATGTTAGAGCGAAGATAGAACAATAAACTATTTGCTCCCTTATATCACAAAAATCAATCGAGTTTTACGAGAAACAGCGAACTTCAGCTCACAACATCATCAAAAATGTAAGCAATTAATCCCTGATATTCTTGTAAAAGAAGTCTCTCTAGAGACTAACAACCCACACACATCAGAAACAATTACATTTGAGCACTAACTCCTCTTTATCCCACCTTCTAAATCACAGCGCAATTTGAAGTCGAACGTGACTTACCCAGTGACGTTTTTGTATTACGCAATGTAATGAGTGTGTTGGGTTGACACGATAATGTACATTCTCAAAGCTACAGCTGGTGATGGAACGCTTGTATCACGTCAAGATGTTCTCCAACAAACGCGGTCCTCTGGTCTGTTCCTGATAGAGTACTTCGCCAGGAACAGTTTGGTCGCAAACTGGTCCAGTGTCGATTACTGCTGGCAAGGCGATCTGTGTGTCTGCATGCTACGGCAGTTCCGTCGTAAGCTGGGAGTCAAAATAGCGTTTCTTATGACCTCCCCGCCTCTTAGTGGTGATGTACGGTCAGTCACATTAAAGCCAACGGCAATACGACTGTCAAATTGCGGCAATCAGACTCTTATGGTCATGGTGCTTCCTGAAAGCACATTTTAACGGTCTCTGATTGTAGCTGTTAAACTCCAACCGCTGGCCTGCAATCCCTCACGAAGATTTGTTACGACCATTTCATTTTACACAAGACCAACGACCGGAGGTATCGGTGTGCATCCAGTAAAGTTTATTGCTGTACCAAACACTGATATTTATGTGAAAGCAAGATGCCGATGTTACTAGGGACGTGATAACTTGGGCGGAGAATCATGTTTAGTAAACTCTTCTTCCTTTTCGTTTAACATTCAGAACCTTTACATGAATATTCTTTCAGTGTTGTGGTGCCCACAAGTGCAACGAAATGTCAAAGACACTTCTTGAGGTGCTGGAATTTATTTTATATGTACATATTGATCCATAAGTAGGGTGATGGTTTTTGGTGTTTCCAGTATTTGATGATCTTTTTCGTTCGTTATTTTGAGCTGTGAGATAGGGGCTACTCCCGCAGCAGGTGATAATGCGAAGATATCTTTTGTTTTTAATACGTGTCGTTTTCTACCCCGAAGCGTAGAGCGAGCTGTTCGAAATCTGAAACACTGCAAAGTCCAGTTCCTTTTAGCCGAACGCTATCGACTGGTAGAGGGCTTGCAACGCCATGGTAACGTAATTACTGTGAGATTAATTGTCTAACCATGGAGGGCGAATATATAACTTTAAATCAGTTTAGTGGCTCGTCTGCTAACACCAGGGATCGGCTGTGCACTGTTGCATTGTGCTCTCATGAAATCCTTTAAATAACATATGCCCAGCCTAATGAACACTTAGTGAGTGATGTATAAAACTCATAATAAATGAAAATCATTAAATAAAGGCGATACAGGAACTGTCTGTCGGTACCTGAATACCCTCAATTATTTATTTAACTCAGAGACACATTGCACTGAATGGTGATCTTACACAGGCCAGAAAATGAAACAGATATGAAACACCTGACATACCAGAGCATATGCGGGCAACGACTAATACAAGCCAAAATCATCGTGCAGAGCACCGAACTCACTAATACGAGGGTCACTCCAAAAGAAATGCACACTATTTTTTTAATCCGTCTTTTATTCTACATGTTTGAAAGTTTTACAGTGTGTAGATCATCCTTTAGGAACAATATTTTCATTTCTCCACGTAATTTCCATCCCTCTCAACTGCCTTACGCCATCTCGGAACCAGCGCCTGTATACCCGCAAGGTAAAATTCTGGACGAACCTGTTGGAACCACTGTTTGTAGCGTTCACAAGGGAGTCATCATCTTCAAACCGTGTTCCACGAAGAGAGTCTTTCAGTTTCCCAAAGAGATAATAGTCACATGGAGCCTGGTCAGGACTGTAAGGAGGGTGTTTCAGTGTTGTCCATCCGAGTTTTGTGATCGTTTCCATGGATTTTTGACTGGCATGTGGCCGTGAATTGTCGTGCAACAGCAAAACATCCTGCTTTTGCCGATGTGATCGAACACGACTCAGTCGAGCTTGAAGTTTCTTCAGTGTCATCACATATGCATCAGAATTTATGGTGGTTCCACTTGGCATGATTTCCACAAGCAAGAGTCCTTCGGTACCGAAAAGCACCGTAGCCATAACTTTTCCAGCAGAAGATGTGATTTTGAATTTTTTTTTTTTCTTGGGTGAATTTGCATGATACCACTCCATTGATTGCCTCTTCGCCTCTGGTGAAAAATAATGGAGCCATGTTTCATCACCTGTCACAATTCTTCCAAGAAATTCATCTCCACCATTCTCGTACTGTTCCAAAAGTTCGCTGCATACCGTTTTTCTAGTTTCTTTGTGAGCCTCTGTCAACATCCTGGGAATCCACCTGGCACAAACCTTTTTTAACGCCAACACTGTCAGTATTCTGCAAACACTTCCTTCCCCTATCCCAACGTAGCGTGACAATTAGTTCACTCTGATGAGTCTGTCGGCAGTCACCAATTCGTTAACTCTCTGCACACTGTCTGGAGTGTGTGCAGTACGAGGCCTGCCGCTGCGAGGACAATCCTCAATATTGCCATGCCCGCTTTCATCACGTAACCTGCTTGCCCACCGACTAACTGTACTGCGATCGACAGCAGCATCTCCATAAACCTTTTTCAACCTCCTGTAGATGTTTCCCAATGTTTCGTCTTCACAGCACAGGAATAATATGACAGCACGTTGCTTCTGAGGAACGTCAAGTGTAGCAGCCATCTTGAAGACATTCTGTGACGGCACCACTCACGGGAACAGGTTGAACTAAGTTTGAAAACAAGCGGGAGGGATGTATCTACACACTGTAAAACTTTCACACATGCGGAATGAAAACTGTGTTTTTACAAAAATAGTGTGCATTTCTTTTGGAGTGATCCTCGTATTTACCAGTTCCAAGTATTCTACACTCCTGGAAATTGAAATAAGAACACCGTGAATTCATTGTCCCAGGAAGGGGAAACTTTATTGACACATTCCTGGGGTCAGATACATCACATGATCACACTGAAAGAACCACAGGCACATAGACACAGACAACAGAGCATGCACAATGTCGGCACTAGTACAGTGTATATCCACCTTTCGCAGCAATGCAGGCTGCTATTCTCCCATGGAGACGATCGTAGAGATGCTGGATGTAGTCCTGTGGAACGGCTTGCCATGCCATTTCCACCTGGCGCCTCAGTTGGACCAGCGTTCGTGCTGGACGTGCAGACCGCGTGTAACGACGCTTCATCCAGTCCCAAACATGCTCAATGGGGGACAGATCCGGAGATCTTGCTGGCCAGGTTAGTTGACTTACACCTTCTAGAGCATGTTGGGTGGCACGGGATACATGCGGACGTGCATTGTCCTGTTGGAACAGCAAGTTCCCTTGCCGGTCTAGGAATGGTAGAACGATGGGTTCGATGACGGTTTGGATGTACCGTGCACTATTCAGTGTCCCCTCGACGATCACCAGTGGTGTACTGCCAGTGTAGGAGATCGCTCCCCACACCATGATGCCGGGTGTTGGCCCTGTGTGCCTCGGTCGTATGCAGTCCTGATTGTGGCGCTCACCTGCACGGCGCCAAACACGCATACGACCATCATTGGCACCAAGGCAGAAGCGACTCTCATCGCTGAAGACGACACGTCTCCATTCGTCCCTCCATTCACGCCTGTCGCGACACCACTGGAGGCGGGCTGCACGATGTTGGGGCGTGAGCGGGAGACGGCCTAACGGTGTGCGGGACCGTAGCCCCGCTTCATGGAGACGGTTGCGAATGGTCCTCGCCGATACCCCAGGAGCAACAGTGTCCCTAATTTGCTGGGAAGTGGCGGTGCGGTCCCCTACGGCACTGCTAGGATCCTACGGTCTTGGCGTGCATCCGTGCGTCGCTGCGGTCCGGTCCCAGGTCGACGGGCACGTGCACCTTCCGCCGACCACTGGCGACAACATCGATGTACTGTGGAGACCTCACGCCCCACGTGTTGAGCAATTCGGCGGTACGTCCACCCGGCCTCCCGCATGCCCACTATACGCCCTCGCTCAAAGTCCGTCAACTGCACATACGGTTCACGTCCACGCTGTCGCGGCATGCTACCAGTGTTAAAGACTGCGATGGAGCTCCGTATGCCACGGCAAACTGGCTGACACTGACGGCGGCGGTGCACAAATGCTGCGCAGCTAGCGCCATTCGACGGCCAACACGGCGGTTCCTGGTGTGTCCGCTGTGCCGTGCGTGTGATCATTGCTTGTACAGCCCTCTCGCAGTGTCCGGAGCAAGTATGGTGGGTCTGACACACCGGTGTCAATGTGTTCTTCCATTTCCAGGAGTGTATTTGCACCCTCAAGCAGCGTAGAAAACCACAAAAACCACAACATGTTATAACAAGGTTGTGACCGTACAAACTGTGGCAGCAGATTAGAGCACCCGTTTCCCGCCGCAGACCACGTGGCTGGCTGTTGCTACGGGGGCCGTGGCGAGCGGCTAGCTTGTACGCGGCACTGGAAAAACCCGATGGACGCTTGGCAGGGGCTCATAATGGCCGTATTTGCGGTCTTGGAGAAATTTATATGCCACAGAAAAATTGATAAAAACAGAACCAATTCTGTGTTTCAATACAGTCTGAGAGCCCTTGCAATATTGCTCGAGTTCAGAGGGACCACCAAGTGGTCTGAGGTGTGAATGGGAATTTGGATTGAGGACAGAGGCATACAACAACGAAAGGGAGGATGCCTGGGACTTGGTCAAAACAAAAAGTATTTAAGCAAATGTAGACGGCGCTATGAGAGGTATTTACACATCCAACAAAGCCATTTATCTGTAAAACTCTGCATTTGCACTGTATCTAACAAAGTGAAGATCCAAGAAGACATGGTCAGATGTCAAATTAACTTCGTACATGTGGTATATACACTGAAGAGCCAAAGAAACTGTTACACTTACCTAATATCGTGTAGGACCCCCGCGAGCACGCAAAAGCTCCGCAGCACCACGTGGCATGGACTCGACTAATGTCTGAAGTGCTGCAAGGAATTGACACCATGGATCCTACAGGGCTATCCACAAATCCGTGAGAGCACGAGGGGATGGATATCTCTCCTAAACAGCACATTGCAAGGAATCCAGATATGCTCAATAATGTTATGTCTGGGGAGTTTGGTGGGCAGCGGAAGTGTTTAAACTCGCAAGAGCCACTCTGTACCAGTTATGAACGTGTAGGGTGTCTCATTGTCCTGCTGGAATTGCCAAAGTCCGTGAGAATGCACAATGGACATGAGTGTATGCAGGTGATCAGACAGGATGCTTACGTACGTGTCGCCTGTCAAAGTCCTATCTAGACGTATCGAGTGTTGAAAAACACTCCAGCTGCGCACGCCCCACACCATTACAGAGTCTCCATCAGCTTGAACCGTCCCCTGCTGACATGCAGGGGCCATGGATTCATGAGGTTATCTCCATACCCGTACCCGCCCATCCTCTTGATACAATTTGAAACGAGGGTCTTCCGACCAGGCAACAATAGTCATTAACAGTCCAATGTCGGTGATGAAAGGCCCAGGTGAGACGTAAAGCTTAGTGTCGTGTAGTTATCAAGGGTACACGAGTGGGCCTTCGGCTCCGAAAGCCCATATCGATGATATTTTGTTGAACGCTTCGAACGCTGACATTTGTTGATGGTCCAGCACTGAAATGTGCAGCAATTTGCAGAACGGTTGCTTTTATGTCACGTTGAACGATTCTCTTCAGTCTTCGTCGATCCCTTTCTTTCAGGATCTTTCCCGGCTGCAGCGATGTATGATATTTGATGTTTTACCGATTACTGATATTCATTGTACACTCGTGAAATGACCGTACTGGAAAATCCCCACTTTATCGCTACCTCGGAGATGCTGTAGCCCCATTACTTGTGCGCCTACTATAACACCACTTTCAGACTCACTTTAAATTTTGATAACCTGCCATTGCAGCAGCAGTAATCGATCACCAACTGCGCCAGACGCTTGTTTCCTTATATAGGCATTGCCGACTGCAGCGCCGTATTTTCCCTCTTTACATATTGGAATACGCATGCCTATACCAGTTGCCTTGGCGCTTCAGCGTAGAACAGCCACCAGTGCCTTGGTGACATTAGTGTTAAGTTTTGGCCGCGCGGGATTAGCCGAGCGGTCTTGGGTGCTGCAGTCATGGACTGTGCGGCTGGTCCCGGCGGAGGTTCGAGTCCTCCCTCGGGCATGGGTGTGTGTGTGTGTGTTTGTCCTTAGGATGATTTAGGTTAAGTAGTGTGTAAGCTTAGCGACTGATGACCTTAGCAGTGAAGTCCCATAAGATTTCACACACATTTTTTTGTTAAGTTTTGGTATGAGGCCCCGTGTGGTTTCTAAGGGGAGTGAACGGCGTCAGATGGTGAGTGATCGCTGTAAAGGACTCGAAGATGCCACGTACCCGAATGAAACAGCGTTATCAGCACCTGACAGAGTCTGAAAAGTGCCTCTTTGAAGACCTCCGTTTGGTCGAATTGTCCACATTCAGATGTGACAGTGTCCCTATTTGGATCGCAAGGGAAGTTGAGTGCAGGCATTTTCGTCGTCAAGGTGCTGGTGAACTACATCTGACCACCATAAGGGGAGATTCATATATTGTGCACAAAGTACATTCTAACCGCTTCGCAACTGTGCCTTTCATCAGAGAACAAGTAATTGAGTCCCTGCAACATTCTGTGCCACCCCTCACCATTGGTTGGTGTTGGAGACTAGCAGCAGCCGGACTAAGGAATTGCCGTCCTACGCATAGGCTGCCGTTAACACCACAACACAAACGGCTTCTTTTGGAGGGGTCCCTGACCCGGAAGCATGGACTGCTGATGAATCACGGTTCACCATAATCATGGGCGACCATCGTCGGCGAATGTGGCGGCGACGCGGGGAGATTATAATTCTTCCAATGTTGTGGAGAGGGAATGCTGTGTTACTCTCGTGGTCATGGTATAGGGCGCCATCGGTTATGACTTCAGGTCACGGCTTGTAGAGGTTGGGGGAATTCTGATGGCACTACGGTACGTCACGGACGTCCTACGTCCTCATGTGTTACGTTTCACGCCACAGAATTATGCTACCATTTTCCAACAGGACAATTCTCTTCCACATGTGCAGCGTCTCTCTATGAACTGTCTGCGTGATTTTGAAGTACTCTCGTAGTCAGCAAGATCCCCCGGTATGTCCCCGACAGAACATGTCTGGAACCAACTGGGATGTCAACTATGTCCCAATGTTAGTATTCGGGATATCAAGAACCAGTCAGAACAATTGTGGGCCTGCTTACCTCAGGAGAGAGTAATAAGGTCTAATGACACCCTTGGCAACTGAACGAGCACATTCATCCATGACAGAGGGGATGCAGTGCCATACTGTTAAGTTCTTGCAACTTTGGCTAGATTTTGTAACCACTGAAATAACATCACATACCAGTTGCCTAGGCTCACGAACCCTCTAAGCCGCTTCACATTCAACCACGGTGGTCGTGGAAGCATCTACGTCACTTTCATATAGTCGCATCTCCATTGTGCGACTTTGGTAAAGAAGAGGATGTCAGTCACAACTTTTTCGGCGGCAGGAATAGACACAATGCTACAATTCACCTGCTACAGTATCTGTTCGTCATAGGTCATTATTTGCGACGTCACTATACCGCTCTTCTTGAAAAGCCAAGAGAATATATCGTCTGTTATATGGTTTTTCGTTGAAAGAGCAGGTCCGCTTCTAATATGATTCTATTGCGATTTTATGGTTATGAACCATCGACCTTGCCGTTGGTGGGGAGGCTTGCGTGCCTCAGCGATACAGATGGCCGTACCGTAGGTGCAACCACAACGGAGGGGTATCTGTTGAGAGGCCAGACAAACGTGTGGCTCCTGAAGCGGGGCAGCAGCCTTTTCAGTAGTTGCAGGGGCAACAGTCTACATGATTGACTGATCTGGCCCTGTAACAATAACCAAAACGACCTTGCTGTGCTGGTACTACGAACGGCTGAAAGCTAGGGGAAACTACAGCCGTAATTTTTCCCGAGGGCATGCAGCTTTACTGTATGGTTAAATGATGATGGCGTCCTCTTGGGTAAAATATTCCGGAGGTAAAGTAGTCCCCCATTCGGATCTCCGGGCGGGGACTACTCAAGAGGACGTCGTTATGGAGAAAGAAAACTGGCTTCTACGGATCGGAGCGTGGAATGTCAGATCCCTTAATCGAGCAGATAGGTTAGAAAATTTAAAAAGCGAAATGGACAGGGTTAAAGTTAGATATAGTGGGAATTAGTGAAGTTCGGTGGCAGGAGGAACAAGACTTTTGGTCAGGTGAATACAGGGTTATAAATACAAAATCAAATAGGGGTAATGCAGCAATAGGTTTAATAATGAATAAAAAAAATAGGAGTGCGGGTAAGCTACTACAAACAGCATAGTGAACGCATTATTGTGCCCGAGATAGACACGAAGCCCACGCTTACTACAGTAGTACAAGTTTATATGCCGACTAACTCTGCAGATGATGACGAAATTGATGAAATGTATGATGAGATAAAAGAAATTATTCAGGTAGTGAAGGGGGACGAAAATTTAATAGTCATGGGTGACTGGAATACGAGAGTAGGAAAAGAGAGAGAAGGAAACATAGTAGGTGAATATGGATTGGGGGTAAGAAATGAAAGAGGAAGCCGTCTGGTAGAATTTTGCACAGAGCGTAACTTAATCATAGCTGACACTTGGTTCAAGAATCATAAAAGAAGGTTGTGTACATGGAAGAATCCCGGAGATACTAAGATAGATAGATTATGTAATGGTAAGACAGAGATTTAGGAACCAGGTTTTAAATTGTAAGACATTTCCAGGGGCAGGTGTGGACTCTGACCACAATCTATTGGTTATGAACTGTAGATTAAAACTGAAGAAACTGCAAAAAGGTGGGAATTTAAGGAGATGGGACCTGGATAAACTGACTAAACCAGAGGTTGTACAGAGTATCAGGGAGAGCATACGGGAACAATTGACAGCAATGGGGGAAAGAAGTACAGTAGAAGAAGAATGGGTAGCTCTGAGAGATGAAGTAGTGAAGGCAGC
Organism: Schistocerca cancellata; assembly: GCF_023864275.1. Taxonomy (NCBI): domain Eukaryota; kingdom Metazoa; phylum Arthropoda; class Insecta; order Orthoptera; family Acrididae; genus Schistocerca; species Schistocerca cancellata. Next base: position 557,614,992 of record NC_064631.1, on the reverse strand, counting down.
AGAGGATCAAGTAGGTAAAAAGACGAGGGCTAGTAGAAATCCTTGGGTAACAGAAGAAATATTGAATTTAATTGATGAAAGGAGAAAATATAAAAATTTAAGTAGTTTGAATGTGGTCTTATAGTCGACGCACGAGCGATGGGATACAATATCTCCGAGGTAGCGATAAAGTGGGGATTTTCGAGTACGACCATTTCTCGAATGTACCGTTAACATCAGGAATCCGGTAAAACATCGAATCTCCGACATCGCTGCGGCGGAAAATGATCCTGCAAGAACGGGACCATCGACGACTGAAGAGAATCGTTCAACGTGACAAGTGCAACCGTTCCTCAAATTGCTGCAGATTTGAATGCCATCAACAAGTGTCAGCGGGCGAACCATTCACCGAAACGTCATCGATATACGCATTCGTAGCCGAAGGCACACTCGTGTACCCTTGATAACTACATCAGACAAAGCTTTACGCCTCGCCTGGACATGTTGACACCTGCATTGGACTGTTGGTGACTGGAAACATGTTGCCTGGTCGGAAGACGCTCGTTTCAAATTGTATCGAGCGGATTGATGTGTACGGGTATGCAGATAACCTCATGAATCCATGGAACTTCTATGTCAGCAGGGAACTGTTCAAGCTGATGGAGACTCTGTAATGGTGTGGGGCATGTGCAATTGTAGTGATATGGAACCCCTGATACGTACAGATACGACTCTGACGGGTGACACGTACATAAGCATCCTGTCTGATCACCTGCATCCATTTATGACCGTTGTGCATTTCGATGGACTTGGGCAATTCCAGCAGGACAATGCGACATCCTACACGTCCTGAATTGCTTCAGGGTGGTTCCAGAAACACTCTTCTGAGTTTAAACACTTCCGCTCGCCACCAAACTCCTCAGACGTTAAAATATTTGAGCAGCCCTGGGATGCCTTGCAACGTGCTGTTCAGAAGATATCTCCACTCATCCCCCCCCCCCCCCCGTACTCTTTAGGATTTATGGACAGCCCTGCAGCCTGCAGGATTCATGGCGTCAGTTCCCTTCAGCACAACTACAGATATTAGTCGAGTACATGTCACGTCATGTTTCGGCACTTCTGCGTGCTCGCGAGAGCCGTACACGATATTAGGCAGGTGTACCAGTTTCTTTGACTCTTCATTGTAAACCGTCCTTCGTGCAAAATAGTGGCATATTCAACAAACGATAATGGAGGTGGATAGCGACCATGCAACCTTCTCTCCAAAAGACACCACAAAGGATCAATGATAATGAGATCTGGTAAGTGTGGTAGCTGGGGAGATGCGAAAATTCATTGTAGTGCTCACAAAATTACTCCTGGACGACGCGCGCTTTGTGAATGGGGGCCTTGTCGTCTTCGAACACAGTATCACCATTGGGGAACAAAAACTGTCATATGGGATTGACCTGACAGCCAAAATGATCACATAATCCTAGGCAGTATTACGGCCTTGCGGAGTAACCACAGACCCGTTGAAAGACCACAATTTGGCTGCCCAGTTCATCACCGAACCCGCGCCACTTTTCACTTTTGGCCTTTTGGGACGTAAACTCGGCCAGAAACTGGAAGCAGTGTGCAACAAGATTCATTGAGCAAATGTCTTACGTCCAGTGTTCCATAGTCCAGGTTTTATGGTTTCGGCACCACATTTTTCTGTTACGAGTATTGGTATCACTAATGAGCGGTTTTAGAATTCTAGCTCGCTCCGCAATTCGCAGCTTATGGAGCTCCCATCGTGTTCATTTGGTGCTGACAGGATTCTAGAGTGCGATATTCAGCTGTGTAGTGGCCTTTGCAGCTGTCGACCTCTTATTTTTGGTCACCTTCTGTAACGATCACACAACAGACGCTTCCGTTCGCGTTGTGACTTGGCGCGTGATGTTTTTCCGCTTCCCCTCTGTATAGTATAAAACTTCGATACGGTTGAAAGGTGGCTACACTGAGCCACAGCGCCAGAGATTGCGCCAAAGAGTATTATTCAGCCGCCTCCACTGGCAGTGCTTGTTGAGAAGTTGCCGTGGGCAGTAGGAGTTCTGATATAGCCGTGACTAGTTGTGAGCATGTTGTGTGCAGTTGTTCTGATGGGCTAGACAGCCGATGCTGTTCGATTGCGGATGTTGTAATAATCAGAGTGTATGTTTCGTCAATATATATGAAGATAAAGAAATTTTTTTTAATTTCAAATGTCCTAACTAACAATGTCTCTTGGTCACAGGTTCAGTCAACAAAGCATCTGGCTTGTGTTCATGTATTAGAGTGTAATTCTGGTTTCTATATGCAATTATAGTATTTCTGTTTTTTTTTTTTTAAATTACTTCATTGCAAATGGCGTTTAAAGCATCTTGTCGTATTGAGGAAGAACCGTGCCAGATGTGTACGTTGAATCACACTTCCACACACAGAACAGTTACACTTGTGCTTTGTTGTTTCGTAGCTTTTATGGTTGCTGGGGACTTAATGAATTAATTGTGTTAACGGAAGTTTTCTTTCATTTCTTGTTGTTATTCTATGCACTCAGATTGCGTACTAATACCAGTCAGGGCCAACCGGTTACGAGACTGCGTAATCGGACAAACAGCTACTAAAATTAAAATTATTTGCATAATTATATTTAATTAAGCCCCCATGCACATGGCGACCCTGCCAGGATCGTCCCTTGGAGTCTTCTGATAGTAAAAATAGCAGACAGTAGTATTGTTGTGGTAGTTTGTAGTTTAGTAATTGTAGTCTATATTGCATGTGTAGATTTGGTAATTGAGCATTTGTAGTGGTCTTGTCATTCTTTTAATGGTATTTTTGCAGAATTTAATTTTTGATGTCTCGTATATGGGGTTGACAATTTTGTGCAATTATGAAGATTTTAATAGTTCGTTAATCGTGTTTATTGGGAAGCATTTCGTGTGAATGGTATTGTTGGTGATAAAGTGTTAAATTGTTTGTAATTTTCGTATAGTGACGAGTTTTGTATGTTTTGTAAATGATTACGCGATCGATGAAAAAGGCAAAAATGATGGATAGTCAGAATGACGTAATTGTTAACATGGCGATCTCGCCAACACAGGAGAACAGTATGATGAATAATGAAGTAGAAAGCAATTTAGTAAGTCGGGAAAATAGTCCGGAAGCAGTTCAAAATTTTTCACAATCAAAAAATTTTCAGAATATGAGATTAACGACAGAAGATTCTGGAATAGTATCGAACACAGATAGCTTTACTGCTATGACGAAGGAAGTTAGTTTTATGGGAAATGTTAGGGGCGAAAAGAATTTCGAACCAGTTAATATGGAGCAGTTAATGAGTGCAATATTAAATTAGGGATCACATTTGGGATTTGAATTACAAATAGTAGGATCACAAATAGGAACAATTAAAACGAAGATGGAAACTTTGGCAACACGGTTAGACTCACGAATAGGGACATGTTTTAAAAACATGAAAGATGAATTAAAGAAAGAAATTAGAGAAGAAGTACAACCGATTTTGAATGCTCACAATAATAGATTAATTTCAATAGAAATCAGACAAAAGGAACAGGATAGAGAACAGGAAGAAAGAGATCGCGTGATAGTACAAAAATTTTCAGAGTTAAATTTACAACGTACACACGATAAGGAAGAAATATTTGAAAGAATCGAGGAATCCGTACCAAATGACAGAATAAATAACCTAACACAACAGTATGAACAGTTAACTACTAAATGTGTCAATACTGAAACCCGAGTTGCGACGCTTACGGAAGACGTAAATAAACAGAAAGAATAAATAGGTGACTTATCGGAAAGAGTTGAGGAGATTGCAGATAAATTGACAAGTCTTAGTTTAAATGGGGATAGAGATTCGGATGATACAGCTCCATTGCCATTTGCAGAAACAGAAGAGTACCAGAACATAAATAAACATGTTGAAAATCAGGGAAAATTTAATGAACGCGTTAAAAGGGAATTTAAGGCGTTACGAAAGCAAGTCAAACAAATTGAAAGCGAAATCGTAGGAAAAGACAGCAGAAGAAATTTAGAATCACAGATAGCAGAGGGGTTTGAAGAAAGAAATTTATTTCATTTACGAGAAGCAACAAGAGAGCGCCAGGTGCGCGAACTTGACAATAATCGACATTGGGACTGGGACAGGTCTTTGTCGCCACGAGGAGAAAACTTTGACTATAAACACTTCTTAACTGTTCGGAAATTTAAGATCTTTCTCAATTCTAAGAACGACATACATCCATGTTCATGGTTAGATCAATTTATGTGCGCACTTCCACCAAATTGGCCACTAAGTCACAAACTGGAATTTATGTGCGGCTATTTATGTCCTCAGGGGATTCACTACACTAAGTGAATATGTGCCGTAGCGTGCACAGGGCCCCGAGCTGTAGTGGTGCTATTTCCCTTTTAGTTTTCTGCACCGCTGCCTACTCTTTTACTATTCTTTGCATCTATCAAAACAACTTCAACTATCAATCTATCTAGAGAGACGGTAAAAAATAACCGGATACGACTATTTTACCCAAAAGTGATTTCGAAAATTACCGTTTGGACTTACTATATCTTCTGCAGCATTCATTCGTAGTTTAAACGAAATTTTACCTGTTTATCTTCGTGACAATATTACTTCATATGTTGACGATATTCTTATTGCTAAACGTTCTTGGAGTGAGCATAACAAAATTTTGGACTCATTATTACGTATTTTTGTAAGAGTTGGCATTACAGTGAACTTGAAAAAATCTGAATTTGGTCGTTCTCAGGTGAAATTTCTTGGTCATATTATTTCTACAGAAGGTATTCTTCCTGATCCAGAGAAACTGGACGCTATTCGTAATTATGCTGTTCCTACTACAAAACGTGATGTTCGTAGTTTCCTTGGTGTCTGTAATTTTCTTAGACGCTTTGTTAGATTGGACAATTTGGCCACACCTCGTTTATGTGAACTATCTGGAAAGAATTCTAATTGGTGTTGGGATGAGGAAGCTCAATCAGAATTTGAACAACTTCGTGATGCTTTGGTTGCTGCTCCACTTCTTTCACATCCGGATTTATCTAAAGATTTTTGTTTGGCGACGGACTCATCATACAAAGGCCTAGGTGCACATTTATTTCAAGAGATAGAAGAAAACGGCGTTATAGTACAGAAAACTATTGCATTTGGAAGTCGTGTTCTCTCTAAATGAGAAAAGAATTATTCGATTACGGAACTTGAAGCCTTGGCTGTTGTTTGGGCTTTCACAAAATTTCGCATATTTCTGTATGGCAGACATACTAAGGTTTACACCGATCATCGAGCTCTGGAATTTCTTATGTCAACAAAATTAACACATGGAAGACTGTCACGATGGGCGCTGTATCTACAGGAATTTGATTTTAGTATTGTTTACATACAGGGTTCTTCAAATATTATTGCTGATGCTTTATCATGTGCACCTATGGGTTTGAAACAAAGTGCTGAAGAGGACTGCAAAGAAAACAATTATTGTTTGATGTATATTCAAGGTGTTGCGTTTGAGAATTTTATTTAGTCTTCGCTCCAGGACATCTCTAAGGAGCAAAATAAGGATCCAATCTGGAAGGACATTAAGGGGAAGTGGAGGAGAAAGGAAAGCGTAGCGATTAGACAGTATTATTTAGTTCGCAATGATATTCTTTTTAAACGAAAATCGGTCGGCAACTCTGTTTGGCTAGTTTGCATTCCTGATGAGTGGGTTAATAAATTAATTTGGTATACACATTTCAGTTATGCACACTTTGGTCCCAGAAAATGCTTTCATAAATTACGAGAAAATTGCTACTTCAGTAACATGGAAAAACGTATTCGATCTGTTCTTGCCAAATGCAAATTATGTCAAAAGGCTAAGCCGCCAACTATTTCTCACAGAGCACCGTTGTTTCCTATCATTCCAGCGAAATTAAAGGACATGGCTGCAGTCGATTTGTTCGGTCCAGTGGTTCGTTCTACTAATGGTTTTGCGTACATTTTGGTAGCAGTGGAATTGACATCAAAATATGTGTGTTTTACACCTTTACGCAAAGCAACAGCTCGTTCAGTATCTAATGCTTTCATCAAACATTTTCTTAAAGAAGTGCGTCATGTTGATAAAGTTATATCAGATAATGGATCACAGTTTCGTTCTAAAATTTGGCTTCGTACTCTACGGCATCGTAAGATTAAACCAGTTTTCATTTCACTTTTCACCCTCAATCTAACGCTTCAGAGAGATGGATGAAGGAAGTCAATAAATTGTGTCGACTTTATTGTCATCAGAATCACAGAACGTGGGACAGTATCTTCATATTTTTCAAAACATTCTGAATGAACTCCCTAATGATTCAACTCCTTTACCGCCTATATTGATATTAAAAAATAAAGCACCGACAAATCGCATTTCTGAAATCGTTCCTTTTCCGCCTATACGGAAAGTGCGGCATTCTGAAGTTGTGAATCTGGCTCTGCAAAATATTGCATCTGCGGCTGCTAGAAGAGAGAAATCAGCTAAACGTCCTGGTCGTTTAAAAACCTTGTCAATTGGTCAAAGGGTGTTAATTAAGTCTCATCGTTTGTCTCACAAAGGAAAAGGCTTGTGTCGCAAATTTTTTCTGCTTTATAACGGTCCATATAGAGTTCGCAAAATTATTCACGATAACACTGTCGAAATAGAAACTCTTAAATCTCGGCGCTCTAAGGGAATACATCATATATCGAACGTTAAAATTTTTGTGGAATGACATACTTTTGAGAAACGAACAGTTACACGTAAACACACGGAGAGTACAAGAATACCGCGCCGTGTTCCGGCGGCGGCACATACTCAAAGCAACAGTCAAGTCTGCGCGCCGCATAAGGCAGTCGTTGACCGCAAACAGTTACTTCCCACGTCACGCGTACCTACAGCTGATCGAGCGCTCAGTGCGAATGCACTGACAGCCGTAAACAAATACACAGTCTAATTTTTCTGATTAAATTCAGTATAAAGCTATAGTGACTTGGTAAATTATGTTATTAACGTTCAGTATTTTTCAGGATACAGTTGTATAAAATATTTAAGAATTTCAGGTAAATTCTGTGTGTGTCCGACGTTAAGAGGACTTGCTATCGATAAAATTTCAGGAAGAATGTAATTTTGAAGAAGAAAGTAATAAACTAAGAAGGTAACTATTAATTGAGTTTATTTTTCAGGTAACATATTTCCACTTAGGTACGTACTTCAAACGTAATTTGCTGCTCGCGATTACGTGATTTATACTTTGTGTTAACTGATTTTGACAATGATTGGTTAATGAACAGGGTTGTTACTTATGTATATTATGCATCGCTTGGCTGCACTGCTTTTTCGCTGATGTCATATTTTTTTATTATGTGCCTGCTGTGCTTATTTATTTAAATTATAATTGTCACCTGATTAGTTGTGCTGATATGGTTATGTATGTAAGTTATACTTTGTGAATTATCTGCTTGCACCTTCATGTTTACTTATTAAGATTACATATGAACCTGATTAGTTGTGCTGATATGGTTATGTATGTAAGTTATACTTTGTGAATTATCTGCTTGCACCTTCATGTTTACTTATTAAGATTACATATGAACATTTATTTGCTTATGCTGATAAGATGCTAATGACCTGTTTATTATGTAAGATATATATTTGCTGCTTTGCGTATGGATTGCATATTTACACATTTCTGTTTTGTTGTCATAACTACTCCTTAATTTGGTATATAGAAATGCTGATATACGGTGTACGAACGTGGAGTTTAGGTCACACTATGGTATTAATTATATATTGTTCGCTTGGCAGAGCCTCGTTATAGGGATTGTGCTACATCCACTTGTTAACATTCTGTTCTCTACTGGTATATTTACTCGGTGTTGCATGTTTTGCTTACGCTCAGTGCCTTATATTTTAAGATAAGAAAATGAACTGCTATAATTCTACGAACGACATTGGTACAAGAAACTTCATTGAATTCATATGAGCTGGAGGTTCAATGGAAGCTGTATAAATTTATGCTAATAGAAAGGAAGCTGACGACATGACATACCAACACCAGGTTTAGACCATTGACAGTTATTACACTGCATTCTTAGTGAGCAATTGAAATAGCAAGTGACACTTGACGCAAGAAATACTTCATGTTTGCTTCTGTTTTGTCATGATTCTTGAAGTGGTGTACACACTGTGAAATATTACAATCATTCACACTCCGTACTCATACTTACTTACTGAAAGTTATTCGAACTAAAGGCTGTTAGAGGTCATGTATGCATTTCTTTTATTTAATGATGGACAAGGTAACCAAAAGTATTTTATAATTCATAATGAGTAGAAGATTTGGGTCAGATGGATTACACTGAGGTTGTGTGTGGACATTGTGTCTTCGGATTGTATGGGATGGTGAATTGAAGTTTGCACTAGGATTTTATCTGTACTTGTTCGAGGAGACTGACTAGAGGAAAGAGTTGTTATGGAAGTGAAATGATATTGGTGATAAGGTTTATATGTGTCGACGTATTGAAGAGGTATTATTGAGGTATTGAGATTGTGTGAAGTTGATGATTATTGGAGTTTTGGTAGACAAGAGGTAAGGTAAATGATATTGATGATAAGGTTTATATGTATGTATGTTTATATGTAAGAGGTATTATTGAAGTATTAAGATTATGTGATGATGATGATTATTGGAGTTTTGGTGGATAAGAGGTGAAGTAAGTGAGGAGCATTTTTTGTTGTTGTTGTTGATCTATATGGAACAAGGAGGATGAAGATGGCAGACTAGAACACTCAAGTGGAAAGAAGATTGTCTACACACACACTTTGTTAAATCAATAAGCAGTGTATATTTTTTTTGGAGAGAGGAAGTAATTGCACATCTTGGCACACTGACAGTTGTTCAGCAACCATACATTTTGATTTGGCTTGGCAAACATTGGTCTTGACATGATGACTATGACGTTGACTAACTATTATTGACTGTTATACACTGTTACCACTACTACTTGATACACATGTTGAACATCAAATTTTGACAGAATTGGATTTACACAGTTAACACTATTCAATTACACGGTAGTATTTAAATGTGGATGAAAGATGAGTGAGTGTGTTTTGTGTGTTTCCCCTTCCTAATCCCAAATAATTGGTACCGACCTATCTCCTAAATATTATTTTACTTGTTTGTTGTGGCTTGCACTGACACCCGTAAATATTATAGGTTTATTGATATTTGTGTATTTGTAATATTTAATATGACAATTATCTGATATCATTCGTGTGTTTATTGTAATTTGTATGTTTAGTGTTAGAGCATTGATAATAATTTTGTAAAAGCAATTGTGTGTGCATTTAAACTGTTGTTCGTGCTTACATGTATTAACATTGGTGGGTGCCACTTGGAAATGTTTAATTACTGCAAATAAACTCTGATGAACTGTTTGATTGGTGATAGTGAATATTATGGACTGTTACCTGCACTTGTTCAACATGATGGGTGCCACTTGGAAATGTTTAATTTGTGCTAATGAACTCTGATGAACTGTCTGATTAGTGACAGTGAATATTATGGACTGTTACCTGCACCTGCTCAACATTGCTGGGTGCCACTGGTGGAACTGCTTCTACTGAAATGATGTCACTTGTTGGTGCCTGCGTCTGTTCAACATTGCTAGGTGCTACTGATGGACTGCTTCTACTGAAATGATGTCACTTGTTGGTGTCTGCACCTGTTCAACATTGATAGGTGCCACTGATGGACTGCTTCTACTGAAATGATGTCACTTGTTGGTGTCGGCACCTGTTCAACATTGCTAGGTGCCACTGATGGACTGCTTCTACTGAAATGATGTCACTTGTTGGTGTCTGCACCTGCTCAACATTACTGGTTGCCACTGATGGACTGCTTCTACTGAAATGATGTCACTTGTTGTCTGCACCTATTCAACATTGCTAGGTGCCACTGATGGAATGCTTCTACTGAAATGATGTCACTTGTTGGTGTCTGCACCTGTTTAACATTGCTGGGTGCCACTGATGGAACTGCTTCTACTGAGATGATGTCACTTGTTGCTGTCTGCACCTGTCAACATTGCTGGGTGCCACTGAGGGAACTGCTTCTACTGAGATGATGTCACTTGTTGCTGTCTGCACCTGTTCAACATTGCTAGGTGCCACTGATGGACTGCTTCTAATGAAATGATGTCACTTGTTGGTGTCTGCGCCTGCTCGCCATTTTTGGGTGCCACTGTTGAAGCTGTTTAAATACTGCTGATGAAATGTTATGAGACTGCTATTTGCACCTGTTGATCATTGCTGGGTGCTACTGTTGGAACTGTCAACTACTCTGAGGAGTGCTACTTGTTTATTGAACTATTGAAAGGATTTTATGTGAATATTTGTATAAACTGATTTTTTGTGTGTTTACTGTTTATGAGATGTTATGAGACTCTTACCTGCACCTATTCGTCATTGCTGACGCTATTGATTGAATTGTTTAACCACATGATACTTGTGTAAACTATTATGTAAAATCATATGTATGCAAGCATTTGTATTCCTTACTGTATTTTATATATTAGGTTATTGAAGGGTCAGTGCAAAGCCAAAATTTATTTAGTTATGTGATATTTACTTATTAATATTACTTTTTAATTTTTGTCTGTATTTTTTGGACGAAGTTGGTGGTATTTTCACCACCAATGCTGGCAAAAATACCATCAAATCCTAGCCAGTGGAGGAGGGGCATATGAAAGGTGGCTACACTGAGTCACAGCGCCAGAGATTGCGCCAAAGAGTATTATTCAGCCGCCTCTACTGGCAGTGCTTGATGAGAAGTTGCCGTGGGCAGTAGGAGTTCTGATATAGTCGTGACTAGTTGTGAGCATGTTGTGTGCAGTTGTTCTGATGGGCTAGACAGCCGATGCTGTTCGATTGCGGATGTTGTAATGATCAGAGTGTATGTTTCGTCAATATATATGAGGGTAAAGAATTTTTTTTTATTTCAAATCTCCTAACTAACAATGTCTCTTGGTCACAGGTTCAGTCAACAAAGCATCTGGCTTGTGTTCATGTATTAGAGTGTAATTCTGGTTTCTATATGCAATTATAGTATTTCTGTTTTTTTTATTACTTCATTGCAAATGGCGTTTGAAGCATCTTGTCGTATTGAGGAAGAACCGTGCCAGATGTGTACGTTGAATCACACTTCCACACACAGAACAGTTACACTTGTGCTTTGTTGTTTCGTAGCTTTTATGGTTGCTGGGGACTTAATTAATTAATTGTGTTAACAAAAGTTTTCTTTCATTTCTTGTTGTTATTCTATGCAGTAAGAATGCGTACTAATACCAGTCAGGGCCAACCGGTTACGAGACTGCGTAATCGGACAAACAGCTACTAAAATTAAAATTATTTGCATAATTATATTTAATTAAGCCCCTATGCACGGTGCCTGTTGAAATACCGTCTATTTCTGTTATCTTCATTACGGCAGCAGCCACCATACGGGCACCTAACGTTTGTCACGTTTGAATTCGCCATACAACACACACACACACACACACACACACACACACACACACACACACACACATAACCGGACAGAACACTGTTCTGACCACGAATGACATATGCAACATATTGAGGACATTGCACAGGTGCTGTTCGTAATCTAATACAACAGTGAAACCTGCACGTTTGGTTAGCTTCCGCAGTTGTATTCAACGGGAAGTTCTCGCAGTGTTTCAATTTTTTTTCTAACTCCTGTAGTTTTGATTTACGGTTCAAAATATCCTACACTACTGGCCATTAAAATTGCTACACCACGGACATGACGTGCTACAGACGCGAAATTTAACCGACAGGAAGAAGATGCTGTGATATGCAAATGATTACCTTTTCAGAGCATTCACACAAGGTTGGCGCCGGTTGCGACACCTACAATGTGCTCACATGAGGAACGTTTCCAACCGATTTCTCATACACAAACAGCAGTTGACCGGCGTTGCCTGGTGAAACGTTATTGTGATGCCTCGTGTAAAGAGGGGAAATGGGTACCATCACGTTTCCGACTTTATAAAGGACGGATTGTAGCCTATCGCGATTGCGGTTTATCGTATAGCGAATTGCTGCTGGCGTTGGTCGAGATCCAATGACTGTTAGCAGAATATGGAATCGGTGGGTTCAAGAGGGTAATACGGAACGCCGTGCTGGATCCCAACGGCCTCGTATCACTAGCAGTCGAGATGACACGCATCTTATCCGCATGGCTGTAACGGATCGTGTAGCCACGTCTCGATCCCTGAGTCAACAGACGGGGACGTTTGCAAGAGAACAACCATCTGCAGGAACAGTTCGACGACGTTTGCAGCAGCATGGACTATCTGCTCGGAGACCATGGCTCCGGTTACCCTTGACGCTGCATCACAGACAGGAGCGCCTGCAATGGTGTACTCAACGACGAACCTGGGTGCACGAATGGCAAAACGTAATTTTTTCGGATGAATGCAGGTTCTGTTTACAGCATTATGATGGTCGCATCCGTGTTTGGCGACATCGCGGTGAACGCACATTGGAAGCGTGTATTCGTCATCGCCATACTGGCGTATCACCCGGTGTGATGATACGGGGTGCCATTGGTTACACGTCTCGGTCACCTGTCGTTCGAACTGACGGCACATTGAACAGTGGACGTTACATTTCAGATGTGTTAAGATCCTTGGCTCTACCCTTCATTCGATCCCTGCGAAACCTTACATTTCAGCAAGATAATGCACGACCGCATGTTGTAGGTCCTGTACGGGCCTTTCTGGATACAGAAAGTGTTCGACTGCTGCCCTGGCCAGCACATTCTCCAGATCTCTCAGTAATTGAAAACGACTGGTTATTGGTCGCCGCGGAACTGGCTCGTCACAATACGCGTCACTACTCTTAATGAACTGTGGTATCGTGTTGAAGCTGCATGGGCAGCTGTACCTGTACACGCCATCGAGCTCTGTTTGACTCAATGCCCAGGCGAATCAAGGCCGTTATTACGGCCAGCGATGGTTGTTCTGGGTACTGATTTCTCAGGATCTATGCACCCAAACTGCGTGAAAATGTAATCACATGTCAGTTCTAGTATAATATATTTGTCCAATGAATACCCGTTTATCATCTGCATTTCGTCTTGGTGTAGCAATTTTAATGGCCAGTGGTGTAGATTACCTGCCAAAGGTTTCAGTCAAAGTTACCTCTTGCTTAATTTCTTGTAGCGCTGAAGAAATGAAGAATGGTGAAGTAATGCTTCTTTAATTTGCACTTTCTTTCATTATTCATATTCATCAATGTGCACTGATTTTAAATGTGCCTGTAAAGACTTAGGTGCACCCCCTACCCTTGAATAACTTTTCTTGCAAATCTTATGCCTCGTAGGATTTGCACCACTTTCTCTGAAGCAAATTCCAACTCTAATTTTCCTTAGGCTTCATTGTGATTTCTTTGCAGGCTCGGGAGTGGCTGATACATACAAACTGCCTCACAGACGGAGGAACTAAACAGCACGCGAAATACTGCGCGTAAAGACAGGCTTCATAGACTATTCCGACCCATAAGTACCACCTGAAAGCCATTTCTGCGGTGTTTCGAATTCTCGATTACTCTTCCCTGTTACGAAAGGTTCTCAGCAGTTTCCACTAATCTTCCCCACAGTGGACATATGGACATACAAGGATTATCCTTTGTGGGGGTCCGAGACAGTTTGGGGGGCAGAGACCTCCCTCCACCGCCCTGAGTATACGGATGGTAGAGATGTCGGTGGTGCGTCAACGGAAAGTGTTACACCATGAACGCCTTCGCCAAACGCTACCGAATTAATAGCCCATTATTTCCACGCCTTTGGGACATGTTCATTAAAATTTAATCCTTTTACAAGCGTATTTTCAATATTGAAAAACGCAATTCCTGCAGATGAAGAATGGGGTGAGTACATCATGGCTGTTGGTTATACCTAACGTTACTAGACCTTTTTAGGTGGAGATATTTTCTTCGCCTGCGTTCCAAATTTAATTGAAATTTATTTTCCCTCGATACCACAAAATGCACTCCAGCATTTTTAATACACACTGAGAGAAAAAAAATTGCAACACCAAAAAATACTTAATGTAGAGTAATGAAATTTCTGAACTATATTTGTCTAGGTAGCATATTTAAGTGATTAACATTGCAAGATCACAGGTTAATGCAAGTGTGAAATAAGCTTGCAAATGATGAAATGATGGTGCATTAATAACCGGTGTAACCACCCGAATTTTGAATGCAAGCATGCAAACATGCATGTTTTGTGTTGCACAGGTGCCGGATGTCAGTTTGTAGGATGGAGTTCCACGCCTGTTGCAGTTGGTCGGCCAAGAGAGGGACGGTTAATTCTCTTTGTGGTGACGGTGGACTTGTCGTCCGATGATGTGTCATATGTGCTTGATGGGATCCGGTGATCAAGCAGGCCAAGGTAACTTGTCGACACTCTGTAGAGCTTGTTGGGTTACAACAACGGTATGTGGGCGAGTGTTATCCTGTTGGAAAACATACACTCCTGGAAATGGAAAAAAGAACACATTGACACCGGTGTGTCAGACCCACCATACTTGCTCCGGACACTGCGAGAGGGCTGTACAAGCAATGATCACACGCACGGCACAGCGGACACACCAGGAACCGCGGTGTTGGCCGTCGAATGGCGCTAGCTGCGCAGCATTTGTGCACCGCCGCCGTCAGTGTCAGCCAGTTTGCCGTGGCATACGGAGCTCCATCGCAGTCATTAACACTGGTAGCATGCCGCGACAGCGTGGACGTGAACCGTATGTGCAGTTGACGGACTTTGAGCGAGGGCGTATAGTGGGCATGCGGGAGGCCGGGTGGACGTACCGCCGAATTGCTCAACACGTGGGGCGTGAGGTCTCCACAGTACATCGACGTTGTCGCCAGTGGTCGGCGGAAGGTGCACGTGCCCATCGACCTAGGACCGGACCGCAGCGACGCACGGATGCACGCCAAGACCGTAGGATCCTACGCAGTGCCGTAGGGGACCGCACCGCCACTTCCCAGCAAATTAGGGACACTGTTGCTCCTGGGGTATCGGCGAGGACCATTCGCAACCGTCTCCATGAAGCTGGGCTACGGTCCCGCACACCGTTAGGCCGTCTTCCGCTCACGCCCCAACATCGTGCAGCCCGCCTCCAGTGGTGTCGCGACAGGCGTGAATGGAGGGACGAATGGAGACGTGTCGTCTTCAGCGATGAGAGTCGCTTCTGCCTTGGTGCCAATGATGGTCGTATGCGTGTTTGGCGCCGTGCAGGTGAGCGCCACAATCAGGACTGCATACGACCGAGGCACACAGGGCCAACACCCGGCATCATGGTGTGGGGAGCGATCTCCTACACTGGCCGTACACCACTGGTGATCGTCGAGGGGACACTGAATAGTGCACGGTACATCCGAACCGTCATCGAACCCATCGTTCTACCATTCCTAGACCGGCAAGGGAACTTGCTGTTCCAACAGGACAATGCACGTCCGCATGTATCCCGTGCCACCCAACGTGCTCTAGAAGGTGTAAGTCAACTACCCTGGCCAGCAAGAACTCCGGATCTGCCCCCCATTAAGCATTTTTGGGACTGGATGAAGCGTCGTCTCACGCGGTCTGCA
Source organism: Schistocerca cancellata (assembly GCF_023864275.1). Lineage (NCBI taxonomy): Eukaryota > Metazoa > Arthropoda > Insecta > Orthoptera > Acrididae > Schistocerca > Schistocerca cancellata. The sequence continues at coordinate 557,599,303 of NC_064631.1, read as the reverse complement.
CGTCCAGCACGAACGCTGGTCCAACTGAGGCGCCAGGTGGAAATGGCATGGCAAGCCGTTCCACAGGACTACATCCAGCATCTCTACGATCGTCTCCATGGGAGAATAGCAGCCTGCATTGCTGCGAAAGGTGGATATACACTGTACTAGTGCCGACATTGTGCATGCTCTGTTGCCTGTGTCTATGTGCCTGTGGTTCTGTCAGTGTGATCATGTGATGTATCTGACCCCAGGAATGTGTCAATAAAGTTTCCCCTTCCTGGGACAATGAATTCACGGTGTTCTTATTTCAATTTCCAGAGTGTATGACGGTATATTATTCATGAATGGCAGCACAACTGGTCAAATCACCAAATTTACGTTCAAATTTGTTTTCAGGGTGCTTGCGATAACAAAAAGAGTGCTCCCACTGTCATACGAAATCGCATCTCAGACCATTCCTCCAGGTATGGGTCCGGTCTCTTGGACGCAGAAAGGTTGGCTTCAGGCTCGAAACTGACCTGCTCCTAACCGAAACACGACCATCACTGTCACCGAGGCAAAACCAGATTGCGTCAGAAAACACTGCACACCTCCACTCTGCCCTCTAGTGAGCTCTTGCTTGACACCACCGAAGTCACAAATGGCGGTGGTTTGGGGTCAGTGGAATGCACGCCACAGGGCGTCTGGCTCGGAGATGTCTCTGAAGTAACCGGTTTGTAACAGTTCTTTGTGTCACTGCGGTGCCAACTACTGCTCAGATTGCTGCTGCTGGCACAATGCGATGCGCCAGAACAATGCGCCGAACACGATAGTCTTCCGTCTCCGTAATGCAACGTGACCGTCACTAGCCCGGTCTTCTTGCGACTGCACATTTTCGTGTCCACCGCTGCCAGAAATCGTGTACAGTGCCTGCATTCCTTCTAAGTCTTTCTGCAGAATCACAGAAGTCACCTCCATCTTCTTGTAGCCCTATTATACGATCATATTCAGACTCAGTGCGGTGTTGACAATGGTGTCTATGTCGCCTTAAGGGAATTCTTGACTAACACCAACTCACCTCCTTCAGTCTCAAAGGTAACTAACACTCACGACCGTCACAGCGTTTATTTAAAGCAAACGTGACTTGCATTCTCATAGTGGTGCTACAAGCGCCGCTCTTATACGACTGGCTTGAAACGTGAATAGAGATCATCTTTCGGATGTAGAAACACGCCTACCAACTTTCTTTCATGTCACTCAACTTCTCGGTGTTACGATTTTTTTCCATCAGTGTTGTTATTGTTGTGGTCTTCAGTCCAGAGACTGGTTTGATGTAGCTCTCCATGCTACTCTATCCTGTGCAAGCTTCTTCATCTCCCAGTACCTACTGCAACCTACATCCTTCTGAATCTGCTTAGTGTACTCATCTCTTGGCCTCCCTCTGCCCTCCAAAACTGAATTGGTGATCCGTTGATGCCTCAGAACGTATCCTACCAACCGGTCCCTTCTTCTCGTCAAGCTGTGCCACAAACTCCTCTTCTCCCCAGTTCTATTCAATACCTCCTCATTAGTTATGTGATCTACCCATCTAATCTTCAGCATTCTTCTGTAGCACCACATTTCGAAAGCTTCTATTCTCTTCTTTTCCCAACTATTTATCGTCCACATACATGGCCACACTCCATACAAATACTTTCAGAAACGACTTCCTGACACTTAAATCTATACTCGATGTTAACAAATTTCTCTTCTTCAGAAACGCTTTCCTTGCCATCAACATATAATTGTATTTTCTTCATCTGTTGTACTTGCTGCTTCAGGGATCTAATTAACATGGGCTTATTCCTTTCTATTAAACTTCTTCCAAGAAAAAGCAATGAACCGAAGTTATTCTTAAAAAAAAAAAAAAAAAAAAAAGAACAGCATGTAAGTGGTATCATGAAGTACGTCTTCCCAATATCTTCGGCGTCCGTGGCAGGCGTAATAGTGACCAGTTTTCGAAACATAGTAAACGACTCAACGGATGTAAGAGTGCATTCGTCCCCTTAGTGACTGTTGTTGATAATTGCCAGCACTTCTGAATGGAATGGATGTTTCAACGTCTACTACCCATTATGTGATGAACATCTCCACAAAGATTAACAGATATCAGAGCTGAGCTTCATATTGTAACACATTTCATTGTTGTTATTATATTTTGACTTTCTGATATTTGAAGTTAGAATTTGTATTAGGAACTTTCACCTTCGGTTAAACTTCTGTTCTAAAATTGTAACAGATGAAATCGGAGACGCAATTTCTGTAGGAAGTTCCGACCTTTCGGGGACGGAGACTTAGTCAACGAAATCTTCACACTGGAGCACTGCCGTGATCATTAACTGTTCGCTGTCGTCTATTTCATCACTGTTGGGCTAATACTTGTAATGAGAAATGCAGCCACCAATATCGGAAACTACGGCTTCCGACTCCAGCTCGGCTAAATGATGTGTATGTGAGATGCGGTCCGTTTTGAGAGGGCCGTTTTGAGAGGAACTTTGACTCAGAGCAAAAATACCAGGATTACAGATGTCGCTTGTACTGGGAGATAAAGTTGTCTGCCAAGTTGTAGCGCATTCAAAGTATTAAGGGAGGAAATACGGCATTACATTCAAGTTGTAGCTGGGAGTTGTCCAGGAAGGACGGCGGAAGCGTTGGCGCAATTGGTTATTCAAACAGCGACTGCCTGACGACGGGCGGTACATAGACTATACACGTATGGAGATGGACTGCGGTCAGCCAGCGCATGACTCAGGTCCCGTGCAGCAGCGCAGACAGTGACACAAGTGCGTCATGAGTTTCTCCAAATATGGTAATGCACATTCCCTTGTCAGCGATGTGCGTCAGAGGGAATGTTTCAGCAACTTGGTGAGCGCTATGAAGAGGGAACTCACTCTGAACCAATGGAGAACACATTAGGTAGTTATCTGGGACGCTAACACTGTGCCGGTCGTCTCCAGGCTGAGGACTCAGAATATTTAGAGCCGTGTTAGGAAAGAGACAGTACTGAGAAGATAGTCTCGGGACCGTGAGATGGGAAGCAGCTGATTGTTAGAGCTGAGCGAGCCGCATACAGTATCATCGTGCGTTGCACAGATGCGTTGAAGTCAGTAGTGCCAGAAGGGAACTGTTCTTGAGTTTTATTATTCGGAGTTTGATTCAACTTAAGATTCCTTGAGATATACGCCGAATTCTGTGTCTCTGAACACCCTCTTCGCTTGCTATTCTTTACAGTGTGGAGCCCACGCGAAAGTCGTCCTTCGAAAATGTGTGCTCCTTACTCCCTCTCGGGGCATGACACTCTGTCGAAGCAAACGCAGAAAGATTCCAGTAACTGAGACTCCAATTCAGTGCGAGCAAGGTCCAGGTTATTAATAACATCATGTGGCTCAAAGCGGGCGCAAGTCTTTCAATTAGACGTCACTTCAACGACTTTTGTGTCCCTAATGTACCCCAATTATCCATCCGGGGATAGGGGACCCACAATTTAACGAGGAATCAGAAGCACCTGTCGCTCAGAGCTACTACTCACGTCGTTGACAGATGAAAGCTAGCTCAAAGGCAGACTGAAAACTTCAGTTGTCTGACAGGGATTTATATCCACTACTTCTCAGTTTTCATACACGCGCTTTACCACTAGAACAGCCATGCCCGACAAGAACCAGGGGACCTAGTTCCTATTAAACTACCGCTAAGCAACCACAGTACTCTTTGTGGACTTTGGAGACAGGCTCCTTCACCTCAGTCGAAACTGGAAAGTAGTTGGTTGGCCAGTTGATTTGTGGGAGGGGACCAAACAGAGAGGTCATCGGTCCCATAGGGTGAGGGAAGGATGGGGAAGGGGCATTTGCCTGAAGCGATTTAGGGAAATCACGGGAAACCTAAATCAGGATGGCTGGACCAGGGTTTGAACCGTCGTCCTTCCTAATGCGAATCTAGTGTGCTAACCACTGCGCCATCTCGCTCGGTCCAAAAGTAGTCAAGTTTGATAGAGCTGTATCCTTTAAAAACCTAATTAACGTAACGGCAAAACTGAGATCGAGAAATAATATCACACTAAAATCATACGATACTGCACGAGGATCCTCTGCTGCTGCGTTTCGGTTTTCTGGTTTGGGACCGGTTTACCCTGTGTCGCAATATTTTGCTCCAGCATGGCTGAATAACTGACGTGTAAGACGGATCGATGTCCAACAGGACCATACGATGCATTTAATCTCGAGCACACCAAGTCAACCTCACCACTGCTCGTATCAGAAAGTACAACAAGGTTCCTCAAAAAGCCACATCTACGAACAGATAAAAATATCAAGTACAGACGAAGTAATAGGGTGTGCTCCAGAATGGCCCCTGTAAGAACAGCTGAAAACCTGACAACCACTGATTTCAACTCAGTAAATGAGTAGTAGCGCCTCAAGCAAAGCTTCACAACATGTCGTACATATTAATTATCCCAGCCGGCTATGAACTGCCACGTAAGACGTGGTCAACGCTGAATAGGATTTGAACCATACAGGGTAGACGCACTGACGCACTTTGTGATTGGAACATTGTATTTCCCACAAAGTTTAACTATGGCACCAAAGAGCAGACGATCCTCATCGTGAAATACAGCAGTCTGAGAGCATGCACGAGATATGCAAAAGATTTTCTGACAGTGACACCAAATGCAACTGATTGTGATACTTTAGGTATCCAATTGTGAATTTTATGTTAGTTCCTTGACTATTATCAATTGTTAATTATGTTATTTTATGTTTCACATGTGTGTTTTTATCCTGCATCTTTGCAGCATATTTTATTTACATTGTGTATTTTGTGGTATTTGTCATACGATGAATAAATAGAAAATAAGTAAATAACGACTGAAGCAATGTAATAGAATCTCACTGTCATCGCAGATCTTGAGGTAGACGGCTGTCTTACAAATAATCTTTATGTACGAAATCGCGAGATCTTATCTCCCGTTACAGTATATTGCTATATTGGATTTGTTTATAAATAAAATTCTGCTACCAGTCACGATTTTCTTTTATTTATGTTTTACACGACGCGTTTCGGGAAATGATTCCCGTTTTTAAGTGAGTATTTCTTTGTATTATGCCATTTTTTCGTAATGTTTTCAATGTGTGAGGTTCTACTTTGTTTTGTTGACTTAACTGCAATGTATAAAAACGCTCACTTTTTAGTTAATTATCAATTTTTATATGTAGTTAGCGACGAAATTTGGAAGAACTTGTACTTACAGTTTTCCTATGACCCATTTGCGCAGAGTCTCTCACATGTTAAACATAATTCACAACTGTCAGTAGACAGTACACATCGAGAACACCTTATATAAACAAAGAGTTACAAAGATGTTTTTAGATATAGTTGACAGAGATAATGGTATAGATCCTGTTGTGTCTAGACAAGACAGCCTAGACACAATGAGAGGAAGCCGAAAGGCACGCGCTTAAACTCACGCAGGCTGGCGTGAGGTCTGAAACAGGATACGGAATGAATGCTATAAAGAAAAGTACGTAGCTTCTGGAATACTTAACTTTAATCCACATTTGTAGAACATCGCTCTTGATGATACATTAATAGAATCTCAATATCTATACTGGTAATGGCGCCTTGCTAGGTCGTAGCAAATGTAGCTGAAGGCTATGCTAACTATCGTCTCGGCAAATGAGAGCGTAGTTGTCAGTGAACCATGGCTAGCAACGTCGGCTGTACAACTGGGGCGAGTGCTAGTACGTCTCTCTAGACCTGCCGTGTGGTGGCGCTCGGTCTGCAATTACTGACAGTGGCGACACGCGGGTCCGTCGTATACTAGCGGACCGCGGCCGATTTAAAAGCTACCACCTAGCAAGTGTGGAGTCTGGCGGTGACACCACAGATCCTCCACAGATATGCTTTTGAACAGAAGGTATTTATCTTAAGAATATGGATTACAATCTGCTTACATCTATTCTACAGTGGTGTTATTTCTATGTGTTACTACTTTTTCGTTTTGCATTTTGTCTTCGTATTTTCTGTAATGTGTCTATACCTTCAGTTCTTCTAACAAATTATTTCATGTCCTTTATGTTTTAGAATAACGGAAATATATACACATTACAGAAAATACGAAGACAACTGAAAGTGAATCGGTGAATTTCTTCAGACGCTTCGACAATATATTTAAATAAAAGTCGTAACACATAGAAATAAGCACCATTGTAAAATAGATGTAAGAAAATTTTAATCCATTTTCTTAAGATAAATACCCTTCTGTACAAAAGAATATCTGTGGAGGACCTGTAACATTATCTTTGTCAAGTACATCTAAAAACATCTTTGTAACTGTCTGTTTATATAAGTTATTCTCGAGGTGTACTGTGCACTGACAGTTGTGAGTGATGTTTAACATGTGAGAGAGACTGTGTGCAAATGGGCCATAGGAAAACTGCAAGTACAAGTTCTTCCAAATTTCGCCACTAACTACATATAAAAATCGATAACTAGCTAAATCAACAAAACAAAGTAGAACCCCACACATCGAAAACATTACGAAAAAATGACATAATAAAAAGAAATACACACTTGAAAATGGGAATCATTTCCCGAAACGCGTCGTGTAAAACATATATTAAAAAAAATCGTGATTGGTAGCAGAAAGTTACTTATAAACAAACCCATTGTTTTCACAGTCGCATGCTTAAAAAAACCATTTATAGTGGCCAAAATCAAATTATTGTCACACTGTTTTACTCTAACGCTTTTAGAAATTAAGAAATTATAAGGGATAAAAATACAGGGAGTCAAAGGTTTTCTACACTTTGTATAGAAAACAGACTGCAGTTATAAGAGTCGAACAGAGAAAAGGGAATCGGTAGTTCAGAAAACAGTGAGACATGGTTAGAGCATATATTCCGCGTTGTTCCAGTTTTACACAGAGCAAACAGCAAAGGAAACTGAAGAGATATCTGAAAAATATATTAAAATTTAAGAAGGAAAAGAAAACAAAGTTTGCCGATGCCACAGTTGTTCTACCAGAGACGATAAAAAAACTTGGGAGATCAGTGTAACTGAATGGATACTGTCATGAAAATACACCGTAAATTGAACATAAATACAAGTAAAACAGGGGTAGTGGAGTATAATAAAATCAAGTCAAGTGATTTTGGGGAAATTAGGAAATAAAATACTAAAAGTGGTGACTTTTGCTATTAGGACAACGAACAAGCTGACGAGACCAGAAGACAAGACGATTTAAAATGGATACTGTTTATACGGAGAAAAACCTTGAAGAAGACAATTTTTCGGAAATAAAAAATGTAAATTTAAAGAAGGCGTTTCTGAAGTGGAGTGTAGTCTAACCGTATACGTGAGTGAAATATGCACGATAAACATCTCGGAAAGGGAGGTTTTGAAACCCGGAGTTATTTAAAGATGCTGGAGATTAGATGCGTAAATAGGATAACCATTGAAGAGGTAATGAGAAAATGGCTATATGGCACTGCTTGAGTGAAAGAGTGGATAGGTTTACAGCACACAGCTTAAGGTATCGGAGAATAGTTTCTTCGATAGCGAAAGTGGAGCAAGACTAAGGCTCTAGTATAGTAATCATTTTCAAATGGATGTGGGCTGCAGTAGTTACGTAGAGATGAAGAGGCTTGTACAGAATAGACTACCTTGGGGAGCTGTACCAAACCAGTCTTCCGTTTGACGCCTACAACAGCAACAATTTATACGTGAGCATAGGAGAGTACTGTAGCGGAATAAATGAAAATAACGCTAGCTAGTCATTGTAACCAATAAGAAAACGAAAATAAACGAAGGTAAGTGGAAAGGAGCAGCAAACACTTTAACAATGCAAAAAGACATTTTTAAACTGCTTCTTCGGACCCCACTTGTCCTCTTTATACTGCTTAATCTTTGTACGCTTTCACAGTATCATCGTGTTTAACCGTTCACTCATTCGTCAGATCTTGCACCATTCGTAGAAGCAAGCATGACAAGCTCTGCTATTAAACAGCTTTTAGTCGTCATTATACACTTTCCTTTTGTTGTGCACTGCATTTGGAGATCCCGACTGGAAATTACACGCGACAGAAAGCACGTTATGAATTACTTCGCGAAATACTACGAAGTGAAATCATTATCATCCATTAGCCATTTACTGCCAGACAAAGCCAACTTACATGCCATTCTATGCATTAGAGTCGTAAACTCCATACATTCATTTTCTTCAGACTGCGTTCTGTCACTCACCTTCTACTATATGCCAAATATTTATTTACCTTCAAACAATTGATGTTCAGAATTCTTTTACATTGACGTGTTTTTTAGGGCGTATGTATTTTCTCGTCGAAGATCACTGTGGCCGCAAGCATGATACATCTCGTTCATTGCTCTTACACTCATATAAATTGCAGCTTGCAGAAAATCTGCACGCTTTATATTGCACGTACACTAATGTAGGACGGCTGTTCTCCTCGGGAGGGAATGACTAATGTCGATATCACGACGCATTTAACTGCTATTGGCCAGTCGGCAAACGGCGTTTCTCCGACGATTTACTGTGGATCGCCAAGGTCCCTGCGTCGAATGTTATCGGTTCACTCGCTTCGATGCTGTAGCTAGTTTATGAACGGCGCGAAATCTCTTGTCTCGTTTAATACAATTCGAGTAACTTATAGCCGCTTGCTACCATTTTGCCTTTCGCTGTTCAAAGTAGTCACGAAGTCGGATTTCAGTAAAGGATCCCACGCTAAACAAAACATCCGATCTTGCTTCGACAGTGCTAAAGCACCTTTGGTAACTCTACCAATAAACTGAAGCCTGCCGGCTACATTAACTGATATTCAGTCCTTGTTTCGCTCAACTTTAAATCTCTACGCATTATTATCCTAAGGCATTTTTATGACATGATTGTTTCAAAGTGTGACTCGCTGTCGTGTAATCGAAAACTATTTTAATTTTACTTTTCATACAGTAAATACAATCTCTTAAGCCCCTAAGTGTTCGGAAGGTAGTTTCTTCGGAAAAAAATTGATTTTTTATTGAAAAAAAAACTTGCTGCTAATTGTAAATAGTAACCGCTAGCTAACGCGGTTACTTTCTTATTGGCCAGTTGACCAAACGAAACAGCACATCCAATTTCCTTTTTTTCTCAGCTACTCACTTCTCAAAAGGCCACATGTTATCCAAACATGAAACATCAAACAGTTCAAACACATTCTTAATTTAGTTCATCATAATCGATGTTTTTAGAAAGCCTGCACCTGTGTGATTCATGGTTTAAATAATGAGAAACTGCAGAACCTACTTATATTTTCATGCTTAGCACAACACGTTCCGAGGATTTATTCTCATTTTCAAGTGCATTTGTTTACACACATATTTTATGTGATGTTCGCATGTGCGATTTCCTGCCTTCCTTGCGCTGTAATTTGGAGGTTATACTGCAGTCGAAAAGTCAGACATTTCAGGATTCATTTGGCAGATTTATCTGTTGCAGTATAACCCCAAAAAGACAACTACAGTGCAAGGGAGGCAGTACATCAGACATGTAAACATCGTAAAATATATTAATGTAAACAAATACGCTTGAAATGAGAATAAATTGTCGAAATGCGTTGTTCTAAGCATGAAAAAATTAGTAACTTGTCCAGTTTTTCGTTATTTAAATAATGAGACATATTCATTACAACTCCGGATATACAGTGGCCAGATGTGATTATAACATTCACTGACGGATCAAAAATAACTGCACATTCATGTTCAGTTTGATCAAAAGTATCCGGACACCTATCAGTGGACATTGGTGTGGACTGTATGCACTTTCACCTTTATGATACACTATGTGATCAAAAGTATCCGGACACCCCCAGAAACATACGTTTTTCATATTAGATGCATTGTGCTGCCACCTATTGCCAGATACTCAGTAGTCATTAAACATCGTGAGAGGACAGAATGGGGCGCTCTGCGGAACTCCCGCACTTCGAACGTGGTCAGATAGTTGGGTGTCACTTGTATCATACCACTCTATACGAGATATCCACACCCCTAACCATCCCTACGTCCACTATGTCCGTTGTGATAGTGAAGTGGAAACGTGAAGGGACACGTACAGCACAAAAGCGTACAGGCCGACCTCGTCTGTCGACTGACACGAGACCGCCGACAGTTGAAGAGAGTCGTAATGTGTAACAGGCGGACATCTATCCAGACCATCACACAGGAATTCCAAACTGCATCAGGATTCGCTGCAAGTACTATGACAGTTAGGCGGGAGGTGAGAAAACTTGGATTTCATGGTCGAGCGGCTGCTCATAAGCCACACATCACGCCGGTAAATGCCAAACGACGCCTCTCTTGGTGTAAGGAGCGTAAACATTGGACGATTGAACAGTGGGAAAACGTTGAGTGGAGTGACGAATCACGGAACACATTGTGGCGATCCGATGGCAGGGTGTGGCTATGGCGAATGCCCGGTGAACGTCATATGCCAGCGTGTGTAGAGCCAACAGTAAAATTCGGAGTTGGGGTGTTACGGTGTGGTCGTGTTTTTCTTGGAGGCACCCGTTGTTGTTTTGCATGGGACTGTCACAGCACAGGCTTATACTGATGTTTTAAGCACCTTCCTGCTTCCCACTGTTGAAGAGCAATTCGGGGATGGCGATTGCATCTTCCAACACGACCGAGCACCTGTTCAGAATGCACGGCCTGTGGCAGAGTGGTTACGCGACAATAACATCCCTGTAATGGACTGGCCTACACGGAGTCCTGACCTGAATCCTGTAGAACACCTGTGAGATGTTTTGGAACGCCGACTTCGTACCGGGCCTCACCGACTGACATCGATACCTCTCGTCAGTGCAGCAGTCCGTGAAGAATGGGCTGCCATTCCCCAAGAAACCTTCCAGCACCTGATTGGATATATGCCTGTGAGAGTGCAAGCTTTCGTCAAGGCTAAGGGTGGACCAACATTACCGCTGGAGGGCGCCACGAACTTGTAAGTCATTTTTAGCCAGATGTACGGATACTTTTGATCACATAGTGTAGGTTGATCTCTGTTGGGTGTCTCGAGTATCACTGGAAGAACGGTAACTAATTCTTCCTGAAGAGCCGAAACCAGAGACATTGGACTCTGGGGTCTGGAGCGATGTAGAAGTTCCAACTTAACCTAAAGATTTACCATTGGGTTCAGGTCGCGTCTCTTAGCAGGCCAGACCGTCACCTCACAGATGCTGGTTAATGATAGCGTGCATTATCATGCTGATGCAAACATTATCCCAAAAATGTTACTCTACTGTATGGTGTAAAATGTATGACATCCTTCTGCGTATAACGTTTTCCTATGCGCTATAGGGGATTACATCCTACCCACGAAAACATCTAATATCGTAACATGAACTCTTCAAAATACACATGATGACAGGAAACGATCTCCAGACAATCAAATGGTTCAAATGGCTCTAAGCACTATGGGACTTAACATCTGAGGTCATCAGTCCCCTAGACTAACTAACCTAAGGACATCACACACATCCATGCCCTAGGCAGGATTCGAACCTGTGTCCTTAGCAGCAGCGCGGTTCCGGAGTGAAGCGCGTAGAACCGCTCGGCCATGGCGGCCGGCTTCCAGACAATCGCCAAACCCAAAATAGCCGTGGGGTACGTCGTGATGCAACACTCCAGGTCACTCGTTTCCAGTCGTCCACTGTCCAGCTGCGTAGCTCTTTACTTGAACTCCAGTGTCGCTTAAAATTGACAACAGAAATGGACGACTTTTGAGGAACTGCTCGACCATTGCACCCGATTCCTTTTAACTCTCTACGCACAAACGAAGTGCTAGATGGACTTCTGGTAGCACTCTGGAACTCACGAGTGATTCCTTCCTCAGATTTCATTCGATATTTTGTAACAACCCTTCACGATTCTCGTAGGTCCCTGTCCTTCACCACGTGGTGTATGCCTGGCCTTGATTTAGGGCAGCTCTTACATCACGTTCCCGCAATCACGTCACCAACAGTCGATGATGATGATGATGATGATGAGTAGTGTTTTAGGGCGCACAACAACGAGGTTATCAGCGCTTGTTCCCAAAATAAATGTTGACGTGTGCAACCAAGATCTGTTACGCCCGGGTTCCCGGGTTCTATTCCCGGCGAGGTCAGGGATTTTCTCTGCCTCGTGATGACTGGGTGTTATGTGCTGTCCTTAGATTAGTTAGGTTTAAGTAGTTCTAAGTTCTAGGGGACTGATGACCATCGATGTTAAGTCTCATAGTGCTCAGAGCCATTTGAACCATTTGAACCAAGATCTGTTAAACAAGGATCAATTCAGAGCTGATCTTTGCGAGAATTTCAAATGCTCAAATTTCAAGATTGGACGCAGTACATCAAAACAGGTAGATAAAACTAAAAATAAAATACCAGTACAAAACAGGTGAAAATAATTAACTGTGGCTGGGTGACCACTTACAAATAATGGGTGACCAAACCACTTTACAGCACATTAAGATCTCAATCCCAATATTTTGGAAAGAAGTCCAGACATCACTCAAAAACGTAAAACTCTAGCCACACTCGTCTCATTATTAGTTGAAACAGAGGGCAGGTCTGGTGGGAAACTTAAATCTTCCCTCAAATCCGTATATAAAACACACTCAGTTAAAATATGTCGTATCGAAAGCTGTGTCCCACATGTCTGACACGTTGGTGGCTCCTCACGACGTAACAGAAAACCATGTGTCAATGGACAATGTCCTATTCGAGGCCGTGTAAGTACTACTTCCTCAGCTCGTTGTGGTCGGAAGGAGGTAAGCCACGGTCGGACAGAATCCTTCACGGCTCGCAACTTATTATCCCTCACTTCCAGCCACTGAGCCTCCCACCAACCTTCCGAGTCACGAATGATGCAGACGGAACAGCGAGCAGGAAGTGGGATGGAGCAAACCTCCTTGGCAGCCGCGTCTGCAAGTTCATTTCCAGGAATTCCTATGTGTCCTGGAACCCAGCAGAAAATTACATCCTTACCCTGCTGTTGCAAGAGCAGGAGTGCGTCCTGCACTTCTTGCACCATCCGATCTGCTGGGTACATCTGTTCAAGAGCGTGTAGAGCACTTTGGGAATCGGAGCAGATGATGAATTTCTTGCTATGATGTCGTCACATATGCTCTAATGCTTTCAGAATGGCAAACAGTTCTGCATGGTAAACTGAGAACTGCTCTGGGAGCCCTATCCTACGGACAGTATCGGGAAACACAGCAGAGCAGTCCATAAAATCCCCCTGTTTAGACCCATCCGTGTAAACAGTAATAAAATCTGAATGGCGGTCTAAAATCTCAGTAAATTTAATTTTAAAAAGGTGGTCCGGGGTACAATACTTCTTGTAAGCAGCCAGATCAGCAAGTAATCTCGGCCGTTGTAGTAGCCAGGGAGATCCCTTACTCCATCCCTGGTTGAGGACCTTAATGCCCCCCAGGTGTACTGTCTCGAGACTCTCCTTTGCACGGATGCCAAACGGCTTTGTTGTCTTCGGACGGTGGCGGAAGAGACGTTCCAGTGCCGGCTGTGAAAAGGTGTTGGACGCCAACGAAATAGGAGTGGACTTGGCCCTGTATGCTTGCCGTACCACGAGGAGAAGACGCCGAATGGACAGCGGAGGCTCTCCAGACTCGACACAGAGACTAGCAACTGGACTCGTGCGATAAGCCCCCGTTGAAAGCCTAATACCCTCATGGTGAATCACAACCAACATTTTGAGGTGCCAAGATCTTGCAGATCCATAAGCTTGACATCCGTATTCGAGTCTAGGTCGCAGAAAGGCCTTGCAAAATTGGAGCAGACATGCCCTGTCAGCGCCCCGGGACCTATGACTGACACATTTAAGGACGTTTAAAGCCTTGAAACAGCGAACTTTTAGATCATTTAGGTGTCGCAACCATGTGAACTTCTCATCAAAAATAAGCCCGAGATATTTTACTTTTTCCTTAAAGGTGAGAACAGTGTTTCCTAGTTTTAAAACAGGGAGATTAAAAAGAGAACGGGAACGGTTAAAATCTACACGACTTGGGTATCTTTAGAAGGATTGAAGTACCTCTGATGGATTTGTTATACGCAAGGGGAAGGCGTCAGACACGGTCAACCGATTGAGCTCATATTTGGCTGGTTGCCTGAGCGCAACGTAAACTTAAAGACTAACATATTTTGTTTCAACCTCCCTCCCCCCCCCCCTCCCATTTTTGAGAAAGCTACCAGTAAATTCCATGATCCTTAATAGGTTCAAAATTGACGGGGACAATAGAGAATTGAAAAGTGAGTATTTCTGATCATCATACGTGAGGGCCGCAAACGCGGTATTTTCCTGGAAATCGAGCGAAGAAACAGGTACGCTGTCGCTTCTATACGCATAAAGTAAAAGCTGTTCAACGGAAGCGCCAATGGTGTAACGAACAAGGCTCTGGCCGGGTGGGAGAGAACCTGTATTCAATTCCCGTCTGAATTCTGCATTTTTTTGTTTTTCCCCGTATGTAAATGGTAGGAATACGGGAATTAATAAGGTCATCAATAAGGCATAATTATAAGGTAGGCAAATAAATTTCACAAATGACTTCGATTACCAAAAACTTAAACTGTTAATCGTGGTCGCCCTGCAATGGCTCTTTCACTCACTGTGTTAAATGTCTTAACTTTATTGCGAACAGCCACATGGGTGGTGCTTGTCATATAAACATTAGAAGGAATTTTACTCGCAGCACGAAGGACATCCAATGAATGCAGTTTTCGCGCAACTACATCGTTCCTTCCGAAGATGTGGTGGAAAACAGACTTGATTTATCATATTAACAGAATATTCCGTCGGTTCTTGGTAGAACAACATTATAATAATAAATGAAAAGCACCAGTAGATTTATGTTTAAAAATACAGGGTGTCCCAAAATGACGTATCCACTCTTTGAAACGGAACATCTCTTTAATGAAATGAGTTAGAAATACAATTTGAGTGGTGTTGGGTGTCTCATGATCCGACTTCAGGTGTTCAGACTGATGCCCGTCCATCGCAATACACCGTTGACAATGACTTACGACTGAGCGACATGCCAACTTTATTGTTTCCAACGCAACAGCATCACATGCTTGCTCAATTTGCTCGCTGAGATCATCCAGTGTGTGTGGTTTCGCAGCGTAAACTGTGTTCCTGAGAGTACCCCACAGAAAGAAGTCTAGAGGAGTTAAATCTGGAGATCGAGCGGGATACTCCACATTCCCTCTTCGTCCTATCCGTCTGGCAGGGAATATACGATTGAGAAATGCCCTCAACCATCCAGGTGAAAGTGAGGTGGAGGCCCATCCTGTTGGAAGTAATAATCTTCATTTCCAAACACAACGCTAAGAGCAGGAGTTATCATTTCCAACATTTCCAAGAATGAATCGCCCGTGACAGTGTTGTCAAAGAAGTACGGCCTGATTAACCCTCCACACCAAACCAGACTATTACTCCTGGTAGATTAACATGCCTTCGCTCGGTTACGTATGGATTCCTTCTGGCCCAGTACACGTACACTCCTGGAAATGGAAAAAAGAACACATTGACACCGGTGTGTCAGACCCACCATACTTGCTCCGGACACTGCGAGAGGGCTGTACAAGCAATGATCACACGCACGGCACAGCGGACACACCAGGAACCGCGGTGTTGGCCGTCGAATGGCGCTAGCTGCGCAGCATTTGTGCACCGCCGCCGTCAGTGTCAGCCAGTTTGCCGTGGCATACGGAGCTCCATCGCAGTCTTTAACACTGGTAGCATGCCGCGACAGCGTGGACGTGAACCGTATGTGCAGTTGACGGACTTTGAGCGAGGGCGTATAGTGGGCATGCGGGAGGCCGGGTGGACGTACCGCCGAATTGCTCAACACGTGGGGCGTGAGGTCTCCACAGTACATCGATGTTGTCGCCAGTGGTCGGCGGAAGGTGCACGTGCCCGTCGACCTGGGACCGGACCGCAGCGACGCACGGATGCACGCCAAGACCGTAGGATCCTACGCAGTGCCGTAGGGGACCACACCGCCACTTCCCAGCAAATTAGGGACACTGTTGGTCCTGGGGTATCGGCGAGGACCATTCGCTACCGTCTCCATGAAGCTGGGCTACGGTCCCGCACACCGTTAGGCCGTCTTCCGCTCACGCCCCAACATCGTGCAGCCCGCCTCCAGTGGTGTCGCGACAGGCGTGAATGGAGGGACGAATGGAGACATGTCGTCTTCAGCGATGTGAGTCGCTTCTGCCTTGGTGCCAATGATGGTCGTATGCGTGTTTGGCGCCGTGCAGGTGAGCGCCACAATCAGGACTGCATACGACCGAGGCACACAGGGCCAACACCCGGCATCATGGTGTGGGGAGCGATCTCCTACACTGGCCGTACACCACTGGTGATCGTCGAGGGGACACTGAATAGTGCACGGTACATCCAAACCGTCATCGAACCCATCGTTCTACCATTCCTAGACCGGCAAGGGAACTTGCTGTTCCAACAGGACAATGCACGTCCGCATGTATCCCGTGCCACCCAACGTGCTCTAGAAGGTGTAAGTCAACTACCCTGGCCAGCAAGATCTCCGGATCTGTCCCCCATTGAGCATGTTTGGGATTGGATGAAGCGTCGTCTCACGCGGTCTGCACGTCCAGCACAAACGCTGGTCCAACTGAGGCGCCAGGTGGAAATGGCATGGCAAGCCGTTCCACAGGACTACATCCAGCATCTCTACGATCGTCTCCATGGGAGAATAGCAGCCTGCATTGCTGCGAAAGGTGGATATACACTGTACTAGTGCCGACATTGTGCATGCTCTGTTGCCTGTGCCTATGTGCCTGTGGTTCTGTCAGTGTGATCATGTGATGTATCTGACCTCAGGAATGTGTCAATAAAGTTTCCCCTTCTTGGGACAATGAATTCACGGTGTTCTTATTTCAATTTCCAGGAGTGTAGTTATAGCGGTTAATTGTTCCACCGAGTTTAAACGTCGCTTCATCTGACAAAAGAATTCGATCTTGGAAACCTTGCTCTTCTTCGTATCTGTTAATGAATCACTTTCAAAATTCGCTTCGCCTATCAGGATCATCCTCGTTAAGAGCACGAAGAAGTCTTGGAATGTAAGGCTTAGAGTTAAAGTTCTATGAACGCTGTTTCTGCAGATCCCAGTCTCACGAGAGCATTGTCTCACAGATTTCTTCGGGGATTGTGTGTATGCCTGGATCACTGCAACAACACTCTCATTGTCTGTTGAACTTCTCTTTCGTCCGCTATGTCCCTTCTTCATACCGTGCACCGTTCTTCGACTTCAAACTTACCCTCTGATTCTTGTAATTGTTACTCTTGTCGGTGGTGGTGTTCCAAATTCAACTCTCCGACGTCGGCGTAACGCACTCACATTCTCTGTTTTCCAGTAACACTTTACACTCATTTCCGTTGTTCAAACGATAACGCCATGTTTACTGACAATCCTGAAACAAAAGAAACCATTGTTATGTTTTTCACCGTCCTCTAAATTATTTCCCATAAAAATTGTATTTCTGTCTCCTTTAATTAGAGAGATATTCTGTTTCAAAGAGGGTATACATTATTTTGAGACATCCTGTATTTCTTTTATAAGAATTAATTTTTAATGCGTACCGCGCATATAATAACATCGCCCGAAGAATCGGTGCTGGAAGTTTGTCACGAATTATGCTATGAAGCGTTGTTGCGCTAGCGCAGTTGTACTATTGTTGCTGGGTTTTTCGGAAACACGTTACAATTTTGAAACCTCCATAAAAAGTTATGTACCACACCTCGCTATAAACAAGAGTAGCACGGTCTGCTGTCTGTGGTCTCTCGTGACAAATGCACAGCAGCATTACTAGGAATTGTTTTCATACAATGTCTCAATATTTTATTTCTCTACTAATACAACATGTCTGAGAAATTTATTTGTCTGTCTTGTTATTACTCCTTTCTAATTAACTTATTAGCTTTTTCTATTAGTACTAATTTCGATATGGAAAACCACTTAGAAAATAAGGAGGTGTAGAATGCATACGGGAATCGTGCGAAGTTTCTCTCCTCCTCAGTCGCTCGCTACACCAGCGGCGCTTTCGTTGGACAGCGTTTACTTTATGGGTACGTAAGGTACAGCCGTACAGTTTCTTTACTCGATTTCTAGTAAAATATGAATAGCGGATCTCCTATATGATGATGAAACGTGTTGAGTATTCAGTTATCTATTGATACTGTTAAATTTTATTCGATTGCGTGTCGTGAAATTTAGGGGTTTTCTCAAAACTGCAGGGGAGTTGAGCCGAAATATATTAAGTCTTTTATTTTCGTTTGCACACAAGCGACATGTGAAGTATGAGTCGAATCGGTTGGCCATGTCTAAGGGCCCTTGGCAGGCCACATCCAATGACTACTGCACGTTCGAAGTCACTGAGCTGTCCTGATCCATGCATTGTGCTGTTACTATGTTACTTATACTTCTCTACTGACAACACAATACTCTCTACCCCTGATATAATGACAGGTCAGCTTTCCGTGACGTCTAGTGACCAGTTCCAAGTTACATAGGATTACCTGGATCCTTTTATCACATAGTACATGTGGCGCTGTAATCAGTCTAATCTGATCTACGGAGTCCCTAAGAGGGCTTAAGCATATTCAAATGTTCAAATGTGTGTGAATTTCTAAGCGACCAGACTGCTTAGGTCATCGGTTCCTAGACTTAACACTACTTAAACTAACTCAAACTAGATTATGCTAGGAAGCAGGAGTAATCCACTAAATTACAGGTCCATATCGTTAACGTCGATATGCAGCAGGATTTTAGAACATGTATTGTGTTCGAACATTATGAACTACCTCGAAGAAAACGGTCTATTGACGCACAGTCAACATGGGTTTAGAAAACATTGTTCCTGTGAAACACAACTAGCTCTTTATTCACATGAAGTGTTGAGTGCTATTGACAAGGGATTTCAGATCGATTCCTTATTTCTGGATTTCCGGAAGGCTTTTGACACTGTACCACACAAGCGGCTCGTAGTGAAATTGCGTGCTTATGGAATATCGTCTCAGTTATATGACTGGATTTGTGATTTCCTGTCAGAGAGGTCACAGGTCGTAGTAATTGACGGAAAGTCATCGAGTAAAACAGAAGTGATTTCTGGCGTTCCACAAGGTATGTTATAGGCCCTTTGCTGTTCCTTATCCATATATACTATTTGGGACACAATCTGAGCAGCCGTCTTCGGTTGTTTGCAGATGACACTGTTGTTTATCGATTAATAAAGTCATCAGAAGATCAAAACAAACTGCAAAACGATTTAGATAAGATATCTGAATGGTGCTAAAATTGGCAGTTGATCTTAAATAACGAAAAGTTGAGGTCATCCGCA
Source organism: Schistocerca cancellata (assembly GCF_023864275.1). Classification (NCBI taxonomy): domain Eukaryota; kingdom Metazoa; phylum Arthropoda; class Insecta; order Orthoptera; family Acrididae; genus Schistocerca; species Schistocerca cancellata. The sequence goes on along the minus strand of NC_064631.1, from coordinate 557,579,897 downwards.
TGAGTGCTCTAAGGAACGCTTTAAACTTCGGTTACACGATAAATCAGTCTAATTTAAAAGCCGTAAATTCAACTAAATACTTAGGTATTACAATAACGAACAACTTAAATTGGAAGGAACACATAGAAAATGTTGTGGGGAAGGCTAACCAAAGACTGCGTTTTACTGGCAGGACACTTAGAAAATGTAACAGACCTACTAAGGAGACTGCTTACATTACGCTTGTCCGTCCTCTTTTATAACACTGCTGCGCGGTATGGGATCCTTACCAGATAGGACTGACTGAGTACATCGAAAAAGTTCAAAGAAAGGCAGCACGTTTCGTATCATTGCGAAATATGGGAGAGAGTGTCACAGAAATGATACAGGATTTGGGCTGGAAATCGTTAAAAGACAGGCGTTTTTCGTTGCGACAGAATCTTCTCACAAAATTCCAATCACCAACTTTCTCCTCCGAATGCGAAAATATTTTGTTGGCACAGACCTATATAGGGAGGAACGATCACCGCGATAAAATAAGGGAAATCAGAGCTCGTACAGAAATATGTAGGTGTTCATTCTTTCTGCGCGCTGTACGAGATTGGAATAATAGAGAATTGTGAAGGTGGTTCGATGAACCGTCTGCCAGGCACTTAAATGTGATTTGCAGAGTATCCATGTAGATGTGGATGTAGATGTAGAAGAACAACACACACACCCATGCCCGAGGGAGGACTCGAACCTTCGGCGGGAGGGGCCGCGCAGTCAGTGACATGGCGCCTCTAACCGCGCGGCCACTCCGAGGGCGCTTAAGCATACTCCTATATTCCGCTCTTGATAATGGTTCTTGAGCATTGTTAGTAGGCTTTTGTGGAACAGTTGGCGTAAATCTTCAAATGTCTGCCACTAAAGGTTTTTCAGCATTTCAGTTACTCTCTTCCGCGAGTCAAACAAACTCGTGACCATTCGTCCTGGCCTTTCTTGCATACAGTCAATATTGCAGCTACTCATATTTTGTACGGATCCCACACGTTTGAGCAACATTCTAAGATAGCTCGACTTAATATTTTCAGGGAACATGGACCTTAAAACATTCTATTTTGGTGTGTATGTCTTACAACAGGCATCGGCTTGACACTCTCCACTTTACTATGTCCTGTGCTTCTTCCGAAACCTACTGCTACTTTGTCGACTTTTAATACCATACAGCATGCCTTGTGACAAATTCATTTCAGCCAGGAAATCTTTGAGATTATCTGTAGCCTCTGCTGCTAGGTGTGTAACGCCGGAAATGCATATCCTCCTATTTCCATCTATTGTACTATTATTTTTTTTCCTTGTTTTGTTACCTCAAGATATGACATTTCTTTCTCTTTATATATTGTAATTGTTTTACTGTTTATATATATATATATATATATATATATATATATATATATATATATATATTTATGCATTTATGTCGATGTATAATTGGTTTGTTCCGTAAATATTATTTGTATTTTTACGCTGGGTCTTGCCTAGGGAAAATTGCTATCGAACGATTACATCGATAGGTCGTGTGAAGAATCAAAGTGTGTAGGATCTCTGGTAGTGTTAACTCTGGCGCGTGGAGCGCGGGCAGAGGGAGTTTGGCTGGAGTAGCGAGTGGAGCAGGTGTGTTGTGTGACGCTCCCGCGAGTTGCCGCGCTTTCGGGGTTTGGCAGCATGTAATTGCGCTCGACTTGCGATGATAGTTTCTCACATGGTGTCGCGGACGGGAAGCATTAGCTGGCGCACATCAAGAGCCCGTTTCGCCTGGTGACCGTGTCGAGAAGAAGGCGCGCCAACATCCAGCTTCTGCAACAGCGACGGCCGACAATGAGTGACTGTCGCCACCTCCTCGATCGACGGCTTCAAACCTTCAATCAACCAACAAGGAAGACTGGAAGCACGTAAAGTTTTAGAACTGTATGGCAGACCTCAGCTTTTCAAACTGTACCATTTTCGTAACTATAATTACAGCAACTTAGCATGAACATTTGTTGCTCATTGTCCCAATTGCATTACCAAGCAGGGTCCCTTCCTTTTCCGGAATGAACCCGAGTGTCGAAATTCAGATTCGATTTCACTGCTTTAATTTCAAAGTTCAGTTAAGGTATTCACAGCTGGCTACAATATTTAGATTACACAAGCACAAATTAAGAGTGCGAGTTCTGTTACTGTATTTTAGCTTACCTGTGACTGCAGCTCAGCTTGGTACGTACTAAATTTTACTATTGTTAATTGTTCAGAATCATTTAATTCAAGTTCAAAGTTAAATCTCTTATTTCTAAATTGCGTAGATTCAAGTAGCTTTTGAAATGATTGTTGAGGTTGTCCAAGACTAACCGTATTTTACTGAATTTCGATATGCTTCAGAAAGAAAGCTCACTATTAACTTCAGTCACTAAATTAACTTTCGATTTTCCGGTTTTATTAATTCTTTTGCTAAATTAAGTCTGAGTGTAGCGAAATTTATTACTTCTGACAAACTTTCAGTTTTCATACTACACTTGTCGTCAACCTTCAGTTGCCACGCTTCTAGTGCTAATTATATGTGTAATAATCTTTCTTTTTCAGTTACTATAGTAATTGTCCTTAGGACTGGCGACCGTAATTTCCCTCAAATCTCAAATATCTAATTACCGCTAGTTAACTGTTAACGTAACGGCCGCACATTTACTTTCTTTATTAACTTTACCCCTTTTCAAAATTAATTTCCACCAGTTTCATTTGCATTTTTCCTTTCATTTAGATGTAACCCTTTCCTCCCTCTTTACCGACAGTTTAACTTCGGTGACGATTGCTTTTCCCAAATTTCCATTAGGTACACGCAGTTTAATTTTTCACTGTCATTAAGGTCGATAAGTGAGGGGGAGGTTACAGGTGTTAGACACTTCCCTTGAAGTGACTGCTCTTTAGCAGCATCCAGAGAACACGTGTGACTGACGGAATGTCACGGACGTGGACAGTAATGGTTGCGACAAAATTCAAATAAAACGGAAGTCGCATGTTTTCATCCGTACAACTGACTGTCGTAGAGAACCATTGATCTCTATCTTGAAGGAGACAAACTTCGTCCCAACATGCATCCAAAATACCTTAGGATCACGTTAGATAGAACACTTTCTTTTAAGGAGCACGTGACACGAACATCTGCCAAGCTCAAAACCAGAAAAAAACATTTTCCATAAACTCTGCGGCACTCGTTGGGAATCGTCAGCAGATACTCTTCGACTACCTGCACTCGGTCCACTGTGCTAAACAGCTGGGTAGCGTTCGTCTGTCTGGTTTAGTAGGATAAAAAAAGATAGACGCACAACTTAATGAAGCCATGACGTTGTTAGTGGGTCAATATGGTCTACTTCTACATACTGGTTACCTATCTTGAGCCGTATTCCACCTCCTGATATCAGATGGAAAAGCGCGCTACTGCGTGAATACCAGAAGATTACTGATAACATTACCTTCCAGTACTGAACGATGTATTCCCTGAGAAGCGAAGAAGACTCAAATCAAGATCTCCTACGCTTATCACAGTCAAGACTCTCGCGGAAACCGAATTCAATATCATCGATGAATGGAAGCGCTGCTGACAGCAAAACTGTTCACCGCAACGCCTGCAATGCTATGCATCTAGAAGAAATCTCCTGGATTTGACCAGCCACGGGCAATTTGGACTACCCTGAACCGAATTCGAACGCGCCATGGAAGATGTGCAGACACTCTCCACAAGTGGGGCAAATCTTCATCACCATCGTGTGACTGTAGTGCAGAACGAAAGACAGGTGCTCGCCTTGTATCAACTTGTCTCACACGTGCCTACAAGGGTCCTTTTTAACTCTTCCCCACAGCGACAAGTGGTGTGATAAATACATAAAAGACTTTGACGCCCATATTTCTAGCTGGCCGCGGTGGTCTAGCGGTTCTAGGCGCTCAGTCCGGAACCGCGCGACTGCTACGGTCGCAGGTTCGAATCCTGCCTCGGGCATGGATGTGTGTGATGTCCTTAGGTTAGTTAGGTTTAAGTAGTTCTAAGTTCTAGGGGACTGATGACCACAGCAGTTAAGTCCCATAGTGCTCAGAGCCATTTGAACCATTTGAACCCATATTTCTGTTAGTTTATGCTGCACAGCTGTGTTTAAATTCTGGCATGTAATGGTTTTGCAATCTTTGTATATGTATTGCCAACGATAAATAAACCATTCACCATTACAAGTCTAGCTCTTCTTCTCCCCCTCTTACTACAAATCTTTCCTACATTAACTCTTCGTCGCAGGCAATCTTTTCTCAGTAGGTGTCCCAGCCAAGGTGTTTTCCTCACTCTTATAATTTTCACTGATTTTCTCCCCTGGCCTGTTCTGAAATGCTGCTCTTCATCAGTCATTCTGGCTATCCATTTCAGTTTCAGCATTTCTCATCACAACCACATTTCAAAACTATCCAAATGGTTCAAATGGCTCTACGCATTATGGGACTTAACATCTGAGGTCATCAGTCCCCTAGACTTAGAACTACTTAAACCTAACTACCCTAAGGACATCTCACATATCCATGCCCGAGGCAGGATTGGAACCTGCGACCGTAGCAGCCGCGCGGCGCCGGACTGAAGCGCCTAGAACCGCTCAGCCATAACATCCGGCAACTACCCAAAAAATGCTTTTTTTGTGTGCCTATCATTCATTACCATATAATACAACACTCCACACAAAAGACTTGTCGAATCTACATCTACATCTACATGGTTACTCTGCAATTCACACTTAAGTGCCTGGCAGAGGGTTCATCGAACCATTTTCGTACTACTTCTCTACCATTCTACTCTCGAATGGCGCTTGGGAAAAACGAACACCTAAATATTTTCCGTTCGAGCTCTGATTTATCTTATTTTATTATGATGATCATTTCTCCCTACGTAGGTGGGTGTCAACAAAATATTTTCGCATTCGGAAGAGAAAGTTGGTGATTGAAATTTCGTAAATCGATCTCGCCACAAAGAAAACCGCCTATGTTTCAGTGACTCCCACCCCAACTCGCGTATCATATCAGTGACACTCTCACCCCTATTGTGCGATAACACGAAACGAGCTGCCCTTCTTTGCACTTTTTCGATGTCCTCCGTCAATCCTACCTGGTAAGGATCCCACACCGCGCAGCAATATTCCAGCACAAGACGGACAAGTGTAATGTAGGCGCCGGCCGGGGTGGCCGAGCGGTTATAGGCGCTACAGTCTGGAACCGCGCGACCGCTACGGTCGCAGGTTCGAATCTTGTCTCGGGCATGGATGTGTGTGATGCCCTTAGGTTAGTTAGGTTTAAGTAGTTCTAAGTTCTAGGGGACTGATGACCTCAGAAGTTAAGTCCCATAGCGCTCAGAGCCATTTTTTTGTAATATAGGCTGTCGCATCTTCTAAGCGTTCTGCCAACAAAACGCAGTCTTTCTTTCACCTTCCCCACAATATTATCTATGTGGTCTTTCCAATTTAAGTTGCTCGTAATTGTAATCCCTAGGTATTTAGTCAAATTGACAGCCCTTAGATTTGTGGGATTTATAGTGTACCCAAAATTTATCGGATTTCTTTTAGTACTCATGTGGATGGCCTCGCACTTTTCTTTGTTTAGTGCCAATTGCCACTTTTCGCACCATACAGAAATTCTCTCTAGATCATTTTGTAATTGGAATTGATCGTTTGATGATTTTACTAGAGGGTAAATTACAGCATCATCTGCAAACAATCTAAGGGGGGTGCTCAGATTTTCACCTACATCATTTATGTAAATCAGGAACAGTAGACGGCGTATGACACTACCTTGCGGAACGCTAAATATCACTACTGTTCTACTCGACGATTTTTGCAGTCAATAAACCGTTCACTCAAAGATGCCCTACTTCTGTTTGCTCCAAACTTGTTATATTTGCTGTCATAAAAATTGCAAAATACCAAAGAGATTATCAGTAAAAATAAAGAACTGCCAACGACGAGGAAATCTAGACCTTGATAGACTGATTACAAGATGCGAAGTACGACAGTAAAATTTGTTGTTGTGGTCTTCTGTCTGAAGACAGCTCCGATGTAGCTCTCCACGCTACTCTATCCCGTACAAGCCTCTTGATCTCTGCATGACTGCTGCCAACCTACATTAATCTTCTCTCACTATTTTTTCCTTCTCTCCATTTCCCTACTATCGAATATCATTTCAACAAGAGAATTAATTTTTGTCTCACTTAACGATCTGAATAGTTTACTTTATTTCATCGCATATTCTTTCTATGTCACCATCTGCGGTGACGCATATACTCTTGAGCCACTGTGGTGGGTGTTCGCTTTGTGTCTATCAACCCTATGGAAATGCGGTCACTATGTTGTTCAGAGTAGTTCACCCGCATTTCTAATTTTTGGTTTGATAATACTCCTGTTTGATTTTGCGTTGATAGCCTTGTACTCACCTGACCGTAAGTCTCGTTTTTCCTACCATCGCATCTCTCAGACTATGTCTAACTTCAACCTATTTATTTCACTTCTTAAGTTCTGTAAATTACCTGCCCGCTTAATCCTTCGAGCCCCTCCAATATGAAAAGAAATGTAATTTTAAAATTTTCACATAATTACACTATACTATTGCAGTAAGCAACAAATACAAGAAGAAATTGACAAAAACACTTATTTGAAGGAGGTGGTCTGGTTTCGCTTTGGGATACAACTGTAACATTTTCATTAAATCAACTTTTATTATCATAATAAGCTGTGGACACAAGAAGAAACTGGTAAACAGTAAACAATCAAATGTTTTAAGGAGAAGGGTTTCACTTTCGAACCATTAGGCCATACAGTTTTCAACAACCTATCATTTCACGTGCTATATATTTGATAGAAATCTGCATTTTTTTTTCTAGACTCAGTCCCACATCTCGAAGCTTCCATGAACTCATAATGCCTTAAACAAATTATAGTTCCAAATAACAAGCAAAAACAGGCCTAAAATTTAATAAGTTTTCTGTCGACACTATATACTGCCTTAGTGGTTTCATTTCGAAATAGTAGTACAAACTTAAATTTACGTTACAATGACATTAGACATACTTAATTTCACTGCCAATGGTCTCCTCAATATGGCCACTATAAAAAATCACATGCCACTATCTCCTGTTGCTCTGAACGCTATTAGGTGACTGCTACTACGTAATACATTTGTAGAAGTACCCCAGTGTGCCACTTGACATGTCTGTCTTGGAGCCGCATCGGTGATTTCATCAAGCCAAAAGCCGCAGTGCTAAAGAAAAATAATATCAGAGGGTTAAGCGATCTAAAATTTCCAGGGTCAGAATTGTAGAAAGCTAGTGTCTTTTTTCCTTATGACGGCATCCTCCTGAGCAGTACCCACCCAGAGCTACTACTGGAGGTTTGTTTTACTTCCAGAATATTTGACCATACAGTAGAGCTGCATGTCCTCTGGAAATACAACAGTTGTAAATTCTCCTTGGTTTCAGTCATTCGCAGTACCAACATACCAAGGGCGTACTTGCTCGTGTCACAAGACAGGATTAGTCAATCATTCAGACTGTTGCCCCTGCATCTAATGAAAAGGCTATTGTCCTCTTCAGGAGCCATATATTAGGCTCGCCTCTCAACCGATTCTCCTCTGTGTGTGGTTGCACCTTTGCAAGGGGTTATCTGTATAGTTGGGGTAGCAAGCCACCCCGCTGCGGCAAGGTTCGTGTTTCATGGGGTCTAACAGGCAATCTGTATTACTGGACGGCTAACCTGATTCATGGTGCACGATCAGAGTTGCAAATTGCCTATCTGACAGCTTCCAGGGGTAACAAACGTTTGATTTTCAGTGGGTCATATAATTAATGAGAGAATTTAAAAACTTAAAATGCTGTCGTGATCTACTCATTCAAAGGTATAGTCTTATGTCAATTATTTAACACGGTAAGACTGGGTTACTGTTAAGAAACTGTGGAAATGTCTCAAGGCAGAGTAACTCATTGCGTGCGAATTATTGAAACTCGTATTCATTAAGTATCTGAGAATAACAGCACTTAGGAACAACCAACGAATTTTAACATAATTTCAAACCTTTTTCTCCCTTATATGCTTAACATTAAATATTTAACACAGTAGTTTCTGGTGCATAAAAGGGAAGCAGTGATTGAGGAGGCAGTGAGAGAGGGTTTGTAGCCTATCCCCGATGTTATTCAACCCGTAACTTGAGCAAGTAGTAAAGGAAACCAAACAAAAACTTCGAGTAGGAATCAAAGTTCAGGGAGAAAAAATAAAAACTGAGGTTTCCCTATGGCATTCTAATTCAGTCACAGACAGTAAACGCTTTGGAGGAGCAGTTGAACAGAGTGGACAGTGTCTTGACAGGAGGATATAAGACGAACATCAACATAAGCATCAGCTGCTGCAGAGGGAAATAGATTAGGGTACGAGAGACTAAAAGTAGTCGATGAGATTTGTTCGTCGGGCAGAAAAATTAATGATGACAGCCGAAGCAGAGAGGGTATAAAATGTGAACTGGCAAAAGCAAGAAGAGATTTAACTGTTAGGAAGTCTTTTCTGAAAGTATTTGCATGGGGCGTAGCCACGTATGGTCCAAGATGCTATTCCAGGAGGGTGTAAAATGAATGTGCGCAACGGAAAATAACAAACGCTAAAATGAAGATTTGGCCCTGTCTGACAACCTCCTGAAGCAGATCTTAGAATGTCTTAATTCTATAAATTACAATTTGAACGTAAATGAATAGTGAAGGCAACTAATCCTATTGAATGATAAACGTTGTTCCTGCTTATATATTTATTGTAGATTTAAAAAAAACCTTTATATTACAAAGTTTACATTTACTAAGCTAAATTACTAATCAATTGCCCAATTCTTCCCCTTATTATGAGTGCGCGATCTAATATCAATAACACGAAATGACTGACATCATCCACGTAACAAACACTAGAAGACAATACTTTCAAAGATGATCTACGGTGGTGTGGAACCTCAGTGGAAATAAACTAACGTGATCGCAGCTGTTTAACTTTTATAGCCCTAATAAGCCGAAACAGTTTGCGATATTACCGTATGTACTGCGTAAGGTGCGTTGACGCAATGGTTCTCGTACTCGTCTGCGACGATGGAAGGACTCCAGCCGCAAAATAAGCTCTTTTAAATATTAGGACGGCAGAAGACGGTCCTCTGACTAATATACTCTAATACTGTCTCCTCCTCTCTGTGTCACACAGATGAGAAACGCGAAGTCCCAGACACAAGGACGGAGTTCAGATAACGTCTCAACGTAAGTATAGGCAGAGGAAGTTTTTGCTCTAAATTACTGAACACTGCGTACTCAACGACGACTTCCAACCCGGAGGTGAAGTCCAGAATCGTATAGGTTCGCAACAGTACAGCTCCTAACTTTTCTAGCTATAAACTCTCATGAGAACAAAGACAGCAAGTCCGTCTGTACCAAGAAAGCTGATATCGAGCGACTGTCACATAGCGGCTCACAACGGAACACCTCGTCTCTCCACCGCTGGCCTCTCAGCAAGGCTCGGCTCCCCACCCTCGTAATTCCGAAAACGATTGATATTCCCGAAATCACGGAACATTCTCCCTCTCTACAGATTCTTCCGAACGCCGAGGAACCATATTTTAGTCTTTTGTCGTCCATGGCGGAAAGTTTGCGAGGAAAAAAGTTACACTCGTACCTTGGTACTCTTCTGAGTAATAATTCTTGGAAATAACCCAGCCTGCGTGGTTTCCGAAGTGCCACTTCTTCGTTCCTCTCACCTGCGTCCAAGATTTGCTGAGTTCGGAAGTATTATCCGGTTATCCTTCCGACCCTGCTACGACAGCGGCCGGCCGTCACTCTGTTGTGCTCCAGAGCTCAGGTGCCACGGCGTCCGTCTAGCTACTTGCTGTGTTTGCCAACAGGGGCAACATCTGTGTGGGCCTTCCACCCAGAGCTTGAGTTCTGCCTGCCGTTTCATCTCCACTGGCGCTCCAACTTGTACTTGTATAGGCTATCATTCATTACGCCGTTTTTATAATAAAGACAGTCCGTCACCTTTCATTCAATAAGGGTTAACAATTATTTTCAAGGCGTACGTGACAAAGTCAGTCTTATTTGTATATTCATATATACGATGTAAAACCTGTCACTTGACACGTAATTGTGTTTGTAGATCATGGCAAAGTATGTGGATGGGTGCTTGTGGGAAATTATAAAAAAAAAAATGGCTCTGAGCACTATGGGAGTCAACATCTTAGGTCATAAGTCCCCTAGAACTTAGAACTACTTAAACCTAACTAACCTAAGGACATCACACACACCCATGCCCGAGGCAGGATTCGAACCTGCGACCGTAGCAGTCCCGCGGTTCCGGACTGCAGCGCCAGAACCGCTAGACCACCGCGGCCGGCTGGGAAATTATAGCCACCTTACAATGGAAGTGAGACATGGACAAGTAACAGTTTTAAGAAGAAGAGAATATCAGCTTTTGAAATGCCGTGCTGCAGTAGAATGCTGAAGAATAGAATTATTAATGAAGAGTTTCTGAACAGAACTGGGGAGAAATGAAATTTATGGCGCAACCCGACTAGAAGAAGAGATCGGCTGGCAGGACACATTCTCAGACATCAAGGGATCACTGATTTAGTATTGAAGGGTAATGTGGGGTAAAAATCGTTGAGGGAGACCAAGAGATGAATGCAGTAAGCAGATTCAGAAGGGTGTAAGTTGCAGCAGTTATTCGAAGATGAAGAGGCTTTCTGAGCAGCATCGAACCAGTTTTCAGACTGAAGACCACAACAAGAACACTTTATTTGTAATCAGACGGGAGTCTGGTTGTGGGCGGGTGGGTTACTGTCAATTAATTTAAAACGGTAAGTTAGGAAGAAGAAAAGGACGAGAAGAAATGTAGATGTTAAGGTACACTACTGGCCATTAAAATTGCTACACCACGGAGATGACGTTCTACAGACGCGAAATTTAACCGACAGGAAGAAGATGTTGTGATATGCAAATGATTAGCTTTTCAGAGCATTCACACAAGGTTGGCGCCGGTGGCGACACCTACAACGTGCTCACATGAGGAAAGTTTCTAACCGATTTCTCATACACAAACAACAGTTGACCGGCGTTGCCTGGTGAAACGTTGTTGTGATGCCTCGTGTAAGGAGGAGAAATGCGTACCATAACGTTTCCGACTTTGATAAATGTCTTATTGTAGGCTATCGCGATTACGGTTTATCGTATCACGACATTGCTGCTCGAGTTGGTCGAGATCCAATGACTGTTAGCAGAATATGGAATCGGTGGGTTCAGGAGGGTAATACGGAACGCCGTGCTGGATCCCAACGGCCTCGTATCACTAGCAGTCGAGATGACACGCATCTTATCCGCATGGCTGTAACGGATCGTGCAGCCACGTCTCGATCCCCGAGTCTACAGATGGGGACGTTTGCAAGACAACAACCATCTCCACGAACAGTTCGACGACGTTTGCAGCAGCATGGACTATCTGCTCGGAGACCATGGCTGCGGTTACCCTTGACGCTGCATCACAGACCGGAGCGCCTGCGATGGTGTCCTCAACGACAAACCTGAGTGCACGAATGGCAAAACGTCGTTTTTTCGGATGAATGCAGGCTCTGTTTACAGCATCATGATGGTCGCATCAGTGTTTGGCGACATCGCGGTGAACGCACATTGGAAGCGTGTATTCGTCATCGCCATACTGGTGTATCACCCGGCGTGATGGTATGGGGTGCCATTGGTTACACGTCTCGGTCACCTCTTGTTCGCGGTGACGGCACTTTGAAGAGTGGACGTTACATTTAAGATGTGTTACGACTCTTGGCTCTACCCTTCATTCGGTCCCTGCGAAACCTTACATTTCAGCAGGATAATGCACGACTGCTTGTTGCAGGTCCTGTACGGGCTTTTCTGGATACAGAAAATGTTCGACTGCTGCTCTGGCCAGCACATTCACATTCTCCAGATCTCTCACCAATTGAAAACGTGTGGTCAATGATGGCCGAGCAACTGGCTCGTCACAATACGCCAGTCACTACCCTTGATGAACAGTGGTATCATGTTGAAGCTGCATGGGCAGCTGTACCTGTACACGCCATCCAAGCTCTGTTTGACTCAATGCCCAGGCGTATCAAGGCCGTTCGTTATTACGGCCAGAGGTGGTTGTCCTGGGTACTGATTTCTCCGAATCTATGGACCAAAATTGCGTGAAAATGTTATCACATGTCAGTTCTAGCATAATATATTTGTCCAGTGAATACCCGTTTATCATCTGCGTTTCTTCTTGGTGTAACAATTTTAATGGCCAGTAGTGTAGTTATAGTCAGAGCTTCACACGACTGGCACTTTGCGGACGTTGAGTTCCGTAGCGCGTTGTCGGCCGAGCAAGGAGTGAACCTGGTCCCTAGGGTTGTGCGCGAGAACCAGGGCACAGCCGAGCGGGGCAGAGTTTTTGCTTGCCGGACTGTGGCGGCGGCGGCGGCGGCGGCGACGGCGGCGGCGGGCCGAAGCGCTCCCACAGCTAGAGACGTCGCCAAACCGGTCCGGCACACACGTGCACACACACTCGCACACACGCCACCAACAGCCGCCCACCGGGCTGCGTGAGGCGCCGCTACACACGCTGCAGTTCAATACGCTGGCTCCTCTAGAATCTGTTTCACCACCAGCATCTAGACACGCTGTTTTTACAGTCCCGTTAGGCGAAAGGAAGGATGTGGTGGCTGAGCAGTAGCTAATATTTTGAACAGGATATCATTTCCTGTGAATGTTACCATGACACACTACACGTCCAACCAGATTTTTCTGTTTTAAATTCGTGTCAGAAGCACAAACACAAAAAAGAAATTACAAAACAAGTTAAACAAGTAAATCAAAGTAAACACGTCCTAGTATAGCGTAACATACGATTCGTGTCCACTCGTGTGGCCCTGTTCGCCATTGTAATCACATCGTCTGATTTCCGCTTGCACGAAGAAGGGGGATTCTTTCAACCTGGAGCTCATGGGCCGGTTTTTCCTTAGTCTTCCGAAATGGGTGGTTGGTCAACGTCGAGTAGACCTATCTCAAGGGTGAGTCGTTCCCATTATGCCGTGTGTTTCTTCAACACTTGCAGAGAAATTTGTAAAAGTCCTCATTGTTGTGAGTTGTTTGGAGGCAGTTGGAGGCGGTGTATGAAGTGTTAGCGGTGATCCTGTCCCAGTGCCGTGGGTAGGATTTCGGAAACTTTCCTGAAAGTATGAATTTTAAAATTTTTCCGGCGAATTGACTGTTCAAACAAATTTCGGTCTTGCAGCCGGTCGTCTTTCAATAGAGCTCATACTGTCTCAGATCTAGATAGCATACCTCAAGAACTTGCCCATCTAAAGACAGTATTCAGAGAAAATGGCAGATTAACAGGGCACTAACAGTTAAAACTAAGAAGCAGGAAGTGAATAAAGAGGAGAACATGCCGGAACAATCTTTAGCTTTTCTTCCTTTCCTTGGCAACACTTCGTTTAAAATAGCAAGAATCCTCCTAGAATTTCAGATAAAAGTGATTTTCCGCCCACCATCGAAGATTGCGGACCTTGTAGGATCAGTTAAGGACAATCTGTTACTTCGAAAGACCGGAATTTACAAGATACCGTGCCAATGTGGTATGGCTTACATAGGTCAAACCACACGCACCGTGAAAGAACGCTGCACTGAACATCAACGTTACACCCGCCTTCTGCAGCCAAGCAAGTCCGCTATTGCTGAACATTGTATTTCTACTGGACATTCAATGGAGTATGAGGAAACAATGATTTTGTCCACAGCAACGTCTTCCTGGGACTCCATTATTAAAGAATCCGTAGAAATACGACTGGTGGAAAATCTGTTAAACCGTGACAGCGGCTACCAGCTGGACCGTGCATGGAATCCCATCATCTCCACGATTTGCTCTAATCGAAGACGACAGAGTGCGTCGACGGCCGCGGCAAACAGCAACGCAGAGGGCGACTGAGTTCCGCTATTCCACCAGCGAGGGTGCTGCCGGAGGGCAGTGTGGTTCATCTATCAAGTTTTCGACGCATGCGCAGAGTAGTTACAGTACGCTATATATTGCGGAACGGAGGACGCTTTCGCCAGTCTGCGACGGCTCACCTGAAGCTGACTAGCCCGCATCTCGTGGTCGTGCGGTAGCGTTCTCGGTTCCCACGCCCGGGTTCCCGGGTTCGATTCCCGGCGGGGGTCAGGGATTTTCTCTGCCTCGTGATGGCTGGGTGTTATGTGCTGTCCTTAGGTTAGTTAGGTTTAAGTAGTTCTAAGTTCTAGGGGACTGATGACCATAGCTGTTAAGTCCCATAGTGCTCAGAGCCATTTGAACCATTTTTTTGAAGCTGACTGGCAGGTGCCCAGTTGAAACATCGTGCGAATGAACGACGACCGGCTGCAAGCCCGAAATTTGGTTGAACTTTCCTGAAAGTAGTTAAACAGCTACAGGGCTTTCCAGTGTAGGCTTTTGAGTAGTGAAGTTTAAAACTATCTTACAGGTTGTAATTGCAGTCGTATGGCATGAATGGCTGGAAGACTTTGTAAGTAGGCTGTTTATGTTTTCTTATTGGCAACGTTACGTAGCGCTCTGTATGAAAATCACTGGCTGTGCCGTGTGCAGTCTGTGGCTAGTTTGCATTGTTGTCTGCCATTGTAGTGTTGGGCAGCTGGATGTGAACAGTGCGTAGCGCTGCGCAGTTGGAGGTGAGCCGCCAGCAGTGGTGGATGTGGGGAGAGAAATGGCGGAGTTTTGAAATTTGTAAGACTGGATGTCATGAACTGCTATATATATTATGACTTTTGATGACTATTAAGGTAAATACATTGTTTGTTCTCTATTAAAATCTTTCATTTGCTAACTATGCCTATCAGTAGTTAGTGCCTTCCGTAGTTTGAATCTTTTATTTAGCTGGCAGTAGTGGCGCTCGCTGTACTGCAGTAGTTCGAGTAACGAAGATTTTTGGTGAGGTAAGTGATTTGTGAAACGTATTGGTTAATGTTAGTCAGGGCCATTCTTTTGTAGGGATTTTTGAAAGTCAGATTGCGTTGCGCTAAAAATATTGTATGTCAGTTTAAGCACAGTCATGTATAATTTTTCTAAGGGGACGTTTCAACTTCAAAGGACAAGTTCAGCCGCCTAATTGCAAATGTTTCTCCTGTCGCCCGCACCCGCAGGCATCTTTCCTTCGCGAGGGGTGAGAGTTGTATGGGTAAGTGTATCTTTTTAAGTGTAGGTGACTGTAACGTGTGTGTGTGTGTGTGTGTGTGTGTGTGTGTGTTGTCATGTTCGTGCTGGAATGTTGACAGAAGGGAGACGGTGAGACCCCGTGCCTGCTCTACGCAAACAGCACCGAAGGCGCCGCCGAGCCCTACGTCTCCGTCCCATGGCTGGATGACCATCAGCAGTGCCACATGTCCACACTTCACGAGACGCTGCAGAAATGTTTGGCATTTAATCCAGGACGCTGGTGCGAAGACTGGTGATCGGGAACGTCAGGCCATCATGTCTCCTCCCCTAGCCGTCAAATACTGGTAGCGAAAATTACATCCACCACCAGGTTTCGAACCATCTTACCCCTAAGTCGAATCTCGTAGGTTAAAGTGGTGCTGGTGATCCTTACGAGGTGTATTCAAGTTCTAAGGCCTCCGATTTTTTTTCTAATTAACTGCTCACCCGAAATCGATGAAACTGGCGTTACTTCTCGACGTAATCGCCCTGCAGACGTTCACATTTTTCACAACGCTGACGCCATGATTCCGTGGCAGCGGCGAAGGCTTCTTTAGGAGTCTGTTTTGACCACTGGAAAATCGCTGAGGAAATAGCAGCACGGCTGGTGAATGTGCGGCCACGGAGAGTGTCTTTCATTGTTGGAAAAAGCCAAAAGTCACTAGGAGCCAGGTCAGGTGAGTAGGGAGCATGAGGAATCACTTCAGAGTTGTTATCACGAAGAAACTGTTGCGTAACGTTAGCTCGATGTGCGGGTGCATTGTCTTGGTGAAACAGCACACGCGCAGCCCTTCTCGGACGTTTTTGTTGCAGTGCACGAAGGAATTTGTTCTTCAAAACATTTTCGTAGGATGCACCTGTTACCGTAGTGCCCTTTGGAACGCAATGGGTAAGAATTACGCCCTCGCTGTCCCAGAACATGGACACCATCATTTTTTCAGCACTGGCGGTTACCCGAAATTTTTTTGGTGGCGGTGAATCTGTGTGCTTCCATTGAGCTGACTGGCGCTTTGTTTCTGGATTGAAAAATGACATCCACGTCTCATCCATTGTCACAACCGACGAAAAGAAAGTCCCATTCGTGCTGTCGTTGCGCGTCAACATTGCTTGGCAACATGCCACACGGGCAGCCGTGTGGTCGTCCATCAGCATTCGTGGCACCCACCTGGATGACACTTTTCGCATTTTCAGGTCGTCATGCAGGATTGTGTGCACAGAACCCACAGAAATGCCAACTCTGGAGGCGATCTGTTCAACAGTCATTCGGCGATCCCCCAAAACAAATCTCTCCACTTTCTCGATCGTGTCGTCAGACCGGCTTGTGTGAGCCCGAGGTTGTTTCGGTTTGTTGTCACACGATGTTCTGCCTTCATTAAACTGTCGCACCCACGAACGCACTTTCGACACATCCATAACTCCATCAGCACATGTCTCCTTCAACTGTCGATGAATTTCAATTGGTTTCACACCACGCACATTCACAAAACGAGTGATTCCACGCTGTTCAAGTAAGGAAAACGTCGCCATTTCAAGTATTTAAAACAGTTCTCATTCTCGCCACTGGCGGTAAAATTCCATCTACCGGTCGGTGCTGCCATCTCTGAGACGTATTGACAATGAACGCGGCCTCATTTTAAAACAATGCACATGTTTCTATCTCTTTCCAGTCTGGAGAAAAAAAATCGGAGGCCTTAGGACTTGAATGCACCTCGTATTTACATCGATTTGTAGCAGAGCAGTCAATTAATCTAGGCCCGCCAATAAACGTCTCCAGTTTAATCTGTGGAGCAGTACGTTGCGTAACTTGGCCCGCACGCAGCACGTCGTCAAAAGGCTGCAGCCGTGAGTGCGACTTTATGCGCCGACACAGAAGGTCCAAGGCACGGACAAAAGACACGTTGCAATATGTGCACGTAGCATCACAACAAGGGGACCCCGAAGAGGGGAACGTCAACAGGAAATCTATTCCTGCTGGTCAAGATATGAGTATGGGGAGTTCCCTGCGAAATATGCTATTTCACTACTGGAACCCAGTACTATATACTGGACGGTGAATGTTCCAAAGAAATAATGAGGCAACCACCGAGAAGAAGGAAACACAGATAGTGGAGCACAACAGGTGACAGAGTCATAGAAGACAGAATCGAAGCCTGGAAAAAGTTTAACAGTCATAGAACATCCGAAAAACGAGAAGAATTAAACAGGATGCAGAAGACCACTTCGAAAATAAAAAGAGGTTACGGAAACAAAAGATTGAAAGTGTTAGCTGAGGACTTCAACAGAAACAACAAACGAAATTTTTACATAACATTCAGAGGAAATATAACAAGAGATCAACCTCTGAGCTTAAGCTTCAATAGGCAAGACGGAACATAGGAGATAAACCCCAGAAAGAACTGTGAAATATTAGTTCAAAACTTTGACAAATTACTGCAGAGTGTACATTTAGAGAAGCCAGAACATAATCTCGATTCCAACCCCCTAACACATGAGGGGATCACGAAAATAAAATCATTGAAAGCAACAGAGCAGCTGGAGAAGATGGACTGATTGCGGAAATTTGGAAATTAGACCACGAAAACAGTACACCCAAAATGCACAGACTCATCAAAAATATCTGGGAAACAAAGAAGATATCAGAAGAATGGAAGTCAGCCCCAATAAATCCTCTTCACAAGAAAAGAGACAAAACAGATCTTAACAACTACAGAGGGATTTCACTACTGCCATTGACAAACAAAATTCAGTCTAAAGCCCTTTTAAATCAGTAACGGCCTCAGGCAGATGCACAGACAAGAGAATAGCAAGAAGAGTTCAGGAAACGTAGATCATGCAGTGAACAGTGTGATGCCTGAGAACAATATTGAGAACAAGAATGTTCAGGAACACCACAACAACATTCATCGACTTCAAGAAGGCCCACGACGTCGTAGACAGAGAAACACTCTTTAACACAATGGAAGAAATGAAGAAGCACAACATATTCAGAAAGCTAATCTAGGAAACATTAACAAACGTAACATCCAAAATGTAGTTCACTGGAGAGAGCTCAGAACCATTAGAAATCAAGATAGGAGTCAGACAGGGAAATGACCTGTCATCCATTCTAATGAACTCGGTTTTGGAGAAAATGATCAGGACATGGGACAAATGGGTAAAGGTGGGGAGACACAGGGATACAAATGCCAACATAAAATGTCTGGCCTTATCTGATGATATTGCCACCATAAGAAAAATGCACAAAGAAACTCTAGAGACACTATAAATATGATCCAAAACGAGGCTACAAATCTCATATGAAGAAACGCAGAACATGGACACAAACCCCAGAGACAGACACCCACTGGTAACACAGTATGGAAAGATAACACAAGTAGAAAGTCTTAGATACCTGGGAGAGATTATACAGAAAACAGGACTGAGCTCGACATCCAATGAAGAAACGATCACAAAACTACAAAAAGCATGCAGGCTTACATGGAACCATTAAAACAAGAGAAGTATTTCCACCAATGCCAAATTAAGACACAATATAGTACAGTAGTCGTATCAGAGGCTTTATATGCCTCAGAAACAACCTTAGTCAAGGTAAGAATTAAAATCAAAGAGATGAAAAAAAAGAGACGAAAATAATATGAAAGATTTACAGGCCGGTTCAGAAAGAGGGGATCTGGATAAAGAGAGGACAAAAGAATTGTATGAGCAGACAGAGACGATCACAAACAACATTAGGGAAATAAGGGCAAAGTTCTTCGGACACATACATAGGATCAATGAAAACGGACTGACAAAGAAGATTTTTTATATAGTGACCGCTAATACAGTGAAAACCATCTGGGTAAAAGAAATCGTAGAAGACCTCAAGAAACTAAACATCTCCACAGAAGACAAGACAGACAGCGACAAATACAGAGAAAAAAATCAGAAAACAGAAATTTCAGTAAACTCCTAACGAGAATAAACCAAAAAAGAAGTGACCAGATGAGAGGAATGAGAAATACAGTGAATTTATGCCAGGTTTTTGGTAAGAAATAGGAAAGAGACCGAACAAATGCTATGAAAACTGTTGTGTTTCAGTGCTCTCCTTACGAGGGAATTAACGATAATACACTACTGGCCATTGAAATTGCTACACCAAGAAGAAATGCATATGATAAACGGGTATTTTACTAGAACTGACATGTGATTACATTTTCACGCAATTTACGTGCATAGATCCTGAGAAATCAGTACCCAGAACAACGACCTCTGGCCGTAATAACGGCCTTGACACGCCTGGGCATTGAGTCAAACAGAGCTTACGCATTCAAGGAAACGGTGCAATTTTCGAACACCTCTTGCAAATGTGTTCTGTTGTAGAAGTTACAAAATCACTGTCCTCACTATAACAGAGGAAAAGATGATCTTATTTTGTGTTTATTTCCTTTTGTTCTTTCTTTGTTTGTTGAAAGACATTATTTAGTGAAGAAAACGTAGGTCACTTATTGGTAACGACGCAATTCGAAAGCTTAGACTCTTTAACTTGTAACGTAGTACGGTAGGTTTTTGTTGCACTGCGCTTTGCAATAAACCAGCGGAGACCGCGAGACCAATAAATATATAACTAAACAGATAACTGTCTAACTCAATGACTATAATACTGTCCGCCAGATGCAAGAGGTGAGCCCAGAGTCCCACGTGCTAAAATCGCGCACGTAGGATCTGAGGCTCACCTACACCGACGTGAAGACTTCACTGGGGTTAGGATGATGAGGTGCGACAGGTCGATAGCTCTGTCGTTGCACATGCGATGCGATACATCTGGTGACGTCACATGTTCAACGTTTCTCATCCACTTTTGGGGTATTTAATTACTTTTGAGGTTCCGTATATCTTATATTAGATTACCTGTCTCAGCGTAATCTACGCCACTTCTGAGGTTTTTAAATGCGAATATATATATATATATATATATATATATATATATATATATATATATATATATATATACTCCTGGAAATTGAAATAAGAACACCGTGAATTCATTGTCCCAGGAAGGGGAAACTTTATTGACACATTCCTGGGGTCAGATACATCACATGATCACACTGACAGAACCACAGGCACATAGACACAGGCAACAGAGCATGCACAATGTCGGCACTAGTACAGTGTATATCCACCTTTCGCAGCAATGCAGGCCGCTATTCTCCCATGGAGACGATCGTAGAGATGCTGGATGTAGTCCTGTGGAACGGCTTGCCATGCCATTTCCACCTGGCGCCTCAGTTGGACCAGCGTTCGTGCTGGACGTGCAGACCGCGTGAGACGACGCTTCATCCAGTCCCAAACATGCTCAATGGGGGACAGATCCGGAGATCTTGCTGGCCAGGGTAGTTGACTTACACCTTCTAGAGCACTTTGGGTGGCACGGGATACATGCGGACGTGCATTGTCCTGTTGGAACAGCAAGTTCCCTTGCCGGTCTAGGAATGGTAGAACGATGGGTTCGATGACGGTTTGGATGTACCGTGCACTATTCAGTGTCCCCTCGACGATCACCAATGGTATACGGCCAGTGTAGGAGATCGCTCCCCACACCATGATGCCGGGTGTTGGCCCTGTATGCCTCGGTCGTATGCAGTCCTGATTGTGGCGCTCACCTGCACGGCGCCAAACACGCATACGACCATCATTGGCACCAAGGCAGAAGCGACTCTCATCGCTGAAGATGACACGTCTCCATTCATCCCTCCATTCA
Organism: Schistocerca cancellata; assembly: GCF_023864275.1. Taxonomy (NCBI): domain Eukaryota; kingdom Metazoa; phylum Arthropoda; class Insecta; order Orthoptera; family Acrididae; genus Schistocerca; species Schistocerca cancellata. Next base: position 557,558,879 of record NC_064631.1, on the reverse strand, counting down.
CGCCTGTCGCGACACCACTGGAGGCGGGCTGCACGATGTTGGGGCGTGAGCGGAAGACGGCCTAACGGTGTGCGGGACCGTAGCCCAGCTTCATGGAGACGGTTGCGAATGGTCCTCGCCGATACCCCAGGAGCAACAGTGTCCCTAATTTGCTGGGAAGTGGCGGTGCGGTCCCCTACGGCACTGCGTAGGATCCTACGGTCTTGGCGTGCATCCGTGCGTCGCTGCGGTCCGGTCCCAGGTCGACGGGCACGTGCACCTTCCGCCGACCACTGGCGACAACATCGATGTACTGTGGAGACCTCACGCCTCACGTGTTGAGCAATGCGGCGGTACGTCCACCCGGCCTCCCGCATGCCCACAATACGCCCTCGCTCAAAGTCCGTCAACTGCACATACGGTTCACGTCCACGCTGTCGCGGCATGCTACCAGTGTTAAAGACTGCGATGGAGCTCCGTATGCCACGGCAAACTGGCTGACACTGACGGCGGCGGTGCACAAATGCTGCGCAGCTAGCGCCATTCGACGGCCAACACCGCGGTTCCTGGTGTGTCCGCTGTGCCGTGCGTGTGATCATTGCTTGTACAGCCCTCTCGCAGTGTCCGGAGCAAGTATGGTGGGTCTGACACACTGGTGTCAATGTGTTCTTTTTTTCCATTTCCTATATATATATATATATATATATATATATATATATATATATATATATATATATATAGGGTTATTACAAATGATTGAAGCGATTTCACAGCTCTACAATAACTTTATTATTTGAGATATTTTCACAATGCTTTGCACACACATACAAAAACTCAAATAGTTTTTTTAGGCATTCACAAATGTTCGATTGTGCCCCTTTAGTGATTCGGCAGACATCAAGCCGATAATCAAGTTCATCCCACACTTGGCGCAGCATGTCCCCATCAATGAGTTCGAAAGTATCGTTGATGCGAGCTCGCAGTTCTGGCACGTTTCTTGGTAGAAGAGGTTTAAATACTGAATCTTTCACATAACCCCACAGAAAGAAATCGCATGGGGTTAAGTCGGGAGAGTGTGGAGGCCATGACATGAATTGCTGATCATGATCACCATGACCGATCCATCGGTTTTCCAATCTGCTGTTTAAGAAATGCCGAACATCATGATGGAAGTGCGGTGGAGCACCATCCTGTTGAAAGATGAAGTCGGCGCTGTCGGTCTCCAGTTATGGCATGAGCCACGCGTGAAAGTTGCCCGCACGCGTTCAATCGTTTCTTCGCTCTCTGCAGGCCGACCCGTTGATTTCCCATTACAGAGGCATCCAGAAGCTTTAAACTGCGCATACCATCGCCGAATGGAGTTAGCAGTTGGTGGATCTTTGTTGAACTTCGTCCTGAAGTGTCGTTGCACTGTTATGACTGTCTGATGTGAGTGCATTTCAAGCACGAGATACGCTTTCTCGGCTCCTGTCGCCATTTTGTCTCACTGCGCTCTCGAGCGCTCTGGCGGCAGAAACCTGAAGTGCGGCTTCAGCCGAACACAACTTTATGAGTTTTTCTACGTATCTGTAGTGTGTCGTGACCATATGTCAATGAATGGAGCTACAGTGAATTTATGAAATCGCTTCAATCATTTGTAATAGCCCTGTAAATATATATGGGGTGATTCCATCGGGGTGATTTCATGGTTAACCGCTAGCATCGCGGGGAAGTAATTTTTTACGTGGTTGTTATTAGTGGCAAGCACTCGCGCTATCATGCAGCAGCGCGTAACGTATCTGAAAGGTTAGGCAACACTGTTAATAATTACACGATTTAGCCACAGAAATTACAGATGTGACGTATCATATGGTTTAAAGATCTAATACGAAATTACACTGTAAGGAGGGCAGTATGTGTGCTGCCACTGAAATTTACTTATGCTTCTCACTGCATAAAAGCACTTCGTCTTCAGGCCACAAGTGGCCGATCGGGACCATCCGACCGCCAGATCATCCTCAGTGAGGGGCGTATGGTCAGCACACTACTCTCTCGATCGTTATGATGGTTTTCTCTGACCGGAGCCGCTACTATTCGGTCGAGTAGCTCCTCAATTGGCATCACGAGGCTGAGTGCAACCCCGAAAAATGGCGAATGCGCATGGCGGCCCGGATGGTAACCCATCCAAGGACCGGCCACCCTCGACAGCGCTTAACTTTGGTGATCTGGCGGGAACCAGTGTATCCACTGCGGCTAGGCCGTTGCCCTTCTCACTGTGTATCAGTCACATAACGTTGTGGTTAAGTATCAAAGAAGTTACATTATTTCAGTTAAATGTTTGAAATTTAAAAAAAGGTTACGAAATCAGAATCATAGCAAATAGAAAACTCATTGGAACAGTTATATAATATTGTGCGGTTTCTACAATATGATCCGGCGTAAATCCCGGGAACCTATCAAGCAGATGCAGCGCCGGGAAAGCCTCAAACAGCACAGTTATATACATTATTGCGCTATTGTGGTACAGTGACGACGAGGATTTTTTTTTTAAATTGGACATTTAGTAACTGATCACACTACTACTGTAAGTCACACAGTTTTTGTTTAATAAACTTAAGATTTACTTGGGAGTATTCCATTCTAATTATGCTATTAGAAAGAAATTTTTTACAGTGGAATTATGTGTGTTAGGTATTGTATTACGATTTTACGTAAAACATATAGTGCCAATGATAGATTACTTTTGTCTTAATTTCCGCATATTGGAGCAGATACAACAAACCCTTCTGTGAAGTCATGAAGGTACGACTGCCGCCCGAGAGATGCAGATCAACAGACACGTTGATTTTGCTTACAGTACTAATGTAAATAGAGAGTGGCTCCTGAGTGGCAAAGTCGTGGGAAATTATTCTTGAAATAAGGCCACAGTAATATGCTAATCAGTTTCTTTTTCTTGCAATTACTTCCAGTGAACTATCACTGAATAATATAACAGGGGGTCTATGTCGTTGTTCCATTTCCTATCACCACAAATTATTACACCCTGATATTTATATGACATGATTGATTCCAATTGCGTTTCATTGACAGGCTAGTCACAGTATATAAAGTATTTCTCGTTTTGTGAAGCGTACAATTTCATGTTTCTGATTTAAAATGATGTGCCATTCTTGCAACAGTTTGAAATTGATTGAATATTGGTATAGCTTTTTTCAGTCAGTATTTTATATTACAGACAACCGCGAATATCTGACGTTGCCACTAATATTGCCAGGTCATTAACACACTCCCCTGGGGCACGCTTGAAGTTACTTTTACATCTGTCGATGTCTCTCCATCCGAGACAACAGGCTGCGTCCTTCTTATCAAGAAATTCTCAATCCAGTCCCAATGTTCTGTTGATACCTATACGGCAGTAATTTCCATAATAAACGTGTTGTGGTACTGAGACAAATGCTTTTCTGCAGTCAAGAAATACTGCATCTATCTGACTACCTTGATCCGCGGCTTTCAGGATCTGATATGAGGAAGACACAACTAAAGTTTCGCAAGACAGATGCATTCGGAAACTGTTGTTGGAATAAAAGGGACTGGGAGAAATGGGCTAATGTGTGCAAATTTTGCAACAATTTTCAAATTACTAAAACTAAACTATATTTTAAACTTTATACTAGATAAATATTTTAATTACACAAGACAGCCTTACTTTTTCCAAACTCAAAATTCATGTCTCACCAAATAAAAACAGCCAACGCTATGACAGGCTACGACACTAACATCACGAAAAAAATTAGAATTCACTTTTAGCGAGTTTTAAAATACAAAATGCAGAATAACAACACTGTCTTAATGATGAAGACTTACTTCTTGTGGCAGCTAATAGTCTTATGCCCAAGATAAGAGCAACAGCTTAATTACAGACGTTATAATAAATATCAGAAAAAACATAAATAAGATTCCACTAACAGAAAATTAAACTGTAGAACCGATACTTTACGCTGAACCGTGTAATTGCTGCTGAGATGACACAACATACACTACTGGACATTAAAATTGCTACACCACGAAGATGGCGTGCTACAGACGCGAAATTCTACCGACAGGAAGAAGATGCTGTGATATGAAAATGATTAGCTTTTCAGAACATTCACACAAGGTTGGCGCCGGTGGCGACACCTACAATGTGCTGACGTGAGGAAAGTTTCCAACCGATTTCTCGTACACAAACAGCAGTCGACCGGCGTCGCCTGGTGAAACGTTGTTGTGATGCCTCGTGTAAGGAGGAGAAATGCGTACCATCACGCTTCCGACTTGGATAAAGGTCGGATTGTAGCCTATCGCGATTGCGGTTTATCGTATCACGACATTGATGCTCGCATTGGTCGAGATCCAATGACTGTTGGCAGAATATGGAATCGGTAGGTTCAGGAGGGTAATACGGAACGCCGTGCTGGATCCCAACGGCCTCGTAACGCTAGCAATCGAGATGACAGGCATTTTATCCGCATAGCTGTAACGGATCGTGCAGCCACCTCTCGATCCCTGAGTCAACAGATGGGGACGTTTGCAAGAGAACAACCATCTGCACGAACAGTTCGACGACGTTCGCAGCAGCATGGACTATCAGCTCGGAGACCATGGCTGCGATTACCCTTGACGCTGCTTCATAGACAGGAGCGCCTGCGATGCTGTACTCAACGACGAACCTGGGTGCATGAATGGCAAAACGTCATTTTTTCGGATGAATCCAGGTTCTGTTTGCAACATCATGATGGTCGCATCCGTGTTTGGCGACATCGCGGTTAACGCACACTGGAAGCGTGTATTCGTCATCACCATACTGGCGTATCACCCGGCGTGATGGTATGGGGTGCCATTGGTTACACGTCTCAGTCACCTCTTGTTCGCATTGGCGGCACTTTTAACAGTGGACGTTACATTTCAGATGTTTTGCGACCCTTGGCTCTACCCTTCATTCGATCCCTGCGAAACCCTACATTTCAGCAGGATAATGCACGACCGCATGTTGCAGGTTCTGTACGGGCGTTTCTGGATACAGAAAATATTCGACTGCTGCCCTGGCCAGCACATTCAAATTCTCCAGATCTCTCACCAATTGACAACGTCTGGTCAATGGTGGCCGACCAAATGGCTCGTCACAATACGCCAGTCACTACTCTCGGTGAACTGTGGTATCGTGTTGAAGCTGCATGGGCAGCTGTATCTGTACACGCCATCCAAGCTCTGTTTGACTCAATGCCCAGGCGTATCAAGGCCGTTATTACGGCCAGAGGTGGTTGTTCTGGGTACTGATTTCTCAGGATCTATGCACGTAAATTGCGTGAAGCCCAGGCGTATCAAGGCCGTTCTTACGACCAGAGGTGGTTGTTCTGGGTACTGATTTCTCAGGATCTATGCACGTAAATTGCGTGAAAATGTAATTACATGTCAGTTCTAGTATAATATATTTGTCCAATGAATACCCGTGTATCATCTGCATTTCTTCTTGGTGTAGCAATTTTAATGGTCAGTAGTGTAAATCACTCGATTAATCAGATCACTTACGAAAAAAAGAACCGATTCGAGACCTATGTGACTGCCACGAAAGGATCCCAACGACGTTCTATGGTTGCATCGATGAAAGCGCCAAATCAGTCAGTGCTTCTCGCTCGAACACAAACACGCCCTTTCTCGCCGGAAGACTCGCCACAGTAGGCGCGTACCAGTCCACCTCTGTCGAGGAGATGAGCACAGCATCCTCTGTATCACCCAGTAATCTGGCCTTGAAATTCACGTTGAGTTAAACGATGTCGTGCCCATCACTGCACGGAATGCATGCTTGTTAGTATGCAATATGTCATTCTGTTCGAGACACCTCGTAAGTTGCTGATGGACCTCCCAGGTTGTACGGACGTTGTACATCAAACAGTTTTGCTCCTAACATTTCGTCTAGGGCTCCAATGGACACCTTCAGATGTGCTCCTATTTCGATGAGTCTTCTTGGCTGACGTATAGGGCGTCGGAGAGCGACTTAAATGCCATGAAAATACATTTTTGATTTGGTCACACGGTGCAAAGCCTTAAGAATAATTATTTCAATATCTGAATAATATAAATCCAAATATACAGTAATATGGAACTGCAAAATGACAACGGAATATTATTCTTGAATATTTTGAGTGTGATTGAGTGCGGTGGAAGGTTGAAACATAGTTTTTTTTCTGAAAATCGCGGTTGCAGACATAAGCTTACATAAGCACCCCGACAACGATCCACAACGTAAAAAGGGCCCCCTTGAAAGTGTTGTCGACAGAGCCAAAAGAACGCAAGTACCGGAACGCCCACTCGAAGAAGTAATTCAACTGAGGCAAGATTTCCAGAGAAGTACTTGTTCAAGAAAAGAAGTAGAGTTCGGCGACCAAGTAACAATAGACCGATGGACAAGGATGAAACACGATGGGAGAATACAGTTTTTATCCCTTCTATTAAAAACGTAACATGTCGGGTTCGTAAGATTTTACAGAAACATAACATCAGACCGGTTTTTAGGTCAGCAAAGAAAATACAGAATGTCAAGCCCACAGATCTGTGAAGGATAAACGCCCTTATCTGCCGGTGTGCGAATTATGTGGGATCCCATGTTCGTGTGGTAAGATCTGAACGTAAACTACAAAGAGGGTCGTGAATACACGTCTGGAAGAACACAAAAGCTATTATCGACCAGGAAAAGTAAAAAAAAAAAAAAAAAAAAATGGTTCTGAGCACTATGCACTAACTAACCTAAGGACATCACACACTTGCATGCCCGAGGCAGGATTCGAACCTGCGACCGTAGCGGTCGCCCGGCTCCAGACTGTAGCGCCTAGAACCGCACGGCCACTCAGGCCGGCAGGAAAAGTAAAAATCCAGCTATAACAAAACATGCTTTTCAGTTAGTGAATCATTTTGTTTCCCTAAATCAGAATTTTATCAACTATGTCAAGCCATTACCCGCTGCTATATAGAGAACCCATCAAATACATAAACATGGGGCCAGTTTTAACAGAAAGGAAAATTTAATGAAACTGGGTTACACAGGGTGAATCCGTGATGATATTACAAACTTTCACGGATGGTGGAGAAGAGCAAAGATATCAAATTCATGTTGTAGACTCTAGTCCAGAAACGACCGAGTCAAAAGTTATAAGTGAAAATCGGTGAAAGTGAATCTCTTCTACTGCAAGCTCTTTGCTTTCCATATTTCACCAAAACACGAACAAAGTGTCCAGTAAACATGGACTCTAAACTGCGTACCTTTAAGAGCTATGAGCACTTGTTCGTCTCTGGTACTGCGAAATATATCTCTTATACTGAATAAAAGTGTTCATAGCTCTTGAGGTGCGCATGTTTACTACGAAGTTCAAAAATGGTTCAAATGACTCTGAGCACTATGGAACTTAACATCTGAGGTCATCAGTCCGCTAGAACTTAGAACTACATAACCTAACTAACCTAAGGACATCACACACATCCATGGCCGAAGCAGGATGCGAGCTTGCGACCGTATCGGTCGCGCGGTTCCAGACTGAAGCGCCTAGAACCGCTCGGCCACAGCGGCCGGCTACTACGAAGTTTTTCCTTGTGTTTGGTCCTTACTATCTTGTCCCAAAATATGGTAGGGAAAGAGCTTGCAGTAGCAGAGGTCCACTGCCAAATGTATCAGAAGGCTTTTCGTTTATAGCTTTCGACTCGTTCGTTTCGGACTAGTGTCCCTTTCGTCAAACTGGTACATTTACCCTTTTCCATCATCCTTGAAAGTTTTTAACATCCTTACGGAATCTGCTGTATCGACTGAACAAGACACAGCCAGGGAAAAAGCACCACAGACGCAAAGACTCGAGCTGGTGCCAGAGCCATAGAGAATCGCCACTTGCGCGAGTTCCATCAGCGCCACGGACGGCGCTGAGGATCAAGACATCGACTTCGCCTCGACCAGTCGTCAGTCGAGTACAACCCGCCAGTGACCGGACGACAACGGACAGAAGCCTAGTCGGAAGACAGAAGAGCAGCTGTCGCCCACTTGGTTATAGATCATCGTCCAGGGCTGACTTACACAGGGAAAGTCGTTTAGTGAAGTCTTAGACGTGAACAGACAGTTATAAATTGCATTTGCTATATACTGTGAAGTTTACCTCCGATATTTTGCGCTTCGCCATTGAGGGCCGTGTTGTGTTATATTACATGCAGTGTTGCAGACTTCATTATTCAACAAGTCACCAAGATACGTAAACCCTTTAACTCATTCGTGTGACTATGTTACTAATTTGTTGGACTGTTGTAGAACCCTCGTTCTCCTATCCTGTTACCTGACCCTGGGGCATACTGAGTAACAGGGGCAGGGAGAAATTGTCTCAGCGGTGTACTGCAGCAGAAGCCGTTTCACGAACTCACAAACTCGGCCTACCGTAACAACAGTGGTAACTTGGCCTCCACAGCAGTAGCGACGAGGACTTTACGAAAATGACGTCGAGGGTTTACAAAAGAAGCACCCTGTATATGGACAGTAGCTTTGCATGTCGATAAATAAGATTTGACTTCAACACAGACATCTGAGCAGGGTTGTATCTGCTGTCAGTCGGCAAGACTGACTTGGTTAGTGGAACCAGGAGCTGCTCTGTAGATGCCGCATTTAGCTCTGAACGAAAATTCAGAGGAATTAAAAAAAAAAAAAAAAAAAACGTTGGGTACGACCATTCAACTAGGACGGCCGTTCGTGAATGCCCACACTGATAGGTTTGAGCTCAGAATACACTCTCTGATCAAAAGTATCGTATGTTACGTAAATTGGAGGTGGCGCTGTGGATGAGTGCTTGTAAGGTGCGAAATTAGAGCCACCTTACAGCCTAGGAAGCTGTTTTCTCGGATAGGTTGACAACATTCAAGAAAATCATATTCATGGTGTTGGACATTGGGATCTGGACCGAAGTAGGCGTTCCAACTCACAGCAAAGGTGTTCCGTTGGGTTCAGATTGTGATTCTCGGCAGAGCAGTCCATTTCAGGCATTGCCCAGAAACCATTCTCACAAATGCTGCTTTATGAGAGGGTGCAGTGTTATGCTCACACAGTCATTGTCATCCAACTGTGCAAAGTACACAATACTGAAACATCTGTTTACATCGATCTGGACTTAGCGTATTCTTAACTGCAATAAGGATGACCACACACTGACTAGGAAAAATACTCTCTCCCCCTACAGTAACACCAACTTCCCCGTAGTTCAGCGCTGGTACCACACATGAAGGCAACTAACTTTTTCGAGGCATTCGAATGGTTCAAATAGTTCTAAGCACTATTGGACTTAACATCTGTGGTCATCAGTCCCCTAGACTTACAACTACTTAAACCTAACTAACCAAAGGACATCACACACATCCATGCCCGAGGCAGGATTCGAACCTGCGACCATAGCAGCTATGCGGTTCTGGACTGAAGCGCGTAGAACCACTCGGTCACATGGGCCGGCTCCAGGCATTCGTCAAATCCAAACCCTTCCATCGCATTGACACAACGTATAGCGTGATTCATCACTCCAAATCAGTCGTTTCTAGTCATCCACTGCCCTGTTGCGTCGCTCTTTACACCATCCCAAGCGTCGCTTAGCGGTGACTGCAGAAATGTGTGGCTTATGAGGAGCTGCTCGATCGTTGCACCAATTCTTTTAAATGTCTACGCACGGTCATTGTGCTCGCTGGTAGCACATTGTAAATTACAAGTGATTCCTTTGTCTGATTTCATGTGATTTCTTGGAACTTCCACAATGATCGACTCCGTCCGCTGCTCGTGGTCTAGTGGCCAGTGTTGCTGCCTCTGGATCACAGGTTCCCCGGGTTCGATTCCTTGTCGGGTTGGGGATTTTCTCTGCCCGGGGACTGGGTGTTTGTGTTGTCTTCATCATTTCATCATCATCATTCGTGATAGCGGTCAGATTGGATTCCGTAAAAAATTGGACTGTGAAAAAATTGGGACTTTGTACGGGCACTGATGACTGAGCAGTGGAGCGCCCCACAAATGGAACATCATCACAATGCTCGATAGTCCCTGCCCATCAGTACATGAGGTATGCCTGGTCCTGGTTTGTCTGTCGTTATTCCTTCATATTCACACCTCGTGAGGACATCGCTAACAGTCGGTTTGGGCGGCTTTCTATGGTCTTAAATGTCCCAGATGTTTCTGTTGCTCGGGTAAAATCCAAGGACTATTGCGCATTCGAAGCGGCTGAGCTCTTCTGACTGACCCATTCTCCTGATATTGCTTCTCTATCGACAAAGCAACACTCCCCATCTCCTTTTGTAACGACGGATTCTCGTGTTGTAGCACGTAGTGATCAATTCCAGATTACATAGGGGTGTCTGGGTACTTTTGGTCAGGTAGTTTATGTTTTCAAATTCTACGATAGATGGATATGAAAGATTTTGGGCCGGCCGCTGTGACCGAGTGATTCTAGGCGTTTCGGTCCAGAACCGTACTGCTGCTACGGTCGCAGGTTCGAACCCTATCTCGGGCATGGATGTGTGTGAAGTCCTTAGGTTAGTTATGTTTAAGTAGTTCTAAGTCTAGGGGCATGACCTCAGATGTTAAGGGGCTCCGGAAAGGCTCAAAATCATGAAAAGTTCAATTTTTTACTTTTTTGCCTTTTCTGAATCTGCAGACTATTACCTTTTAATAGATATATAATTTATTCAATTCCGAAGACTACAACTATTTTTAATTTTTTTTAAATGTGTTCTACATGGGCGTGACCCACTGTGGCGCTGTTAAACTGCTGTCAAATGGTGTTATTATTAACGTCCGTGTTCATCAGGTACATTTTAGTGATGTGAGATAAAGTATGTGTTTTGGCTAACCTGTGATGGTTCAATATATATCGCTGGTGTGATTGTCGATTGTTTCATGTTTATTTACTCTGTCGTTATCTCGAAAATATTCTTAATTAATTCTGTTTCTTGAGTCTCTGTTTTGTTGAAGTATAATAATGAGTAAAAGTAAAGTTATTAGAAATCCTCTAAAGGCTTTTAAGAAAAGGAGAAATGTTGGAAAGCCAAAAGTATGTGTTATTACTGTAAATAATAACATTCTAACATGGTACGAGCGATGCTTGCTTTAGACAAGGAACGCCTTCGGGCTGCAGACAGGGCTGTAAAGAGCCTAGAAATACAAGCAAGAGTAAACAGGAGGAGGAACAAGAGGAAGCTGGAGGAGGAGTTTGCAGAGGATGAAGATAATCCATCCTATGGACCTGGAATGCACTAAAAAGTTAATCCAATCTTTGTCGCTCGATTCCCAAAACTTTTATTTTCTCATATTAATTACATGCTTTCTAAGGATCTTCCAAACATATTTGTTTCAAACTTTCATTAAATGTTACACAGTACCTTCTGCATAATTTAACACAGCCTTTTTCCAAAAAACTGTATATTTTTGAATATATAAATAAAAAATTGCAAAAAAAATTTGTGAATTTTCATTACAATTGAAAAAAAAATCATCTTTAATAACTGAACTAAAATTTTGTAAAATCCCTTTGTTAAGTTGTAGCCCATATTCCAATAAATAATCTGTAAAAAGTTCAACTTCCTACCTCAAATACTTTGTGAGGAAAGATGTAATTTATAAGCGTTATTTTAACATTGCAAGTATAGGGCATTCCGGAGCCCCTTAAGCCCCATGGTGCTCAGAGCCATTTGAACCATTTTGAATTTGAAAGATTTTGGACTTTAGTGGATCAGTTCTGATACCCTTTTTGTGAACGGATGTAGCCCGTGCCTTCTGCCAGCATTACTGCGTGTGAGGTGCACGTTTGTTCTGTTAGTGCTCTGTAGCAGTAGCGGAGAAGCCGTTGTGTGGGAGTGCCAGCCAGCGGCAGGCCTTTGTGGCGGGGCGAGTGATTGGCGACGGGTGCAGCCGGCTGCTTCGGAGTCGCGTCGCGGCCGCTGGAGATGGTATCAGGTGCCGCGCGCAGATGCCGCCCCGCCACCAGCGGCGCCCGCGCCTTCTGACGGGTGGCGCTACGCCGCTCATTTGCATCGACGCCTCCTGGCTACCAACCGCAACCACTGCGGGAGTGTCGCGGTGAGCCAGAGAGGGCGCAGGTTTAAAGCCCTCGCCGCTCAGCTGTATGCGGTGCACAGTGCGTCCAGACCTCCGCATAAGACGGCGGGCCGTGGTACAACGCGCAGCGGCAAGGTTCAAAATGGTTCAAATGGCTCTGAGCACTATGGGACTTAACATCTGCGGTCATCGAGTAACGCCGGAAATGCATATCCTCCTATTTCCATTTATTGTACTATAAATTTGTTTTCCTTATTTTTGTTACCTGAATATATAACATTTCTGTGTCTTCGTATATTGTAATTGTTTTACTATTTCTATATATATATTTATGCATTTATGCCGATGTATAATTGGTTTGTTTCGTAAATATTATTTGTATTTTTACGCTGGGTCTTGCCTAGGGAAAACTGCTATCGAACGATTACATCGATAGGTCGTGTGAAGAATCAAAGTGTGTAGGAGCTTTGGTAGTGTTAACTCTGTCGCGTGGAGCGCGGGCTGAGCAGAGAGAGAGTCTGGCTGGGGTAGTGCAGTGGAGCAGGTGTGTTGTGTGACGCTCCCGCGAGTTGCCGCGCTTTCGGGGTTTGGCAGCATGTAATTGCGCTCGACTCGCGATGATGGTTTCTGACATGGTGTCGCGGACGGGAAGCATTAGCTGGCGCACATCAAGAGCCCGTTTCGCCTGGTGACCGTGTCGAGAAGAAGGCGCGCCAACATCCAGCTTCTGCAACAGCGACGGCCGACAATGAGTGACTGTCGCCACCTCCTCGATCGACGGCTTCAAACCTTCAATCAACCAACAAGGAAGACTGGAAGCACGTAAAGTTTTAGAACTGTATGGCAGACCTCAGCTTTTCAAACTGTACCATTTTCGTAACTATAATTACTGCAACTTAGCGTGAACATTTGTTGCTCATTGTCCCAATTGCATTACCAAGCAGGGTCCCTTCCTTTTCCGGAATGAACCCGAGTGTCGTTGAAATTCAAACGCCAGCATTAAAGTACTATAATTCGATTTCAATGCTTTAATTTCAAAGTTCAGTTAAAGTATTCATAGCTGGCCACAATATTTAGATTACACAAGCACAAATTAACAGTGCGTGTTTTGTTATCGTATTTCAGCTTACCTGTGACTGCAGCTCAGCTTGGTACGTACTAAATGTTACTATTGTTCAGAATCATTTAATTCAAGTTCAAAGTTAAATCTCTTATTTCTAAATTGCGTAGATTCAAGTAGCTTTTGAAATGATTGTTGAGGTAGTCCAAGACTAACCGTGTTTTACTGAATTTCGACGTGCTTCAGAAAGAAAGCTCACTATTAACTTCAGTCACTAAATTAACTTTCGATTTTCCTGTTTTATTAATTCTTTTGCTAAATTAAGTCAGAGTGTAGCGAAATTTATTACTTCTGACAAACTTTCAGTTTTCACACTACACGTTTCAACCTTCAGTTGCCACACTTCTAGTGCTAATTATATGTGTAATAACCTTTCTTTTTCAGTTACTACAGTAATTGTCCTTAGGACTGGCGACCGTAATTTCCCACAAATCTCAAATATCTGATTAACGGTAGTTAATTGTTAACGTAACGACCGCACATTTACTTTCTTTATTAACTTTACCCCTTTTCAAAATTAATTTCCACCTGTTTCATTAGCATTTTTCCTTTCATTTAGATGTAACCCTTTCCTCCCTCTTTACCGACAGATTAACTTCGGTCACGATTGCTTTTCCCAAATTTCCATTAGGTACACGCGGTTTAATTTTTCACTGTCATTAAGGTCGATAAGTGAGGGGGAAGTTACAATCAGACCCCTAGAACTTAGAACTACTTAAACCTAACTAACCTAAGGACATCACACACATCCAGGCCCGAGGCAGGATTCGAACCTGCGACCATAGCAGTCGCGCGGTTCCGGACTGAGCGCCTAGAGCCGCGAGACCACCGCGGCCGGCGTAGCGGCAAGGAGCAGCGTACCACGTGACATTCCAGCCAATAGCGTCTATCTGTATCGGGTGTGTGCAGAACATTCAGCGTTGATTTTCATTTTAGTTTCCGTATGGTGAGATTACTTAGCTACTGTGCCAAATTCAGAAGAACGCAAAATCCCCAAGACTGGCTAAGTTTCACGGAAGCTCGAAATTTATAGCTGACGTCAATGGTTGGTTGGTTGGTTTAAAGATTAAAGGGACCAAACTGCAAAGGTCATCGGTCCCTTGTTTCATAAACACACAGAGCAGATTTAAACCATCCACCAGTCAGGCTGAGCACTAAAAAAAAAAAAAAAAAAAAAAAAAAAAATTCCGGAGGAAGAAAAGCCGAAAGCCGCAAGGTCAACGGCAAGGCAACATGGAAAATGGAGCACAGCGACAAAAACAACATATAGAAGAAAGGCACCAGGAATTATAATTGTACAGCAGAAAACCGTGACTGGCTGATCACTAAAATAAAAGGATGAGCCAGCCACTCTGCAACACGTTGAAACCTCCAGCCTAAAAGAAGAGGGTGGAGCCGAATTACAACACAAAACTAAGTAAAAGATACAGCACAAAAGAGGGCGACGCATTAAAATTAGATGGACCTATAAAAGCCGCTTGCGCGAATAAAACTTAAAAACCGATCTGCCATAGAGACATTGTCACCTAAAAGAGATGATAAATCACCTAGGAGATTAAAAGTTCGTCTGAGAGCGGTAGAAGGAGGACGTTCCAACAACATATGGGCCACCGTCATGTTTGCACCACAGCGACAATGAGGGGGGTCCTCTCGACGCAGCAGATGACAATGCGTCAGCCAGAGAACAACAGAATCCCTGCGAGAGGCCCGCATGGAGGACAGTCGTGGTCTCCTTTACTCGCCGCAGCTCGTTGGGTGCAGACAGAGTGCGCCATTCGTCTCCCCACATCCCAAAGATCCGACGGCGCAACACCGATTGGAGATCAGTTGCCAGTAGGCCGATCTCCAGTGTCAGTTTGCGGGTAGCCTCTTTGGCTAACTTGTCGGCGAGTTCGTTTCCCGCTATCCCAACGTGTCCCGGGGTCCATACGAACACCACCGAAAGTCCACGCTGTGCAAGAGCGTGAACGGACTCCTGGATGGCAACAACAATGGCATGGCGTGGGTAGCACTGGTCAAGAGCCTGCAGACTACTGAGAGAGTCACTGCAAATGACGAAGGACTCTCCAGTGCTGGTACGAATACGCTCAAGGGCACGAAAAATGGCTGTCAGCTCTGCGGTGTAAACACTGCAGCCTTCCGGCAAGGAGCGCTGGTCTACATAGTCCGCATGAGCATAAGCGTACCCCAGACGGCCATCAACCATCGAGCCATCGGTATAGATAATCTCCGAGTCACGGGATACGTCTAGGAGAGCAAGAAATTGGCGGCGCAAGACTACAGGAGGAACTGAACCTTTTTGCCATCGTGAGAGGTCCGGCCGAAGCTGCGGCCGACGAATATACCGAGGTAGGGTATGTGGGTGGACCTGGAAAGCAGATGGAAGAGGCAAAGACTCGAGTTCACTAAGGAGGGGCCGGCCGCGGTGGTCTAGCGGTTCTGGCGCTGCAGTCCGGAACTGCAGGACTGCTACGGTCGCAGGTTCGAATCCTACCTCGGGCATGGGTGTGTGTGATGTCCTTAGGTTAGTTAGGTTTAAGTAGTTCTAAGTTATAGGGGACTTATGACCTAAGATGTTGAGTCCCATAGTGCTCAGAGCCATTTGAACCATTTGAACCACTAAGGAGGGACCAAAACACGGATCCCAATTGTATGTCCTGATCGCGGACGCCGGTGCGGGATGTGGACTCCCGCATGAGCGAAAAGGCGACGGTAGTTAGGGTGACGGGGCGAAACATTGTCTCAAAATATGGTAGAAAACCCAAAGAGATTCTGGTCGTATGTAAAATACACCAGTGGCAAAAAACAGTCGATACCGTCACTGCGCGATAGCGATGGAAATGTGACCGATGATGGTGCCACTAAAGCGGAGTTACTAAATACAGTTTTCCGTAATTCCTTCACGAAAGAAAACGAAGTAAATATTCCAGAATTCGAAACCAGAGCAGCTGTTAGCACGAGTGACATAAAAGTAGATATCTTAAGTGTTGCGAAACAACTCAAATCACTTGAGAAAGGCAAGTCTTCCGGTCCAGATGGTATATCAATCAGGTTCCTTTCAGAGTATGCAGATACAACAGCGTCTTTCTTAGAAATATGTGCAACCGCTCACTTGACGGAAATTCTGTTCCTAAAGGCTGGTAAGTAGCACAGGTTACACCAACATTCAAGAAAGGAAATAAGAGTAACCCATTGAATTACAGACCCATATCACTGACCTCAATATGCAGTAGGATTTAGGAGCATATACTGTACTCGAACATTATGAATCACCTTGAAGAAAATGACTTATTGATACATAACCAACGCGGATTCAGAAAATATCGTTCTTGTGCAACACTGCTAGCTCTTTATTCCCATGAAGTAACGAGTGCTGTCGAGAAGGGTCTCAGATTGATTCAATATTCCTACATTTCCAGAAGGCTTTTGATACCGTTACTCAAAAGCGACTATTAATCAAAGTGCGTACATATGTAGTATCATCTCAGTTGTGTCCGCCCCAGTAGCTGAGTGGTCAGCGTGACGGATTGCCGTCCTCCGGGCCCGGGTTCGATTCCCGGCTGGGTCGGAGATTTTCTCCGCTCAGGGACTGGGTGTTGTGTTGTGTTCATCATCATTTCATCCCCATCCGGCGTGCAGGTCGCCCAATGTGGCGCCGAATGTACTAAGACCTGCGCCAAGGCGGCCGGACCTGCCCCGCGAGGGGCCTCCCGGCCAATGACGCCAAACGCTCATTTCCATTTTTTCCATCTCAGTTGTGTGACTGGATTCGTGATTTCCTCTCAGAGGGGTCACAGTTCGTAGTGAGAGACGGAAAAGCATCTAGTAGAACAGAAGTGTTATCTGGCGTCCCGCAAGGCAGTATTATAGGCCCTCTGCTGTTCCTGATTTACATAAATGATCTAGGTGATAATTTGAGCAGCCCCCTTAGATTGTTTGCAGATGACGCTGTAATTTACCGTCTAGTAAAATAGTCAGACGATCAAATCCAATTACAAAACGATCTAGAGAGAATTTCTGTATGGTGCGAAAAGTGTCAATTGGCACTAAACAAAGAAAAGTGCGAGGTCATCCACATGAGTACTAAAAGAAACCCCATAAATTTTGGGTATGTAATAAAGAAGGATGTAGGTTGCAGTAAGTACTGGGAGATGAAGAAGCTTGCACAGGATAGAGTAGCATGGAGAGCTGCATCAACCCAGTCCCAGGACTGAAGACAACAACAACAACAACAACAACAACAACAACAACCATAAATCGCACAAATCTAAGGGCTGTCAATTCGACTAAATACCTAAGAATTACAATTACGAGCAACTTAAATTGGAAAGATCATATAGATAATATTGTGGGGAAGGCGAAACAAAGACAGCGCTTTGTTGGCAGAACGCTTAGAAGATGCGACAAACCCACTAAAGAGACAGCCTACATTACACTTGTCCGTCTTCTGCTGGAATATTGCTGCGCGGTATGGGATTCTTACCACGTAGGATTGACGGAGGACATCGAAAAAGTGCAAAGAAGGGCAGCTCGTTTTGTGTTATCGCGCAATAGGTGTGAGAGTGTCACTCACATGATACGCGAGTTGGGGTGGGAGTCACTGAAACAAAGGCGGTTTTCTTTGCGGCGAGATCGATTTACGAAATTTCAATCACCAACTTTCTCTTCCGAATGCGAAAACATTTTGTTGACACCCACCTACGTAGGGAGAAATGATCATCATAATAAAATAAGAGAAATCGGAGCTCGAACGGAAAGATTTAGGTGTTCCTTTTTCCGACGCGCCATTCGAGAGTGGAATGGTAGAGAAGTAGTACGAAAATGGTTCGATGAACCCTCTGCCAGGCACTTAAATGTGAGTTGCAGAGTAACCATGTAGATGAAGATATAGATAGCGTTCATTGTGGATGACTCAAAGCAGACACGAAAAGTATTATATCAACAGGCGACAGCGATAGTTTTCGAGCCTATAAATTCTGTTAGGCCGAGTCAGAAGCACAAACAGTGGTCTGGTGAACCGCTCACCCCTGCGCTGCCAGTTGCTAGGGGAGGCAACGACTGGAGAGCGAAATGTGGGACAGAGACTCTGGCTTCGCCGCAAAGTATTCTCTGTCTCTGTCTGCCCAGAAAACAGCGCTGCAGCCTTCTCACGTACACCCAGCTATATCACTGACAGGCGCGCATCCAAGGTGAAGGGGGGTAGTCACGAAACGTACTCTATTTTTACTCGATTTGGGCTTCCTACGGACCACGTGAATAACTGATTCTGATTTAAGTTCAGGTTCTCCCAATATTTTTTTCTTTCGATTAGGTTGCCGTTGTTTCCGACTGGCCACATTGCTCCAGTTTTCTTTCGAAACGGGATTCTAAAACCTTCTTTGAGATCGCATCCCTGATCAGAATATCATGTTCTTGAATTTTCTTATCTTTTAGATCACTATTGATTTCTGGGAGCCACTTGAAATAACGAGATGTGAAACTTCCCCTTTGAAAAATTAAGAATGACTGTGCTGGTAAACTTCTACGTTATTTCATACTGAAACAGCTGAGTACTCAGTTTTCTCGTTTCTTATTGTGATCATCACTAAACTGACACACAATACTTTTAGCGCAACGCTATCTGACTTTCAATAATCCTTACAAAAGAATGGCCCTGACTAACAATAACCTATACCTTTCCTGAATTACTTACCTCACAAAAATCTTCGTTACTCGAACTACTGCAATACAGCGAGCGCCAATACTGCCAGCTAAATAAAAGATGCTAACGACTGAAGGCATTAACTACAGATAGGCATAGTTAGCAGATGAAAGATTTGATAGATAACAAACAATGTATTTAACTTAACAGTTTTGAACAGTGATACTGTTGTTGTTGTGGTCTTCAGTCCTGAGACTGGTTTGATGCAGCTCTCCATGCTACTCTATCCTGTGCAAGCTTCTTCATCTCCCAGTATCTACTGCAACCTACATCCTTCTGAATCTGCTTAGTGTATTCATCTCTTGGTCTCCCTCTACGGTTTTTACCCTCCACACTGCCCTCCAATGCTAAATTTGTGATCCCTTGATGCCTCAAAACATGTCCTACCAACCGATCCCTTCTTCTAGTCAAGTTGTGCCACAAACTTCTCTTCTCCCCAATCCTATTCAATACCTCCTCATTAGTTACGTGATCTACCCACCTTATCTTCAGCATTCTTCTGTAGCACCACATTTCGAAAGCTTCCATTCTCTTCTTGTCCAAACTAGTTATCGTCCATGTTTCACTTCCATACATTGCTACACTCCATACAAATACTCTCAGAAACGACTTCCTGACACTTAAATCTATACTCGATGTTATCAAAATCCTCTTCTTGAGAAACGCTTTCCTTGCCATTGCCAGTCTACATTTTATATCCTCTCTACTTCGACCATCATCAGTTATTTTACTCCCTAAATAGCAAAACTCCTTTACTACTTTAAGTGTCTCATTTCCTAATCTAATTCCCTCAGCATCACCCGACTTAATTTGACTACATTCCATTATCCTCGTTTTGCTTTTGTTGATGTTCATCTTATATCCTCCTTTCAAGGCACTGTCCATTCCGTTCAACTGCTCTTCCAAGTCCTTTGCTGTCTCTGACAGAATTACAATGTCATCGGCGAACCTCAAAGTTTTTACTTCTTCTCCATGAATTTTAGTACCTACTCCTAATTTTTCTTTTGTTTCCTTTACTGCTTGCTCAATATACAGATTGAATAACATCGGAGAGAGGCTACAACCCTGTCTTACTCCTTTCCCAACCACTGCTTCCCTTTCATGCCCGTCGACTCTTATAACTGCCATCTGGTTCCTGTACAAATTGTAAATAGCCTTTCGCTCCCTGTATTTTACCCCTGCCACCTTCAGAATTTGAAAGAGAGTATTCCAGTTAACATTGTCAAAAGCTTTCTCTAAGTCTACAAATGCTAGAAACGTAGGTTTGCCTTTTCTTAATCTTTCTTCTAAGATAAGTCGTAAGGTCAGTATTGCCTCACGTGTTCCAACATTTCTACGGAATCCAAACTGATCTTCCCCGAGGTCGGCTTCTACCAGTTTTTCCATTCGTCTGTAAAGAATTCGCGTTAGTATTTTGCAGCTGTGACTTATTAAACTGATAGTTCGGTAATTTTCACATCTGTCAACACCTGCTTTCTTTGGGATTGGAATTATTATATTCTTCTTGAAGTCTGAGGGTATTTCGCCTGTCTCATACATCTTGCTCACCAGATGGTAGAGTTTTGTCAGGACTGGCTCTCCCGAGGCCATCAGTAGTTCTAATGGAATGTTGTCTACTCCCGGGGCCTTGTTTCGACTCAGGTCTTTCAGTGCTCTGTCAAACTCTTCACGCAGTATCTTATCTCCCATTTCATCTTCATCTACATCCTCTTCCATTTCCATAATATTGTCCTCAAGTACATCGCCCTTGTATAAACCCTCTATATACTCCTTCCACCTTTCTGCCTTCCCTTCTTTGCTTAGAACTGGGTTTCCATCTGAGCTCTTGATATTCATACAAGTGGTTCTCTTCTCTCCAAAGGTCTCTTTAATTTTCATGTAGGCAGTATCTATCTTACCCCTAGTGAGACAAGCCTCTACATCCTTACATTTGTCCTCTAGCCATCCCTGCTTAGCCATTTTGCACTTCCTGTCGATATCATTTTTGAGACGTTTGTATTCCTTTTTGCCTGCTTCATTTACTGCATTTTTATATTTTCTCCTTTCATCAATTAAATTCAATATTTCTTCTGTTACCCAAGGATTTCTATTAGTCCTCGTCTTTTTACCTACTTGATCCTCTGCTGCCTTCACTACTTCATCCCTCAGAGCTACCCATTCTTCTTCTACTGTAGTTCTTTCCCCCATTCCTGTCAATTGTTCCCTTATGCTCTCCCTGAAACACTCTACAACCTCTGGTTCTTTCAGTTTATCCAGGTCCCATCTCCTTAAATACCCACCTTTTTGCAGTTTCTTCAGTTTCAATCTGCAGTTCATAACCAATAGATTGTGGTCAGAATCCACATCTGCCCCTGGAAATGTCTTACAATTTAAAACCTGGTTCCTAAATCTCTGTCTTACCATTATATAATCTATCTGATACCTTTTAGTATCTCCAGGATTCTTCCAGGTATACAACCTTCGTTTATGATTCTTGAACCAAGTGTTGGCTATGATTAATTTATGCTCTGTGCAAAATTCTACAAGGCGGCTTCCTCTTTCATTCCTTCCCCCCAATCCATATTCACCTACTATGTTTCCTTCTCTCCCTTTTCCTACTGACGAATTCCAGTCACCCATGACTATTAAATTTTCGTCTCCCTTCACTACTTGAATAATTTCTTTTATCTCGTCATACATTTCATCAATTTCTTCATCATCTGCAGAGGTAGTTGGCATATAAACTTGTACTACTGTAGTAGGCATGGGCTTTGTGTCTATCTTGGCCACAATAATGCGTTCACTATGCTGTTTGTAGTAGCTAACCCGCACTCCTATTTTTTTATTCATTATTAAACCTACTCCTGCATTACCCCTATTTGATTTTGTATTTATAACCCTGTAATCACCTGACCAAAAGTCTTGTTCCTCCTGCCACCGAACTTCACTAATTCCCACTATATCTAACTTTAACCTATCCATTTCCCTTTTTAAATTTTCTAACCTACCTGCCCGATTAAGGGATCTGACATTCCACGCTCCGATCCGTAGAACGCCAGTTTTCTTTCTCCTGATAACGACGTCCTCCTGAGTAGTCCCCGCCCGGAGATCCGAATGGGGGACTATTTTACCTCCGGAATATTTTACCCAAGAGGACGCCATCATCATTTAATCATACAGTAGAGCTGCATGTCCTCGGGAAAAATTACGGCTGTAGTTTCCCCTTGCTTTCAGCCGTTCGCAGTACCAGCACAGCAAGGCCGTTTTGATTAATGTTACAAGGCCAGATCAGTCAATCATGCAGACTGTTGCCCCTGCAACTACTGAAAAGGCTGCTGCCCCTCTTCAGGAACCACACGTTTGTCTGGCCTCTCAACAGATACCCCTCCGTTGTGGTTGCACCTACGGTACGGCCATCTGTATCGCTGAGGCACGCAAGCCTCCCCACCAACGGCAAGGTCCATGGTTCATGGGGGGGGAAAGTCATAGTATATATATATATATATATATATATATATATATATATATATATATATATACAGGGTGTTTCAAAAATGACCGGTATATTTGAAACGGCAATAAAAACTAAACGAGCAGCGATAGAAATACACCGTTTGTTGCAATATGCTTGGGACAACAGTACATTTTCAGGCAGACAAACTTTCGAAATTACAGTAGTTACAATTGTCTACAACAGATGGCGCTGCGGTATGGGAAACTCTATAGTACGATATTTTCCATATATCCACCATGCGTAGCAATAATATGGCGTAGTCTCTGAATGAAATTACCCGGAATCTTTGACAACGTGTCTGGCGGAATGGCTTCACATGCAGATGAGATGTACTGCTTCAGCTGTTCAATTGTTTCTGGATTCTGGCGGTACACCTGGTCTTTCAAGTGTCCCCAAAGAAAGAAGTCACAGGGGTTCATGTCTGGCGAATAGGGAGGCCAATCCACGCCGCCTCCTGTATGTTTCGGATAGCCCAAAGCAATCACACGATCATCGAAATATTCATTCAGGAAATTAAAGACGTCGGCCGTGCGATGTGGCCGGGCACCATCTTGCATAAACCACGAGGTGTTCGCAGTGTCGTCTAAGGCAGTTTGTACCGCCACAAATTCACGAAGAATGTCCAGATAGCGTGATGCAGTAATCGTTTCGGATCTAAAAAATGGGCCAATGATTCCTTTGGAGGAAATGGCGGCCCAGACCAGTACTTTTTGAGGATGCAGTGACGATGGGACTGCAACATGGGGCTTTTCGGTTCCCCATATGCGCCAGTTCTGTTTATTGACGAAGCCGTCCAGGTAAAAATAAGCTTCGTCAGTAAACCAAATGCTGCCCACATGCATATCGCCGTCATCAATCCTGTGCACTATATCGTTAGCGAATGTCTCTCGTGCAGCAATGGTAGCGGCGCTGAGGGGTTGCCGTGTTTGAATTTTGTATGGATAGAGGTGTAAACTCTAGCGCATGAGACGATACGTGGACGTTGGCGTCATTTGGACCGCAGCTGCAACACGGCGAACGGAAACCCGAGGCCGCTGTTGGATCACCTGCTGCACTAGCTGCGCGTTGCCCTCTGTGGTTGCCGTACGCGGTCGCCCTACCTTTCCAGCACGTTCATCCGTCACGTTCCCAGTCCGTTGAAATTTTTCAAACAGATCCTTTATCGTATCGCTTTTCGGTCCTTTGGTTACATTAAACCTCCGTTGAAAACTTCGTCTTGTTGCAACAACACTGTGTTCTAGGCGGTGGAATTCCAACACCAGAAAAATCCTCTGTTCTAAGGAATAAACCATGTTGTCTACAGCACACTTACACGTTGTGAACAGCACACGCTTACAGCAGAAAGACGACGTACAGAATGGCGTACCCACAGACTGCGTTGTCTTCTATATCTTTCACATCTCTTGCAGCGCCATCTGTTGTTGAAAATTGTAACTACTGTAATTTCGAAAGTTTGTCCGCCTGAAAATGTACTGTTGTCCCAAGCATATTGCAACAGACGGTGTATTTCTATCGCTGCTCGTTTAGTTTTTATTGCCGTTTCAAATATACCGGTCATTTTTGAAACACCCTGTATAAATCAGCTCGAGACATCCAGTTTACCAATTTCCTTTCTCTGGCATCTCTCTCCCCACACCACTGCTGGCGGCTCACCTCCAGCTGCCCAACGCTACGCGCTGTTCACATCCACCTGCCCAACGCTACACAAGCGAATATTCCAACAGTGAGTCCAACCAGCTCCAGACTGCACACAGCGCTGTCAGCGATTTGCATACAGAACACTGCGTGGCGTTACCAATATAAAAACCTAAACAGCCTACTTACAGATGTACATCGTGTTTTGAGTAATACACTGAGGTGACAAAAGTCATGAGGCAGTGATTTTCAGATATGCAGACGGCGGTAGTATCACGTACACAAGGTATAAGAGGACAGTGCATTGGCGGATCTGTCATTTGTACTCAAGCTGATTCATGTGAAAAGGTTTCCGTTGTGATTATGGCCTCACGCGACGGTAATTATGAGACTCTGAACGCACAGTATTAGTTGGAGCTGGACGCATGGATCGTTCCATTTCGGAAATCGTTAGGGAATTCAGTATTCTGAGATCCACAGTGTCAAGAATGTGCCGACAACACCAAATTTCGGGCTTTACATCTGATCACTGACATGGCCGACGGCTTTCACTTAACAACCGAGAGCAGCATTGTTTGCGTAGAGTCGTCAGTGCTAACAGACAAGCAAGATTGCTTGAAATAACCACAGAAATCAATGTAGGACGAACGACAAATGTCCCCGTTAGGACAGTGCGGCGAAATTTGTCGTTAATGGGCTATGGGAGCTGACGAACGACGCAAGTGCCTTAGCTAACAACAGGACATCGCCTGCGGTGCCTCTATTGGGCTCGTGGCCATATCGCTTGGACACTAGACGACTAAAAAACGCTAGACTGGTCAGATGAATCCCGATTTCAGTTGGTAAGAGCTAATGGTAGGTTTCGAGTGTGGTGCAGACCCCAAGAGGCCACGGACCCAAGATGTCAACAAGACACGGTGCAACATGGTGGTGGCTTCGTAATGGTGTGGGTTGTGTTTGCATGGATCCAGCTGAACAGATCATTGATGTGAAATGATTATGTTCGACTACTTGAAGACAAATTTCCAGCAACTCGCATAATTCATATTGACGAACAACGATGAAATTTGTATGGATGTCAGCGGGCCACAGTTGTTTAAAATTGGTTTGAAAAACAGTCTGGAGAATTCGAGCCAATGATATGGCCACCCATATCGCCGAATATGAATCCCATCGAACATTTATGGGACGTAATATAGAGATCAGTTAGTGCACAAAATCCTACACTAGCAACACATTCGCTATTGTAGACGGCTATACAGGTAGCATGATTCAATACATCTGCAGGGGACTTCCAACGACTTGTTGAGTCCATCACACGTCGAGCTGCTGCACTACACTGGGCAATAGAAAAAAAAAATGGCTCTGAGCACTATGGGACTCAACTGCTGAGGTCATAAGTCCCCTAGAACTCAGAACTACTTAAACCTAACTAACCTAAGGACAACACACACATCCATGCCCGATGCAGGATTCGAACCTGCGACCGTAGCGGTCACGCGGTTCCAGACCGTAGCGCCTAGAACCGCTTGGCCACTCCGGCCGGCCAATTTTATGAGTGGTTTCGAAATGAAACCACTAAGGCAGTATATAGTGTCGACAGAAATTGCCGGCGGGCAATAGGAGGTCCGACACTATATCAGAAGGCATCCCATGACTTCTGTCACCTCAGTGTGAAACACTACACTCTGAGTCGAATGTATGAAGGAATGAAGATATTTATGGATTTGCTATAGTTATTATTTACAGGAGAAACAGGAGAAATATTTTAAGAAATTAATCGATTCGCCATGTAGAATGTCATCGAGAATTGTTTATCCTTAAACATACAACACGCCAGCCTCAGTTGCAAATACGCTACACGCCATTAAAATTGCTACACCACGAAGATGACGTGTTACAGACGCGAAATTTAACCGACAGGAAGAAGATGCCGTGATACGAAAATGATTAGCTTTTCAAAGCATTCACACAAAGTTGGCGCCGGTGGCGACACCTACAACGTGCTGACATGAGGGAAGTTTCCAACCGATTTCTCATACACAAACAGCAGTTAACCGGCGTTGTCTGGTGAAACGTTGTTGTGATGCCTCGTGTAAGGCGGAGAAATGCGTACCATCACGTTTACGACTTTGATGAAGGTCGGATTGTCGCCTACCGCGATTGCGGTTTATCGTATCGCGACATTGCTGCTCGCGTTAGTCGAGATCTAATGACTGTTAGCAGAATATGGAATCTGTGGGTTCAGGACGGTAATACGGAACGCCGTGCTGGATCCCAACGGCCTCGTATCACTAGCAGTCGAGATGAGAGGCATCTTACCGCATGGCTGTAACGGATCGTGCAGCCACGTCTCGATCCTTGAGTCAACAGATGGGGACGTTTGCAAGACAACAACCATCTGCACGAACAGTTCGACGACGTTTGCAGCAGCATGGACTATCAGCTCGGAGACCGTGGCTGCGGTTACCCTTGACGCTGCGCGCCTGCAATGCTGTACTCAACAACCAACCTGTGCGCACGAATGGCAAAACGTCATTTTTTCGGATGAATCCAGGTTGTGTTTACAGCATCATGATGGTCGCATCCGTGTTTGCGACATCAGGTGAACGCACATTGGAAGCGTGTATTTGTCATCGTCATACTGGCTTATCCACCGACGTGATGGTATGGGGTGCCATTGGTTACACGTCTCGGTCACCTTTTGTTCGCATTGATGGCACTTTGCACAGTGGACGTTACATTTCGGATGTGTTACGACCCGTGACTCTACCCTTCATTCGATCCCTGGGAAACTCTACATTTCAACAGGATGATGCACGAGGGCATGTTACAGGTCCTGTACGGGCCTTTCCGGATACAGAAAATGTTCGACTGCTGCCTTGGCCAGCACATTCTCCAGATCCCCCACAAATTGAAAACGTCTGGGCAATGGTGGCCGAGCAACTGACTCGTCACAATACGCGTCACTACTCTTGATGGACTGTGGTATCGTGTTGAAGCTGCACACACGTGTACCTGTACACACCAGCCAAACTCTGTTTGATTCAATGCCCAGGCGTATGAAGGCCTTTATTACGGCCAGAGGTGGTTGTTTTGGGTACTGATTTCTTAGGATCTATGCACGTAAATTGCCTGAAAACGTAATCACATGTCAGTTCTAGTATAATAGATTTGTCCAATGAATACTCGTTCATCATCTGCATTTCTTCGTGGTGTAGCAATTTTAATGGCCAGTAGTGTAGAACCCATTCTTTACCTAAGTTTCAGCCAAAATAATTTGGCGTTCTTCAGAAGCTATTGACACTAAACTATTGCATGCCAAAGTTTGGCCATGTCAAGTATAAAACTATAGCCCCGTAGTACCCAGTCATAAATCTACATTACTTAGCTGAAGAGAAACAGCAGGCCCCACTGTGCGGACGAGGTCGGTAGGCCGCGAGAGCTGCTCAAGAACTGGCTGGGTACTACGGTGCTATAGTTTTATACTTGACATGGCCAAACTTTGGCATGCCATAGTTTAGTGTCAATAGCTTCTGAAGAAGGCCAAATTATTTTGGCTGAAACCTAGGTAAAGATTGATTTCTATTTGCAACTGAGGCTGACGTGTTATGTGTTTAATGATCACAGTTGCTGACGGGGCTGCACGATCTTAAAAATTCTTCTGTTTATCCCTACTTTTTTGTGGTGTACGTAGATTTCCAACTCCTCCATTAAATTCATTCTATGTGATCTACGGAGGTGCTGGAGTGTCTTAAGATCTTCATCTACGTTTGTGAATGAGTGCCCAATGTTTTTTATGACTGATTTTGTGAACTGATTATGTGTGTAACAATTGATGCGTATCTAATATGAAAGTAAATGGCGCATTGTTTTATTATTTAAATCACAAACGGCACAGCTGCAAAGCTTTGTATAAACAACGATTATGCTGAGTGAAATTGAGGTACATTCTGGTTGTCACGTTCAAAAATGAAATTGAGGTACATTCTGGTTGTCACGTTCAAAAATGATCTCGCATACCCTGTTTTCATTTGTAGTGGCAACTTCTGCCCTGCCCCTGTGGCCTCTATTCTACTTCGCAACTGTTGGTACGCGTAACTCACTGCTATCCGGCCCGCACCTGGCTGTAACTTGTGCTCAGAATATTGCACAAAACTAACTTTCCCTATCATAAACGGTGGTGCCACTACACATTCATCTAAACCTGATGGCCGTAAAACTTCATTCTGAGATTTCTTACCGTTACTTTTAGTTTCTCAGTTTTTTTATACAGATCTCGATTACTGTTACTCCTATCTTCATCCGCTGTGTTTCGTTGGACCCAACATGTTTCTTAGGATTTTCTATTCTGCTCTCTTAGTGAAATTCAGGTATTCGGTTGCGCACGAACATTATTGTTTTGTTACTATTACAAAGAGCTGTAACTTGGCATGAGACGAAATATACAGGGTTATTACAAATGATTGAAGCGATTTCACAACTCTATAATAACTTTATTATTTGAGATATTTTCACAATGCTTTGCACACACATACAAAAACTCAAAAAGTTTTTTTAGGCACTCACAAATGTTCGATATGTGCCCCTTTAGTGATTCGGCAGACATCAAGCCGATAATCAAGTTCATCCCACACTCGGCGCAGCATGTCCCCATCAATGACTTCGAAAGCATCGTTGATGCGAGCTCGTAGTTCTGGCACGTTTCTTGGTAGAGGAGGTTTAAACACTGAATCTTTCACATAACCCCACAGAAAGAAATCGCATGGGGTTAAGTCGGGAGAGCGTGGAGGCCATGACATGAATTGCTGATCATGATCTCCACCACGACCTATCCATCGGTTTTCCAATCTCCTGTTTAAGAAATGCCGAACATCATGGAAGTGCGGTGGAGCACCATCCTGTTGAAAGATGAAGTCGGCGCTGTCGGTCTCCAGTTGTGGCATGAGCCAATTTTCCGCGGGCTACGCGTGAAACTTGCCCGCACTCGTTCAACCGTTTCTTCGCTCACTGCAGGCCGACCCGTTGTTTTCCCATTACAGGGGCATCCAGAAGCTTTAAACTGCGCATACCATCGCCGAATGGAGTTAGCAGTTGGTGGATCTTTGTTGAACTTCGTCCTGAAGTGTCGTTGCACTGTTATGACTGACTGATGTGAGTGCATTTCAAGCACGACATACGCTTTCTCGGCTCCTGTCGCCATTTTGTCTCACTCCGCTCTCGAGCGCTCTGACGGCAGAAACCTGAAGTGCGGCTTCAGCCGAACAAAACTTTATGAGTTTTTCTACGTATCTGTAGTGTGACGTGACCATATGTCAATGAATGGAGCTACAGTGAATTTATGAAATCGCTTCAATCATTTGTAATAGCCCTGTATTTTTGTCGTCCACATCTTCAGTCGACTGAAAGGCCATTCCCATCTTTCATGCCCTCCCCCTGTCATGGGCGTTCTTCTATATTTCCCCATTTAAATTTAAATTTAATGACTTTTAATTTTTCCATAATCAGTGATCACATGAAATTTTAAACATCTTTTCCATTTAACATATACTGACGGAAAAAATTCGTAACATCAAGGCCGCGTGGTTTGAGGCGCCATGTCACGGATTGCGCGGCCCCTCCCGCCGGAGGTTCGAGTCCTCCTTCGAGCATGGGTGTGTGTGTGTTGTTCTTACATCTACATCTACATGGGTACTGTGCAAATCACATTTAAGTGCCTGGCAGAGAGTTCATCGAACCACCTTCACAATTCTCTATTATTCCAATCTCGTATAGCAAAGGGCCTATAGCACTAACTTGGGGAACGCCAAAAATCACTTCTGTTTTACTCGATGACTTTCCGTCAGTTACTACGAACTGTCACCTATCTGACAGGAAATCACAAATCCAGTCACATAACTGAGACGATATTCCATAAGCACGCAATTTCACTACGAGCCGCTTATGTGGAACAGTGTCAAAAGCCTTTCGGAAATCCAGAAATACGGAATCGATCTGAAATCCTTTGTCAATAGCACTCAACATTTCATGTGAATAAAGAGCTAGTTGCGTTTCACAGGAACGATGTTTTCTAAACCCATGTTGACTGTGTGTCAATACACTGTTTTCTTCGAGGTAATTCATAATGTTCGAACACAATATATGTTCTAAAATCCTGCTGCATATCGACTTTAATGATATGGGCCTGTATATTAGTGGCCAACTCCTACTATCTTTCTTGAATATTGGTGTGACGTGTGCAACTTTCCACTCTTTGGGTACGGATCTTTCGTCGAGCGAACGGTTGTATATGATTGTTAAGTATGGAGCTAATGCATCAGCATACTTCGAAAGGAACCTAATTGGTATACAGTCTTGACCAGAAGACTTGCTTTTATTAAGTGATTTAAGTTGCTTCTACATTACTCATGTTGGCAGCTTTTCTCGATTCGAATTCTGGAATATTTACTTCGTGTTCTTTTGTGAAGGCATTTCGGAAGGCTGTGGTCAGTAACTCTGCTTTTGGAGCACTGTGTTCAATAGTATCTCCATTGCTATCGCGAAGAGAAGGCATTGATTGTTTCTTGTCGCTGTCATACTTCACATACGACCAGAATCTTAGCATAGGTTAGTTTAAGTGGTGTGTAAATCTAGGGACCGATGACCTCAGCAGTTTGGTCCTTTAGGAATTCACACACATTTGAACATTTGCAACATCAAGAAGGAGTTGTGCGAGATAAACGAAAGTTGCTAGCCGTGTTTATATATCTGAAAGACGATGTCTATTCAGATTTCGTTGCAGTCGCAT
This sequence comes from Schistocerca cancellata, assembly GCF_023864275.1. Classification (NCBI taxonomy): domain Eukaryota; kingdom Metazoa; phylum Arthropoda; class Insecta; order Orthoptera; family Acrididae; genus Schistocerca; species Schistocerca cancellata. The sequence goes on along the minus strand of NC_064631.1, from coordinate 557,528,097 downwards.
AACAGTGGCACTGCCAGGTTTTCTTTTTAATAGGATATGTAACGGTCGTGAACGTCAGTTACCTTTGAGATTGGACGTGGTGAGTTGATGTTAATCAAGAATGGCTGTGTGTTGATTAGAAGTAGACCAGTTGAAGGCCCGCAACCAACCTATATACGTGATAGACACACTGGAGCGACACCTGGAGTTATGGTAGATTTCGTATGACAGCAGAGCACTGTCGTGTTTATCCCACGCATCCTGAATGCATATTTGCGCATCAATATGATGATTCGACGCGTTGTGCTGCCATTCATCAACAACATTCCATTGGGTGTTTTCTAACAGGATAGCGCTAGTGCACATAACGCTGTTGTAACCCAACATGTTCTACAGAGTGTCGACATGTTACGAGGGCGAGCCAAATGAAAACCTTAAATTTCTAATAACAAATCGAAATTTCGCGCCGTTATCATGTAAGTTGGTAAGTGTGCTACAAACAGAGTGCAGAATGGCCTGTAGGTGGCAGCATAGTGCAGATGCACACATACCGTCGCAGTATCAGTACAAAGACGGCCGCCCAACTTGCGACTTGCACCAGGGAAGAACAGCGTTCTGTTATTCGGTTTTTGCGTAGTGAAGGTGTGAAACATATTGAAATTCATCGACGAATGAAGGTTCAGTACGGTGATGCGTGTTTGTCACAGCAGCAAGTCTACGAATGGAGTAGGAAGTTCGCAAATGGTGTGACTTCAGTGGAACATGCTTCTCTATCCAGGTCAGGCACAACGAGTTGTGCGTAGACAGAACATTGCAGCAGTTCAAACCATAGTGAAGGAAAACCGCAGAGTGACACTGAATGACATTGCAGATGTTTACAGATTAGTCATGGGTCAGCACACCATATTGTGCGTGATGTGCTCCAGTTTCACAAAGTGTCTGCAAGATGGGTGCCACGGCAGCTGACTCCTGAAATGAGAGAACGACGTGTTGATGCTTGTGAAGAACTTCTTCGGCGCTTTGAACGAGAAGGTGATGGCTTCCTTGCAAGAATCGTCACTGGGGACGAAACCTGGGTTCGGTTCGACCAACCGGAAACGAAAAGGGCGAGCAAGGAATGGAGCCATTCCTCATCACCAAAACCAAAGAAGTTTCGAACAGAACCATCTTTTTTTGGGACGAAAAAGGCGTCATTTTGGAGCATTACGTGCCTAGATGGACCACTGTCACCAGAGCATCATACACAGATCTTCTAAGAAATCATCTGCGGCCTGCAATCAAATCAAAGCGACGTGGATTGCTGTCAGCAGGTGTCCTTTTGCAACATGACAATGCAAGACCCCACACTGCCCATACAACAGTTGCAACAATCACAGACCTGCAATTTGACTGTCTTCCTCATCCACCATACTCACCAGACCTTGCCCCAAGTGATTTCCATATGCTTGGACCACTCAAACACGCAATGGGAGGAAAGAAGTTCCGTTCTGATGAAGAGGTACGCCACGCGGTGCATGAGTGGTTGTGCGGAATATCAAAAGAATTTTTTTCGAAGGGAATTTATGCACTATGTAAGCGCTGGAGGACTTTCATTGAGCATGGGGGAGATTATGTTGAAAACTGATACAGCTTTGTACCACTTCTGCACAATAAATAATATTTTAAAAAAATATTTAAAGTTTTCATTTAAGTCTCCCTCGTACCTTGTCCTGCTCGATCATCAGGTCTGTTCTCAATCGAGGACACATGGGCTATGGGACATCATCGGACGAAAACTGCAGCGCCATCCACACAAGGCATAAACCGTCTTTGTATTGACCAGCCAAGTGCAATAGACGTGGAACTTCATCCCACAACATGACATCCGGCATCTGTGCAATACATTGCATGCGTCTTTATATGCTTACAGTCAACATTCTGGAGGTTACATTCATTGTTGATGTAACAGCATTTAACATTTGCAATGGCTTATCTCGTGCATACATTTACCAATGTTCTTGCAATGTTAATCACTTAAATATGTTGCCTAGAGAAATGTATTCCCGAAATTTCACTGCTCTACATTAATTATTTATTGTAGTGCGATTTTTTCCGTGAATGTATATATCCTTTTGTGAGATGTTTTGCTATAAGAAGTTACATATTTGTGTAAAACAGTTTCCAAGTTCGTCAGTTACCTTTCGGAGAGCCAGGTGCAATGAAAACTAAGGTGTCTTGAAGGTAGCTATTCAAACAGCTCCACAACATTCTTATGATATATGAAGAATTACAAATTTGAAAATCAATTTAGGTTTCCCGGCAGGTTCCAAATGCACCTGTGTACCTGAGATATCGGCATTTTTCTGCCATAATTGCCAGTCTCCAGAATTTGACCACCTAGATACAAACAATAACATAATGTTTCGTTATAATTTTATTTGTCTTAATATTTTCTTCTGATGTTTTCTGTCGGGGTTCCTGTTTTCTATAAAGAAGCCCAGTTTTTTTATCTCCTCTACACCAATTCCAAAGTCGCTTCGAAAAGTTACACAAGGCGTGAGCTTACATGACGGTACATACTAATAATTTTACATTTTACATATTATTATTTTCCACACAAATTTTTTGACAACCAACTATTTTTAAGAGATTGCTTTTCAGTATTTACATATTTTCATTCAAACAATTTTAATATCACGGTCATTATAAATAAACTGTATCGTTTTCATTTTTTCTTCTCTCAATGTCAATATGTTTGCGCAAACATTATAAAATTAATCAGATATTAATTATTTTGTTTTACAGCTTATTGGTAACAATTTTCAAATTGTATAAAATCTGTAGTTGTAATGTTATTTTACTGTAATTTGTCGATATATAGTATTTTGGAAAGTGTGTTAATTTGCAATGAAGAGCTGACTTTTGATTAATACGGAATATTGAACAAATGCAGCTCCACAATAAGATAATTATCAGAACATTGAGGTTCAAATGGCCTCTAAATCTGCAAAAAAATCACATTTTTCTTGAAAAACGCTGGCATAAATTTTTTAAAGTATGTAATAATAAAGGATCGTTCACATAACAATTATTTTTATGAAAGTACTCATAGTGATCCGTCATTTCGTATAATAATAAGAGACAGTAGCAGAATAACAGATAAATGTACAGAGTGTCACAGCACTCAAAAAACTGTAGCCGCATGACCTCAGTCTAGATGGTAATTCTGTGTCAGACAGCAAAAATTTATTATGGAGTACATTTCCTTGTTGTTGTGGTCTTCAGTCCTGAGACTGGTTTGATGCAGCTCTCCATGCTACTCTATCCTGTGCAAGCTTCTTCATCTCCCGGTACTTACTGCAACCTACATGCTTCTGAATCTGCTTGCTGTATTCATCTCTTGGTCTCCCTCTACGATTTTTACCCTCCACGCTGCCCTCCAGTGCTAAATTTGAGATCCCTTGATGCCTCAGAATATGCCCTACCATCCGGTTCCTTCTTCATGTCAAGTTGTGCCACAAAATCCTCTTGTCCCAAATTCTATTCAATACCTCCTCATTAGTTACGTGATCTATCCATCTAACCTTCAGCATTCTTCTTAGCACCACATTTCGAAAGCTTCTATTCTCTTCTTGTCCAAACTATTTATCATCCATGTTTCACTTCCATACATGGCTACACTCCATACAAATACTTTCAGAAACGACTTCCTGACACTTAAATCTATACTCGATGTTAACAAATTTCTCTTCTTCAGAAACGCTTTCCTTGCCATTGCCAGTCTACATTTTATATCCTCTCTACTTCGACCATCATCAGTTATTTTGCTCCCCAAATAGCAAAACTCCTTTACTACTTTAAGTGTCTCATTTCCTAATCTAATTCCCTCAGCATCACCCGACTTAATTCGACTACATTCCATTATCCTCGTTTTGCTTTTGTTGATGTTCATCTTATATTCTCCTTTCAAGACACTATCCATTCCCTTCAACTGTTCTTCCAAGTCCTTTGCTGTCTCTGACAGAATTACAATGTCATCGGTGAACCTCAAAGTTTTTATTTCTTCTCTATGGATTTACTCCGAATTTTTCTTTTGTTTCCTTTACTGCTTGCTCAATATACAGATTGAATAACATCGGGGAGAGGCTCACTCCCTTACCAACCACTGCTTCCCTTTCATGCCCCTCGACTCTTATAACTGTCATCTGGTTTCTGTACAAATTGTAAATAGCTTTCGCTCCCTGTATTTTACCCCTGCCACCTTTAGAATTTGAAAGAGAGTATTCCAGTCAACATTGTCAAAAGCTTTCTCTAAGTCCACAAAAGCTAGAAACGTAGGTTTGCCTTTTCTTAATCTTTCTTCTAAGATAAGTCGTAGGGTCAGTATTGCCTCACGTGTTCTAAAGTTTCTACGGAATCCAAACTGATCTTCCCCGAGGTCGGCTTCTACTAGTTTTTCCATTCGTCTGTAAGGAATTGGCGTTAGTATTTTGCAGCTGTGGCTTATTAAACTGATAGTTCGGTAATTTTCACATCTGTCAACACCTGCTTTCTTTGTGATTGGAATTATTATATTCTTCTTGAAGTCTGAGGGTATTTCGCCTGTTTCATACATCTTGCTCACCAGATGGTAGAGTTTTGTCAGGACTGGCTCTCCCAAGGCCGTCAGTAGTTCTAATGGAATGTTGTCTACTCCGGTGGCCTTGTTTCGACTCAGGTCTTTCAGTGCTCTGTCAAACTCTTCACGCAGTATCGTATCTCCCATTTCATCTTCATCTACATCCTCTTCCATTTCCGTAATATTGTCCTCAAGTGCATCGCCCTTGTATAGACCCTCTAAATACTCCTTCCACCTTTCTGCTTTCCCTTCTTTGCTTAGAACTGGGTTTCCATCTGAGCTCTTGATGTTCATACAAGTGGTTCTCTTATCTCCAAAGATCTCTTTAATTTTCCTGTAGGCAGTATATATCTTACCCCTAGTGAGATAATCCTCTACATCCTTACATTTGTCCTCTAGCCATCCCTGCTTAGCCATTTTGCACTTCCTGTCGATCTCATTTTTGAGACGTTTGTATTCCTTTTTGCCTGCTTCATTTACTGCATTTTTATATTTTCTCCTTTCATCAATTAAATTCAATATTTCTTCTGTTACCCAAGGATTTCTACTAGCCCTCGTCTTTTTACCTACTTGATCCTCTGCTGCCTTCACTACTTCATCCCTCAAAGCTACCCATTCTTCTTCTAATGTATTTTTTCCCCATTCCTGTCAATTGTTCCCTTATGCTCTCCCTGAAACTCTGTACAATCTCTGGTTCTTTCAGTTTATCCAGGTCCCATCTCCTTAAATTCCTACCTTTTTGCAGTTTCTTCAGTTTTAATCTACAGGTCATAACCAATAGATTGTGGTCAGAGTCCACATCCGCCCCTGGAAATATCTTACAATTTAAAATCTGGTTCCTAAATCTCTGTCTTACCATTATATAATCTATCTGATACCTTTTAGTATTTCTAGGGTTCTTCCATGTATACAACCTTCTATCATGATTCTTAAACCAAGTGTTAGTTATGATTAAGTTGTGCTTTGTGCACAAAATTCTACCAGGCGGCTCCCTCTTTCATTTCTTAGCCCCAATCCATATTCACCTACTACGTTTCCTTCTCTCCCTTTTCCTACACTCCAATTCCAGTCACCTATGACTATTAAATTTTCGTCTCCCTTCACTATCTGAATAATTTCTTTTATACAATCATGGTACCGTAGGCAATCCCAATCATTTTTCTAAGAAGGTATTGACCGTCTTATCTAATAATGGGTTAATAGATTAATAGTTATGTCTATTACTTTTGAAATAATAAACAGTTTACTTACTTTTTTTCACATCTGCCTCATTTTGACATGACGCTCGACTGGGTTAAGGACTTGGGTATCTTTGGGTGGGGGAGAGGGGAGAGGGTAAGCCACGGTCGGGAATTCACTTGAGTGTTCATACGTGGCTTCTCCAGAAGGGTGCGGTCATTCCAGACAAGGTTGTAAATGGTATGCAAGAATGCCGGGATAAAGTGCACATGTCACTGGTCTCTGCAGCTGGGCAATGGGGCCTCATAGTGACTCTGGAACACAGCTGAGCCACTGTCTTATTGACATGCCGCGTATGTAGCTCCATTGTGATACGCCGCGCTCTCACGCACTCGGCAGCTCGATACAACTGGAACACGTGAGGCAATACTGACCTTACGACTTATCTTAGAAGAAAGATTAAGGAAAGGCAAACCTACGTTTCTAGCATTTGTAGACTTAGAGAAAGCTTTTGACAATGTTGACTGGAATACTCTCTTTCAAATTCTAAAGGTGGCAGGGGTAAAATACAGGGAGCGAAAGGCTATTTACAATTTCTACAGAAACCAGATGACATTTATAAGAGTCGAGGGACATCAAAAGGAAGCAATGGTTGGGAAGGGAGTAAGACAGGGTTGTAGCCTCTCCCCGATTTTATTCAATCTGTATATTGAGCAAGCAGTAAAGGAAACAAAAGAAAAATTCGGAGTAGGTATTAAAATCCATGGAGAAGAAATAAAGACGTTGAGGTTCGCCGATGACATTGTAATTCTGTCAGAGACAGCAAAGGACTTGGAAGAGCAGTTGAACAGAATGGATGGTGTCTTGAAGGGAGGATATAAGATGAACATCAACAAAAGCAAAACGAGGATAATGGAATGTACTCGAATTAAGTCGGGTGATGTTGAGGGTATTAGATTAGGAAATGAGACACTTAAAGTAGTAAAGGAGTTTTGCTATTTGAGGAGCAAAATAACTGATGATGGTCGAAGTAGAGAGGATATAAAATGTAGACTGGCAATGGCAAGGAAATCGTTTCTGAAGAAGAGAAATTTGTTAACATCGAGTATAGATTTAAGTGTCAGGAAGTCATTTCTGAAAGTATTTGTATGGAGTGTAGCCGTGTATGGAAGTGAAACAAGGACGGTAAATAGTTTGGACAAGAAGAGAATAGAAGCTTTCGAAATGTGGTGCTACAGAAGAATGCTGAAGATTAGATGGGTAGATCACATAAGTAATGAGGAAGTATTGAATAGGATTGGGGAGAAGAGAAGTTTGTGGCACAACCTGACCAGAAGAAGGGATCAGTTGGTAGGACATGTTCTGAGGCATCAAGGGATCACCAATTTAGTATTGGAGGGCAGCGTGGAGGGTAAAAATCGTTGAGGGAGACCAAGAGATGAATACACTAAGCAGATTCAGAAGGATGTAGGTTGCAGTAGGTTCTGGGAGATGAAGAAGCTTGCACAGGATAGAGTAGCATGGAGAGCTGCATCAAACCAGTCTCAGGACTGAAGACCACAACAACAACAACAACCATGATTGTGTGCAGGCACGCACCCCTTCGTCCGAAGCAAATCGACAGCAACGAATGTCTTCTTCTCATGTGGGGGATATCGGCACTGCGTGGAAAATGTGTAAGGGCTTTCCAGCGAAACTTCTGCAGAATAGTCGAAACAGCAGGCAAGCTGGCTCCGGGAAAGTCATGACCTTTTTCTATGACTGAAAGGGCCCACTGTTCAATGCCTTCCTGGGACAACGCGCCCCAATTAACGCTCTACGGTACGTAGAAACTACAAAAATTGGAGCGTGTCATCAAGTCACACGCACAGGAATGTTGACGGACAGCATCGCTCTGTTGTAGGATAATTCTCAGCCACATGTTGTCATGGTTGTTTTGAGTACTTGCAGAAGTTTCGCTGAGAAGCCCTTACACATTCTCCATACCCTCTCGACCTCTCCCCACGCGATTTCCATATTTCTGGAGCCCTGGAAAATGATATTTGTGACCGTCGATTTGTATGGGACATAGAGGTGCGCGCCTGGGTACAATCATGGCTCCGAAGCCAACCACAAACCTTTTCCGATGAAGGCATTGACCGTCTTGTCTCATAGTTGGATAAATGTATTACCAGTTATAGCGATTACTATGGAAGTAATAAGCAGTTTACTTACTTTCAGCCGGCCGCTGTAGCCGAGCGGTTCTAGGCACTTCAGTCCGGAACCGCGCTGCTGCTACGGTCGCAGGTTCGAATCCTGCCTCGGGCATGGATGTGTGTGATGTCCTTAGGTTTGTTAGATTTAAGTAGTTCTAAGTCTAGAGGACTGATGACCTCAGATGTTAAGTTTCATAGTGCTTAGAGCCATTTTGAACTTACTTTCTTTCATTTGTCTCGTGTTCATTTGACAGCCCCTTCTAGGCTAAGCAACAAGTGCCATATGAACTTACAGCTTTTCCTTCTCGAATGTTTCTTCGTATTCCGAGTTTTCGTTTAAACCAGTTAGATTACTATCGCTGGAATTTTTTATGAAGCATATGCATTATCGTCTTGCCGACAGAGAGAGAGAGAGGGGGGGGGGTATCTCTTTCCCTTGTGATATACCAAGATATATTCAAACATTGTGCCATCCACAAGAAACAGACAACTCATTGACGAACAAGTTTGTAGCCTGCACACAAACCCAACGGAACTCATTATCAGCGTGCCAGAGCAGCTGCGTATCGAGCTGAAGTTATTTAATGTTACCGAAACTTCCAAGAGGAAATGGGGTTCACAACGCCCCTAATAAACTGGAATACATACTTTCTACTAGAGTCGCCTCCACTATTATCACAAAATAGGTTCGTGACTTCCTATGTGGCGATGAGGTTCCTATTGTACGACAATTTAGTACTCGTGTTGTCTAAAGAAGGCAGTTTCCCTGAATCCTATTCAGAACGTGTTTCACAAAAACTTGCCTCACCAAACTTTTATTCTCCAGGGCCCCACACCACGTAGGTTATACAGGACCGTACTTAAATTGTATGTGGTTGGTCATGGCCGTCTCAGTTCTGTACATCAGCTGCTTGCAGTCAATAACAGCCGAGTCTAACACTTGGGCATTGGCCACAATTTTTACCGTGGTGTCCAGTGTTAGAGCTCGTGCAGCGATTCTCAAACTTTTCATCTGAAGGAACACTTTGAGACTTCTGGTATTTCGATGGAAAACCTTGCTCATTTTGAAAGTTGGTAAATTTTTTTTAAATAAATGAGAAAAACATGTTAGGTCAGTGAGTACTTCAATTTTAAATCATGACTAATTACACAGAAAATGTAATAAAATTAAAGGAGGGTAAATAGCGTCCTCAAAATGTCTAAGAAAAAAAAAAAGAAACGCCACGCCCGCTCTCCCTCTTTTTCCAAGATCCAAGGTCTTACGGCATCGCCACACAGATGCTGTATGCCAATTCACGGGAGAGGGATGTAATATCTGCAAACGATACCAACTACATCGAGATCGACTGGATTGAGATCGATAGCAACGAAGCCATCTGCTGTATTACGTCACGGGTGGCACCACACACGCCCACGTCTGCCATGATGGTGGTCACATGAGCGAGAATGGCTTAAGAGACCTCTATGTATAGAGTGACTTTTTTTTCGGTAGATTGTGACGATACAGTCCTGCTGTGCAGATTAATTAAAGATATTAGGTGCTGGTGTTCTGTGTGTTGCGTTTGCTGTGGGGTGCCTAAGCGGCTCACAATACTGGATGCACGTCTAAGACACCGGAAATCCTCGGAAGTGTCCACCCAGAAGGACGGAATGTCGCTGTAGTTGGACTTCCGCGAGCAGCAAGGTCATATAACGATTCGTCTAGGAAATATCCAGCAAACACTGCGCCAAATAGTGCCTCAGCCAATCAAAGAGCAGTGACAATTACTGTAATACAGCAACAGTTAAAATTAAAGTTTGTAAAATATAAATAGTAGCCTGCCATCGAGATAACACAGGCAAAAGAAAACATGATTTTAAGGCAAACGGGTAGCAGAAATAATGGTAAGAGTAGGCAGCGTGGAGGGGGGGGGGGGGGAGGTGTGGGAGAGATGGGTTGGGGGATCGCCGCTCAGTGATTGGCTAGCACACAACGTACCATCTGCGAAGGATTCTCTCACTTCCAGTACAACCGTCTTAATGCTCACTTACCAGGAGGCCGTGGTAGAGTTTCCAGCCTTGGCAGCATCCACTTTTCATTTTAGTTTGATGTATTGAAGATATGTTACACAGCCGCAGCGGTATGCTGTCTTGCCAGGTGGTAGCAGTCATGTAACTCGTTTCTGCCGCAAAGCTAAAACCACATTTACACTGCTGCTACAGTTGCGACTTGTTTGTGCATGTTGTCACTAGAAACTTATTATACCTGCTGACGTTTGTAATGCTCTGACAGTGCTCAGCTAAAAGCCTCAGTAGCGTGGATGTAGTAAGGTTTAATGTATGTAACCACATGATTTATTATAGTGTTCACATTCCTGGTCGCTTGGTCATAATGTGAATGTCAATGTAATTGTATTTTCAGTCACTTCCCTCTCGCTGAGTGAAGGACGTTGCATACCGTGGCCAGACCGGATAAAAGGATATGTACTCAAGTAGAAGACTTTTCTTACTAATGCCACTTACGTTTCCAGGATACACCACGGTATCTTTCACTGCGGACTTGTACTGCATTTGGTTTATGAACTAACCCGCCTTACCATCACACTGTCTAATCAAAAGTACTCGGACACCCGTATGTAATGCGGAAGTAACTACCAGGTGTTACGAGAGGAGGACCTGCTAGTATAAAAGCAGCTGCGGAGTATTGTGATTTCAGTAGAGAAACAGTAACAACAAAATCAGTCGCGGTCAGAGAGCAAGTGACTTTGAACGTTATCTAGCTGTTGGATGTCATCTGAGTTACGAGTCCATCGCGGACATTTCGTCCCCTCTAATGATGCTCAAGTCGACTATTGGTAATGTGACTGTGAAGCGGAAACGCGAATGAACAGTCACAGCTAAACCAAAACCAGTAAGGTAAGATGACATGCACTGACGGGCAGGGAACATCGAGCATTGCGGAGGTTGGTGGCAAAAATCGCATAAAATCAACGGAAGAAATGTCTTTTTTTGTGGTTTTAGGGCGCACAACTACAGTGGTCAGTAGCGCCCAGACTAAATTATGAATGCACTGCGAGGCACAGTGTCTTGTGAGTTCCAAACTACTACCAACGGTGTACTGCCCCACCCTTTAGATACCATTGACGCTAACTTTGTACTGCGTTTCCCTTTAGATACCACTAACTCATAGGTTCAACAACGGTTCAAATGGCTCTGAGCAGTATGGGACTTAACATCTGAGCTCATCAGTCCCTAACTACTTAAACCTAACCAACCTAAGGACATCACACAAATTCATGCCCGAGGCAGCATTCGAATCTGCGACCGTAGTAACTCGTAGGAGATATAGTCTACGAAGAGGTACTGCAATACGTAGGTGAAAAACAACGTCGACCAATGTAGCTCATTCTTTTGATACTACTATAAGTTGTCCTGACAAGACCTTGTCTACACTCAACGACTTAATCGGCGTGACTTGAAGTAATCATCTGTACAAACAAAACGACGTCAGGTAAGATTTGATATTCAGCTTATCACGCTACAAATTACACTACAGATCACCACGACATCAGTATGCAGGAAAGGATGGACAGCTGGCCGAGCGGTTCTAGGCACTTCAGTCCGGATCCGCGCTGCTGCTACGATCGCAGGTTCGAATCCTGCCTCGGGCATGGATGTGTGTGATGCCCTTAGGTTAGTTAGGTTTAAGTAGTTCTGAGTTCTAGGGAACTGATGACCTCACATGTTAAGTCCCATAGTGCTTGGAGCCATTGGAACTATTTTTATGAATAAAGCTACTACTGCTACTACTACGACATTAACATTCCTGAAATGGACTGGCCTGTCCAGAGTTCCGAACTGAACGCAATGGAATACCATTTGTAATGGATTAGAACGCCTACTTCCCTCCAGACCCTAGCGTCCAACATAACTACCTTCTCTGGCTTCGGCTCTTGAGGAAAAATGGACTGCGATTCCGCCACAGACATTCAGACATCTCATTCGAGGTGTCCCTATCAAAACTGTCATAAAGGAGAAGGGTGGACACACGCCCTATTAATAGTCAATAATAGGTGTCTACGCTCTTTTGATCAGGTAGTGTATTATAGACAACTGCTTACAGTTTTTCTTTGCAAAGAATTGAGTGTAACTGTGTTGTTATTTGTCCAGTAGAGACATTCAGTGGTAATATACTGCCGTGAGAGTCTTAGGCAGTAACACATACCTCGTTAGGCTGCAGAGAATCTACAATGGAGGAACCAGACACAGACTCGCGGAAATTAATGTTCATGAGGTAAGAAGACGTAAAAATTTGTAAGCACTTGTAATGTTTATCTACACTAAAGCGCTGAAGAAACTGGTTTAGGCATGTGTATTGAAATACACAGATATGTAAACAGGCAGAATATGGCGCTGCAGACGGCAACGGCTATATAAGATAACAAGTGTCTGTCGCAGTTGTTAAGACGGTTACTGCTGCTACAATGGAAGATTATCAAGATTTAAGTGAGATTGAACGTGGTGTTATAGTCGGTGGGCGAGCAATGGGACACAGCATCTCCGAGGAAGCGATGACGTGGGGATTTTCCCGTACAACCACTTCACGAATGTATTTTGAATATCAGGAATCCGATATAACATCAAATCTCTGACATCGCTGCGGCCGCAAAAAGCTCCTGCAAGAATGGGACCAACGACGACTGAAGACAATTGTTCAACGTGACAGAAGTGCAACCCTTCCGCAAATCGCTGCAGATTTCAGTACTGGGCCATCAAAAAGTGTCAGCGTGCAAACCATTCAACCAAACTCATCGATATGGGCTTTAGGAGCCGAAGGCCCACTCGTGTACCCTTGATGACTGCACAAAAAAAGCTGTATGCCAGAATGAGATTTTCACTCTGCAGCGGAGTGTACGCTGACATGAAACTTCCTGGCAGATTAAAACTGTGTGCCGGACCAACACTTGAACCCGCGAAAGGCAAAGGTCCCGAGTTCGAGTCTCGGTCCGGCACACAGTTTTAATTTGCCAGGAAGTTTCATATCAGCGCACACTCCGCTTCAGAGTGAAAATCTCATTCTGAAAACATCCCCCAGGCTGTGGCTAAGCCATGTCTCCGCTATATCCTTTGTTTCAGGAGTGCTAGTTTTGCAAGGTTCGCAGGGGAGCTTCTGTAACGTTTGGAAGGCAGGAGACGAGGTACTGGCAGAAGTGAAGCTGTGAGGGTGGGGCGTGAGTCGTGTTTGGGTAGTTCAGATGGTAGAGCACTTGCCCGAGAAAGGCAAAGGTCCCGAGTTCGAGTCTCGGTCCGGCACACAGTTTTAATCTGCCAGGAAGTTTCAAAAGCTGTACACCTCGCCCGGGCCCGTGAATACCGACATTGGATTGTTGATGACTTGAAACATGTTGCCTGATCGGAAGAGTCTCGTTTTAAATTGCATCGAATGGGTGGACGTGTACGGGTATAGAGACAACTCCTGAATTCATGGACCCTGGATGTCAACAGAGGACTCTTCAAGCTCGTGGAGGGACTGTAATGGTGTGGGGCATGTGCAGCTGGAGTGATATGGGACCCCTGATATTTCTTGATACGACTATGACGATTGACACGTACTTAAGCATCCTGTCTGATCACCTGCATCCATTCATGTCCATTGAGCATTCCGATGGACTTGGGCAATTCCAACAGGACAATGCCACACCGCACGCTTCGAGAACTGCTACAGAGTGGCTCCAGGAACACTATTCTGAGTTGAACCACTTTCGCTAGCCACCGAACTCCCCATATATGAACATTATTGAACATATCTGTGATGCCTTGCAACGTGCTGTTCAGAAGAGATCTCCACCCACTCGTACTCTACGGATTTACGAGCAGCCCTGCTGAATTCATGGTGTTAATTGCCACCAGCACTATTCCAGATATTGGTCGAGTCCATGCCACATCGTGTTGCGTCCCTTCTGCGTGCTCGCGGGAGCCCTGTACGATATTAGGAAGGTATACCAGTTTCTTTGGGTCTTCAGTGTATAACCTCAAAACACAACCGGCTACGTTTAGAATGGTGGCTGACCGGGAAGCGATAAGTGGCGACGATATGGGAAGGATGAGGTCACATCCTTCTAGTGCTTAGGAGCAGCACAGCGGTGTTACTCATTGTCTCATGGTACGGGGAGCTATCCAGTATGACTTCAGGTCACAGGTGGTACTGACTGAGGGAACTCTGACAGCAGTACAGTACGTGACGGACATTCTGCATTCTCACGTGTTACCACTCACGCGACAGAATCGTGATGCCATTTTCCAAGAGGACAGTGCTCTCCACGTGTGGCACGTGACTCTAGAAACTGTGTGCGTCATGCTGAGGAACATTCGTGGCCAATACGTAAGTTAAATCTGTCCGCAATAGAACGTGTGTGGAACCAGCTCGGGTGTCAACTTCATGCTGTGCCAATGTCCATGATATTAAGGACCAGCTGCAACAGCTGCGGGCCAGTTTGCCCCAGGAGAGGGAACAACTGCTTTGTCACTCTCCTCACAACCGAATCAGTGCATGCATCCCGGCCACAGGACGCAACGTCAAACTGTTTAGCGAACTTGTACTACCAAACCGTTTGTGAATTTGTCTCGACTTTGTGATCAGTACCATAACATCACATACGCTTTCAACTGGTGAAATTTCTATTCGTATCGTCCTCCCGTTCTTGGTGTTTCGCTTCTTCTGTCAGGTATTGTAATTAACTAACCATTGACGGCCTGAGCCTTAGCTAGTGTGCAGCTGCAACAGGCGGGCGGCTATGCAGTGTTTTTGATTAGGTGGAGCCTCAGTGTTACGCCGGCTAAACAGCTTGTCATCTCCAAGCGCCGAGAATTACTAGGTGATCGTCCATTCGCCTCTATGGCCGACTGCCTAATGCAGTCCTATCTATGCAGTGTCGCTCGACGACCCCAATTCGAGGCCATTACAGGAGTATCTTTAGTGGAGGACGTTAATGAAGATGCATTAACATATCAGACAGCTGCCGCTCCCTTACGAGGCCGTGGACGTGAGGGATCAGGCGCATTATCCCTCCAGCAAAAGCTTCCGACCAGATCATTAAACAGCAGAAACAGTGAATGAGGACCTGCATTGGGAACTGTAGAAATTCGACAGCAGTTCACTCAAATTACTGCGTAACGATTCTTCCACTAAGATAGATATTCTTATTGAACGTCGAGCTTTTTACAACAGAAGGAAAACCACAGATAGGAGTAATAATAAGAACGTTTCGTTACAAAATCCTTACGAACAATATTAGTATTATTTGCAATTTTGTCACATGATGACATGGTTAGATACCGTGGCTGTTATTTGAAGACAAAAGTTGATGGTGTTGGGACAGCAACCAACCACAGATTTACTTTCAGTTCCTTTATTCAAAGGGTACCGTTACCGGTTTCGAATCATCTTCGGACGGTTTACATGCTCTACTTATAAAATGTGGTGCGTTTTTTTTTTACAGATTAAATGACAAATCTAAAGTGTTCAGTGAGAAAAATTTACGTGTGCAACGATAAGAACGCAGTGGGAAAGTATTCACATCTGTTGGACAAATGTTATGAAAACAAACACTTCAAACCAACCTTTCACGTAAGTCAGATCCAAGGAAAATCTGTAACTCAACCATCTGTGTGAGGCGTACTTATAATTATGTATTATTTACATTTTAGGATAGTTAATCTGTAAAAAAAAAACGCACCACATGTTGTAAGAAAAGCATCTAAACCTTCTGAAGATGAATCATAACGATTCGAAACCAGTAACGGAACCCTTTGAATAAAGGTACTCAAAGTAAATTTGTGGCTGATTGCTGTCGCAACACCATCAACATTAGTTTTATTTCTTTCGATGAATTGCAGTGCTTTTCATACTTTTTTAACTTAAATGGGTGAAGAGAGAAAAATAACCTCATCTCATAAAATACACTCCTGGAAATGGAAAAAAGAACACATTGACACCGGTGTGTCAGACCCACCATACTTGCTCCGGACACTGCGAGAGGGCTGTACAGGCAATGATCACACGCACGGCACAGCGGACACACCAGGAACCGCGGTGTTGGCCGTCGAATGGCGCTAGCTGCGCAGCATTTGTGCACCGCCGCCGTCAGTGTCAGCCAGTTTGCCGTGGCATACGGAGCTCCATCGCAGTCTTTAACACTGGTAGCATGCCGCGACAGCGTGGACGTGAACCGTATGTGCAGTTGACGGACTTTGAGCGAGGGCGTATAGTGGGCACGCGGGAAGCCGGGTGGACGTACCGCCGAATTGCTCAACACGTGGGGCGTGAGGTCTCCACAGTACATCGATGTTGTCGCCAGTGGTCGGCGGAAGGTGCACGTGCCCGTCGACCTGGGACCGGACCGCAGCGACGCACGGATGCACGCCAAGACCGTAGGATCCTACGCAGTGCCGTAGGGGACCGCACCGCCACTTCCCAGCAAATTAGGGACACTGTTGCTCCTGGGGTATCGGCGAGGACCATTCGCAACCGTCTCCATGAAGCTGGGCTACGGTTCCGCACACCGTTAGGCCGTCTTCCGCTCACGCCCCAACATCGTGCAGCCCGCCTCCAGTGGTGTCGCGACTGGCGTGAATGGAGGGACGAATGGAGACGTGTCGTCTTCAGCGATGAGAGTCGCTTCTGCCTTGGTGCCAATGATGGTCGTATGCGTGTTTGGCGCCGTGCAGGTGAGCGCCACAATCAGGACTGCATACGACCGAGGCACACAGGGCCAACACCCGGCATCATGGTGTGGGGAGCGATCTCCTACACTGGCCGTACACCACTGGTGATCGTCGAGGGGACACTGAATAGTGCACGGTACATCCAAACCGTCATCGAACCCATCGTTCTACCATTCCTAGACCGGCAAGGGAACTTGCTGTTCCAACAGGACAATGCACGTCCGCATGTATCCCGTGCCACCCAACGTGCTCTAGAAGGTGTAAGTCAACTACCCTGGCCAGCAAGATCTCCGGATCTGTCCCCCATTGAGCATGTTTGGGACTGGATGAAGCGTCGTCTCACGCGGTCTGCACGTCCAGCACGAACGCTGGTCCAACTGAGGCGCCAGGTGGAAATGGCATGGCAAGCCGTTCCACAGGACTACATCCAGCATCTCTACGATCGTCTCCATGGGAGAATAGCAGCCTGCATTGCTGCGAAAGGTGGATATAAACTGTACTAGTGCCGACATTGTGCATGCTCTGTTGCCTGTGGCTATGTGCCTGTGGTTCTGTCAGTGTGATCATGTGATGTATCTGACCCCAGGAATGTGTCAATAAAGTTTCCCCTCCTGGGACAATGAATTCACGGTGTTCTTATTTCAATTTCCAGGAGTGTATATTCTAAGTCAAAATACGACGCACCACGAAGGCATTATCCGAATGAGACGAAAACCGGTAGACATGAGGTACATATGCAGACAACAAACGACAAGAGTTTCAGAAAAACCAGATGATTTATTCGAGAGAAAGAGCCTTACAATCAGAACAAATCAATAATGCCTTGGTCCACTTCCAACCCTTATCCAAGCAGTTATTTGGTTTGGAATTCATTGATAGAATTGTTGGATGTCCTCCCCATGGATACTGCGCCAAATTTTGTCCAATTGGCGCGTTAGGTCGTCAAAATCCCGTTTGGTGGGCCTTGCTCATCATGCTCCAGACAGTCTTAATTGTGGGAGAGATTGGTTCAAATGGCTCTGAGCGCTATGGGACTTAACTTCTGAGGTCATCAGTCCACTAGAACTACTTAAACCTAACTAACCTAAGGACATCACACACATCCATGCCCGAGGCAGGATTCGAACTTGCAACCGTAGCGGTCGCGGGGTTCCAGACTGTACCGCCTAGAACCGCTCGGCCACTCTGGCCGACGGGGGAGAGATTCGGCGACCTTACTGGCCAACGTAGGGTTTGGCAAGCATGAAGACAAGAGCAGAAACAGTCGCCGTACGTGGCGGGAATTATCTTGCTGCAATGTAAGCCCACGATGTCCCGAAGGGCAACAAAACGAGGTCATTAGATGGCAGGGTGGAGATCTGTTGTGTTTTCTGATGAAAACTGATTCTGCCTTGGTGCCAGTGATGGTCGTTTGTCGACTTTGGCCAGTTGAGGTCCTGCAACCAGACTGTCTGCGTGCTGGACACACTGGACCTGGAGTTATGGTCTGGGGTACGATTTCGTATATCAGTAGGAGCACTCTCTTGACTACCCAAGCACCATGACAGCAACTTTGTACTTCAATCTGGCGATTTTACCTGTTGTGCTGGCATTCACGAGCAGCATGCAACAGGGTGTTTTCCAGCAGTACAACGCTCACCCACACACCGCTGTTGTAACGCAACATGCTCTGCAGTGTGTCGACATGTCTCCTTGGCTTGCTCGATCACCAGATCCGTCTCCAGTTCAACATGTGTGGGACATCATCGGACGACAACTCCAGTGATATCCACAACTACCATTAACCGTCCCTGTATTTCTGGCCAACTACAAAAGGCGTGGAACTTCATGCCACAAACTCACATCCGGCACGACAAAACGCATGCTCGTTTGCATGCTTGCATTTAACATTCTGGCGGTTACACAGGTTATTAATATACCAGCATCTCACATTCGCAGTGGCTTACCTCGCGCTTACATCAACCTGCGATTTGTAGTGTTAATCTCTTAAATACACAACTTGCCATTAAAATTGCTACACCACTAAGATGACGTGCTACAGACGCGAATTTAACCGACAAGAAGAAAATGCTGTGATATGCAAATGATTACCGTTTCAGAGCATTTACACAAGGTTGGCGCCGGTGGCGACACGTACAACGTGCTGACATGAGGAAAGTTTCCAACCGATTTCTCATACACAAACAGATGTTCAGCGGCGATGCCAGGTGAAACGTTGTAGTGATGCCTCGTGTAAGGAGGAGAAATGCGTACCATCACGTTTCGGACTTTGATAAAGGTCGGATTGTAGCCTATTGCGATTGCGGTTTATCGTATCGCAACATTGCTGCTCGCGTTGGTCGAGATCCAATGACTGTTCAAAATGGTTCAAATGGCTCGGAGCACAATGGGACTTGACTTCTTAGGTCATCAGTCCCCTAGAACTTAGAACTACTTAAACCTAACTAACCTAAGGACACCACACACATACATGCCCGAGGCAGGATTCGAACCTGCGACCGTAGCGGCCGCGCGGTTCCAGACTGTAGCGCCTTGAACCGCTCGGCCACCCTGGCCGGCTCAATGACTGTTAGCGTAATATGGAATCGGTGGGTACAGGAGGGTAGTACGGAACGTTGTGCTGGATCCCAACGGCCTCGTATCACTAGCAGTCGAGATGATAGGAATCTTATCCGCATGGCTGTAACGGATCGTGCAGCCACCTCTCGATCTCTGAGTAAACAGATGGGGACGTCTGCAAGACAACAACCATCTGCAGGAACAGTTCGACGACGTCTGCAGCAGCATGGACTATCAGCTCGGAGACCATGGCTGCGGTTACCCTTGACGCTGCATCACAGACAGGAGCGCCTGCGATGGTGTACTCAATGACGAACCTGGGTGCACGAATGGCAAAACGTCATTTTTTCGGATGAATTCAGGTTCTGCTTACAGCATCATGATGGTCGCATTCGTGTTTGGCAACATCGCGGTGAACGCACATTGGAAGCGTGTATTCGTCATCGCCATACTGTCGTATCACCCGGCGTGATGGTATGCGGTGCCATTGGTTACACGTCTCGGTCACCTCTTGTTCGCATTGGTATTTTGAACAGTGGACGTTACATTTCAGATGTGTTACGACCCGTGGCTCTACCCTTCATTCGATCCCTGCGAAACCCTACATTTCAGCAGGATAATGAACGAACGCATGTTGCAGGTCCTGTACGGGCCTTTCTGGATACAGAAAATGTTCGAATGCTGCCCTGGCCAGCACATTCTCTAGATCTCTCACCAATTGAAAACGTGTGGTCAATGGTGGCCGAGCAACTGGCTCATCACAATACGCCAGTCACTACTCTTGATGAACTGTGGTATCGTGTTGAAGCTGCATGGGTAGCTGTACCTGTACACGCCATCCAAGCTCTGTTTGACTCAATGCCCAGGCGTATCAAGGCCGTTATTACGGCCAGAGGTGGTTGTTCTGGGTACTGATTTTTCAGGATCTATGCACCCAAACTGTGTGAAAATCTAAACACAAGTCAGTTCTAGTATAATATATTTGTCCAATAAATACCCGTTTATGGGGGAAAGAAATACAGTAGAAGAAGAATGGGTAACTTTGAGGGATGAAGTAGTGAAGGCAGCAGAGGATCAGGTAGGTAAAAAGACGAGGGCTAGTATAAATCCTTGGGTAACAGAAGAAATATTGAATTTCATTGATGAAAGGAGAAAATATAAAAATGCAGTAAATGAAGCAGGCAAAAAGGAATACAAACGTCTCAAAAATGAGATCGACAGGAAGTGCAAAATGGCTAAGCAGGGATGGCTAGAGGACAAATGTAAGGATGTAGAGGCTATTCTCACTAGGGGTAAGATAGATACTGCCTACAGGAAAATTAGAGAGACCTTTGGAGATAAGAGAACCACTTGTATGAACATCAAGAGCTCAGATGGAAAACCAGTTCTAAGCAAAGAAGGGAAAGTAGAAAGGTGGAAGGAGTATATAGAGGGTCTATACAAGGGCGATGTACTTGTGGACAATATTATGGAAATGGAAGAGGATGTAGATGAAGATGAAATGGGAGATACGATACTGCGTGAAGAGTTTGGCAGAGCACTGAAAGACCTGAGTCGTAACAAGGCCCCCGGAGTAGACAACATTCCATTAGAACTACTGACGGCCTTGGGAGAGCTAGTCCTGACAAAACTCTACCATCTGGTGAGCAAGATGTGTGAAACAGGCGAAATACCCTCAGACTTCAAGAAGAATATAATAATTCCAATCCCAAACAAAGCAGGTGTTGACAGATGTGAAAATTGCCGAACAATCAGTTTGTTAACATCGAGTATAGATTTAAGTGTCAGGAAGTCATTTCTGAAAGTATTTGTATGGAGTGTAGCCATGTATGGAAGTGAAACATGGGCGGTAAATAGTTTGGACAAGAAGAGAATAGAAGCTTTCGAAATGTGGTGCTACAGAAGAATGCTGAAGATTAGATGGGTAGATCACATAACTAATGAGGAATTATTGAATAGGATTGGGGAGAAGAGAAGTTTGTGGCACAACTTGACCAGAAGAAGGGATCGATTGGTAGGACATGTTCTGAGGCATCAAGGGATCACCAATTTAGTATTGGAGGGCAGCGTGGAGGGTAAAAATCGTAGGGGGAGACCAAGAGATGAATACACTAAGCAGATTCAGAAGGATGTATGTTGCAGTAGGGACTGGGAGATGAAGAAGCTTGCACAGGATAGAGTAGCATGGAGAGCTGCATCAAACCAGTCTCAGGACTGAAGACCACAACAACAACAACAACAAATACCCGTTTATCATCTGCATTTCTTCTTGGTGTAGCAGTTCTAATGCCAGTAGTGAATGTTATCCAGACAAATTTATTCCCCAAATTTCATTACTCTACATTAATCACGTTTTGGTGCTGCGATTCGTTTTTTCTGTCAGTGTATCATGAGTTTCCTAGAACAAACCCCCCTTCTCTCATATAATCTGCACTGAGTTATGGAACAGCATTTCTACATCTACATCTACATCCATACTCCTCAAGCCACCTGACGGTGTGTGGCGGAGGGTACCTTGAGTACCTCTATCGGTTCTCCCTTCAATTCCAGTCTCGTATTGTTCGTGGAAAGAAGGATTGTCGGTATGCCTCTGTGTGGCATGCCTCTGATTTTATCCTCATGGTCTCTTCGCGAGATATACGTAGGAGGGAGCAATATACTGCTTGACTCTTCTGTGAAGGTATGTTCTCGAAACTTTGACAAGAAGCCCGTACCGAGCTACTGAGCGTCTCTCCTGTAGAGTCTTCCACTGGAGTTTATCTATCATCTCCGTAACGCTTTCGCGATTACTAAATGATCCTGTAACGAAGCGCGCTGCTCTCCGTTGGATCTTATCTATATCTTCTGTCAACCCTATCTGGTACGGATCCCACACTGCTGAGCAGTATTCAAGCAGTGGGCGAACAAGCGTACTGTAACCTACTTCCTTTGTTTTCGGATTGCATTTCTTTAGGATTCTTCCAATGAATCTCAGTCTGGCATCTGCTTTACCGACGATCAACATTATATGATCATTCCATTTTAAATCACTCCTAATGCGTACTCCCAGATAATTTATGGTATTAACTGCTTCCAGTTGCTGAGCTGCTATTTTGTAGCTAAATGATAAAGGATCTATCTTTCTGTGTATTCGCAGCACATTACACTTGTCTACATTGAGATTCAATTGCCATTCCCTGCACCATGCGTCAATTCGCTGCAGATCCGCCTGCATTTCAGTACAATTTTCCATTGTTACAACCTATCGATACACCACAGCATCATCTGCAAAAAGCCTCAGTGAACTTCCGATGTCATCCACCAGGTCATTTATGTATATTGTGAATAGCAACGATCCTATGACACTCCCCTGCGGCACACCTGAAATCACTCTTACTTCGGAAGACTTCTCTCCATTGAGAATGACATGCTGCGTCAAACATAGTTTGCTTTATTCATACACGACATCCTGCAAACTACTAATGCAGCTGAACAGGTAGATTTCGTCTTTCTAGTGAAAGGTGTTAATTACAATCGGAGATAACCCACATATTCTGTTTTTACGTAGCTTCGTTTCGCGAAGAATCTTTGTTATTATATCTGTGGCACATTAATCGACTTTTGCTTAATTCGGCTGCTTCGGCTACGCCAGTGTACCAACCTGAGGTGTTTGAGACGAGAATGGCTTTTGCCGATGTCTCCGAACACGACTCGCCTGTTTTGAAGGAATGCAACGGCTTCTGCTTTAGTCTATTCCGTTTGTGCTGCTCTGGGGCGAAGGTGCGTTTTGCTCGTGTGTGATATGGTGCGCTAACGAGCGAGGCTGCCTCGACATACAGTACTGAGAAAAAGAGAGGAAATCATGTATGGAAGATGTCCCGTGCATCTATGCACCTCCACTGCAGCGCAACATAATGTGTTTCTTTACTTCACGACCTAGTGAGCTATACTGGAACTGTGTGGTTGCTTGAGGCAAAGTTATCGAGTGAATAGCAGAGTGTCGTTCGTGGTTACAATCATTCTACGGTAGATCACGTTTTACGGAATTCATTCACTGACTACGAATTCCATGAATTCAGCTGTATGAGGTATACACTGATAAGCCAAAACATTACGCCCACTGCGAGGGTGGATGTCGCCTGGTGGCGTTGCGAGAACGTGACACGGTAAGGAAAGTATACAGGGTGGTCCATTGATGGTTACCGGGCCAAATACCTCATGAAATAAGCGTCAAACGAAAAAACTACAAAGAACGAAACTTGTCTAGCTTGAAGGGGGAAACCAGATGGCGCTATGTTTGGCCCGCTAGATGGCGCTGCCATAGGTCAAACGGACATCAAATGCATTTTTTAAAATAGGAACCCCCATTTTTTATACATATTCGAGTAGTGCGTGAAGAAATATGGATGTTTTAGTTGGACCACTTTTTTCGCTTTGTGGTAGATGGCGCTCTAATAGTCACAAACATGGCTCACAATTTTTGACGAATAGTTGGTAACACAATTTTTGACGAATAGTTGGTAACAGGTAGGTTTTTTGAATTAAAATGCAGAACGTAGGTACGTTTGAACATTTTATTTCGGTTATTCCAATGTGATACATGTAACTTTGTTAACTTATCATTTATGACAACGCATGCTGTTACAGCGTGACTACCTGTAAATATCACATTAATGCAATAAATGCTCAAAATGATGTCCGTCAACCTCAATGTATTTGGCAATACGTGGAACGACATTCTTCTCAACAGCGAGCAGTTCGCCTTCACTAATGTTCGCACATGCATTGACAATGCGCTGGCGCATGTTGTCAGGTGTTGTCGGTGGATCACGATAGCAAATATTCTTCAAATTTCCCCACAGAAAGAAATCCGTGGACGTCAGATCCGGTGAACGTGCGGGCCATGGTATGGTGCTACGACGACCAAACCACCTGTCATGAAATATGCTATTCAATACCGCTTCAACCGCACGCGAGCTATGTGACGGACATCCATCATGTTGGAAGTACATCGCCATACGGTCATGCAGTGAAACATCTTGTAGTAACATCGGTAGAACGCTACGTAGGAAATCGGCATACATTGCACCGTTTAGATCGCCATCGATAAAATGGGGGCCAATTATCCTTCCTCACATAATGCCGCACCATACATTAACCTGCCAATGTCGCTGATGTTCCACTTGACCGCAGCTCGTGGTCGTGCGGTAGCGTTCTCGCTTCCCGCGCCCGGGTTCCCGGGCTCGATTCCCGGCGGGGTCAGGGATTTTCTCTGCCTCGTGATGACTGGGTGTTGTGTGCTGTCCTTAGGTTAGTTAGGTTTAAGTAGTTCTAGGTTCTAGGGGACTGATGACCATAGATGTTAGGTCCCATAGTGCTCAGAGCCATTTGAACCATTTGATGTTCCACTTGTCGCAGCCATCGCGGATTTTTCGGTGCCCAATAGTGCATATTATGCCGGTTTACGTTACCGCTGTTGGTGAATGACGCTTCGTCGCTAAATAGAACGCGTGCAAAAACTCTGTCATCGTCCCGTAATTTCCCTTGTGCCCAGTGGAAGAACTATACACGACGTTCAAAGTCGTCGCCTTGCAATTCCTGGTGCATAGAAATATGGTACGGGTGCAATCGATGTTGATGTAGCATTCTAAACACCGACGTTTTTGAGATTCCAGATATCGCGCAATTTGTCTGCTACTGATGTGCGGATTGGCCGCGACAGCAGCTAAAACATCTACTTGGGCATCATCATTTGTTGCAGGTCGTGGTTGATGTTTCACATGTGGCTGAACGCTTCCTGTTTCCTTAAATAACGTAACTAACCGGAGAACGATCCGGACACCTGAATGATGTCGTCCAGGATACCGAGCAGCATAGCCCGTTGGGCGTTTTGATCACAATAGCCATACATCAACACGATATCAACCCTTTCCGCAATTGGTAAACGGTCCATTTTAACACGGGTAATGTACACGAAGCAAATACCGTTCGCATTGACGGAATGTTACGTGGTACGACGTACTTACACGTTTGTGACTATTACAGCGCCATCTATCACAAAGCGAAAAAAGTGGTCCTATTAAAACTTTCTTATTTCTTTATGTACTACACGAATATGTAAAAAACTGAGGATCCCTCATCATCATCATCATCATCATCATCATCATCATCATCATTTAAGACTGATTATGCCTTTCAGCGTTCAGTCTGGAGCATAGCGCCCTTATACAGTTCCTCCATGATCCCCTATTCAGTGCTAACATTGGTGCCTCTTCTGATGTTAAACCTATTACTTCAAAATCATTCTTAACCGAATCCAGGTACCTTCTCCTCGGTCTGCCCCGACTCTTCCTACCCTCTACTGCTGAATCCATGAGTCTCTTGGGTAACCTTGCTTCTCCCATGCGTGTAACATGACCCCACCATCTAAGCCTGTTCGCCCTGACTGCTACATCTATAGAGTTCATTCCCAGTTTTTCTTTGATTTCCTCATTGTGGACACCCTCCTGCCATTGTTCCCATCTACTAGTACCTGCAATCATCCTAGCTACTTTCATATCCGTAAGCTCAACCTTGTTGATAAGGTAACCTGAATCCACCCAGCTTTCGCTCCCATACAACAAAGTTGGTCGAAAGATTGAACGGTGCACAGATAACTTAGTCTCTGAGGATCCCTATTTTTAAAAAAACGCATTTGGTATCCGTTTGACCTATGGCAGCGCCAACTAGTGGACCAACCATAGCGCCATCTGGTTTCCCCCTTCAAGCTAGACGAGTTTCGTTCTTTATAGTTTTTTCGTTTGATGCTTATTTCGTGAGATATTTGGCCCGGTCACTCTTCCGTGTACAAGAGGATCATAGAGGGATAGGGAATTATTCGAGCGACGACACGGACCGCAAATGGGGGAATCTAATGACGCAAAGCGACTTTGACGAAGGTAATATTATTATTAGCCAGAGCCTGGAAACGAGTATCTCGAAAACAGCATAGCCGGCCTAACGTTCACGTGCTACTGTAATGAGCATATACGGAAAGTGTTGGAACGACAGCGAAACTACCACTTGGCGAAAATGGTTGGACGTTCACGACTTTTCACGGAACTTGGTATTTGGAGGCTTCCTTGTTCTGTAAAGCAGGATAGGTGGCGATCTGTGGCATCTCTGCCGAAAGAGTACAATGGCGGTGCACACATTAAGTGCTTCGTAGCACACCGTTCACCGTACGTTGTTGAACATAGGGCTCTGCAGCAGACATGTTGACTCAACGATATAGTCAGTTAGGTAGGACTGCAGTGGAAACGGGACCCTGGGATTCGACTATCGATCAATTGAAACGTTTCGCTTCGTCGGATGAATAATGTTTCTGCTACACCAGGTCAACGGCCGTCTCGACAAAAGCCGTCATCCACTCGAAAGATGTCTCGAATTGCGCACCTCGCTGAGGACGCAGGCTGGTGGATGCAGCATTACGCTATGGGAGAAATTCTGCTGTGCTCACTTGGGATCTGTGGTAGTAAGCGAAGAAACGCTGACATCAGTGGAGCACATGTATCTCTTCATGATTGATGCCTTTCCTGCCGGTGATGTCATCTTCAAGCAGGATAATTGTCCGTGTCTCAAAGCCAGTGGTTTGAGGGGCGTGGCAGTGTACTCACGTTGATGTTATGTCCACGAAATCCGCTTGATGTTGTAATGGTCGCCTGGTCGTAGATATTGCTAATTGCTATAATCGCACTATTTCACTCCCATTGTCCGCCCCCGGTAGCTGAGTGGTCAGCGCGACAGACTGTCAATCCAAAGGGCCCGGGTTCGATTCCGGGCTGGGTCGGAGATTTTCTCCGCTCAGGGACTGGGTGTTGTGTTGCCCTAATCATCATCATTTCATCCCCATCGACGCGCAAGTCGCCGAAGTGGCGTCGAATCGAAAGACTTGCACCAGGCGAACGGTCTACCCGGCGGGAGGCCCTCGTCACACGAAATTTCATTTTACTCCCATTTACGGAGCTTGTTAGCACTTGATGTTAGGTTGGCGCCATTAAAATGCATTGTGTTGTGGTAATCTCTGCTACTTGCTGGATCGCTGCTGTCTCTCGATGCTGATGCTGGCTCTAAATCTGGTTGTCTAGGGTTAAAAACATGAGGTCCCGTGTTTTTTATGTGCTTTTGATGATAACGAACGAGCGAAACCAACAAATTTGTAAACTTCAAATATTTATTACTCTGGTGGCCATCTTAATTCCACTGTCCACCAAAGACCATGACTCAACACAAAGTAGTACTTCCGTTACATGTTCTTTGCAGTGTTTATCCACCTCAAACAATAACACACAAACACACTTTACCAAAGTGACATTCCGACTGCCCCCCGACCGTTCTTGCTGCTTGTATTTATAACATTGTCAAAGAACTACTAAAAAGAGATATAGTTTACAAGTCACATGTACATCTGTTATCATAATTTGTGCAGAAAAGTTATTAATTTGCATCGAGTGACATAATTTAACATGTTATTAAAATGACAGAGAGATTTGTTGACTTGACAGAATAATTCTTTGTTACAAAAAGGCCGTTTTTTAGAAGTTTGTCAATTGACTTCTCTAATTTGCATAAATAAGTAAATAACATGAATTATTAAGAATTACATTGGTTTTCGTCTAAAATAGGATTGATTTCGTGAATACTAAGTGAAAACGCTCCTAGTGAACAAATAGGTTTCACTGGGTGATTTTTATTTAAGGAGATCCAAAATACCTAAGTTGGCCACTATTTTTCGTACTTCATATTAATTATTTAAGATGAACTTAGTGTTTTTACATGATGACATTTGCTGTATCAGTGATCAAGTGATATAAACTTTTGTGTGGGTCAGTTACTCAGTATAATTTAATGGGTTGACTGTTTATGCAGACATGTTATGCAATCGTTGTTAACATACACAATAACTTTTCTATAATCATAAATACTCGTTAAACTGGTTGAATTTGGAGGGTATCGCATACTTCGGTACAGTAAAGCCTTTAATATGTTCCGTTACAATGTGAATCGCACGGAACCCATGTGGGTCGCTATCAGGCGTCATCACCGCTTATACAAACCAGCGGCCCGCTGTTTAAGGAAGTTACATGACGTGTGCATAGACATCTGGTATGACGTATTTCCAAAACCCTACAAACAAACTGTCTGAGCCGTAGTAAAGTTAGCTTTGAAAAGCGCGCCGCAGCGCGTACCGTGAAGCAGTCGCCCCCCGTTTTCTGGCGGTGGCGCCGTTGTCGCAATTGAAGGCTTCGGTGTCTCCCTCTAGCGGGAAAGGGGAAAAGTGGGCTGTTCGCTTGGGTTTAAGAAGTGGCTGTATGGGCTCTCGTGGAGAGTTGGCAGTCGGTATATCAAGAAGCGACTTCTCTGTCGGTTCTAGAGGGACAGCACGCAGACCGCGGCATCAGCGTAAGCGACGCGAGCAGCGGCTCCGTGGTATGGGGCGTTAACTGCTCGTCGCGAAAGGAATCTTCCCGAGCGTGGGTCCGCAAGGGGCCTAATTTTCAGTTCGGCCGTATGCTGTCGACCGGCGAGGAGGTTCTGAAAATCGGCTCGCCTTCCTGCGTCCATTGAAACGGCTGGCAGCGGGCGGCTCGGCAGAGCATTTGGTTCAGTCCAGGAAGTCGTAACGCACCAGAAGTTGAGTATTGATTGTTAACAGATTTTATAAAGTTTAATTGAATTCAATTTATTTATTCTTGTTCATTATACCAGCCGTATATTTTGGGGGTTTCCCGCCATTCATTCTCGTCTGCCCACCCGCGGGAAGGTGGTAATATTAGAAAGAGTGGTCCGTTAGTCCTCTTTTGAGGACGAAAGGGGGGGGGGGGAGTGAGAGTAAATCTGTGGATCGGATTGCTTCTTTCCCTCCGAGCATACCCACGGGTTATTCGACTGTTAACCTCCGCCATGTCTGTGAAAGTCTAAGGCACCAATGGTTGTACTGTTTAAAATGCAAGGCACCAAGACCTGATCCATTCTCTCGCCTGCCATAACTAGTATTACTAGACTCACGTGTAAAAGGTACTCTAAGAAAGAAGAAAAATTCCTTTTGCCTCGTGGTAAGAACTAGTCAAATGCATAACGAATTCCTGCTCATCTGGAAGCTGTAACTTACGCAAATTTTTGTTTATGTACACTCCTGGAAATTGAAATAAGAATACCGTGAATTCATTGTCCCAGGAAGGGGAAACTTTATTGACACATTCCTGGGGTCAGATACATCACATGATCACACTGGCAGAACCACAGGCACATAGACACAGGCAACAGAGCATGCACAATGTCGGCACTAGTACAGTGTATATCCACCTTTCGCAGCAATGCAGGCTGCTATTCTCCCATGGAGACGATCGTAGAGATGCTGGATGTAGTCCTGTGGAACGGCTTGCCATGCCATTTCCACCTGGCGCCTCAGTTGGACCAGCGTTCGTGCTGGACGTGCAGACCGCGTGAGACGACGCTTCATCCAGTCCCAAACATGCTCAATGGGGGACAGATCCGGAGATCTTGCTGGCCAGGGTAGTTGACTTACACCTTCTAGAGCACGTTGGGTGGTACGGGATACATGCGGACGTGCATTGTCCTGTTGGAACAGCAAGTTCCCTTGCCGGTCTAGGAATGGTAGAACGATGGGTTCGATGACGGTTTGGATGTACCGTGCACTATTCAGTGTCCCCTCGACGATCACCAGTGGTGTACGGCCAGTGTAGGAGATCGCTCCCCACATTATGATGCCGGGTGTTGGCCCTGTGTGCCTCGGTCATATGCAGTCCTGATTGTGGCGCTCACCTGCACGGCGCCAAACGCGCATACGACCATCATTGGCACCAAGGCAGAAGCGACTCTCATCGCTGAAGACGACACGTCTCCATTCGTCCCTCCATTCACGCCTGTCGCGACACCACTGGAGGCGGGCTGCACGATGTTGGGGCGTGAGCGGAAGACGGCCTAACGGTGTGCGGGACCGTAGCCCAGCTTCATGGAGACGGTTGCGAATGGTCCTCGCCGATACCCCAGGAGCAACAGTGTCCCTAATTTGCTGGGAAGTGGCGGTGCGGTCCCCTACGGCACTGCGTAGGATCCTACGGTCTTGGCGCGCATCCGTGCGTCGCTGCGGTCCGGTCCCAGGTCGACGGGCACGTGCACCTTCCGCCGACCACTGGCGACAACATCGATGTACTGTGGAGACCTCACGCCCCACGTGTTGAGCAATTCGGCGGTACGTCCACCCGGTCTCCCGCATGCCCACTATACGCCCTCGCTCAAAGTCCGTCAACTGCACATACGGTTCACGTCCACGCTGTCGCGGCATGCTACCAGTGTTAAAGACTGCGATGGAGCTCCGTATGCCACGGCAAACTGGCTGACACTGACGGCGGCGGTGCACAAATGCTGCGCAGCTAGCGCCATTCGACAGCCAACACCGCGGTTCCTGGTATGTCCGCTGTGCCGTGCGTGTGATCATTGCTTGTACAGCCCTCTCGCAGTGTCCGGAGCAAGTATGGTGGGTCTGACACACCGGTGTCAATGTGTTCTTTTTTCCATTTCCAGGAGTGTATATTTGGCTATAATCAAGCAAGGTTTTTAATGTACGCCGTAGTGGATTTTTTACATTGTTTCTAGTCAGCAAAAACTGTTGTGTGTTTTTTTTTCCAATCAATACTTTTTAAGGCTTTTACTCAACGTGCTGCCGGTCGCTGTGGCCGTGCGGTTCTAGGCGCTTCAGTCGGGAATCGCGTTACCGCTACGGTCGCAGGTTCGAATCCTGCCTCGGGCATGAATGTGTGTGATGTCCTTAGGTTATCTAGGTTTAAGTAGTTCTAAGTTCTAGGGGACTAATAGCCTCAGATGTTAAGTCCCATAGTGCTCAGAGCCATTTGAACCATTTTTTGAACTCAACGCGCTTATGTTGTGTGTTTTCTTGCCATGCAAAAGTTTGCCATTTCATCACGGGTAGAAATTGTTGCCATGAACGGAGAATGTTGTAAAAGTTCGGAAGTCCTACCTTGCGAGCGTGTGTGTTTGCCGTAAGTTAACTGGCAAAAATTTGTAAATTTTTTTTTTGTTTTTTTATATAATTTTGAAATGTTAATGTTATTAACTGTGAGTGCCCCTCCCCCCCCTCCCCTGTACATGACTCATGCGTTTTGGTTTTTGTATTTTGAGAACTTTTGTAAACAGGATTGTCGTTATATGTTGCGCCATTTAATGAGCCTGAGTGAGGCTGTTGTGGGCGGCCGTAGCTGTTGTAACCAAATGGGAAATTTGTCTGCCCAAAAGTGAAGTGATATATTCAAATTGTATTCATTTATTAATGGTGTGAATTTCACCTGTAATTTAGCTGAGCTTGAAATATTATACAGCGTCGCGTTGTATACGTTAAATTGCTTGCCGTTACTTGCCATTTACTGGCGTGAAATTTTTTATAATAATTTAAAAGTCCTTTCCTATCGTAAATTGTGACTTATTCGTTAAGTGATTGTTGGATTTTTTTAAAAATATCGTAAAGCCTTACACCAAATTTGAATAAAGAGTGTTACTGAAAATTGTGTGTAATTTCACCAGTTATTCCTTGGCACCTACTTCCACTTTACATTTTGTGTATTAATAGTGATTAATAACCTTTGGTGAACCAGTAGTAATTTTACGGTTCACTGTCGAATCCATGATATGCAGAATGGGTGATTTATTGCGTTCCAAAGGTGGACCAACAAGTTATTGAGCAGATTGTTATAATGTTTTGGCTCGTCAGTGCAAATCTACTAACCAATAGTGATGTATGAAAAATACTGCCGGACCGGAACTCGAACCCAGATTGCCCACTTCTTACTATCGGCCGCTTAAACCATTTCAGCTGTTCGTAGACGCTCTCCGCAACGACCCAAACTTCCATATGTCACACTGTCTACATCTTTATATAGCAGTCTTTTAAATATAACCATGTAGACAGTGTGACATGTGAAAGGTTTGATCAGACAGGGGAGCGTACACGGGCAGCCAAAGTAGTTAATGTGACTGTTCGTGATAACAGGGAAATTTCGAATCCCGGTCCGGCACTAATTTTCATACGTCATTATTGATTAGTAGTTCTATACCTAATAAAGCTGATGTCATGGAATTCGTAGTCAGCGAATAAATTTCGAAGTACTTCGTGCAGCTGTGGATAGTCAACAGTGCCTGTTCTTTCAGACATGCATGAAAGATCACGATTTCTTTACGTGTTGTTTCTGTTACGTGTTCAGGTTTAGCAAACCAATACTCATTCACCAAAAGGTTTTACATGTCATATGTTTCTATGTTCAAATCCACGTTGTGGAGCAGTTCTTTGTACGACTGTGCCGAGAACTCACCATAAATCAGGTAACATCAATCTGAATGTTCTGTGTAAAATGCTTGTGCTTTTTGACATCAAATTATAACCCTCAAGTTAAAAGAAAAATATATGTTTTTGTTGCAGTTTCTTTCCTTTTCTCTTTAAGGGGAGGCATACTATCTATTGGTTCAAAAAATCGATTTGTTTTTAAATTGCATGTTTGGATCCATAGAAGTGTTTAGAATCCACCCCTGAAACGGTTTTTCCGAATACGGAAAGGAAATGTTTGTTATTCGAAGTTGAACAAAAAATGCACCTGTCTGAAATCGGCATTTTTCACGCTCTAGTTTTTTTTCTTTCGGAAGAAGAGTTATTGTATCGGTGCTTGAGAGGAAGTGACTTTTTTTTCGCGCGGTATGGTAACTTCGAATCTACTAAACCGATTGCATGATGCTTTGTTTCCGACGAAGCTAACTAGGAGATGTCCCCACTTTCATTCCGATCTATCAACTATAAATATTTTTACTTGATTTCAGACGAGCTGGCTGATCTGTGACATACTGCGCGTGGAGTTCTACTTAGAAATTTTGTTTCGTTCCGACGGCACTTCGGCCTTTGCTCTTAGACATTTCCGGTCGAAAAAAATCCAGTTTGTAGAGGCCAAATTTGACATTGATATCTATAACACATCCCGAGAAAAAAATTCTCAAAGAACATGCTTTTTTCGGGCGAAGATAGTAAACCTCCCCTTAATATTACTAAACGACTTTTACAAGAAAGTGGCACTGAATCGTCATGAGGCTTGATGCCTGATGCAGAGGTAACTACAGAACTATTATCGTGTTTTACTTCGGTTGATAGTTCAACTGAAATCACCTATGCTTCGAGTAATTTATTCAAGTATTAAGCATTTCTTAGCGTTAGTAAATTATTTTGAAATCACGGAAGGTAAATTTGTGTCATGAGTTCCAAGACAACAGCTGTATCGTAGTCTCGTTACTATGCTCTGTGAAGTTGTTAAATTACTAGGTCACCATAATCAATAGCAGATCATTTCGGACGCCAAGGGAATTTCCGTTTCTTTGGGTATGCGTGCCTATAATGAATTATTCCTGAGGATAGTCAGATCGCGTAACAATTTTATTTCCGCTGGGCTTTATTTTATTTATTTATTTAATCTGATCTGTTTATGGCGATCAGGCCTTCTGTGACATCAAACCATTGTTTCACACATTTAGTACCTTTATAACAATTTTAATATGACAGCATTTACACGATTTGAATGTCTGTAGGGACAATGTTCAAAATGGTTCAAATGGCTCTAAGCACTACGGGACTTAACATCTGAGGTCATCAGTCCCCTAGACTTAGAACTACTTAAACCTAACTAACCTAAGGACATCACACACATCCATGCCCGAGGCAGGTTTCGAACCTGCGACCGTAGCAGCAGCGCGGTTCCGGACTGAAGCGCCTAGAACTGCTCGGCCACAGCGGCCGGAAGAGACAATGTGAATGAATAATACTGACTATGAACTAATGAATTTAACACTTACAGTACTTGTACTACTACTGCAGCTTCCACTAATAATAACGATAACAATAATAATATTGACAGTAACAACAATAATGGTAGTGGAAGATATGAAAATAATTTATGGGCGTACAAAATAGATGTTTTCTGGTATACAGAATTCTGGGAAAGGAAAGGAGAATACTGGGAAATGAAGATCTGGTTGGAGAAAAACGAATGCGTACAGGCACAATGGTACTCATCAGTGTTGCTTCAGTAGAAATGCCTTTAAATGATTTGTGAAGCTGGAGGCGATATTTAGTTCTCTGATATAATACGGGAGGTTATTCCAGAGTCGGGGGTTCCTGCTACTGAGAAAGTGGCTGAACGATGGTATGGGACAGAAAGGGTTTTGCTGTAATGGGGGCGGGAATTTCTGCCATGTTATAAAGACAAGAACGTTAAAGTCGAGGAGAGATATGAGGGACAGTGCACGCTGATAAGGCAGAGGGTATGGAAATCTCTACTTGTGTGCACGCAGCCAGGATAGCTGTGCGTATGATGATGAAACACCACAGATATAACGACGACAGGAATTCGTAAACGGTTCAAGGCTCCGTGAGCTTTCCTGAGAAAGGCCCTGCAATAACTGAGAGGATTAGTGTTTGTACAAGTTCCAATTTCTGGCTCCTTTTCAGGTCAAGAGGGAAGAGATTCTCATATTTTTGTAGTATATGGAGAGAAGCTGACATCTTAGCGTACATTGCAGTTATGGGCTTAGTGCAGTTTAGATTTTCGTGTAATGTTACTCCTATACTCTTTGCTTAAGGAGAGAAGTTGGTGTTTTTGAAAAAAAGAGACAGCATTGGTCGTATATTTTTTACTATCGCAAAATCGATTTTCTGTCACTGAGTGACCATCTTCAGTGCTGTATTGTATAACTTAAATTAGGATGCACTGTTGTCACTAAGCTTACGGCAATCACATATGTCTATGTGATTGCCGTAAGCTTAGTGACAACAGTGCATCCTAATTTAAGTTATACAATACAGCACTGAAAATGGTCACTCAGTGACAGAAAATCGATTTTGCGATAGTAAAAAATATACGACCAATGCTGTCTCTTTTTTCAAGTATACCTGTTATCTGGTCGTAGTGCACAAGACAACATGGAGTCGCCAATCAATAAAAGTTGGTGTTTGTCTCATTTAAGATTAAAGATAGACGGGATTCCCAATATTTTGGGCTAATGAACCTAGAATGATCGACCAGTACCGCTTGGGTTTTGGATGGGCTGAGTGTAAACCCTGCATTCTGTGCTCAATTTGACAATGCACACAGATCGATACTGAGATTCTCGATAGGTGTCTTAAGGTTTATTGGTTTTGCACTTAGCTCCAATCAGAGGCCATCGGAGTATATGACATATTTGCAGTAGGCCAAAACCGATGGTACATCATTGACAAACAATGAAAATAACCTATTACTGAAGCCTGGGGGACGCCTAAATACCACCTGCCTCGATTGTGAGTTTATGATGACGTATTGCCAATGAGACGTCAGTTATGAGCGAAACCTTTGTACTGCACTTCAAACTCGAGGTCATCCGTTATCTTTATTAACGAAGATGTTTTGCTGCGTTGTTTACGGAAACCTGATTGGCATTCGTTTATTAGGCTGCTAACAGTTAACCAGTTTCTCAGCTGGTACGTTGTCTGTAGTTAAGCAATTTGTTAGCTAGTTGTGAACTATGTATTCTAAGGCCTTGGACAGTGTGGAAAGGATGCAAATAGGAGGGTGATCAGAGCGTGCTGTGGCAGCGTGCTTTTTAGGTAGTCGATTAACTAGCCCATGTTTCCATCCCCAGGGAAAAATCTTGTGGTTAAGAAATGGTTAAAGATATCTGTATAACGGTCAGTTGTGGGTCAATAATAAACTTTATAGTTTGGACTGTGATGCTGTCGTGGGCAGTAGTTACCGATCTGAAACGCACGATGGATTTTTTGACGGTATTCTCTGGTAAAGAGGGCACTTTCAGTTTGGGCAATTTGAAGTAGGACTGTAATGTCCCTGCTACTAGTGGAGGCACATCTATTTTAACGGACACTATAGAGTATATTCCCGAAAAGCGTTCGCTACTGTACCACATCGTCGACTGCAAGCCAAGATAAGATCATACAGATTGTCTTCGGAGATATGTGATGGAAACTGTAGGTATCAGACTGATACAACCCATTACGCTATACTGGATGGCGGATGTCCAACTGAAATTACAGTAACATCGGGTGTGCCGAATCAAGCAAAATATTCAGTTTAATGGTCTCAAAATACATGCAATAGTTATCAGATGCAGTAGTATCAAATGACTTACTGACGATGTAGTTGTCAGGAAAGTATCGTCGTTGGACGATATTAAGGAAATGTACACTCATGCTCATAAATTAAGGATAATTGCAGAACGTGGTGCCACACAACGTCGCACTACACAAAACGGGCGCTGATAGCATAGGCTCATACGAAAAGCACACGACACAGATCTGTAAGTCCACAGTATTGGTGATAAGTTGAGAAAAACGTCCCGAAACACATGTGCTACAAAACGCCACTGTTTCCTGCGCATGTACCCCGACATCAATATGGGATATGAGCGCCATTCACCCGAACACAGGCCGCACAACGGGTTGGCATACTCTGGATGAGGTGGTCGAGCAGCTACTGGGGTATAGCCTCCCATTCTTGCACCAGTGCTTGTTGGAGCAGGGATGTGAAGACGTGCAGCGAAACGTCGGCCGAGAACATCCCAGACGTGCTCGATAGGGTTTAGGTGTGGAGAACAGGCAGGCCACGCCATTCGCCTGATATCTTCTGTTTTAAGGTACTCCTCCACGATGGCAGCTCGGTGGGACCGTGCGTTACCATCCATCAGGAGGAAGGTGGGACCCACTGCAGTCCTGAAAAGGCGGACATACTGGTGCGAAATGACGTCCCGATACACCTGACCTGTAACAGTTGCTCTTTCAAAGACATACAGGGGTGTACGTGCACCAATCGTAATCCCACCCCACACCATCAAACCACGACCTCCATACAGGTCCCGTTCAAGGACATTAAGGGGTTGGTATCTAGTTCCTGGTACACGCCAGATGAAAACCCGGCGAAATTCACTGTTCATACTATACATGGACTCGTCCGTGAACATAACCTGGGACCACTGTTCAAATGACCATGTACTGTGTTCTTGACACCAGGCTTTACGGGCTCTCCTGTAATCAGGAGTCAGTGGAATGCACCTTGCAGGTCTCTGGGTGAATAAACCATGTCTGTTCAGTCGTCTGTAGACTGTGTGTCTGGAGACAACTGTTCCATTGGCTGCGGTAACGTCCCGAGCAAGGCTACTCCGTGGCCGTCTGCTGGCACTGATGGTGAGATATCGGTCTTCTTGTGGTGTTGTACACTGTGGACGTCCCGTACTGTAGCGCCTGGATGTTTCCTGTCTGCTGGAATCGTTGCCATAATCTTGAGATCACACTTTGTGGCAGACGGAGGGACTGTGCTACGACCTGCTGTGTTTGACCAGCCTCCAGTCGCCCTAGCATTCTACCCCTTATAACGTCATCAATATGTGTTCTCTGAGCCATTTTCAACACACAGTCACCATTAGCACGTCTGAAAACGTCTCCGCCATATTGTGACATGCACCAACACACCTCTGCATATGTGGACTACTGCCAGCGCCACCGTGCGACGACCGCAGGTCAGATGCACCGCATGGTCATACCCCGAGGTGATTTAAACCCGCAAACCGCCCACCAGAGCGTTGTTTCACCATGTATCAGCATTATCCTTAATTTATGAGCATGAGTGTAGGAAGACTTTGAGTAACTTTCCACTTGCCATAATCAATCACAGTTCCCGTTAAATGAGGACAGATTTAAGAGAAAGAACATGATATTGTCTGCTATGAAGATTAGTGACGATCAGTTTACTATCTGTCGCGGAACATGTAATTATGACCGCAATGAAAATAAAAAGGAGGTGCGCAGGTATACCGTTGCTATAGGAACCAAAGAACTTCTTTGCTGAATTCCAAGAAATGAAGAATGACCAACACAAATACCTAATGCAAGTTGTGTCAAAGCAGTCAGAAAACTTACAGGAGCAAAACAGATGCATGTGGCTTGAGTTCATACTGCACGGGAAAGTCTGGAGAAGTTCTGTATTTATCAGTAAGTGTGCAATGGGTGACGATGACTTTGATAATTTCAGAGGTATTGATTACAACGTGAAAGACGAAGACCTGTTGCCGACACTGTTTCGCGACTAATTACTGCAAAAAGCCATGGAAATCTCCAGCAGACGTGCGTGGTTAGGTTAGGATGAACGTTGTCCAGTTCTACGAGCGCTTCGCAGGTGTCACCCGTCTTGGAAAGTGCGGTATGCTTGTCTAACACAGAGACGACAGGCTGGCTTTCTCACACCATCTGCTGACTGGCCGTCTAGCATGACTTCACTCCAGCCACCTGGTATTTGCACAGCACGACAAGAATAATTCAGCTTCCAGCTTACTGCCTTGAGTGAAATTCTACTCAGTACCACAGTACAGAGTTCTATGTTTTTAATCCTTTTTGCAATTATTACACAGGTATTTTTCAGTTTTTAGTAAAATGGTTGAATAACAAAATATGAATATCTCCGCAATAAAATTAAGTTTTCTTTATTTTCTCGACGAAGATACTGATGCACGTGACTTTACGAGTGGTAAGACTCTATGCAAAGACATCTTGCTACATGTATACGTCTTGTTTGCTTTATTCTGTACGTGGCATTCTGCTTCTTCATTATTATTGATAATTTCCATTATTATGTAATTTACGTAACATGTCAGCGTGTGGAGACAAAATGCTCCAACAGTTAAAGAGGAGCAAAGACGCGTCTGACGCTCTACATTCGAGTATACAGGGTGTCTGGGCTAAGGTATATAAAAAAAG
The DNA here is from genome assembly GCF_023864275.1 of Schistocerca cancellata. Classification (NCBI taxonomy): domain Eukaryota; kingdom Metazoa; phylum Arthropoda; class Insecta; order Orthoptera; family Acrididae; genus Schistocerca; species Schistocerca cancellata. The sequence goes on along the minus strand of NC_064631.1, from coordinate 557,489,057 downwards.
TTGTTTATATTTTTGTATATATTAAGTTTTATAACTTCATTTTTCCAACATCATATACACTGTACCACACAAGCGGCTCGTAGTAAAATTGCCTGCTTATGTAACATCGTCTCAGTTATGCGACTGGATTTGTGATTTCCTGCCAGAGAGGTCACAGTTCGTAGTATTTGACGGAAAGTTGAGTAAAACAGAAGTGATTTCTGGCGTTCCCCAAGGTAATATTATAGGCCCTTTTGCTGTTCCTTAACTATATAAACGATTTGGGAGACAATCTGAGCAGCCGTCTTCGGTTGTTTACAGATGACGCTGTCGTTTGTCGACTAATAAACTCATCAGACGATCAAAACAAACTGCAAAACTATTTAGAAACAATGTCTGAATGGTGCGAAAAGTGGCAGTTGACCCTAAATATCGAAAAGTGTGAGATCGTCCACATGAGTGCTAAAAGGAACTCGTTAAATTTCGGTTACACGATAAAGCAATCTAATCTAAAATCCGTAAATTCAACTAAATACCTAGGTATTACAATTACGAACAACTTAAATTGGAAAGAACACAGTAAATGTTGGGGGGAAGGCTAACCAAAGACTGCGTTTTATTGGCAGGACACTTAGAAAATGTGACAGGACTACTAAGGAGACTGCCTACACTACGCTTGTCCGTCCTCTTTTAGAATACTGCAGCGCGGTGTACGATCCTTACCAGATAGGACTGACGGAGTACATCGAAAAAGTTCAAAGAAAGGCAGCACGTTTCGTATCATCGCGAAATATGGGAGAGAGTGTCACAGAAATGATACAGGATTTGGGCTGGAAATCGTTAAAAGACAGGCGTTTTTCGTTGCGACAGAATTTTCTCACAAAATTCCAATCACCAACTTTCTCCTCCGAATGCGAAAATATTTTGTTGACACAGACCTTTATAGGGAGGAACGATCACCACGATCACCGCGATAAAATAAGGGAAATCAGAGCTCGTACAGAAAGATGTAGGTGTTCATTCTTTCTGCGCGCTGTACGAGATTGGAATAATAGAGAATTGTGAAGGTGTTTCGACGAACCCTCTGCCAGGCACTTAAATGCGATTTGCAGAGTATCCATGTAGCTGTAGATGTACAGTAGCCGAAAGATATTATGCCTGTTGGGGCAGCTCAATGTGGGTACCTTTTGAAGCTTGACAAATATCGAAACGGTACTCCACTTCTCACCACATGTTCATAAGCATTACAAGTGTTATGATCTCTACTGCAGCTCAGATCCTTTGTCTGAAATCTTCCAGATCGCGAAGCTTTGTTTCGTAAAAAATCTCCTTGACAAACCGCCATCCGCTGAAATGCAGCGGAGTCAGATCGGGAGACTGTAGGCGCCAGGCAGTGAGACCCCTTCTGCCGAACCAATGCTCAGGAAACGTCTCACGGAGAAACAGGCTAAAATCGGCATCATAGTGGGGTCAGGCTGGAAAATGACGACGGGAGGCATCTGTGGAACTGCATAGTTCGAGATAGGTGTGACATTGTAAGTAGCCTGTTTGTATGCTGGCAGCGCTATAGACTGTGTCAATATCGCAGACAGCGCTCTGCACCCTCGGCAAGAGATTTTGTGGTTGGACGGACTAGCAGTTAGCGAGTGGATAGAGAAATGTATGGACATGTTCTTCTCAGTGGAGACTCTGTGTTGGTAGGACATGCATTGTAAAGTGAGATGCAAGGAAATGTAAAATGAGAATGGGTGTTGTTGGTAATGTTTGGTTTGTGGAATTATTGAGAACTACATAATTTTTAGAACTGGATGTCACACGAATAAGATCCATTAAATAATAATTTTACGATCCACGTTCTTAAAAAAGAGCACTTGGAAATATAAGAACAATAAGAAGGGGAAGGGGATTGTAACGGAACTGCATACATAATTTTCTTTTCAAGGACTTGGTAACTTTTTTGATAGAATAAGTTGTTGTGGTACACCACTTATACTGTTAAGATGTGACATAGAATCATTGCATTTCACGTGGGGGATAGTATAGATCTTGTTCCTTGTGCTGGCTTGTTGCATAGTTTTGATGATCACAGATGCACACATGCTATTGTAGGCTTCTACATATATTTCCTTTATGTGCATTGCTGTCTTTACTGTAATACAATTTCTGCTTCGTCGTGTTTATGTATAAGTTATTGCATTTGCTGCTGCTGTTTGTCAGGCAATGTCCTACTGAATTTTACTTTGTATCACCGTGCTAAGCCAGTTTTACCAATGATTTATTTTTCTTGTTTGTTCCATATTGCCTTATATTACTTGTAATGTTGCATTTGCTTTGCTGATTTAGATATGCTGCTGTTTGCTTTGCGATTTGCATTTTTGTCATTGTCGTTTGTGTTGATTTCTTTGTGCTGCTGCATTGCCTCTTTCTCTGTTTTATGTATCTGAGGTCAGTAGATTTAAATTAGCTTAAGAGGGGGCATGCTATATAAGAAAATGAGTTGTGATGAGTTGGGAAGAAATGCATCGACAAGCTATAAGGAAAAGGTCTGGCCAAAAAGTATTGTATAATGAGGAACAATTATTTTGAAAGAGGAAACGAACAGATGTAAGTAGGGTATAGTGACAACAGGTTTAAGCAGCAATTTCCTTGGAAAGGAATGACGAGGTACGAAAAAAATGGAAGCATAAACACTGTTTGAAAGTATAAATACAAATTGGCTCTGAGCACTATGGGACTTAACATCTGTGGTTATCAGTCCCCTAGAACTTAGAACTACTTAAACCTAACTAACCTAAGGACATCACACACATCCATGCCAGAGGCAGGATTCGAACCTGCGACCGTAGAGTCGCGCGGTTCCGGACTGAGCGCCTAGAACCGCTAGACCACCGCGGCCGGCCAGTATAAATACAGATAGCATGCTTGGATAGGATTTTTTATGGAAACAAATGTTGAAGTAAGAGAGGTCTGCTAGAATTAAATGAAGTTTTTGTTGGAAATTAAGTAGTTTTTATTGAAAGTAAAGCAGGTATGAGCATGAAGTATATTATTAAAAAAGAGGAGAATGAAGAGATTTTCTGGTGGGCCATTCATGTTTACTGTAATGAGATGCACGAGCTCGGCTATCCCATTCACAGAGAAAGCAGCAATATTTAGTATACCGTAACTGCATACCCAATAGCAGTGCAACCACTTTCAAGTCACCACAAATCTGCCACTGAGAGTCATTATACTTGATGGCTTCTAGTAAAATTTTCATTTTTTGGTATGACTCTTTAATATGCACACTATGCCCAACTGGAATAGAAGGAAGCTCGTTACCAATATGTAAAAGCACTACTTTTAAGCTGAACTTTGACGAATCAATAAAGAGTCTCTACTCATCAGGTTTTAATTAATTCTGAGAGCCTTCATTAGACCATTTATGTCGATACATGCCACAAGACTATCTTGCATGTTAACAAAAGGAGTGAACTGTTGCTCTCTTCTGTGGTAGAATGAAACATTTACATTGCTTTCCAGAAAATTGCGCTGCTGCAGTCTTGATGCTAAAATCTCAGCCTTAGCTTTATAGAGCTGCAAATCTCTAATGAGATCACTTAACTCATTTCGAGACAATTTTTCTGGATCATCGGTTGATGATATATTCGGAAGAAACTCTGGATCTTGTGATGTGAATGGTTCAGGACATTCAGAACCCCCGTCAGAAGTAATCTCGTAGTCTGTCGGTGGTTCAGGTATTGGCAATCCTTCCCCATGTAGAGCGGGACGTATGGCAGATGGAATGTTGAGGCAGATCACTGTCCGCTTCTTCTTCTTAGATATTTCCTTGTTGATAGAAGTAACCATACAAAAGTAGCAGTCACTGACGTGGTTAGTTGGCTCATACCAGATCATGGGCACTACAACGGGCACTGAACGTCCTTTCCCATGCATCCAATTTCTGAGGTTGCTGGTACAAGTGTTGCAGATCACATGTGAGGCCCAGGGTTTATCCTGATCACCTATTTTGCACCCAAAAAAACAAAGGAAAACTTTTTTAATCAATGGAGCTATTTGTTGTTTTTGTGAAGCAAATGTCACTCCTCCACACACATAGCAAAATGTGTCATCACTGTTTACACAAACTCGTGGTATTTTTGTTCACTTCAGTAGCAGTCAACTTGAATAACTGGTAGTTAATCTGAAAACGAATGTGCAAAAGTTATTACATGCATTAATAAAGTCACTGAAACTGAAGAGGAGGGAGACGAAAGGCTCACGAAAATTGGTATTAAAATGTTTATATCCAAAATATTGCACATAAGTAATACCAAGGACCATAATATAATCCATTTATTATGACGTTGACGAACCATTATAGTATTTGATTTTAAGCTTAACATAAAAATCCGTATATAATTATCTCACCATAAGAAAACAGTGTAAAATGAAAACTAGAGCTAATTTTGAATTGTCTTTGTGATATTCGCTATCAGCACATTCGAACTGATAGGAATTCGCTATTTTCATTCGATTTACATTTTCACTATTGCACAGTGTTATCAATGCTAGAACCAGTGTTACGCGGCACCAACATGGTCTACTCTGGGTTACTAATCGTTTGTTTAGAGGGAGGGATTTTGGTGTGCAGCTTAATGAGGTCATTGATAACAATAGAGGTGGTCATTTAATTTGCTATATGCGATTTGTCGATGACAAAAATAACAAAATGATGGAACATCTTCATTTTTACAATGAAATAATGCAGGTACGACAGGCAAAGATTTATTCGAAATAGTGGACAGCATCATGACAGAAAATCGAATTAAATGGGCACACTGTGACGGTGTGTATACTGATGGTGCGTGAGCCATGTCGGGGCGTTAGAGCGGTCCACAAGCAATTATCCGCGGCCAAACTCGTGATATTATGCTGACCCATTGCATTACCCCCCAGTTGCTTCGCAGCTTTTGAGCGTTCACCTGAATCAAGTACTGCGAACTGTCATAATTGTGGTGAACTTTATTGAAGCTTTTAGAAAAAAATGAAATGAAATAAGCGTATGGCATCGTTGGCTGGGAGGCCCCATCTGGGGAAGTTCGGCCGCCAGGTGCAAGTCTTATCTCAGTCGATGCCACATTGGGCGACTTGCACGCCGGTGGTGAGGATGAAATCATGATGAGGACATCACAACACCCAGTCAACTGGCGAAGAAAATCCCCAACCCGGCCGTGAATCGAAGCCGGGCCCGTTTGCATGGGAGACGAGCACGTTACCACCTTTTCTTTTTCTTTTTTTTTTAAATCTAATTTTGATCGTTATTGGTCGTTGTATTTGTTAGGGGCGGACGTCCTATTAGCTTGTTAAAGTTCATAGTTAATCTATTCACTCAGTTTCTTTTTTTATTACAGAGGGCAGCTGTGCCTCTGACCAAACACGCCGCCCCCCCCCCCCCCCAGCTAAGCAGTCGGACCAGCTTTTAGACAAAGTGTCACGATACGGGGGCTGAACATATGAACATACATATGTCTTACAGTATATCAGTTCTCCTTGGCTTTCCAGCGGAAGTGTATTATCGCGCATTTTTGAACTTAGGCAATAAGTCTGTTCTTACCTGGAAGCAGAAAATCATATCAGTGTTAGCAATAGGTGCTTTCTAGATACTAAATTTCTATTAAAGGTCACATACTTTGTAATGAATTTGATAAGTTAAGTTCACTGAATATGTCTCTGCAAGGAAGTGAAACTCGCTTCATTCAGCTTATTGACAAAATTTCAGCTTTCAAAAAGAAGCTTGTTCTTTGGAAGAGAAACATGAACGACAGAGAAGAGCTGGACTACCGTCTACGTTTGTAGCATTTTATAAACATTGAGACAGGCGTTACGGCAGAATTTTTTCTGTAATTGAACGACATTTATCTGAACTTCATGTTCACTTTGAAAAATATTTTCCTGAAGTTTGTGATAGGTTTCAGTGAGTTCAATATCCCGTCATTAATGATTCTCCTTCTGAGTTCAGTACTACGGAAGACGAAGGGTTGATAGAACTTTCATCAGATTCTTTATTAATAGTGAAATTTTTATCAGTGACATTGCCGACATTTTGGTATGCAGTATGAAAAGAATTTCCAAGCTTAAGCAAGAAAGCACTGAAGGTATTAATTGCTTTTGCAACCTGCCATCTTTGCAAGAGTGGAGTTTCGACAGTGTCAGTCATTAAAACCAAGTACAGATCAATATTTTGTGAACAGGAGGAAATGAGGGTAGATGAATCTCGTTTGATGACAGGAATTGACAAGTTGTGTTACAAGAAGCAAGGTCAGCTGTCGCACTGAGGTGAGTACTATTTTATTCGAAAATTTTTATATTAATTATTTTAGTTTTTACAAGATATCCTACAGGGAAGCCACGTAAGCAACCTAATTGGTCAGGGAAGCCAGGAACTAAGAAATGTTGAAAACCATGGCAATAATGCAATGACATCCAGAAGTTTTGGTTAAATTTTCTCCGTTTGTGTCCAACCTGATCAACTCGAAGAAATGTAAAGCTTCATGTATATTAGGCAGCATCACACAGAATCAAAGCTGATCGTCAGAATCGATACATCCTTTTGTGTACTTCAACCACGTCATAATCAGAATTTGATGGGATTGCATAAAATCAATTATATCACTTGATCCTGTCCTGTTATTAGGAAATATGTAAGTCGTGAGGAGTATTAAGCCGGACAGAGATTGGCAGTTAAGCAAATCTAAGACAAACTGCCAGTAATAGCGGCTGTTTACATAATTTGCTTGCTCTTACTGAGCGGCCTCAAGGTGCAGAATCCCAAGCAGCGGGAACATTTTTGCCAAGAGAATGGGTTGGCGAAGTAGACTCCCTAAACACTCACGAATCTCTCTCTCTCTCTCTCTCCTACATACAAGGCTATCGAAGCTGTTGTGACATTTGTGTTCAATGTGTCGACTGTGTCGACGTAATTAGGACTAAGCAGAAGAACTAATTCTGCAAACATCTGCTTGCTGTTTTCACCAGCTCAATCGTTGTGGCAGCTTATTTAGATGTTCTTTTGTCATGCGTGAGTTAAAAGCTACTGTTATCGAGGCATTAAGATTTTTGTGGATGACACTGTATCATGACTAGCAACAGTTCGGTACTTGTATGTACACTGGTGTTTGGCCAATTCTTCGTATGATAAAACACTGATATTTCGGAAAGAGCAGGCACAAACGAGCGAAGAAGTTAATGTTATTCCCAATTAGGCAACTGTATTATTTCGTGAGGTATCCCAGTGAACAACGTTTTTCTGTTTTGCTCCTCGTTTGAGTCTACAAGCAATAACAAAGAAAGTTTATTAACGCTGTATCTAAAAATGTTATTTTGTTTCCTATTGTTGCTGTAATAATCATCGGTTGGAAGGGTTGAATATATAAGGTGAATCAGATGGAAAAAAGTAAGAAAACTATTATTATTTCAAAAGTAATCGCCATAATTGTTCATACATTTATCCCGCTGAGAGACAAGATGGTCAGTGCCTTCTTCGGAAAATGTCTACTGTTGCGTACGGAACTGCGATTGTATCCAGGCGTGCACCACATCGTCCGAATCAAATCCATGGCCACGAATGTTTTTCTACAGGGCTCCAAATATATGGAAAACACTTAGAGAGAGATCTGGACAATAGGGAGGATGCGTAATGGCTTCCCAGCGAAACTTCTGCAGCGTAGTCGAAATAATTTTGGGAATATGTGGGCGGGCATTATCCTGCAACAGAAAGATGCCCTCCTTCAACATTCCTGCGTGATTGAACTTGATGACGCGCTTCAGTTTTTGTAACGTGTCCACGTACGGCTGTGCGTTTAATTGTGACGCCTTGTTCCAGAAAGTCAATGAACAGCAGGCCCTTGCAGCAAAGAAACAGGTCATGACTTTCCCGGAGCTTACGTGCAAGCCTTTGGACTTTTTTGGAGGGGGTGAGTCAATTCTTGGCTCTGACGCTTGCTCTCCGCGCGAAGTGACACAGTGTTTCTCCTCCCTCGACAGTACGGGACAGGAAACGATATTCTTCACCATGATACCGTCCCACGTTCTGCAGTGATGTCGGCATTCTGTTCAACTTCTACTCCTCCGTCAGGCTGTGAGGAACCCAGCGCTCACAGATTTTCCAGAACGCAAGATGCTCTGTGATAATGACGTGATCGGTACCACAAATGATGCCCCAATATGAGCCGAATTTCTTCCTGTTGGCAGCATCCACCGCAGCAGTGACAGAAGAGGTAATGACACTATGTATCACCAACTTCCTCTTTGTAACACCCCAGATATGGAACCCCTAATGAAAGCCCTTTGGGCCCGCATCTCGTGGTCGTGCGGTAGCGTTCTCGCTTCCCACGCCCGGGTTCCCGGGTTCGATTCCCGGCGGGGTCAGGGATTTTCTCCGCCTCGTGATGGCTGGGTGTTGTGTGCTGTCCTTAGGTTAGTTAGGTTTAGGTAGTTCTAAGTTCTAGGGGACTGATGACCATAGATGTTAAGTCCCATAGTGCTCAGAGCCATTTGAACCATTTTTGAAAGCCCTTTGGTAGCAAAAGAAATAGCAAAATTAGTTACCCTGACATTGACGGGAGTTACTGATAACAAAATTAACACTACTGCATGTTTGACTAACAGGAATACTATGTAACTAATAACGTTTATTATAAAGAATGGGCTAAATGAAAGACTATCAGATAATACGAAGCCTGAAACTTGAATAAAATAATCCAAAATATATTGTTTACAAAGGTTAAAGCCCAGACCATAAATAGATCAGAGATAACATTTATCCAAAAAGAGAGTTGTTGAATTGCATCGAGCTGTAAGTTCGTTGCGGCTACAATGTAACACTGCAATGGATATGTTAATTCAGTTTCTCTTGCAGACGTCGCAATAGCAGTAAGCCTATTGAGCGCTACTAGGTTTTTCCATTGTCGACTTGACGTACTAGTCAGAATTTCGAACTTAAGTAAAATAACATTTACGGCTTAGCCAGACAAACGGAGCAGTTATTACATGTGAAAGAAAACAAAATCGTGTGATACCTGATTAACGCTGGGACTTAGCCTTCGTGATCTGTGATTGCCACGGACATCAAAGGACTCAGCTATATACCAACCGCCGACATAAACTCTATTACTAGCCTTGAGTAGGAAACAGCTACACGCGATCACGAAGAACTTACAGTTACTCCGTGTTGTCGGAAGCAGTACTCAGTGTCAGAATCGCTGATGCAAATTGATTCAAGACCCTGAATGACAGATCGGTGTGTTTTCAATGCAGGTTTAAATAATCACGAAGTTCAGTAAACTCCAATATAACCTTAATGCTTCGTGTCGGCTACGTCGTTTAATGGAAATTATTGTGTAATTGTGAAATTAACTGTTTCTTGAGCGAATGCAGAAGTTAAAGGTGATTTAGTGATTTTATTAACAGCGAACAGCAAGTTTACACCAAAGTACGACGTTTTCTGTACGTTGTCAGAAGAATATTTTATCTCTGGAATTACGTCGTATTAGTTGTTGAACTAAGACCGTAGTGACGCCTTGACGACGCTATATTAATTAATAAATCAACATCCTCATAAAACTATGACGTGGCATTGGCTTGAGCGATGGACTTTATAAGTCAAGATATCCTATTATCTGCGTTTGAACACTCATTCGCAAACTGGGCATAAGAACTACAGTTGTCAAGTTCGCGTAAGCTTATCAGCCTGTCGCAAACACGCGAAGCATATTTGGTTAATTGTTTCAGATCAAGAGAGCTGTTGCGGTACCGAGTGGTGCAATTGCTGTGGGTTCGAAGTAAAGAAGACCGACAGACTTCGAACACCAGTGCTTCAGTTTTGAACAAGGGCTGCTTACACATTCCTGCGTGCTGCTCCATCGATACGCTGATATCAGTCTATGGGAGACAGTGTGTGAAACTAATCAACCAAGCGAGGTTGTTTTTAACAGTTACAGATCGGAGTCGTCGCGGTCGACGGACACTGTTCCATGTCAACCAGACTGGGACAACCATCATCGTCCGCCGCTCGTGGTCTCGCGGTAGCGTTCTCGCTTCCCGAGCACGGGGTCTCGGGTTCGATTCCCGGCGGGGTCAGGGATTTTCACCTGCCTCGAGATGACTGGGTGTTTGTGTTGTCCTCATCATTTCATCATCATCCAGGAAAGTGGCGCAATTGGACTGAGCAAAGATTGGGTAATTGTACGGGCGCTGATAACCACGGTGTTGAGCGCCCCACAAACCAAAACAACATCATCACAACACAACCATCACCATCGAGCCGACACAAATAAAACGTCACATCTTCTGAAATTAAGACGGTGATACGGTCTCTCAAAAACAAATTTTGTGGTATTTCCAATATAATACTAAAGATCTGTCCCTATATAATCAACCCTGTCTTATGTACAAGAGGTACTGCATCATTCGAGGCAGTTTTTTCAGAGGAACTGAAATATGCCGTTGTCAAACCCCTCTTTAAGAAAGGTGATAAGAGAGGTGTCAATAGCTACCGACCTGTTTCACTGCTGACATCATTCTCCAAAATTTTTGAGAAGGTGACGTATTCTAGGACAGTATCACACCTGAGCAACAGTGATATCCCCAGCAAATCACATTTGGATTTCAGAAGAATTGCTCTTCCGAGAATGGCATTTACATGTTCACTTACCAAATTTTACAAGCATTAAGTAATAAAATAGCGCCGGCTGGTATTTTCAGCGAGATATCTAAGGCGTCTGATCGTTAAAATAACAGTATTCTGTTAGATAAATTGAGATTTTATGGGATTGATGGTATAGCCAACCAATGGATAATGTCAAATAGAACCAGTGGAACGCAGAACGTTGTGCTTCGTAATTCAACTAATGTAACCAGAGAACTGATGGGGAGAAATGACGGATGGGATTCCACGAAACTCAGTCTTAGGTCCACTATTGTTTCTCATATGTGTAAACGATCTTCCATGTAAGTCACAACAAGAAGAATTAGTTATTTTTGCAGATGACACTAGTTTGTAATCAATACAAACATACAAATAGAAACAGAAGAAAAGGTAAACAATATTCTTTAAAGGATCGTTGATTAGTTTTCTCGGAATAGTCTCACCCTCAATTTTAAAAAGCCGCAATATATTCAGTTCTGCACATTTCCGGATACTACACTAAAGATAAGCGTAATACATGGTGTGGAGATAATACATAGGATGGAAACTTTAATTTTCTTAGGTGCCTATACTGATGAAAATTTAATCTGGGGGAAAGCATATTTTAGAACTTCTAAAAAACTTGGTTCAGCCATAATCATCTTGGGGTTGAAGCTCTTTTCTTCCGTGTTTGCTTTAACATTAGTTCAGCCACATTTGCACTTAAAAATTATCGCAAGTCTTGGGGAGAGACAAATCAGTTAGCTGACATATTTTATGTATTTTCATTCAGTGATATTACACTCCTGGAAATTGAAATAAGAACACCGTGAATTCATTGTCCCAGGAAGGGGAAACTTTATTGACACATTCCTGGGGTCAGATACATCACATGATCACATTGACAGAACCACAGGCACATAGACACAGGCAACACAGCATGCACAATGTCGGCACTAGTACAGTGTATATCCACCTTTCGCAGCAATGCAGGCTGCTATTCTCCCATGGAGACGATCGTAGAGATGCTGGATGTAGTCCTGTGGAACGGCTTGCCATGCCATTTCCACCTGGCGCCTCAGTTGGACCAGCGTTCGTGCTGGACGTGCAGACCGCGTGAGACGACGCTTCATCCAGTCCCAAACATGCTCAATGGGGGACAGATCCGGAGATCTTGCTGGCCAGGGTAGTTGACTTACACCTTCTAGAGCACGTTGGGTGGCACGGGATACATGCGGACGTGCATTGTCCTGTTGGAACAGCAAGTTCCCTTGCCGGTCTAGGAATGGTAGAACGATGGGTTCGATGACGGTTTGGATGTACCATGCACTATTCAGTGTCCACTCGACGATCACCAGTGGTGTACGGCCAGTGTAGGAGATCGCTCCCCACACCATGATGCCGGGTGTTGGCCCTGTGTGCCTCGGTCGTATGCAGTCCTGCCCGCTGAACTGTTGCGTCTGAAATTATTCTGTCTCCCTTGATAATAATAGTTCTGGTTACCATATTGTCTGTTTCTATGATTGTCTCTATCATATTTATTACTACGGAAATGCGATCTTTCTCTGTAACTATTACTCTGCCAGTGGTTGTCATATGAGTGGTGTCTGTTTTGGTCACGATTTGCGTTGTAAGAATAGACTTGTCGTGTCCAGTTATTGTTTCTGTCGTCACGGAATTGTGACGGATATGACCTGTAGTGATTGTTTTCCTGTTTTTGCATCCTGCGACTGTCTGTGTCAATTTCTAATTCTTGTAACAGTCCCTGAAAAGCTTCAATGTCGTCTTTGCAACGTCCTGCTAAAATAATATGTCGTAAATGTTCAGGCAATTTCATTAAGCAAATGCGGATGAGTTCTGAGGAGCTGAATGGGTTTGACAGGTACTGATTCTTGTGCAACATGTCTTCAAAATATTTCACAAGACTGGAAAATTCAGATTATTCGAAATGTTTCATCATTATGATGCTATGCTTTACTCGGTCTTGTGTAGCTTGAGACCAATACGCTGAGAGGAAGGCATGATAAAATTCTCCTTCACTGTGACAATCGTGAATGACCGATCGCATTCTTACAGCTGGTTCATTCTCCAAGTAGCCACACATAAATTCTAACCTGTGCTCCAATGACCAGTTGGGAGGAAAACAATGAGAAAATTGATGAAGCCATGCTTGTGGATGAATCTCGTTGCCAGAATTCTTAAATGTTTTGAATTTACGTGTAGTAATGAACAGCTTATAGTCGAAATCATCGTGTCGGCGAGTCGCACATCGCTCATTGTTACTTCGTTTCGGCGGTTCCATCTCAAAATCCAATGCGTCTTGCCAATTTCTTTCATAATTTCCGACGTGTTCTGTGTTCTTATTTTGTGGTTGTTCCGTATTTCTATGTCCCTCTTCCCGTACTGGAGCACGAGTGTCCTCTGAGATATGTGAATCTTGTATTACCTGCGTCAACTGATTTTGTACTTCCCGGATTTCTCTTTTGTACTGTGTATTGATTTGATTTTGATTTTGTTTGAATTTTCTAATTTGTTCATACTCTTCTGTGTCAGTGAAAGCTACGGGTCATGTGTCATTCAGATCATCATCTACCTTTGTAGATAAGTTAGTGACCTGATCCGAAAGTACGGCTACTTTCTCCGATAGTGAACACATTTCCTCAGTGTGTTTTTCTGAACCAAGTTTCAGAGTGTCCATTTGTGTTGAAATCGAATCTACTGTGTCCATTAAGTTTTCTTGAGTTTTTGCAAGTTGCGTAACCGAATCGGTAGATGCAACTGAGTCAATTTTAGCTTGCAAGGTGTCGTGATTTTCATGAACAATAGTTTGCAGTTCTTTTATGGCTGCTTCATGATTCTGTAATGCATTTTCATGACGCGAAAAAATAGGTTGGAAATGCTCACAAATTTGTGTTTTTACGTCATTACAGACTTTCTGACATTTCGATTCAATGTTATGTAACTCAGCAGTTAAATCTTCACGTGTTTGTTCGAGAGTTTGTTCCAATGAGTCTAACTTTTGAAGCTTTTGCTGTGTTTGTCTCTGATTTTGTTCCATTGTGTCTAACTGTTGCTGTGTTTGTCTCTGATTTTGTTCCATTGTGTCTAACTTTTGAAGCTTTTGCTGTGTTCGTCTCTGATTTTGTTCCATTGTGTCTAACTTTTGAAGATTTTGTCCCATTTGTTGCATTAATTGTAATAACAATGCATTAGTGTCTGGAATCTGTTCCTCTGCACTTTTCGGCAGTGCATTTGTACCAGCAACATTCACATTTTGACAAGCAGAAAATGTGTCTCGACTTATTTGAGAAAACGGTGAGAACCCAAAACCTGAGTCTACAGTATTTGCAATATTGTGTTCTGTCATTCCCAATTCCTGAGGCGAGCTGTTGCCGACCGATCGATCGATAATGCTTCCCTGTTCACTACCTGTTTCACTGTCTACACCATTATTTGCCGCACGCTCCATTTCCCTATGCACAGTTACCAAATTACTACTTGGAATGTCTGTTAATTCACTACACAGTGGTGCTGATAAGCTACGCTCGTCGTCACTATTATTTCTCAGTTTACTTTGGAGCCTAGTGTTACGTTTTTCACACGCCATTATTGTCACAATATTTCACACGATAACACAGAAAAGCACAATTTGAAGAGCAAAAATAAGAGAACACATTAACATAGCACTGAAAATAATATCTAGTTAATTGCAAGCGCAGCTGCGAAATACTTGGTGCAAATCTATATGCATGCCACAACTGTTTTACTGTGCAACAATGAAAAACCACAACTACCAAGGAAATTCTCTCTATAATTACGCGCTAGCAATAAACAAAAGCTACACTAAATACACAAACTACAAGAAAAAAATCAGAAGATTCCAGTGAGGTATCCTAGGCTAAGGGTCGACATATGAAACGTCCCCTTACAACAATTATTCAAGACTGTGCTTAAACTGACACACAATATTTTTTTAGCGTAACGCAATCTGACTTTCAGAAATCCCTACAAAGGAATGGCCCTAACTAACATTAACCTGTACCTTTCACAAATCACTTACCTCACCAAAATCTTCATTACTCGAACTACTGCAATACAGCAAGCGCCACTACTGCCAGCTAAATAAAAGATTCAAACTACGGAAGTCACTAACTACTGGTAGGGATAGTTACCAAATGAAAGATTTTAATAGAGAACAAACACTGTATTTACCTTAATAGTCATAATATATATAGTAGTTCATAATATCCAGTATTACAAATTATCAAAACTCCGCCATCTCCCTCCCCACATCCACCACTGCTGGCAGCTCACCTCCAACTGTACAACGTTATGCGCTGTTCACATCCAGCAACTACAATGGCAGACAACAATGCAAACTAGCTACAGACTGCACACAGCACAGCCAGTGATTTTCATACCGAGCGCTACGTAACGTTGCCGATAAGAAAACATAAACAGCCTACTTACAACTCCTAGCAATTTATACCTATAATTCCTACAAAAACAAAACTGGATAACAGCTCAAAGTCACCAGGTAAAAAGTCACACAACAACAGTACTCTTTAAATTTCCATTGAAACTAATGTAATTTATTGGCTTCAGTAAAATCCTTCCAAGTCCATTATTTTTAATAAACACCACCTCCAGCCAGCTAATGGCTCTACGCTCTGCTGTACGGCCTCTCCGTACCAAGAGTGTGAATGCGCATCAATACAGGAGACTGACCTATAAAACTGGCAATGACTCAGCACACCCACACACGGAAACGGCCTTTCGGCTCTTGAAGTTTTTCTATATTGGTAAGTTATTTTGTTACCAACGGTCTTGCCGCAGTGGTAACACCGATTCCTGTCAGATCACCGAAGTTGAGCGCTGTCGGGCTGGGCTAGCGCTTGGATGGGTGACTATCCGGTCTGCCGAGCGCTGTTGGCAAGCGGGGTGCACTCAGCCCTCGTGAGGCAAATTTAGGAGCTACTTGATTGAGAAGTAGCGGCTCCGGTCTCGGAAACTGATATATGGCCGGCAGAGCGGTGTGCTGACCACATGCCCCTCCATATCCGCATCCAGTGACACCTGTGGGCTGAGGTTAACACGGCGGTCGGTCGGTACCGTTGGGCCTTCATGGCCTGTTCGGAAGGAGTTTAGTTTTTTTAAGTTATTTTGTTGATATTGTAGGGTGAGCGACTCCCATCACAGAATGTTTAAAAAAATTTAAAACATCACTTTCACCCCAGAGGATATACGACTCGTCTCCAACAATTTGCGAAGGATGCCGATTATCCGAATTCCGTCTAGCATTAACAAAAATCTTTCAACATACAGGCATTTCGGCCAGTCTGCCACAGCTTCAATGGAGGTATTTTCATTTGCCGTTTCCTGATCACACTCACAGAACTCCTCTGAATTTCTTGCGTGTTTATTACCAGCAGGGGGTGAGAAACGACTGCACTCACGGGAAAGTCACAAATTCTTAGGCCAGCAAACCGCTTAAGATGGATTACAGAAAGGTAACATGTCATCTGGAACCTCTACAAAGCCACATTTCATGTGATGCGGAAACCAGCTCTGGTTTCGCTAACAGGAAAGAGGACGTCACAACAACTACGCCAGGAATGATACAATGGTTTGACAAAATACGCAGAGGTCACGAGAAATGCATGCATGAACATACATGCAGATATTAGCGAAGCCTGCAGTTTTCGCTGTTGTATTTGATTACGAACGGTGCCTATGCAATATCCATAGTATTTTATAAGTGTCACTCGTGGTCGGAAAGAGTTCGGTGTAGGTGTGAGAGCATTATGTCGAAGCTAACTGAAGTCGATCGTGGGCAAATTGTCGATACTCGTACGGCGGGTGCTCCTTAACGAAGGTAGCCAAAGTGCTTGGTGCTTGAAGAGGCACCATATTTAAGATTTATACCGCATTCGGAAAAAGCGGAAAGTCGTCATCCGCTAAGGCGGGCGAAAGTGTGTTTGAGTAATCGTGAGAGATGTGATTGAAGAGGGTTGTGACGAAAAATAAGAGGACGACAGGTGGAAGAGTCAATGCAGAACTGAATGTCGCACTTTCGAACCCTGTCAGCGCCAAAGCAACACGAAGGGATCCCCAGAAAGAGGGAAATGCAGAACGAACGGGAATTCCAAAACCACTCGTCGCTGATGTGGTACCGAAGAATAAAACCTGGACTATGGAAGAAAGACATTTGGTCGATTGAGTTTCCAACTTCTGACAATGAATTGAAACCCTCGGCTGCCGACAGGTGTTGTTGATATACGTCGATGGGGACAGCTGAAAATGTGTGCCCTAGACGGGACTCGAACCCGGGATCTCCTGCTTTACGTGGCAGACGCTCTATCCATCTCAGCTACCGAGAACACAAGTGAACAGCGCTACTGCCGGGACTTAGCCCTTGCACGCTTCCCGTGAGAATTCCCGGTCGGGGTACACATTTTCAGCTGTCCCCATCGAGGTATATTGTAAGTAGGCTGTTTAGGTTTTTATATTGGTAACGCCACTTAGCGCTCTGTATGAAAATCACTGGCTGTGCTGTGTGCAGTCTGTGGCTGGTTTGCATTGTTGTTGGCTATTGTAGTGTTGGGCTGTTGGCTGTTAACAGCGCGTAGCGTTGCGCAGTTGGAGGTGAGCCGCCAGCAGTGGTGGATGTGGGGAAGTGAGATGGCGCATTTTTGAGAGCGGATGATCTGGACGTGTGTCCATCAGAAACAGTACATTTGTAAGAATGGATGTCATGAACTGCTGTATATATATATTATCATTTTTGAACACTATTAAGGTAAATACATTGTTTGTTCTCTATCAAAATCTTTCATTTGCTGACTATGCCTATCAGTAGTTAGTGCCTTCAGTAGTTTGAATCCTTTATTTAGCTGGCAGTAGTGGCGCTCGCTGTATTGCAGTAGTTCGCGTAACGAAGATTTTTGTGAGGTAAGTGATTTGTGAAACGTATAGGTTAATTTAGCCAGGGCCATTCTCTTGTAGGGATTACTGAAAGTCAGATTGCGTTCGGCTAAAAAAATATTCTGTGTCAGTTTAAGCACAGTCTTGTACAATTTTTCTAAGGGGACGTTTCAATATCACAACACCTGTCGGGAGCTGAGGGTTTCAATTAATTATTATCATTTATTCTAGAGAAGCTGCACGCTCATCAATGGTATCTGTTCTTTCGAGAAAAGTTACTATATTCATATTTCCAACTTCTGGCTGAATTTTCGTCCCAATAGTGAACATGGCAGGGGTTTGGTGACGATATAGGGAGCCATGACGTGGTATTCCATGGCACCCAGGCTTACTTTGCAATGTCACATTACTGTCATGGATTATGCGATCATTTTGGCTGATCATGTCCGTACCACAGTACAATCTTTGTTTCCCAGTGGTGGTGCCTTGTTCCAAAATGACGGGACCCCAGTTCATACAGCTCGCATCGTCTATGACTGGTTTTGTGAGCACGAAGATGAACTGTCACATCTCCCCTGGCCACCACAGCCGCCAGATCTCAGTATTGTTGAGATTCTGTGGTCTGCTTTGCGGAGACGGGTGCGTGATCTCTAGCGACTTCCATCATCATTACCTAAACGTACCACTGTTTTGCAGGAAGAATGGTATAAGATTCCCTCGAAAATCATACAGGACTGTACTTATCCATTCCAAGACGAATGGAAGCTGTTTCGAATGCCTATGGTTTTGCTATGCCTTATCGGGCATAGTAATATGTTCTGGTATTGGTGATTATTTCTTTTTTTTTCGTCCCCTGTATCTTACAGCTTGTAAAATTATGGGAAAAGGATTTTGAAATTGTACAGGAAATATTACTTAAAGGTTTAAATGATTTTTCAAGATTATTCTGGAATATATCATCGGATAAAGGAGGGATTTTGAATATCCGAACAGGTCAATGCTACATAGGGTAACTAAAATACCATCTAAACAAGAAAACATGCAACAGGAAATAAACACAGTGAAAAAGGTTGCAGTTGCCAATGGGTACAATGCTTCCATGGTTGACACAATTCCTAGACAAAGTGAAGAAAGAGCCAGGTACAAACTGCACCACAGAAGAAAAAGAGAAAAACAAATGTATATCTAGTATCCCATACATTGGCAATATGTCACAGAAGATTGCAAATATTTTCTAAAATCACAAAGTAAAAATTGGGTTTTCTACATCTAATAAACTACAACAAAAACTAATACACAATATAATGTGTAAGCATGATCCATACTCAGACCCTGGAATATACAGGGTCACATGCCAGAAATGCTCCATGTTCTACCTAGGACAAACAGGCCAAAATTTCGACACCAGGTACACAGAGCACATAAAAGCCAACACACAACAGACACAATACATCAGCCATAGCAACACATGTACATAATACAGGACACCCATTTGAGAAAATAGAGCAAAATGTGAAAGTACTCCACCGACTAAATAAAGGACATAAAATGGATTGGCTAGAAGAACTGGAGATATATTCACATTACAGAAAATACGAAGGTAAAATATTAAATGAAAAACTAGAAAGTGAATCAATGAATTTTTTCAGATGTTTCGATAGTATTCTTAAATAAAAATAAGAAATAAGCACAATTGTAAAATAGCCATAAGTAAATTATGATCCAAATTGTTAAGGTAAATAACCTCTGTACGAAAACATGTCATACTCTGTGGAAGACCTAGAATGTCATCTGTCGACTACTTGTAGGAACATCTGTGTCACTGTTTTGTTCATGAAAAATGTTTTTGATGTTTAAAAGTGTACAACAATTTGTTTGTGATGTTTAGTGTGTGTGAGACTCTGCACAAATGGACCATAAGGAAACTGTAAGCAATAAATCTTCTAAACTTCGCACTAACTTCACAAAAAGATCGCCAACCAACTGAAAATCACGTGTTTTCTTATATATTGCAATAAAGTCAACAAAATGAAGCAGAACCTCACACATCTACAACATCACATAGGAATGACATAACAAACATAAAAAACGCACTTAAAAATGGGAGTAATTTCCCGAAACGCGTCGTGCGAAAAATAATATAAAGAAAATCGTGACTGGTATCAGACGAATTATTTATAAACAAACCTATTGTTTTCACAGTCGCAGGCTTTCAGAACCATTTATAATTGATCAAATCAGAATACATAGATATAAAAATTAAAAATGTTCTTATATCCGTTCTTCAAATGATTTCTTAAACCTCTTCAACGCTATGGTGACACGTTGGTGTTTCTCTCCATTGTTACTGGTGTCTTTCCAGGTCCTCACTATCGTCCAAATATTTATTACGATGTTCTTTGATGGACTAATAAATAAATATTAAAACAACTTCTTAAAACAGTCCCTCACATATTTTCACACATAACTTTTGCGTAATACATTCACAAGGTTAATGATACTTGGCACGCGTACATTTTTTACTCAAGTTTTTGTACGCGTCTAGTTTCTTTCAGAACTCAACATACACAGACAGCTACTAATTAAGAAGTGCGCGCTGGATTGCTCATTAATAATCATCTCTGTCCTCGCTGTCTTTTATCATTGTCACAGATGGTTATCGCCATCTAGCTGTCAGAGAGCGTGCCTTTAATCAACTTAGGAGTTACGGCCGCAAGCTTTACTTTTGGAATGTCATTGGTTTCGTCATTCACTAGCTCTCTGTCAAATTCATGTTTTGCACTGTAGAAACGTTTACTATAATTTTAAATCCTTGTAGAATTTTCACTCTATTTTCTATTATCTGCCATCTCACATGATGAAATGTGGTGTCTACCGAACAAAAGTGTTTTGCTTACTTAACGGACTCATTGCTATCAACTGTTTCTCATTTCGTGTTTGCCATATGCCTTCACATATGTAATCAAAGAAATATAGTGTAAGCTTTCATGGTCGGTATTAACTTCACTCAAAACGTCCGGGCTGATAGGCTGTGGTTGATAATTTTTACATAAAGACCACAGTCTGTCAACCTGGAAGTTTTAAGTAAAGTAACCAAAGTCATTTCAGAACAGTTTCGTTTATAAACTGCCTATTTGCTTCTGTCTCGGGTTCTTCGGTCGACGTTAGTCTGATGATTTTACTGACGCACGAGTGGCATTGTCAAAGCTTCACCCTCCATTGCTGGTGGTGAAATGTTTGTAAAATCATCCGACGAACGTCGGCCGAAGAACCCGAGACAGAAGCAAATAGGCAGTTTGTCAACAAGTGGCCACGAAAGCCTTAACAATTGAGTTTCGTTTATTTCAGTATACTGTTTCAAATTCTTACTGTTCCGTGTGATTTCTTCTTTCCTTGGGTTAAAGGAAGGCAAACATACGTTTATAGGGTTTGTAGATTTAGATAATGTATTTGACAATGTTGACTGGAATATACTCGCTGAAATTCTGAAGGTAGCAGGGATAAGTCTAACAAGACTGCTGTTGAAAAAGGAGTGAGGCAGAGTTGTAGTTTCTCCCCTATCTGATTGAATCATTGTGTTGACCAAGTAACAGGAAGCCAAGTAGAAATTTGGGAAAGTAATTAAAGTTAAAGGACAAGAAATGAAAACTCTGAATTCTGCTGATGGCTCTGTCAGAGACAGCGATGGGCTTGCAAGAGCAGCTGAACGGAGTGGTTAGTGTCTTGAAAATAGGTTATGGTACGAACATCAGTGAATCTAAAACAAGGGTAATAGAATGTAGTCGAATTAATCAGGCAATGATGAGGAAATTAGATCAGGGAAATTGGCTAATGAGTCGTGCTTTCTAGACGGAAAATTAAACAACGATGGCCAAAGGATACAAAATGCAGTTGGTAATAGCAAGAAAAAAGTTTCTGGAAAAGGCAAGTCTGTTAACATCGAATTTAAATTTATTAAGCGTTAATAAGTCTTTTCTGAAGGTTTTTCTGTTGAGTGTAGACTTGTACACAAGTAAAACTTGAAAGATAAACAGTTCAGTCAAGAAGAGAGTAAAAGCTTTTGGATTGTGGTGCTACACAAGAATTCTGAGGATTAGTTGCATAGATGGAGTTACTAATGAGTATAAAACGAGTAGAACTGAGGAGAAAATAAGTTTGTGGCACAGGTGGTTAAAAGAGGAGATCGGTTAATAGGATGCATCCTCATGTGGTATCAAATAATCCTCACTCTGGCGATGGAAAAATCTCGGAGGAGACAACTGTAGAGAGAGACCAAAGCTTCACTACAGTAAGCACGTTCAAATGGCTGGAGTTTGCCACAGTTATGGAGAAATGAAGAGGCTTGTTCAGAATAGACTAGCGTAAGTAGCACCATCAAACTAGTCTTCGGACTGAAGAACACAACAACCAATCATCTACATTTCTGACTTCGTATCACGTCAGTTTGTTTCTTTCTAGCTTTGTAAATGTTTACTCCGAATCATCCGTGTTTTGACAGTGGTTTAGCAGCGTTACATCCTGTGCAATTTCTTTATTATTTTGAAAAATATAATCAGTTAAAGGCAAAGACGTTTTTTTTCTAGGTGAATCCCTCTAGCATCTGAAGTCTCTACTATCACACTCAGTTTCCCACTGCACAATCGTTATTTAGTATTTACGCTAACGTTGGCTTGAAATCACCCAACATCTTATTCTTGTCATTTACTGTCGTATCACTTTCTATAAATCCTCATAGACGCTCCCCTTCGTTTCGTGAAACCGAAAGAATATTCGCGTGCAGTCTCGAATGGGTTCAATTAAATATCTTTAGCTTATTTCCAAAACAATATTAGTAGTATTATTTATGGAGTCTCACAAAGAACATCAACATCTGCTTCTAATCCAAAGTCAAGACAAAAACTAAAGAACGATCGTTTTATGTGAAACATTAAGTATGATAGCGGAGATGGCAAATGCCGCACATAAGTCAACATTTCCAAGAAAAATAACACCTTTATCATTAAATCTGTATTTTATCGAAACAATAACGTCGTTATTGATTTTCTTGTTTACAATAAAGCCTGCTCATACGATTCCTCTTTACTATTTTTCTCCGTAGTAGCATTTCTCTATTTTAATTCTATTTAGTATTTTTTCTGTTATTTCGGATAATAATACTGGTTTCTATTTGATGTTAATTCACTCCTCTTTCAACTCCACCAAAGGTCTACAATTTATTGTCTCTAACTGATAAGTAATAGTACCAGACAGCTTCCGATGTCTGTTTTATAACCTAATTAGCATATCTTGGTGTACCAAGGAGCGCTCGTTGAAGGAACTATATGTGTCCCATGGCATAAAACAGTTACCTGACTTTCCGCAGTTGAATACGTGTTATAGTCTTTCACTCAAGCCACATTTCTGACGTTCCGGCAACTCACACAGGCAGTACGCTACATTCCCCAACTAACGAACTAACTGTTGTCAATCTACTGAGAGAACGGAAATGAACAGTAGTTAGTTTGGCAACAGTTATTTCGTTAGACTACAACACTTATGTAAAAAAAAAAAAAGTAAGAAAGCAGGCACCAAATGAACATACATTCACAATAGAGATTACATAAAACCAGGTGTTAGTGCGAGTCCACGGCAACTTTTCATAACTGAAGTACAGTACAACCTCTGACCTACGACAAGATGGGAGTAATCGCAGATTACGCCCGGAAATACGAATAACTGTAAACACTAAATTATTAATGTAAGAATTATGGAGTGAACCGTTCTCTAATCTATATGTATGGCACATAGAAACAAATCTATATTATTCCACATAAATGCACTGAAGATGGCTTAACGTAAAATGCAAAATTTGTCTGTAAAATAAAGAAATACAAATAGAAGCAAAAACAAACAAACAAACAAACAAAACCTGCGTTTGAATTTATAAAACGCATAATGAAAGGATACCCGTCTTCTAGAATGTTAGAATCTCTGAAATTCGACAGTGTGTTAGATAAAAGTATGCTCTAATGAACCCTCTGGGCTCCTCTTAAACTCATTTTTATTAGTAGCTAAATTTTTTATGGATGATGGTAATTTAATGAAAATGTATATTCCTAAATAATGGGCATTTTTATGGACAAAAGAAAATGACTTTAAATATTTATGAAAATTGTTATTTCCCGTACTCATTCCACGAACGTCTGAAAAACCCGAGGTATAATTTACGACAAACTTCATTGAAGAATAAATTTATTGTGAACACATAGTTGTAAGGTGTCAGGCAAATCCAACACCTTCCATGAAAACCCTGACATGATAAGCAAATCCAGCAGTATGTCACATAGCTCCGAATAAATCGTGACATTAAATTAACCAAAGTAATACGAGTAACGAGTGAGCAAATGGAATACCACAGACTAACACAAGAATGCCTAAATGCATGTCATACCTTCCCACCGTGAGACAGACGCAGTTCTGAGGGGAGAAACGAGAACAGAAGCTGAGAGCAGAACCGTGTTAAGCTAGAAGGCCCTACGATAAGTGACGGACACCCGCGTCGCCATCCAACCGCTAGGACCACCCCCAGCCCATGTTAAAAGATAGAGCCCTCCAGAATAACAGTATAGATCTTACGATAACACTAAAAGGGCTACACCAGCTGCAAGTTTTAGCGCGAGACTTTCTCGCGTCTCTGTTACGTTGCAAACGTTAAAAACATTGCCCCACCACCAAAAATATAACATTTCTCATTGGATAGACAGAATTTTTTAGGCGGAGCTTAAGGTTAACATTGAGACCCTGATTGGTCAGATGAAAACACAGCCAGATAGTTTTTTTTAAACCAACTTCGGTAAATTGTAGTAAAGAGAAGTTAGGAGAGGGTTGCTTCCGAGATGGCGAGCTGTATGGAGCTGCGCTGCCCGCCGCCCCCTGACACTGCCTAGCCAACGACAAGGTAATGAACGCACGCGATGCCACATAACAGCGCATAAAGCTTCACTCAGAACTGCAGAAGTCTCATCTGTTACACCCTCTTTTTCCGTAATACTAGTGTCGATCGTCAATTAAAGCTCATGGTATTCACATTTGCTACGGAAGTTAAAATCTGAAACGCGATGATTTTTCTGTTATATAATTATTGAGAAGCCACACCAGCCACTGTAATTTACGACAAGTTAGATAAGTAATTAAAGATATTTGAGGGTCACTGTAGACCATTTTGATAGTTTTCTCTTTTGTGAAACTTAATGTAAACCTAGATTATGGATGTGATATGGCATAGGTAATCCTTCGATCCATTGTAGAACTTGGAAACCCACTCAGGGAATATTCGTTCACATTTTTGTTGAACGCAGTTGGTTTTTATCATCCTGTATTAAAATATTTCCTTTTATCAATAGTGCAATTTATAAACTATGTTTTATGAGTAGAATAAAATTTCCAATGGTAAACTTAACTGCTTTTTCGACGTTACTTTACCAGGTAACTGAAAAGAGGAAAACCTTGAACCCCTTCCACTAAATTTTGTTAGTATTAAGATTCTTTTACAGGGAGTGCAGTGGATCTGACGCTGAAATCATTAAGTATTTGGTTATATCATCGCTAGTTTCACTGAACTCTTCTGAACTCTACATGTCATGTTGGTCTGGCGTCTCCTTACCAGCAACAGGTCCCAGGTTCAAACTAGTCAATTCCCTAAAAAACACGCTCAGAGCGTTTTTGCACGAAAGTGGTAGGGAGACATGACTTAGAATAAACAGACACCACGCAGAATGTTAGAGAATGGCGACCCTGCCAGGGTGGTAAAATACCATGATTGAAGGTCGACCACATGCCTAACTAGGTCAGAAAAATATCCTGTTGAAATCTTTTCGTAATAAAAAAAAATTTTTTTTTGAAAGTTATAAACAGTCGAAAACAGTAGCTACAGCGATAGATAGTAAGATAGTATTCAATAGAACGTGAGACATTCTAGCAGAGACAATAGCATAACTAAGTTGTGAATTTTAATATTGTTAGAATTAAGTTTTCTCTCCAATGCACAGATGGCGGGCCCATCATTGACAAGTTGGTTCTGAACCAACAAGTAAGTGAATGGAATATCAGTCTTGGGTATAATAAGTGTCAAGTCGTGTGAACAAAAAGTTTATGAAACGCGTGAGATCGTATGAGCGCATGTTGACGCGAAGTAGGGCGCGTGAATTGCTTTTAAAACAGAAAATAGGGGATTCGGAAAGATTAGCAATGGCAGATCGAGACCTTGACCGGATTGAGGTAGAGACCCAACATGAAGATGGACAGAGAATAGAGGACAGCACAACAGACGATGCAGTATCGCGAGAAATAGGACAGATAACGCACCATAAGAAGCATAATGTACGCCAAGGCACAGAAAACCTACGTCAGCATACGACAGAGGAGCAGGAAAGTAGAGAGACAGCCGATGAGGATTATAACTTGCGTCTTGAATACGTAGAACCCATAGTACAAGTAAACAGATCTCCCTCACCACAGAGTACAAGAATTTGAGCAGAAACGTGTCACCGCACAGTTCAATGCAATCGGTTGCAAACCAACACTTGGACGAAAACACAGAGCGTAGGACGTCGTAAGAAAACGCAATAGAACCCACCAATCTGACAGAATTATTACAATTAATGACGGAAACCATGACAAGACGAAATAAAGAAATTGCGAACCAAATTAAAATTCAGAATGCAGAAACGACGAAACAAATTGCAGAAACCACGAGACAAATGCGTGAGATTAAAGAACAAAACAAAAAAAATCAGTTACACCTAAGTCATATTGAAGACGAGGCAAAAGAATCTCGAGAAGTGATAGGTAACTTAGTAACAGGTCACAATCAATTGAGAACAGACATTGACAAGGTACAAGCGGACGTACAAACATTGCGTAATGACACTCAGGACGAGATCAAAACATTACGTAACAACGCCCAGGGAGAAGTCAAGAAACTAGAGAAACAGATAAACGTAATAACTAGACAAGCAGCAGGCACAGCGGGTGAAATTGTTGAAAACAGTGTGCTACACAAACGTATCACAAAAGCAGCGCTGAAAAGATATGATAACCGCATAGTCAAAATAGAAGCGCAAACGAAGCAACAATTTCAGAAATTGCTAACAGAGTTGTTGCAAACCATTGAAGAGCGTTGTGTACAAGATCGAACAAGCACTGAGTTTGCAACCACATCCGTACCTTTAACAGCACCGGAAAAACAAGCAATTAACGAAGATATCATGCATTTCCGATTCCAATCACAGGCGGAAAATAACATACGTGAAATCAGACAGCCTGCACCGCAACAAACACGTTTCTTAATTCTTGATGAACAAACGGCACCACAAACACATGCAGAACCACAAATGTATGTGTCAAGACAGTCTGGATCGTGCAATGAAGCGGCAAGGTTAGCCAGACAAGATGCCGAACCAATACGTGACAATGGAAAGCCAGGTCGTGAAGAGTACAGTGCAATGCATTCAGCTACACGTTCACCACCGATGGAAGAAAATTATTGCGTACCACTTCAACGATACTACGCAAGGGTACGCGAAAGTTACAGTGGACAATATCCAATGGATCTACCACAACCGGAAAGAACGACGGGAGAAGTGATCAGAAACAAAAGTGGCGAAGAATCGAGAATTTCATATGGAACTATAACGAAGTACGACAACGATCATTTTCTCACAGGCAGAAAATTTCAACACTTTCGAGAAGGAAATTCATTACATCCACGAACTTTTATTGATCAATTCCGAGTAGGATTACCAGAACACTGGACGCTAGCACACAAATTAGACTTTATATGTGCATACATATCAGGAACAGTCGCAGAAACCATGCAGAATGTTGCAGCGACATGCCGATCGTACGAAGATTTCAGAGAGAAGTTTCTCTCACGATATTGGTCCAGCGAAGCACAGAACAGAGTGAAGTACGAATTATTACAGAACCCATATTTTGAAAATTCAGGAGATAGTCCCGTGAAATTTTTCGAAGTAATGGCAAAGAAAAATCAATGCTTAGATGTACCATACAGTGACGGAGAGTTGATTAAATTATGCGCGATGAAGTTACCATTGAAATACCAGCAGTCATTAGTAGGTCGCGGAGGCAATGACTTCGAAGCATTTAAAGGTATTCTAAGGGAACTAGAGTTCATATTTTCGGAAGATGACGCAAGAAAAAGACGAAGCGCACGTGAAAACGAAAGCAAAAATCAGTGGAATCCACAAGACACAGTACGAACCACGTGATAACTTCGCACCAAGAAACGACAATAGATTTCAACAAAGAACCGGTTATGTAGAAGAGAATATGGCAATAACTATAATTCATACAGGAACGGCAACAACTACTACAGAGGGAATAAAGACAACCGGAACGGGTATTGGAGAACCAATAGACCGACAAATTATCAACAAAGAAACCAATATCAACAAGCTGAACAAGAAAAGAGAATACAGATAGAAGGAGTGGAGGTAAGACCACCAATCCCCGATAAACGTTCGAATTGACAGCCTAAGCGCCCATGGCAAAGAGAATGACGCACCGACCCAGGACAATTGCAGCGCCGTGAACAGAGAAGTAAATACCTTATCACGAGAAGAGAAGAAGGAAGAAACAAATCCGCAGGGACCAGAGGAAAACGAAGACAGGAAAATAACAATATCGTGTTGGGACGAAATTAATTGGGAGAATACTGACGAGGAAGATGAATTACCAGAGGCATGCACAACGAAGGTAGGAGGAAAGGACGAAGTAATGAGTATTGCAGAGCTATTTGAGATGGAAACCAGGGAAAGCGAATTCAATGAGGATAATGCGCAGTCGACAGAAGTTGAAAATAAGTTACGAGTGGGCACAAAACCCAACGTATATAATTAAGGAAGTTATGAAGCGATAATTAGAGCATTTAGATGCGATTATGTGGAAGTAGCGACGAAGAAGGAGAAGATAGACGAGGATGAGGAAAAAGTAGAGGATGTTGAAGAAAGCGTAAATGAAGGAAGAAATAGAGAAGAGGAAATAAAAGAGAGAGAAGTAGCAGTCGAAGCTTATCCTACAGAAAGTTCGAAGTCACAGGGGAAAGTCCTGAAAAGACTCATGTATGATTCAGTGGAGGATTCGTTGATGCAAGAAAAAGAAGAACAGAACCAACCCTTTCAAATTCACCCAATTTTGAAGGCCATGGTAAAGCATACCCAGTCAATATTGTAATTGATGACGGAAGTGAACTGACCGCGATCTCAGAAAATTTATTCATGCTGTGTAATACCAATGAGGAACTGCCAGTTCTGGAAACACGTAAGATTAAAGTAAGAGGTCCTATTAGAAACAATGCTGCGGAAGTTACGAGACAGACAAGGTTAACTCTTTCGTGTCAAGGTCAAAAGATCGAAGCCAACTTCGTGATTATACCTAAACAACTGTAGATTTGATTATAGGTGCAGATTTTTTAAATGAGAGACGAGCGATAATAGATATGGGGAAAGGTAACGTAACATTCGGAAATGTCACACTTCTCTTTGAGCCAAAGCTAAAATTAGAAGAAATACCAGTTATAAACAAACAATTAAGAATGATGCGAGATAAAGAGGATGAAGAATTAGAATGGTATGCACAAAAGGGGGAATCGCCTCAACTCATGTTAGAAGACCATAAAGAAATCGACGAAATATTGCAAGAAGTTCAAGGTATTTCGGAACACAGTAAAAGAGAATTAGAGGGTATTTTACGAGATAAAGCAGAGGTATTTTTACCTAAGACTGGCAGTATTAAACACTTTCAGTATAAGTTTGAAGTAAAACAGCACAAACCATTTAGAGTGCCACCCTATACAATCCCATTAAGCTACAGGAATAAAGTATTCCAGGCAATATCTAAAATGTTAGATGATGATATTATTGAACCAGCTGCCTCCACATATAACAGCCCGCTCCATATTGTACAAAAACGAGATGGGAGCATCAGGTTAGTGCTTGATTCCTGACAGATCAACACAATCATAATCACTGAGACAGATCGCCCAGAAAAATTAGAGGAATTGATACAAAACTTCCACGCTGCTAAGATATTTTCATCAGTTGATTTACGGAGTAGTTTCTGGCAAACAGAATTCGCCCCAGAATGTAGAAAATTTACAGCATTTATCGTATTCGGTAGATGTTACCAATTTAAACGATTGTCATTTGGTTTAAACATATCATCAGCAGCGTTTATTAGGGGATTTAATACTATACTCAGTCCTGAAATTTTACAAAAAATTACTTGTTATGTTGATGATGTGATTATAGCAGAACCCTCTTGGGAACATCACAACGACACATTAAATCAGTTTTTACAGATCATGAAAGAGCATGGGGTCATAGTAAATATAACAATATCCAAATTTGGAAGGCGAGAGGTCAAATTTCTAGGACACATAATTTCAGAGAAAGGGGTAATGCCCGACCCAGAAAAACTAACGGAAATCAAAGAATTCTGTACTCCATATAATAAGAAAACTCTCACAGGATTTCTAGGTCTCACCAGATTCTATAAAAAATTTATTTGGATCGACGCTCTCGCAACACCACGCCTGTGTGCATTGACTGGAAAAAACACGCCATGGGTATGGGATAAACAAGCCAATGAAGAATTTTTAAAAGTAAAAACGCACTAACAACAGCACCGATTTTAGCACATCCTGATCTAACACAAAATCTTTGTATGGCCACTGATAGCGTGAAAACAGGTTTAGGAGTTGTTTTATTCCTAGAATACGAACAGGCAGGGCTAAGATCATATAGAACAAATGCATTTATCAGCCGTGTACTCACAAAAAGCGAGAAAAACTATTCAGTCACGGAGCTGGAAGCATTGGCCATTGTATGGGGCTTCCAACGTTTTCGATACTAACTATTCGGAAGAAAAACAGAAGTATACACTGACCACAAAGCATTAGAATTTCTGTTATCCGCCAAACTAACTCATGGGAGGTTAGCCAGATGAATGTTAATACTACAAGAATTTGACTTCCCTATTACACACATACCAGGACCAGTGAATGTATTAGCAGATGCTTTATCACGATGTCTACAGGTTGCATCCAATAATATAGGTTTGGAAGCAACCGAAGACCAGTTTACAATGTACTATATGAAACAAGTACCTTTCGAAAACTACATTATGACAGCATTGAAAAACGTAGGCAAAGAACAGGACAAGGATCCCGAAATACTAGGAATCAAATACAAGTGGGGAAGTAAGGATTTTCCAGACATTCGACAGCACTATCTCGTGAAAAACAATGTTTTATTTTTGAGACGAATTGTTGCAACAAATGAATGGTTAATTTATATCCCAGATGAACTAATTAATAAGTACATATGGTATACACATTTAAGTAATGGCCACTTTGGACCAAAGAAATGTTTTTTAAAAATAAAACAAACAAGCCATTTTCCTAATGTGGAAAGACGAATTAGAACAGTATTAGTTAAATGCAAAAAATGTATGAGGGCTAAACACGTCACATTCCAAACCAAACCATCTATGTTTCCAACAATCACTAAAAAATTAAAACAAATAGCTGCAACAGATTTGATGGGGCCCCTCCACGCACAAAACATGGATATATTTTCATATTTGTCGTTTTGGAACTTACTTCTAAATATGTTACCTTGACACCATTTAAACGGGCAACAGGTCTTACTATAAGTAAAGCATTTAGACAAGATTTTCTCAGACAAATAGGTCGAGTGGAACAAATAATTTCGGATAATGGCCCACAATACAAATCAGTGCATTGCCAGAACATGTTAAAAGAACACAAAATAAAACCCATCTACATATCTAAGTACAAACCTAGCGTAAAACCAGCAGAATGATCTATGAAGGACATAGGCACTTTATGCCGATTATATGCAGGCAAAAGACATAACACATGGGATATATACCTTAAAGATTTTCAAGAAGTAATAAATGAAATGCCACATAGCACTACACTACTACCTCCAGTTACTATACTTAAAAATATTGAACCCCAAACATAACCAGAGAAAATGTTAGATTTCCTATTGTACCACGTAGACAGCACAAACAAGTCATAGCATCAGCACTCTCCAACATCAGAAAGGCAGCCATTAAAAGAAAAGAAAGAGGAGATAGAACAGCAATTAAAAGAACATTCTCAGTAGGCCAGAAAGTATTTGTAAAAACACATCATCTCTCCAGCAAACAGAAACACAAAATACATAAGTTTTGCGCTGCATACAAAGGACATGTCATAATTAGCCCAATTTCTCATGACAATGCTGTGGAACTAATGAACCAAAAAACAGGCAATACCTTAGGACTTCACCATGTGAGCCATATAAAAAAGTTTGAAGATTAATTTTATTACAGGTAAATAATCAGCACAATATTTCAAGATTACGTTGCAGATAAGATCGTCAGGAGAAATAAGAATGAAGAGAGAGGAAGGTGGAAAAAAGAAAGTAGTTTCAATAAAAACAAAAACAAAAATAACACCAATAGTACCATAGATTAAGGTGAAGGGATAAAGTGTAGATAGTCTAACAGCATGAAATACTAAAATGGTATACACTACAACACTACACAAAAATAAAAAACTAATTTGAGGATTCTTGTAGAAGTTAAGACTCAAAATATCTTAGAATTGTAACATGGAAAGGGCGCCTAATTTGTAAAGCTTTTTAAAAAGGCGTAAAACAATGTAGGTACTAAACATATGTTAGATGAATATAAGTAAAACTTTTTGTAAGAACCATTGTAAAAAACTCCAGCAATGACCATAGGCAACAACCCACAAGTTGCAATGCGAGAAGTATCAAGAAAGAAAAGGACGTAATTAGCAAGACACGATTCCTACAAGGCAAAAGTGTTGAGAGAAGGGAAAGGATAGCGAGACCAACAGAGGGCCCTTGTATCAGAAGTGGGCACTAAATCTGGCCGCTAAGCGGGACCCTGCTGGGACAGAACACAGAAAGCCAAGAGGGTCTTGGGACGCCCAGACTCAGCGGAGCGAGCAAAAAACGGCGTAACGAGAAGACAGCTTGGGCAAGCCACCACTGGCAAAAATACGTGTAAAAGTCACACTACTGCTATTAAATAGCATGCTGATGCACAAAACTGAAGAAAACTTCCACAAAGTAGAAATGACACGTCCAAACAATTTATCAAACTGTTACTAAGAGGAGAACTTCAAAGCGACTAGTTATCAATAAATATTCCCATATCCTGCCCAGAGAAGAACCAAGAATCAAGTAAGAAGCAGAGAAAAAGCAGGAAGAACAGAAGTTGAAGATTCGAAAGATTGAGACTAAGAAAGAAGATGGGTGAAGAATAGACGACATACCTTCCCAAATCCCTATCCTATTGTCATCTAGTCATCTGCGAAGTATCACAACGAAAAACGACCGCTTTCAGCGACACATAACGATGACTTTCATGCATACAAAGCCAGTAAACCACGAGATTCTGCACTCACAGCGCCATTCCATTATGGGACATGCACAACAGCAACACACCGTTGCAAAGCCAACAAGGAATGACGAACGAAGCTGTACATCAAATACTTGCTCACATCCAACTCGCTCAAGTCCATCACCTTCGTGCAAAAACATTCGCCAACCTCATTCATAGGATTGTGTGAATGTGTGAA
Source organism: Schistocerca cancellata (assembly GCF_023864275.1). NCBI lineage: Eukaryota > Metazoa > Arthropoda > Insecta > Orthoptera > Acrididae > Schistocerca > Schistocerca cancellata. The sequence goes on along the minus strand of NC_064631.1, from coordinate 557,455,809 downwards.
ATCAAATTATGTGATGTAGGAGTTGTGCAAAAGAAACATGTGAAAAACTAAATAAGTTAAGCACACCAGACAGCTAATAAACTACAAAATAACAGTCATTGACTATGGACTTAAGTAAAAAATAGACTATTGATAAAAATAAGTCATTAGTTCTGAAATGGACAATATACAAAGAACAAAAATAAGGCATAATAAACACTAAAACTATATGCCACTTATTTTCTCCTCATAAAAATAATAGAATAACTACATTTTACTTATTTTCTCCTTATAAAAACAAAGAATAAAAAATTATCTTGTTGGACGTTTTCCCCTTTTTTAAACATTTGTACCATTTGTTAGGATAATATCTCAATACTTGTGTATGTATATTTCTTTGTCAAAGCAATTCTTGGAAATAATTTGTATTTGTTAGTGTAACAATGTTGAAATGAGTGTCTAGAAACAAAAACATTTTACTTGTACATGATATTTAGAAAATGAGTTAGGAATAGATTTTGCTTAATTACTACATTTATAAATAAAATATTTCTAAGAAAATCGATGTGAAAGACTCATCACTTTCGATAACAAACTTCTTAAAAAAGAAACTTCAGACTTACATAAAGAAAGAAAATAATTAAAAATTAATAATAGCATAAAAATATTCTTCTCTTGTCAATATAAACATATTTTTGAGAATAATATGGAAGAATATAGAAATATAAATTAGTAATACAAACTAGCATAGAACCAGAATAACGTGGCTGAACAGTAGGCAACAAAATTTAGATAAAGGAATAATTTTTGACTGACTTAGACAACAATTCAATCATTGCCTAACTTCAGTGCAAAAATTAAGTTCAAAGGGTGGTGATATGTAAGGTGTCATGAAAGCCCTGACATGATAAGCAAATCCAGCAGTATGTCACATAGCTCCGAATAAATCGTGACATTAAATTAACCAAAGTAATACGAGTAACGAGTGAGCAAATGGAATACCACAGACTAACACAAGAACGCCTAAATGTGTGTCATAACTTCCCACCGTGAGACAGACGCAGTTCAGAGGGGAGAAACGAGAACAGAAGCCGGGAGCAGAACCGTGTTAAGCTAGAAGGCCCTACAATAATGGACGGACACTCAAGTCGCCAGCCAACCGCCAGGACCACCCCCCAGCCCATGTTGAAAGATAGAGCCCTCCAGAATAACAGTATAGATCTTACGATAACACTAAAAGAACTACATCAGCTGCAAGCTTTAGCGTGAGACTTTCTCGCATCTCTGTTATGTTGCAAACGTCAAAAACATTGCCCCACCACCAAAAATATAACATTTCTCATTGGATAGACAGAATTTTTTAGGCAGAGCTTAAGGTTAACATTGAGACCCTGATTGGTCAGATGAAAACACAGCCAGATAGTATTTTTTAAACCAACTTCGGTAAATTGTAGTAAGGAGAAGTTAGGAGAGGGTTGCTTCCGAGACGGCGAGCTGTATGGAGCTGCGCTGCCCGCCGCCCCCTGACACTGCCTAGCCAACGACAAGGTAATGAACGCACGCGATGCCGCATAACAGCGCATAAAGCTTCACTCAGAACTGCAGAAGTCTGATCTGTTACACCCCCTTTTTGCGTAATACTAGTGTCGATCGTCAATTAAAGCTCATGGTATTCACATTTGCTACGGAAGCTAAAATCTGAAACGCGATGACTTTTCTGTTATATAATTATTGAGAAGCCACACCAGCCACTGTAATTTACGACAAGTTAGATAAGTAATTAAAGATATTTGAGGGTCACTGTAGACCATTTTGATAGTTTTCTCTTTTGTGAAACTTATGTAAACCTAGATTATGGATGTGATATGGCATAGGTCATCCTTCGATCCATTGTAGAACTTGGAAACCCACTCAGGGAATATTCGTTTACATTTTTGTTGAACGCAGTTGGTTTTTATCATCCTGTATTAAAATATTTCCTTTTACCAATAGTGCATTTTATAAACAATGTTTTGTGAGTAGAATAAAATTTCCAATGGTAAACTTAACTGCTTTTTCGACGTTACTTTACCAGCTAACTGAAAAGAGGAAAACCTTGAACCCCTTCCACTAAATTTAGTTAGTATTAAGATTCTTTTACAGGGAGTGCAGTGGATCTGACGCTGAAATAATTAAGTATTTGGTTATATCATCGCTAGTCTCACTGAACTCTTCTGAACTCTACATGTCATGTTGGTCTGGCGTCTCCTTACCAGCAACAGGTCCCAGGTTCAAACTAGTCAATTCCCTAAAAAACACACTCAGAGCGCCGTTGCACGAAAGTGGTAGGGAGACACGATTTAGAACAAACAGACACCACGCAGAATGTTAAATAGTTAATATACCTAGTTCGTTGTACAGGTAACTGGAGGACTTTCTCGAGTTTACACCAGAAATAAGTCTTACTAAGCACTTTTGAACTTGGAAACCTTTAACTTGTCTCGAATCGTTATCCCAAGGAATGATTCTGTATCACATCATGAAATGAAAGTCAGCAAAGTACAACTTTTTTATTTTTATCTCACCTATGTCGGACAACATTCGCAGTGCAAGTAAATATTTCTTCAGGTGCTTCTGCAATTCTCTGATATGCTCCTGCAACACAATTTATCACCAAGGTGTAATCCCGATAGCTTAAGACTCTCAATCTCTTCTGTCTGCTTGCCATCATATTTTAGAGGTATACCAGGAGGAAACGTTTTACAGGTTCAGAACTGCGTAGGTTAGGAAGCTCTTTATTAACGTCCACGAAACTTTCATCAACAGTGTTTTATAAAACTATACTTGCATATTACTTTTTACTACAATGTTTGTTTATTGTTGTTATGTTTTGTCGGAAGACTGCTTTGATGCAGCTCCCCATGCCACTCTGTCCTGTGCAAGCCTATTCATCTCCGAGTAACTACTGCAAGCTACATCCTTCTGAATCTGCTTACTGTATTCATCTCTTGGTCTCCGTCTACGGTTTTTACCCCCCCCCCCCCCCCCACTCTTCACTCCAGCACTAAATTGGTGAGCCCTTGATGTCTCAAAATGTGTCCTACGAACTGACCCCTTCTTCTAGTCAGGTTGTACCACAAATTTCTTTTCTCCCCAGTTCCATTCAATGTTTCTCACTAGTTGCGTTATATACCCGTCTAATCTTCAGCATTCTTCTGTAGCGCAACATTTCAAAAGCACCTGCTTTCTTTGGAATTGGAATTATTATTCTTGAAGTCCGAGGGTATTTCGCCCGTCTCATACATCTTACTCACCAGATGGAAGAATTTTGTCATGACTGTCTCTCCCAAGGCTATCATTAGTTCCAATGGAATGTTGTCTGCTCCTGGGGCCTTGTCTCGACTTAGGTCTTCCCGTGCTCTGTCAAATTCTTCACGTAGTATCATATCTCCTATATCATATTTATCTACGTCCTCTTCCATTTCCATATTGCCCTCAAGAACATCTTTCTTGTATAGACCGTCTATATATTCCTTCCACCTTTCTGCTTTCCCTTCTTTGCTTAGGACTGGTTTTTCACCTGTGCTCTTGATATTCATGCAGATGGTTCTCTTTTCTCCAAAGGTATTTTAATTTTCATGTAAGCGGCATCTATCTTTCCCTATGCAATACACGCTTCTAAATTCTTACATTTTGCACTTCCTGTCAATCTCACTTTTCAGACGTTTGTATTCTCTTTCGCCTACATCAATTACTGCATTTTCATATTTTTTCCTTTCATCAATTAAATTCAACATCTATTGCGTTACCCAAGAATTTCTACTAGCCCTCGTCCTCTTAACTACTTGATACTCTGCTTCTTTCACTGTTTCACCTCTCGAAGCTACCCATTCTCCTTTTATTGTATTCCCTTCCCCTGTTATTGTCAATAGTTCCCTAATAATTCCTCTGAAATTCTCCACAATCTCTGATTTTTCCAGTATAACCAAGTCCCATCTCCTTAAATTCCTAGCTCTTTTTTTCTGTTTCTTTAATTTTAATCAACAGTTCATAACGAATAAATTGTGGTCATCGTCCACATCCACCTCAGAAAATATCTTACTTTTAAAATTTGGTTCCAAAATCTCTGTCTTACCATTACATAATAAATCTGAAACCTTCCAGTGTCTCTGGGTCTCTCCCACGTGTACAACATTCTTTCATGATTCTTGAACCAAGTGTTAGCTATGATTAAATTATGCTCTGTGCGTAATTCTACCAAACGGCTTCCTCTTTCATACCAGTCCCCCCAGTTCCTATTCACCCACTATTTTTTCTTCCCTTCCTTCTCCTACTGCCGAATTCCAGTCCCCCATGACTATTACACTTTCTTCTCCCTCAACTATCTGCACAATTTCTTTTATCTCGTAACACGTCTCTTCAATCTCTTTATCATCTGCGGAGTTAGTTGGCAATAAACTTGATGGGTGTGGGCTTCGTGTCTATCATGGCTACAATAACGCGTTCATTATGTCTTTCATAGTAGCTTATCCGCATTCCTATTTTTTATTCGTTATTAAACCTACTTATGCATTACCTATATTTGATTTTGTATTTATAGCCCAGTATTCAACTAACCAGAAATTCTGTTCCTCCTGCCACCGAATTTCACTAATTCCCACTAGATCTAGCTTTAATCTATCAATTTCCCTTTTTAAATTTTTAACCATCCTGCCAGATTAAGGGATCTGACATTTCACGCTCCGATCCGTAGAACGCCAGTTTTGTTTCTCCTGATAACCACGTCCTCCTGAGTAATGCCCATCTGGAGGTCCGGAATATTTTACCTAATAGCATGCCATCATCATTTAACCATACAGTAGAGCTAAATGCCCTCGGGAAAAATTGCGGTTGTAGTTTCCCCTTTCTTTCAACCGTTCGTGGTACCAGAACAGCAAGGCCGTTTTGGTTAGTGTTACAAGGCCAGATCAGTCAATCATCCAGACTGTTGCCCCTGCAACTACTGAAAAGGTTGTTGCACTCTTCAGGAACCACACGTTTGTCTGGCATCTCAACAGATACCCCTCCGTTGAGGTTGCACCTACGGTACGGCTATCTATGTGTATTACTCTGACACGCAAGCCTCCCCACCAACGGCGAGGTCCATGGTTCATGGGATTTTCATTCTTTTTTTTTTTTTTTTTTTTGCAGATCGTTTTATCATCTGCAATAAAAGGAATAAATATCTAAATAAATCTTAGTTTTGGCACTGTTACTTATGAAAGGTCATTCATACATATAAGAGAAAGTGACGGTCATAAGATGGAACCTTGAGGGAAACAACGTATAATTAGCTCTCAGTTATATGATAACTTTAGCTTACTGCGGATCCTTTCCTGTTGACAACCTTTGTTCCCTGTCAGAGTGATCCGCGATAAGTGAGATTTGTTAGTGCTACTTATAGAAAGACTTTAATAATATCGTACATGCCTTTCTTTTATTCGTCCACACGTCTACTAGCAGGGCAACGCTCCTCTGATCTCACCCGTCCTGGCTTGCTGGAACGGAGCCAGCGGCTGCGTCCAACGACGTAGTTCCGTTTAATAGCCAACTCCTTGGGGGCACTTACTAAGACTTTTTAAATCTCTTTTTCTTGGCGTGCCGTTCTCCAAGTCTGTTAACTAGCAGACTAGGCTGCACTACGTTGACAAGAAGCAAAACCTGAAGACTTGTTATACGGGTTTCCCTACAGCACAGTATTTTCATGACCAGTTTCTTTTCTAGTCATCAAACTTGCAAGTTTCCTGCAGTCTAAGATATTGCTGACACACCTCATTCATGCCATGCCTCTGTCAAATATGTTATGTGGTAGCATCTGTTCCGGTCAAGTTTTACACGAAACAATATTATGAATTCAAAGAAGAAAAGCTGTTGTTCTTTTTATACACAGTGATGGCAAAATAATCGCAGCATCAAGAATGAGCTGTGCGACATAAACGAAAGTTGGTAGGCTCTTTCTACATCTGAAAGACGACGTCAGTTCAAACTTTGCATCATTCGTATGAGAGTGGTACTAGAAGCGCTACTATGACGGTGCAGATCAGGTTTGCTTGAAACACTCGCTGTAACGGGTGTGAGCGTTAGTTACCTTTGACACTGGATTTGGTGAGTTGATGTTAGTCAAGAGTGCCTTCAAGGCGACAAAGACACCATTGTCAACACTTCACTGAGTTTGAACGAGGTCGTGCAATAGGGTTACAAGAAGATAGATGATCCATCTGCGATATTACAGAAAGACTTGGCAGGAATATAGCCACTGTACATGACTGCTGGCAACGATGATCACGCAAATGTACAATCGCAAGAATACCGGGTTCCGGACAGTCACTTGGCACTACCTTCGTGTTCGGCGCATAGCTCTGGCGCATCGTATTGCATCTGCAGCAGTGAATATGAGCAGTAGTTGGCATCACAGTGACAGAACGAACTGTTACAAATCGTTTACTTCAGGGACAGCTCTGAACCATACGGCCTGTAGGGTGAATTCCAGTGACTCCAAATCACCGCCATTTGCGTCTTCAATAGTGCCCAGCCCGAGCTCTTTGGAGGGAGGGGTGGAGGCCTATTCTGTTTTCTGTTGAAAGGTGGTTGCGCCTTAGTGCCAATGATGGACATGTTGAAAGGTCTCTGTTGGATTCCTTTCATGTTGATTTCTGAAATATGTTGCCATTTACGGCATAAATTCCTCTTCTAAATTTACTGTGGCGTTTCTGACTATCTGGGCGGAGACTGAGTAGTGGAAGGTGTTACTTTTACACATAAACAAGAACGATGTGTCACACTACTACACTTTAAAACACAGTTTATATGTAATTCATGTCACACAGTCTCATACGGAACCTACATCAGCTTTCTTTTATATACTGTATATGATAAGATACTGTCATCCCCCTTCCCTTCTGTGTGAGAGGATGAATGAGCAAATGGATTTTACCGAGCGAGGTGGCGCAGTGGTTAGACACTGGACTCGCATTCGGGAGGACGACGGTTCAATCCCGTGTCCGGCCATCCTGATTTAGGTTTTCCGTGATTTCCCTAAATCGCTCCAGGCAAATGCCGGGATGGTTCCTTTCAAAGGGCACGGCCGACTTCCTTCCCCATCCTTCCCTAATCCGATGAGACCGATGACCTCGCTGTCTGGTCTCCTTCCCCAAACCAACCAACCAACCAACCATCTTTCAGCAAATGGATTTCTAGTTGCATGCTTGAGGGTAGCAGACAAGCCTGTCTGCTAGAGAACAGTAGGACCAACGTCGGAACAGGTAGCTACGCTTTCTAAAAGCAAAGAGGTTTCTATCCTTAGTATGGTCCTGTCCGTCCGTTGTCATTTTGGTATAGGAAGCTGCCCCTCTGGTCACTTCCGTTTGTATTTGGGAAGCACGCTCGGTAGGAGCGCAGGTCAGTCGGTCCGTGGCGAGCGTCTGAAGTGGTAAGATCTCCGGCTAAGCGCGTGTCTGGTAAGTCCGTAGGACAATGGATTTCTTAAGTTCAGCCTAACTGAAAATTTAATCACCTTTATTTCAGGTTTAGCTCTAAAATATCTAATGTTATCTTAAATTGCAGCGCAGTGTAATTCTCGTGTGAAGTTCAGATTATTTTCCGGTAGTTGCTTTGTCACTACTTTGTGAGTAAAGTGGAACCACGTGTTGATCAGTAACTCGAACTAAGATCAATCTTCAATGCGAATGCTTGTGTGATTATAACGTCTCGTCTTCTTTAAGTTCAACCCACGTGGGGTGTACTTTGTGAGAAAAGTTACTATATTGAAAAATATTGTCAAGATGAGATGTTATAATCTCACGCACACTCGCATTTAAGATTGATGATCTTAGTTAGAGTTACTGATCAACACGTGGTTCCACTTTACTCACAAAGTAGTGACAAAGCAACTACTGGAAGATGTTCTGAACTTCACACTCGAAATACACTGCGTTGCAATTTAAGATAACATTAGATATTTTAGAGCTAAACCTGAAATAAAGGTGATTAAATTTTCAGTTAGGCTGAACTTAAGAAATCCATTGTCCTACGGACTTAGCAGACACGCGCTTAGCCGGAGATCTTACCACTTAAGACGCTCGCCACGGACAGACTGACCTGGTCCCTTCCTGAGGGGGGTCACAAATACAAACGGAAGTGGCCAGAGGGGCAGCTTCCTATACCAACATGACAAGCGACGGACAGGACCATACTAAAGATAGAAACCTCTTTGCTTTTAGAAAGCGTAGCTACCTGTTCCGACGTTGGTCCTACTCCTCAAGCATGCAACTAGAAATACATTTGCTCATTCATCCTCTCACACAGAAGGGAAGGGGGATGACAGTATCTTATCATATACAGTATATAAAAGAAAGCTGATGTAGGTTCCGTATGAGACTGTGTGACATGAATTACATATAAACTGTGTTTTAAAGTGTAGTAGTGTGACAGATCGTTCTCGTTTGTGTGTAAAAGTAACACGTTCCACTACTCAGTCTCCTCCCAGATAGTTAGAAACGCCACAGTAAATTTAGAAGAGGAATTTATGCCGTAAATGGCAACATATTTCAGAAATCAACATGAAAGGAACCCAACAGAGACCTTTCAATGTGTTGGTTAGAAGGAGTCTAAAAATGGTTCAAATGGCTCTGAGCACTATGGGACTCAACTGCTGAGGTCATTAGTCCCCTAGAACTTAGAACTACTTAAACCTAACTAACCTAAGGACATCACAAACATCCATGCCCGAGGCAGGATTCGAACCTGCGACCGTAGCGGTCATGCGCTTCCAGACTGCAGCGCCTTTAACCGCACGGCCACTTCGGCCGGCGAAGGAGTCTAGTTGAGTGCTTGCAACCCATCTCTCTGTGTGCTAGACACACTGGACCTACACCTGGAATTATGGTCTGGTGTGCGATTTCATATGCAGCAAACTCGTGGTTATCCCACGCACTCTTAACTGCGAATTTGTACATAAATCTGGCGATTCGACCTGCTGTGGTGTCAATCGTGAGCAGCATTCCAGTGGGTGTTTTCCAACAGGATAATGCTCGTTCATATATCGCACACGCTCTACAGTGTCGATATATTGCTTTGGCCTGCTCGATCGCCACATCTGTCTCCAGTTGAACACATATGGGTGTCATTGCACGACAACTCCAGCGTCATCCACAAACAGCATCAACTGTCCGTGTGTTGACCGACCACAAACTGACATCTGGTACCTGTACATGGCAATGTATGCACGTTTGCATGCTCGCATTCACCATTCTGGCTCTAATTGCGGTTATTAACGTACCAGCATTTCACATATCCAAGAGTGTATCTCGCGGTTCCATTAACCTGTGAACTCGCAATGTTTATCGGTTAAATATGTTACCTAGACAAACGTATTCTAGAAATTTCAACTACTCTACATTAATTATATTTTGGTGCTGAGACTTTTTTTTCGTTAGTGTATCAACGAACTACCATCATAACTCCATGAGCAGAAATATTTCTCTTTGCTGAAGTTGAAAGTATTGTCTTCAAGCCTAATGGAGAAAATTTAGCACTTGAAAGTACAAACAACATCTTGTTGAATTTAATAACTTGTGCTCAGCAAACGAACTGTCACTGAACATTGATAAAACACAAGAAGTTCAGTATTTTAAACCGCACGTATCCTGACGACGCAATTAGGAATAATGACAGAAAATATTATAAATTCATAAGTGTATACTTGGTAACGACTGTAACTGGAAGTCACATGTTACAGATCTTAAGAGCCTAAGCTATACAGTTTTTACGTTATGGTTAATATAAGATGTTAGAAACGAAAGTTTCAAAACTCAAAACAATGATTTACTTTTAATATTTTCATTCACTAGCGCCTTGTGATATCGAATTTTGAAATAACTACTTATTGAAGAATATAGGGCTTGTTGCACATTAGCGTATAATAAAGACTGTGTGTGGTGTCCACTTTCGGGTCTGTTGTAGACAGTTCTTTAAACAGTTGGGCATACTGGCAACTGCCGCACAGTTCATTTACTCCCAAACGAAGTTTGTTTTCAAAAGTCATCTCAGTTCGTAAAGAATACTGACATTCATAAATATGGTAGGGGACAGCGCTGTACTTAGAGGACAGTAAGCCTAGGACACACTTTTTTTGGCTGCTACAGTAGAACCGCTACGGTCACAGGTTCGCATCCTGCCTCGGACATGGATGTGTGTGATGTCCTTTGGTTAGTTAGGTTTAAGAAGTTCTAAGTTCTAAGGGACTGATGACCTGAGATGTTAAGTCCCATAGTGCTCAGAGCCAGTAGAACCTCGTTAATCCGACTTTGGATGGCCCAGCTCCCCGCTTAGTCCGATCATTCCATTTCCGGTGTTTGTTAACGTATGCAGGCCGTTGCTATAATACTTACCGATGACTCATCGTCTGCCATTTGTATCACTAGGCAGCTGGCCCTTGCTAGATACGATAGTTCGATCAGTTTTAGTAAGAAATAACTTGTTTCTAACTCGATCAACAAGTGTTATTGTGCAAGCATTTCTTATATAAATTAATTACAGTATTCTTCTTACATATTAAATTCTGTAAAACAAAATAATAGCACCAACCATACGCTATCATGTGACGCTGTTCTTACGTTGAGCTCAGTGACGTAAATGAGTGGGTCATTACAACTGACGATGGCTGCACAACAGAAGCAGAATTAACTGATGACCGAATCATTGACACTGTAACTCGAGCAGTCGATGAAACGAGAAACATGACGACAACGAAGACAATCAACCTACGGCTCGAGTACCGCATACAGGTCATAAATATGACACTCGTAGAGCCCTTCAGTACATCAAATAAACCTTTATGTCTCCTCTCAATAGACATTTTGTGAATGAGGAAATGGCAGTAAACTTCGCAAAATCAACATTGTGGTCTGTATGTGAAAGAACATTGCAGGGTTTTTTCGTCCTGCTTAAGAACAGAACACTTTTTATTGCGTGATTTCTCTTGTTTTAAACAATTAAGCACACATCAGTTGTGCGTCAATGCAGTAGTGTAATAACATATCTACAGACGTTAAACGTTCACTCATAGTAACAATATCTACCGTTCGATACAGACGTATTTTAGAGGGCAGACTCTACTGTACAGGGTGCGGCGCGGGAACTTCCTTATTTAAAAAAAAAATCATAAATCAAAAAGTATTAGAGACAGAACACTTTTTAGTGCGTGATTTCTCTTGTTTTAAACAATTAAGCACACATCAGTTGTGCGTCAATGCAGTAGGGTAATAACATATCTACAGACGTTAAACGTTCACTCATAGTAACAATATCTACCGTTCGATACAGACGTATTTTAGAGGGCAGACTCTACTGTACAGGGTGCGGCGCGGGAACTTCCTTATTTAAAAAAAAAATCATAAATCAAAAAGTATTAGAGACAGAACACTTTTTAGTGCGTGATTTTTCTTGTTTTAAACAATTAAGCACACATCAGTTGTGCGTCAATGCAGTAGTGTAATAACATATCTACAGACGTTAAACGTTCTCTCACAGTAACAATATCTACCGTTCGATACAGACGTATTTTAGAGGGCAGACTCTACTGTACAGGGTGCGGCGCGGGAACTTCCTTATTTAAAAAAAAATCATAAATCAAAAAGTATTAGAGACATCAATTTAATTCTTGTTTTCTTTATACAGAGTAACATCTAAAGTTTTGTTCCATCACATTTTGAAAATGATATTTTGAAGGTGGCCTCCGTTCTGCTCAATACATTTGGAGAGTCGAAATCGGAAGTTTCGGTCCACTTTTTCCAACATGTATCTGTCGATGTTGGCGACAACAACACGAATATGGTCCCGCAGGGAGACGGTGTCGAAGAAAATGTGGGCCCACTGTACTGGGATTCCAGACACGAACTGAACTGGCATAAATATGATATGGCTGACTCGCTTCATGCTATTATACGTAAGCGGAAACATCATTTCAAATCGTATTTCATTCCATTTGTAAGATACCCATGTTTTAGGAGGAAAATAGTTTCTAAAGAAAAAATACAGCTTAGTGTTTAAAATCCGACAGTAATCATTAGAAATTCTTATAACAATGTATTGTTTCTTGTTACGTATTGATGGGAAACGCGTGTTTCACGACACCGTAATGGTACACTCAATTTGTTGAACGATGCCTATACGGGCGAGTACAAACGTCACTTGGCACGGAATTTCAGTAGGAAAATGTATAATTTGTAGTACTCCTATTTTCCTGTAGTTCCAAGTTTTGTAAAATTCACATATCTCCAACGCAAAGTGCCTCAGACAGTCTGGACGACTGCTTCGCAAAATGAGTTGCCCTGTGTATAACTGCAATGTCGAAGATCTCCATTTTCATTAAATATGTATATCTGTGAGAATTTAAGTTAAGCGTGCACAGAAAGATGCAGTCGGTTCAACGCCTGTGCTTTGGGTGCTACGGATTGGAAGAACTCGGATGTTTGTTGATAGCTTACCTCCTCAGTGCTACCGTTGCTCCGTTTTCTCACTGCATTTCAGTGCCATCGTTTCTCCGTTTTCTCACCGCTTTTCACTGTTTTCTTATGATTTCGCGGCTGAGGATGAACACATGCACACTGCTTCCCATTTGATAGTCTCAAACTGACGAAAACGTCTATTGTTGAGGAATGCATCAGGCTGTGATGTGTTGCGTACTCTAAGAGGATATACGAAAAATAATCATCGTAAATTAAGAATACCATCCTCGATGTTGAACGTGGAAGGCAGTTTTGGTTTCTGTTTTCATCGAAATTAGAGCGTGATTTTGTAATTTAGAGACTGGGAACAGGGCAAATCAGAATGAGAGGGTTTATTGAGGATACGGAATTACAGTGACTAGCAGTATGATACTCTCTGTAATTTTCGTTTCTTTCCTTTACTAACACGGTGGCAGGCTCACTGGTTTGTGAATGTCTCGAGCGCGCATGAGAATATAAAGCACAGTGAAAATAACCATCTACCGCTGGTAGAAAACGTGGGCTACAGGAAACAAGTAGTGACTGTTTCTTTATTTCTCAAGCCGTCAGTTGCGAGGCTAACGGCATAAGCAGGAAAACTAGTTCAAAAATGGCTCTGAGCACTATGGGACTTGACATCTTAGGTCATCAGTCCCCTAGAACTTAGAACTACTTAAACCTAACTAACCTAAGGACATCACACACAGCCATGCCCAAGGCAGCATTCGAACCTGCGACCGTAGCGGTTGCGAGGTTCCAGACTGAAGCGCCTAGAACCGCTCGGCCACACCGGCCGGCGGAAAACTAGTGATTTGATGAATGGTGTGTCATAGGAGACGCGCTATTTTTGCGGGATTGTCTAGTTGGAGGGAAGCTTTGCGACTGGAACCCAGTACTTCTTAACTTTGCAGTTGGTAACTGGCACTGTTTGGTACGAAGGAAATAGCGGGGCGCAAGTGAGCACCACGTGACGGGCACTTCTTGTTGGTTGCAGAGCTGTCCACATCGACCTTGGGTTAGAAACCGGAGCGCATCGAACTGCGCTTTGTTCGCGGAGGTCTCTGCATCGAATCTGGATATAGTAGCGACAGAGGACGGATCATCTTAGCGTTTCATTGCGGCTCAGCCCGCAACATTTTCAAGTTGAGACAGGGTGACGACATCGTCTTCACGAAGGGGTCTGCAGCGTACAGCTCGGCGCACCACAATCACATTTACGGTGTGCATAATTGGCAGCACTGACAGAGTGGCTCAATCCGATTTCACGCTCGTTGAATCCAGGACGCTCGCCTGTCTCAGGTTCAACGCACTTGTACTGCATACGTGAATTTCTGGGGATAATTACCAACTTCTAGTCACTGCTTCGGTCATGAGGTTGCAGGACTATATAAATTTCAGTTGTACACACATCTAAAAAAGTTTTGCATCACCTCGGTTCCTGGAACCTGTATGAAAAATGGAATAGAGATCAACATAAACGTCATTTCAGCCCTCTTTATTGTTCATGAAAACCACATATTGCATGTTGTACGTCCATACAGTGAGACCTTCAGAGGTGGTGGCTAAAATTGCTATACACGCCCCTACCTATAATACCCACTAACACGTCCTCTTCCATTGATGCATGCATGTATTCGTCGTGGCATACTATCCACAAGTTCATCAAGGCACTGTTGGTCCAGATTGTCCCACTCCTCAACGGCGATTCGGCGTAGATCCCTCAGAGTGGTTAGTGGGTCGCGTCGTCCATAAACAGCCCTTTTCAATCTATCCCAGGCATGTCCGATAGGGTTCATGTCTGCAGAACATGCTGGCCACTCTAGTCGAGCGATGTCGTTATCCTGAAAGAAGTCATTCACACGATATGCACGATGGAGGCGCGAATTGTATTCCATGAAGACGAATGCCTCACCAATATGCTGCCGATATGGTTGCACTATCGGTCGGAGCATGACATTGTTGGCATTCACATATCGTGCAGCCGCTACGGTACCTTCCATGACTACGAACGGCGTATGTCGGCCCCACATAATGCCACTCCAAAACAGCAGGGAACCTCCACCTTGCTGCACTCGCTGGACAGCGTGTCTAAGGCGTTCAGCCTGACCGAGTTGCCTCCAAACACGTCTCCGACGATTGTCTGGTTGAAGGCATATGCGACACTCATCGGTGAAGAGAACCTGATACCAATCGTGAGCGGTCCATTCGGCATGTTGTTGGGCCCATCTGTACCGCCCTACATGGTGTCGTAGTTGCAAAGATGGACCTCGCCATGGACGTCGGGAGTGAAGCTGCGCACGGTTTTAGCCGTAACACGACATCCTGTGGCTGCACGAATAGCGTTATTGAACATGGTGGCGTTGCTGTCAGGGTTCCTCCTAGCCCTAATCCGTAGGTAGCTGTCATCCACTGCAGTAGTAACCCTTGGGCGGCCTGGGCGAGGCAGGTCATCGACATTTCCTGTCTCTCTGTATCTCCTCCGTGTCCGAACAACATCTCTTTCGTTCACTCCGAGACGCCTGGACACTTCCCTCGTTGAGATCTCTCCCTGGCACAAAGTAACAACGCGGATGCGATCGAACCGCGGTATTGACCGTCTAGGCGTGGATGAACTACAGACAATTCGAGCCTTGTACCTCCTTCCTAATGGAATGACTGGAACTGATCAGTTGTCGGACCCCCTCAGTCTAATAGGAGCTGCTCATGCATGGTTGTTTACATCTTTGGGCGGGTTTAGTGAGATCTCTGAACAGTCAAAGGGACTGTGTCTGTGTCACAATATCCACAGTCAACGTCAATCTTCAGGAGTTCTGGGAACCGGGGTGATGCTAAACTTTTTTTGATGTGTGTAGTTGTACGAAATTAGAGAGTAAATTTTCAAGTGGGCGAGTAGTAAATTCACATATGCAAGAGGATCACTTCTATCCACTCAATCTTCCAGATAAATATCGATAAACACAATTGTCACAGATTTCATAGTTGCATAAACGCAATTGTCACAGATTTCATAGTTGCATTTTATGTTGTTTCAATGGATATGTTTGTGAATAGATATGAGTATTCAGTTACTCTGTATTTCTATTTGGTATCTTCATTTACATTAAGTTATATTGAGTCAACCAGTATTCAGATGGAATCTATCAATCGCATTAAACCATATAAAAATATTTGTTGTTCCAGTCTGACAGCTGGGAGTACCACCGGATAAAGATAATGCTTCTGTTTTAGTGTCTCGGGACGAATACCCTGATAAAATGTACAATTTATTGAGTGACAGCATGTACCGGAAGATCAGCAGGGATCCCACTAATCGAGTGGCGAAGAAAACTGCTTCGCTTCTGAATGATTCTCCCTTCCCACCAGAAGTTGTTCGGAGATTGAAACCAAGTGGTGCGGTGCCTCCTAGATTTTATGGACTACCAAACGTCCATGAGAAAGATGTTCCTCTCCGCCCCATTGTGAGTAACATAGGCTCTCCGACCTATGACGTTGCCAAACACCTGGCATCGTTGTTGAGGCCTCTTGTGGGAAAATGTGTTCACCACGTAAGAAACTCTGCTGATTTCATTAGTAAACTTCTTATTTAACAACGAATTTTTAGAACAGACGGGCGGAGTCCTTATCCCCTCTGGTGGCCAATTTATTTTTGGAAGACTTCGAGGAGAAGGCGCTTGAATCCGCTGACTTGAAAGCCACGGTATTCTGGAGGTATGTTGATGATACCTTTGTCGTTTGGTCCCATGGTGAAGATAACTTGCAAGACTTCTTAAGACATGTGAACTCCCTCCACGATCAAATAAAGTTCACAGTGGAAATTGAAAAGGAGGGATGCCTTCCATTCTTGGATGTTCTGGTTCGGCGCAGAGAGGGTGGCACTTTGGGACATGAAGTGTATCGGAAGCCGACGGACACGGATTTGTATTTACGTGCAAATAGCTGCCACCACCCTGCCCAGACGATGAGTGTTCTCCGAATTTTGATCCACAGAGCGCATATTATCTCTGACGAAAACAGTCTGCAAGATGAACTCTCCCACTTACAGAAAGTGTTTGATGACAATGGGTACTCACCACACCAAATACAGAAGGCACTGGAAATGAAAACGACAGAGGCCACAAAGAAAACAGAATAAGACGAAGAAACCTTCAAATCGATGGCCTTCCTGCCATATGTGGGTAGCCTCTCATACAAAAATAGGACAGATTCTCAGCAGACACAAAGTAAAAGTGATTTTTCGTCCTCCACCCAAGACATCTGCAGTCGTGGGCTCCATCAAAGATGATTTGCTGCTCCGAAAATCTGGAGTTTACAAAATTCCATGTGAATGTGGCCTTTCTTACATTAGACAAACAACTCGTACTGTCCAAGTAAGATGAACAGAACACCGGAGGTACACACGACTTTTACATCGTAACAAGTCGGCTGTGGCAGAGCACTGTATTGACACAGTATGTTGTATGACAACGTCGAAATTTTGGCAACTACATCATCTTTTTTGGACTCGAATATCAAGGAGGCAATTGAAATTCGCTTGACGTCGAATTTAATTAATAGAGATAGTGATTTCAACTTTGTTAAATCATGGAATCCGGCACTTGCTGTAATAAACTCACAAAGACGCCGTCACAGTACAGCTCACAATGATATATAGACATGCCGACACAGATCGACTGCGGAATCATAGATGTAACTTGCGCATTGCGCACGTCTCGGCCGCCGACCAACGTCTCTGGCGCACTTGCATCTGTGGCCGCATGCGCAGTAGCGCGGTACACGAGTATAAAGGGACGAAGCGAGCACTGGAGCGGCAGTCTTGCGGCTCACTCTGAAGATAGCTGAACGTTATACGGCCGAAATATTAGAAGAAGGAGAATTCTTTCGGCTGCACAGCCGAAACTTAATGGAACAAAAAATGTTCAAATGTGTGTGAAATCTTATCGGTCTTAACTGCTAAGGTCATCAGTCCCTAAACGTACACACTACTTAGCCTAAATTATCCTAAGGACAAACACACGCACCCGTGCCCGAGGGAGGACTCGAACCTCCGCCTGGACCAGCCGCACAGTCCACGACTGCAGCGTCCAAGACCGCTCGGCTAATCCCGCGCGGCTTTAATCGAACAGACATGCAACTGTTGAACAACTGACCGCCCAGGCGGGCCAAGGGGCTACCAACAGTGTCTCGTCAACGACCGTTCAGTGAGCAGGGCTGCGTATCCGACTCCGCAGCCGACGCCTGGGCTCATGCATCCATGCTGACTCCTGTTCATCGGAGACGAAGGCTGGAATTTGCACGCAAGTACCGCGACTGGACTTCCAATGATTGGTGATAAGTGATGAGAAGTAATGCTCTGGAAAATGTTTTCGTGGCATTCCCTGAGTGATCTTGTCATTCTGGAAGTCACAATGGATCAATGCAAGTACGAATTTATCCTTGGGGATTGTGTTAAACCATACATGTTGTTTGTCTTCCTCGGCACAATGGCATCTACCAGCAGGACAATGCAAAGTAACACACAGCTCGAAACGTACGTGTGTGGATCGAAGAGCACTAGGACGAGTTTACCATTCTCCTCTAGCCACTAGACTCCCAGGATTGAAACTTATCGCAGCTGGCCACAGCACTGAAGTCGGAATGGCTCCAGATCCCTGTTGGATCTTCCAGAACCCCACTGACACTCAACTTGCTCGTCTCGCAGCGGTCAGCGCTGCAAAATGTAATTTTCCAGGATTCTGACAGGTGGTCACAATAATGTGACCGGACAGCGTATATACACTCCTGGAAATTGAAATAAGAACACCGTGTATTCATTGTCCCAGGAAGGGGAAACTTTATTGACACATTCCTGGGGTCAGATACATCACATGATCACACTGACAGAACCACAGGCACATAGACACAGGCAACAGAGCATGCACAATGTCGGCACTAGTACAGTGTATATCCACCTTTCGCAGCAATGCAGGCTGCTATTCTCCCATGGAGACGATCGTAGAGATGCTGGATGTAGTCCTGTGGAACGGCTTGCCATGCCATTTCCACCTGGCGCCTCAGTCGGACCAGCGTTCGTGCTGGACGTGCAGACCGCGTGAGACGACGCTTCATCCAGTCCCAAACATGCTCAATGGGGGACAGATCCGGAGATCTTGCTGGCCAGGGTAGTTGACTTACACCTTCTAGAGCACGTTGGGTGGCACGGGATACATGCGGACGTGCATTGTCCTGTTGGAACAGCAAGTTCCCTTGCCGGTCTAGGAATGGTAGAACGATGGGTTCGATGACGGTTTGGATGTACCGTGCACTATTCAGTGTCCCCTCGACGATCACCAGTGGTGTACGGCCAGTGTAGGAGATCGCTCCCCACACCATGATGCCGGGTGTTGGCCCTGTGTGCCTCGGTCGTATGCAGTCCTGATTGCGGCGCTCACCTGCACGGCACCAAACACGCATACGACCATCATTGGCACCAAGGCAGAAGCGACTCTCATCGCTGAAGACGAAACGTCTCCATTCGTCCCTCCATTCACGCCTGTCGCGACACCACTGGAGGCGGGCTGCACGATGTTGGGGCGTGAGCGGAAGACGGCCTAACGGTGTGCGGGACCGTAGCCCAGCTTCATGGAGACGGTTGCGAATGGTCCTCGCCGATACCCCAGGAGCAACAGTGTCCCTAATTTGCTGGGAAGTGGCGGTGCGGTCCCCTACGGCACTGCGTAGGATCCTACGGTCTTGGCGTGCATCCGTGCGTCGCTGCGGTCCGGTCCCAGGTCGACGGGCACGTGCACCTTCCGCCGACCACTGGCGACAACATCAATGTACTGTGGAGACCTCACGCCCCACGTGTTGAGCAATTCGGCGGTACGTCCACCCGGCCTCCCGCATGCCCACTATACGCCCTCGCTCAAAGTCCGTCAACTGCACATACGGTTCACGTCCACGCTGTCGCGGCATGCTACCAGTGTTAAAGACTGCGATGGAGCTCCGTATGCCACGGCAAACTGGCTGACACTGACGGCGGCGGTGCACAAATGCTGCGCAGCTAGCGCCATTCGACGGCCAACACCGCGGTTCCTGGTGTGTCCCCTGTGCCGTGCGTGTGATCATTGCTTGTATAGCCCTCTCGCAGTGTCCGGAGCAAGTATGGTGGGTCTGACACACCGGTGTCAATGTGTTCTTTTTCCCATTTCCAGGAGTGTAGATTTACCGTAGTACTTAAAATAAAATAAATATTTTTAAGCTTTTCTTACTTTTTCAAGTGGGAGTAGTGTGGCATAATTATGGTGTCATGCAGTGTTTGTATATGTGAGGGGATATGTGGGAAGGAGTAGGTTGGTCTGTGAAAGAGGATATATGGGCGATGTTCTGTCGAATTGGGAATGTGGAATGGGAGTAGGCATGCAGGTGGAGGCGCGGGCGCCATTATATGTACTTGCCCCAGGGCCCTCAAGATAGTACTTACGCGTTTGCAGAAGCTGTTCAAATTACAGTAATCTTCTACAAATCCGAGGAAAGAAATAAAAATTGGCAAACAAACTGAGCTTAATAGTAGACACATAACACACAAAGTAGATACCCCTTGTCAAAAAAAATTGTCCAAAGAGTACGGCAGAGTTCGTACATCTTCACACGCTTCTGACAGTAAGAGGAAGTTACGCCGTACACGGGAACTTATTGGCTACTTCTCATACAAGGTACCCAACATTTTCTAACGGTTCTGTACAAACCTTAGTTTTCCTATAATAACTAAAGTGACACTACGGCATAAGCCATATAACATATGCAAACTAATATAGTCTGAAGTGTATAAAATTAGCTGCCGAAGCTGCGACCATTTCTATGTCGATCGAGATGACAGGGAATTTAACGTGAGCTTGAACGGACACTTTCCAGGTTTTTTGTCTTCAAGAACCAAATAAACCAGCAGTAGCTGCCTGTTTGTTTGAAACTACTCACATTGGCGGCAATATTAAAAAGGATTTCCCGATTCTACGTGCACAACAAAAACCTATAAACTAGACATACTACAATATATCTATATTTCTGAGCACTTTACACAAGTATATCAGACGCTTCTTGAAATAAATAAATAAAAGGAGAGCCCAGGCAATAAATATGGACATACACTATGGAATCAAAAGTATGCGGACACTTGGCTGAAAATACTTACACTCTCGCAGGCATACGTTCAATCAGGTGCTGGAAGGTTTCTTGGGGAATGGCAGCCCATTCTTCACGGAGTGCTGCACTGAGGAGAGGTATCGATGTCGGTCGGTGAATCCTGGCACGAAGTCGGCGTACCAAAACATCCCAAAGGTGTTCTACACATTCCTGTCAGGACTCTCTGCAGGCCAGTCCATTACAGGGATGTTATTGCCGTGTAACCATTCCGCTACAGGCCATGCAGTATGAATAGGTGCTCGACCAAGTTGAAAGATTCAGTCGCCATCCCCGAATTGCTCTTCAACAGTGGGAAGCAAGAAGGCGCTTAAAACATCAATGTGGGCCTGTGCTGTGATAGCGCCACGCAGAACAACAAGTGGTGCAAGTCGTCTCGATGGAAAACACGACCACACCATAACATCACCGCCTCCGAATTTTGCTGTTGGCACTATACAAGCTGCCAGATGACGTTCACCGGGCATACGTCATATGCAAACCCTTCCATCAGATCGCCACGTTGTGTACCGTGATTCGTCACTGGACACAACGTCTTCTCACTGTTCAATCGTCCAATGTTTACGCTCCTTACACGAAGCGAGGCGTCGTTTGGCGTTTACCGGCGTGATGTGTGACTTATGAGCAGCCGCTCGACCATGAAATCCAAGTTTTCTCACCTCCCGCTTAACTGTCATAGTTCACTTCGTTTGATTACGATTTATTTGTAGTAGCAACAAAACTGTAATGTCCTTGAGAGTAATTCTTCTTCCCGAGTATGGTAATTCAGTAGAGTACACCTCTCTAACTGAATGTATTGTCCATGTGATCAGCGTTTTTATAGATTAGTTAGCTGTGTTCTTAGGTATGTCATAAAGTTCAAACACCATAGAGGAATTATGCCACGGGCAATCAGTGAAGCAGATTTCCGCAAAATTTTGATATTTTGCAGCCATATAGTTTGAAACTGATTCTCAAAAACCTTTTCCATTCATTTAAATATATAACGTTAACTGGGCGTGGTTGATTAACCAGGCCATAACGGATACCCTTGATTGAAACTTGTAAAACCAAAAGACGGAGCTTTCATCCTGAAATGCTTATCGGTAAATATGTTCTCTAGTTCTGTTCAATCCGAAGACTGATTTGACGCAGCTCTCCGTGCTAGGCTATTCTGCGCAAGTCCTGTCTTCACTGCATGATTGCGGAATCCTCCTTCACGCGGAACTGCTTACTTAGCCGAGTCTTTCAACTCTCTACAATTTCTTACCCCTACACTTCCCTGAATTACCAAATCAACCATTCGTTGATGTCTCATATGTGTTCCATCAATCGTTCCTTCGTTAGTGAAGTTGTGCCTATAACGGGTGTTTCCTCCCCAGTGCGATTTAATAAGCATCAGTAGTTATTCAGTTTACACATGTAATCATCAGTGTCGTTCTGTAGAACGATATCTCTAACACTGCATGTGACGTACCTGTGCAGACAAACAACTGGTTACAACTTCAGAAAAATTGCATGGTTTATTCAAGGATGACTTACCACGAAGGGCAACATAGCCGGCGTCGAATATCATCAACGTACCGTTATGCTGTAACAGTGCCGCGGGTGACAACCAAAGTGGTCCTATTGTGAAATGAAACGGCACCCCTGAGCATCAGTCATGGTTATTGGGCCCTATGGCGGTCTACGGCCAGGAGGGCGTATCACCACTGTCTGGGGAGTTTCCAGACACGTCCTCGTTGTGGAATGTCATTGAAACAAGTAGGATTGTCTTCAGTGGTGAATCCCGCTTCGAACTAAGCCCTGGTGACCAGGGAAGACAGACCCCAGACGGACCTGACTGTCGCCCACCGTACGACCTGACAACCAGGACTGATTGTCTAGGGTGCCATTTCCTTTCATTGGCTGTCATCTGCGGCACCCATATAGGAGAGCGGTACATCGTCGATATTCAATACCCAGTTTTGGTGCCGTTCATGTCAAGCCATCCAGGTTTACATTTCAGCAAGATAATTCCTGCCCGCGCGCGGCGAGAGTTACTACTATTTGTCTTCGTGCTTGCCCAACCCCACCTTGAGCAGCAAGATCACCGGATCCCTCACCAGTTGAGAACTTTTGGAGCGCTATGGGCAAGGTCCTCCAACCACCTCGGGACTTTCACGGCCTAACGCACGAACTGCATTGAATTTGGCACGATACCCCTCAGAAGGACATCCAGCAAGTCTGTCAGTGCCAATCCAAATAACTGCTTGCATAAGGGCCAAAGGTGGACAAACAGTCCTGTCTTACTAGCTACTAACCGGGTTTGTGACATGCGGAATGACATTTGTGGAAAGACGGAATGTGTTGACATTTCTTTGGAACGCAAGACAGTTCAGATACTTTTTGGTTTCACATACTTTGGCTTCGCCAACTTACAATCACATTGCCACATTCCAACCTAACCTAGACCTGGGACTAAGATACACATCAGTCTGTCACCACAACTAGGCTTTTCGCTTTTGCATTCTTGGCTTCACCAACTCACGCACCAACTGTCATATTCCAGCCTAACATACAACTCGGGCTACGCTACAGATCAAAGTGTCACCACAACCACGCTTTTAGACTTCACTATCGTTGGCTACACTAGTTCGAAACAAAACTAACACATGAAACTTCCTGGCAGATTAAAACTATGTGCCGGACCGAGACTCGAACTCAGGACCTTTGCCTTTCGCGGGCAAGTGCTCTACCATCTGAGCTACCCAAGCACGACTCACGACCCGCCCTCACAGCTTCAATTCTGCCAGTACCTAATCTCCTACCTTCCAAACTTCACAGGAGCTCTTCTGCGAACCTTGCAGAACTACTGGAAGAAAGGATACTGCGGAGACATGGCTTAGCCAGCCACGTGCCGCTCCTAATTCATTACATATGGATACATTTACATATGCCTTTCTTGCATCCACAGCGCCAGATTTGTACTTGGTGGCCAAAACTGGAACTAACTTTTTTTCTAGTGTATATCGATTCCGCATTAATGCATTGGAATATCTACTAAGTTTTGCTGCAAAGGTTTTTTTAAATTACCGCTGCCAGTCCTAAACCTTGTCAACTATTGTATTACTTAGTTATTTAGCGATATGTTTCGAGGTAATGCCCTATCTTCAGGCTAAATGGCATTACAAAAACAACTTTACAATAAGGCCATACTGACGTTACATAGTCTTTTCGTAAATGCTGTGGTCATCCTGTGGAAGAAGAGAAAATTTAATAAGAGGCGATGTCACTTTGGAAGCTGGACTGATGTTTGCACGAAAATGTTTTGTAACGGTTACTCACTTTTTTCTTCTGGCATGGCAGTGTCGTTGTGGTGCGCTGGGGTGTTTCCATTTCCGTGGCTCCCTTGGTTACTGTTCACAAATTGTCGCTAACATAGCAGTAACTTGGAAACACGATCACAAACAGTTCTGTAGTGCAGTGGACCAACTGTATTTCTACTACCATCTTGTCCACTGCACTACAGAAGTGTTTGTGATCGTGTTTCCAAGTTAATGTTATGTTAGTGACAATTTGTGAACTGTGGCCAAGAGAGCCACGGAAATGGAAACACCCCAGCGCATCACAACGAGACTGCCACGCCGGAAAAATAGTCAAAATGGCTTCAAAGTTTTGCTGCTATATGGTAATTCAAAACCACAACTGGAGCTCTGTGAGTAGCTGCACTTTTAATTATACCCAGCCCGAGATATTACGTCATAAACATCGAGACGCATGAGAAACTAAATTTTGCTTAAATGGAGCGCAAATTACGCAGACTGCATTCATCCAGTGTTTCATAATGAGAACACTTAGCGACTTCCAACAAACTGTAAACAAAATTTACAACACTTATCAAAATTTTTGTCACATACATGCTTAACATCAAATATTTAACACATTAACTCATTTGTAGCGTAAGCGGGCATTTGGAGCTGTTTTAGACATGAGAGTTCCATTCTCAAAAGAATCGGGATTGGAGGTTTTCTGGTTGGAAACTAAGCCACTAACGAGGGGAGCAAGGCAATTGACATAACCCAATATCCCAGAAACATACCTCAGTGGAAAAGGGTAAAATGAGTGAATAAGCGTATCGGCTTATCCGTAGAGTGGACCGTCACTGGGAAAACGGGGTCAAAGTTTCTGAAGTACTTTATGTGCTTTTTAGTGAACAAACATTTCACCTGAATCCATGATTCACGGCTTCACAGTTTGGCGCCCCGTATTTGAAACTCAATTGTTACTTTCCTTTTTATTTTCATTTATCTAACCATCTCGGTAGAATAGTAATACATGAATGTTTCCATTGAATATTAAAATAACATTGTCCTTATTCGTCCAGTAA
This sequence comes from Schistocerca cancellata, assembly GCF_023864275.1. NCBI lineage: Eukaryota > Metazoa > Arthropoda > Insecta > Orthoptera > Acrididae > Schistocerca > Schistocerca cancellata. Next base: position 557,430,804 of record NC_064631.1, on the reverse strand, counting down.
CTGTAAGTCTGATGAATGAACTAGAAATAAATGAACAAATGGGAAAATTATTTGAAATTGTTATCGGTGAAATTTCTGTAGTGTGTCTTGATTCATAATGAAATGCAAGCGCCATTTTTTCGGAAAAGTGATCCGTCATCAGTGGTTTGCCGCATAAAATCTTCAGCAATGTTACGACGTTTCTTTACCGAGTGAGATTTATATGAAGAAATGTCGCTGAAGTAAAGTTAACATCGCACGATGCTCGTGGTGTTTGGAATTTCTATGTTGTGAATGCTTCTGCGAAGGTACGCACCAAACCTCCCGGAAGAATAAACATAAGAAGAAAATATAAGAACTGATATAAGAATGAAATATAAGAATATGAGAATTTTAAAAGGTTGTAACCCTTGAAAATACCATACACACATAGTACGGAGTGTTCAAAAAGTCTCTCCGCAATGCCGTATGATTGTTAGCCGCGCGTGCCGTATGATTGTTCGCCTGCCTGGGTTACTTCCCTTCAAGTGGACTCTACCAACATTCCACTGTTTCGTTTATCTCCGCCAGCGTCGGTAGTATCGCTGGTGTGTGTCGTTACGTGTTGACGTGAACTTTTAAGTTTAGTTCCTTTGTTCGTTTGTTTCGTTTTTGTCACTGTTAAAATGCTAACCATTGAAGAACGTGTGTTTTTAGTCGAACAAGTGTTCAAATCTGGCGGTAAATACACAGTTTCAGTTCGTCAAACATTTAATTCAGTTTTCTCGGCGATTACACCCCCACATCGCGGTACTGTGTGAGATTTGATTAACAAGTTTCGGAGTACGAGTTCAGTGACAGATGCACCAAGAAGTGGTCGTCCTAGCGTTTTGTCTGAGGAAAAACTACTCGATATTTCCGATAAAATGTCCATAAGTCCGAACAAGTCAGTAAGAAACTCGTCCAGGAAATCGATGTTAGTGTCGGAACGGTCTACACAGCTGTAAGGAAAAAATTATAACTTTTCCCACACAAAGTGACAATCGTGCAAGAACTGAAACATACTGATCATGCCAAGAGACTGCATTATTGTCAATGGTTCAAAAATTTCGTTCAACAAAATGGAAGGAATATTCTTAATGAAACGTTTTTCACTGATGAGACGTGGTTTCATTTATCCTGGTACATGAACTCGCTAAATTCTCGCATGTGGAGTACTGCAAATTCATTGTGTACTCATGAGGAACTACTTCATTCTGTGAAAATAGGAGTTTGGATTACAATTTCTAGACGTCGGATTGTGGGTCCCATATTTTTCAACGAAACAATAAACGCACAAAGATACTGCAGTGATATTCTGTATCCATTCATAGGAGAACTTGTGTTAAGTGAAATACTGAACGGTTATTTTCAACAAGATGGTGCAACCGCTCATACAGCTGGGTTTCAATGTCACCGCTTGCTGACGCTTTTGGTGACCGCATAATTTCACAGGGACATTGGCCTCCACGATCGCCTGACCTAACAGCACTTGACTTTTTATTCTGAAGTGCAGCGAAAGCAACTGTCTATCAAACCGTGCAAAATCCACCGATGAACTGAAAACTGCAATATGCACTTTCACTGCTTCTGTTACAGAAGAAATGTTAAGAGTTTGAGTTTGGAAACATGATTACACGAATTGAACTGTGCATTCAACAGCAGGGGGGACACTTTCAACATTTAATGTGAAAATTTGAAAGTAAAAATGAATATTCAATAAATTAATAACTTGTATTTCACTAAGTTTATTTCGGTATATTCACTGCGACATACGGCACACGCGTCTAACAATCATACGGCACTGCGAAGACACTTTTTGAACACCCCGTAAAATAAACGTTGTTCTTGTTGTGGTCTTCAGTCCTGAGACTGGTTTGATGCAGCTCTCCATGCTACTCATACTGTGCAAGATTCTTCATCTCCCAGTACCCACTGCAACCTACATCCTTCTGAATCTGCTTAGTGTATTCATTGCTTGGCCTCCCTCTACGATTTTTACCCTCCACGCTGCCTTCCAGTACTAAACTGGTGATCCCTTGATGCCTCAGAACATGTCCTACCAACCGATCCCTTCTTCTAGTCAAGGTGTGCCACAAATTTCTCTTCTCCCTAATTATATTCAATACCTCATCATTAGTTATGTGATCTACCCATCTAATCTTCAGCGTTCTTCTGTAGCACCACATTTCGAAAGCTTCTATTCTCTTCTTGTCCAAACTATTTATCGCCCATGTTTCAATTCCATACATGGCGACATTCCATACAAATACTTTCAGAAACGACTTCCTGACACTTAAATCTATACTCGATGTTAACAAAGTTCTCTTCTTCAGAAACGCTTTCCTTGCCATTGTCAGTCTACATTTTATAACCTCTTTACTTCGACCATTATCAGTTATTTTGCTCCCCAAATAGCAAAACTCATTTACTACTTTAAGCCTCTCATTTCCTAATCTAATTCCCTCAGCATCACCCGACTTAATTCGACTCCATTCCATTATCCTCGTTTTGCTTTTGTTGATGTTCATCTTATATCCTCCTTTCAAGACACTGTCCATTCCGTTCAGCTGCTCTTCCAGGTCCTTTGCTGTCTCTGACAGACTTACAATGTCATCGGCGAACCTCAAAGTATTAATTTCTTCTCTATGGATTTTAATTCCTACTCCGAATTTTTCTTTTGTTTCCTTTACTGCTTGCTCAATATACAGATTGAATAACGTCTGGGATAGGCTACAACCCTGTCTCACTCCCTTCCCAACCACTGCTTCCCTTTCATGCCCCTCGACTCTTGTAACTGCCATCTGGTTTCTGTACAAATTGTAAATAGCCTTTCGCTCCCAGTATTTTACCCCTGCCACCTTCAGAATTTGAAAGAGAGTATTCCAGTGAACATTGTCAAAAGCTTTCTCTAAGTCTACAAATGCTAGAAATGTAGGTTTACTTTTCCTTAATCTATTTTCTAAGATAAGACATAGGGTATGACTGCTATTGTGAATTGTTGCAACTGTTACAAGCAATAAGACGCCCTTGTAGCCCCTAATCTGATAAGAAATATTCGTGTAGTAATCTTCTAAGGACATGAGTAGATGAACGAAAAAAATAAAATGTATACAATTGATGATCTGGTGCCGAACACAAACATAACAAGCTACGACACTATCCACTACGCCAACATTTGCACCTACAGCTCGTGCTAGAAAGCATCTACAGTACGTCGAAAAACTTGACCCTCGTTTTTTCAGAAACGGCCGAGTACCTACGATAAACCGAGAAACGTGTTCGCGTATTTTGACCCCTCTTCCACTGAGCGAAGTTTACGGGAAGTCGGGTTATGGCGCGTGCAGTGTTCTCTTCGTAAGTATAGCTTTTGGCGCCAGGCTTGATCGGTAGCTTGCGGAGTCACTCCTAGATGGTCCTAGCTATGCCGCAACTTTAGTTCTGCGTGCGAACGCGGCTTGCTGCGGGTTTTGGAGAGTAGCCGCAACTAAAGCCGTCGGCACACCGACCGTGCATCCAAACGTTGAGCGTTGAGCGTGCCGAGTTTCTTACGTCATAGCGTGGAATAGCACGTTCGGGAGATTTTCCGAACGTGCACAGTAATATCTGGCATGTCAGATTTTCTGAGCGTGCGTCTGAGCGTTGACCAATGAGATGGCACAACGCCACCTACGTCACACGCACGCCGTCTCTCTTCAGTACAGAGTTGTGAGCCGCCATATTGGCATTCATTTCAAGCCTATATGTATATATGCCGTTTCTGAGCACCAGCAAATTGAGAATCACTGGAGAACCCATTGTTAACTGTGTGATCGAGTGCAATAGAATAATGACAAATATCATATTCGTGGCAAAAGAATTGTTGTAACTTGAGTATTATGAGAGTAGGCTATTTGAAGGCAGCGACACACTGAAGATCCACCCAAAACGAAGTGTTCTTGATACAACTTGTTATAATTAAATTTCAATTAGGAACATATTTACGATTAAGGTTTTCAGCAACAGGTAAGTAGGCACCGGCGTCGTGTTGGTATAGCGTAAAGAGTAGCATGACTGTCCCTAATGGAGTTGTTTGTTAGGGCGGTGGTTCGTGTTTTGACACTTCTAAATTTTTTTCCTGATATTCGCGTTTTTATTAGGTTCTGATACTCTATTATTAGTTTAATGCAAGTATATACTGTAATATTTGATGTTGTGTAGATAGATATAGGTTCACCTTTTTTTGAGGGGTGACTTTGTTCGATTGGCTTAATCTACAGGACAGCTTTCGCTTGTTGTATAAAGATATTTTGCTCCTTTTTCTTTTACGCTTCGTAATTCACATGTTGCAGAGATTCTGCTACTAGGCAGGAACAGTGATCAAGTAAGATTGCCCTTGGGGTTTTACGAAAATGTGGGAATGATGAAATAATGGTTCAAATGGCTCTGAGCACTATGGGACTTAACATCTGAGATCATCAGTCCCCTAGACTTAGAACCACTTAAACCTAAGTAACCTAAGGACATCACACACATCCACGCCCGAGGCAGGATTCGAACCGGCGACCGTAGCGGTCGCGCGGTTCCAGACTGAAGCGCCTAGAACCGCTCGGCCATGATAAAATAATGTTTATCTTATGCGGAGAAGTATTCCAAATTTGTACCGCACAGTTTGTAATGGTACTTTTATAAGCCTGTGTCCTTATTGATTGGACGTGGTACTTTCCTTTTCGTGGACGATGGAGGAAATGTATGTTTTAAAAGACCTAACGTGGGAAATGTACGCGCGCCCGTTGAGTAAACAGTGTGATTTATGAACTAGAAACATCCCTGAACTGCCGCAGGAGTGCGTTGCGATCGCGTATACCACGTTGGGGCCGACGTACCGTATGCACAAGTCGCATCGTTCCTGAGCGTTTAGCAGCACGTTGAACTCGGCACGCTGAACGTTAACGTTCGACAGCACGGTCCGTGTGCCGACGGCCTAAGGTCGATGTCGGAGGCCGCAGGTCAGGGCTTCGCGGAGCGGGGAGCAAGGGCGGCCGCGTGTCCGGAGTGCCGGGTTCGCAGCCCGCGACGGTCTGGAATGCGCGGCGCAGCAGGCGCGGGGCGCGAGCTCGTGCTCCCAGGCGAGCGGCCGACCAGCCGGGGGGACCGGTTATGGAAATGCGGCGCACGGCTGCCAACGTACAGCGCCTGGCCTTCGGGAAAAGGCCGCTCCGGCTGCTGCGGCCAGAGAACTAGATGTCGGCGCGCGCACACACACACACACACACACACATACACACTAGACCGCCATCACGCCTGGCGCGCCGACTGGCGTCATTGTCACCACGTTACATCTGCATTTGTACTCCGCAATTCCACTGTACAGTACACAGTATCGAAGCGAGGCAGTTCTCATTACTGAGAAACTAGTACTTGTGGCGCGATAGTGCTCGGCTGTTTTTCGACACCTACATCTGCATTTATAGCCCACCAGCCACCTTACGCTGTGTACCGGAGGTTGCTTCCAGAACCATTACCACTTTCACACAATCCTGTTCCGTTCGCTTGGGTAGGACGACTGTCGACAAGGCTCACCGTATGAGCTCTAATTTCTCTAATTTACATCTCGTGGACATTTCACGAGTTATATTTCGCAGAAGGAAGATGTTGTCTGACTATTGTACGAACGTAGAACCCCATACTTTCAATGATGCAATGATGCATAGCATCTCTCTCTCTCTCTCTCTCTCTCTCTCTCTCTCTCTCTCACACACACACACACACACACACACACAAATTTCTTCTTCTTTCGATTCACCCCACTTTGGGGCACGTTAAATCAATCAGTCTTTCATGTTCCGAGCCTTTTTATTAGCCGTGTTTCTGCGCGGGATTAGTCGAGCGGTCTCAGGCGCTGCAGTCATGGACTGTGCGGCTGATCCCGGCGGAGGTTCGAGTCCTCCCTCGGGCATGGGTGTGTGTGTTTGTCCTTAGGATAATTTAGGTTAAGTAGTGTGTGAGCTTAGGGACTGATGACCTTGCAGTTAAGTCCCGTAAGATTTCACACACATTTGAACATTTTTTTATTATCCATGTTGTTTTATTCTTTCTGATCTTGCTTTCCTTCCTTCTTCGGAGATTTAGATTGTTCCTATGGCTTTCATTTTGACTCGAAACATTTCTTTCTTGTGTTTGATTCTTTCTGATCTCGATTTCCTTTCTTCTTCAGAGACTGAAATTGTTCGTTTGGCTTTCATTTTGACGTTGATTTTTTTTTGGTAGTTTTCCGTATGAGCATATTTTCCGTGATTTGGACTTCTCTTAAATCCTTCTCTGTTTCCTTGAAGCAGTTTTTTTTTGTTACGGAAGTAGTAAAAAAAATTGTTTGTTAATCTATTTGGATTCACTCTCAGGACGTGTCCATAAAAACCAGTTCTTCTTTCCCTAATTGTGTTTGAGTGTTTGTCGGTAGTTTAGTAAACGGTTTCATTTTTGATGTGAATTAGTTTGTTGCATTAGACTCTGGGTCCAAAGATTGTTTTCTTAATATCTTTCTTTCTTTGATCTACAGCTTTTCAAGCGGACCATGGTTGATGATGGACAATGTTTCGGCTGCATACAGGGCTTCCAATTTGATTAGTATATTGTACTGCCTTATTTTGTGTTCGATGAGAGGGACGTTTTGTTATATGTGTCTTTGGTGAGTTAGAAGGCCAGTTCAACTTTACTTCTTCTAGATTCCATTGCTCCATATTGACAGATAAACAATAGTCATGGCGATACACTTAAGCGTGTTCCACCTTCTTGTCACAGAGCCAGCACCCAGCATTATGCAAGAAATAGTGATGTAACTTCCAGAAAACCGTCTGAAGATGAACCTGAAAAGGTTCGAAAACCGGTTCGTGGAATAATAAATAACTATTCAAAAAAGTGACTAGTTGTAGTTTTATGTATTTACATTCAGTTAACAGTCACGATTTCTAAAATATTCGTAATGGATAAACTTAATCCAGTGCTTTTTTTTCGAGGACATTCCAACTAATCCATTCTCTAAGATATTTGAGTTTTTGGACGATCTCTACAATTTGTTCTCCGCTTCGATATGTTTTGGTATTTTTAATATTTTTCATTATCTTGATCTTTTCATAGCTTGTATTTGTAGTTCGAGGGCATGTTCTTTGGCTTCTTATCGTCTGCAAAGTCTAGACAATTGACTTTGATGCCTTTGATTTTTTGTCCTCAGTCGGGTTCCACTATGGATCTAAGTATTCCACTCTCTGACTGCTGGCTCTCTTTTCATACATTTATTTATTTCATTATATATACTCTTACCATTCAGATTGCACTGCCTGACGAAAACAGTGAAGCATCCAGAGGACATAGCCACTTGTCAGCGTAGCTCCTTATACGTACACACCACGGGCAGGTATGCAAATAATTAGAGCTGTAGTTCTCTCTGGCAGGTAGACCGGTCAGTAGAGTACAACGGAATGACCATACAGAACAAATCATAGGAAAAGCAGATGCCAGACTGAGATTCATGTGGTGTCACCGCCAGACACCACACTTGCTAGGTGGTAGCCTTTAAATCGGCCGCGGTCTGTTAGTATACGTCGGACCCGCGTGTCGCCACTGTCAGTGATTGCAGACCGAGCGCCGCCACACAGCAGGTCTAGAGAGACTTCCGAGCACTCGCCCCAGTTGTACAGCCGACTTTGCTAGCGAAGCTACACTGACAAATTACGCTCTCATTTGCCGAGACGATAGTTAACATAGCCTTCAGCTACGTCATTTGCTACGACCTAGCAAGGCGCCATTACCAGTTTATGTTGAGATTATACATCATGTGTCAACAAGAGCGATGTTCTCCAATTATGGATTAAAGTTAAGTATTACATCAACTACGTACTTTATTTGCTACTATACATTCCCTTAACTGTTCCAGACCTCACGCCAGTCTGCGTGAGCTTTAACGCGTGCATTTCGGCCTCCTCTAGCAACACTGTGTTGGCTCTTCCGCCAACACAAAAATTCATATGAACAATTTTAGGGATGCATAAGTCATCCACGAAGGAATTCACTTATAAGGCGCCCTTCGATCGCTTCTTCAATATTGTTAGTCAATATGGGACACTTACCACGTAGAAGAGAAAGAGAAGATCCAACGAAGAGCGGCGCGTTTCGTCACAGAATCGTTTAGTCGTCGCGAGAGCGTTACCGAGATGCTCAACAAACTCCCTTGGCTGACGTTACAAGAGAGGCGTTGTGCGTCACGGAGACGTTTACTATTGAAGTTTCGAGAAAGCACTTTCCGTGAAGAATCTGACAACATACGAGGGCAGTTCAATAAGTAATGCAACACATTTTTTTCTCGGCCAATTTTGGTTGAAAAAACCGGAAATTTCTTGTGGAATATTTTCAAACATTCCCGCTTCGTCTCTTATAGTTTCATTGACTTCCGACAGGTGGCAGCGCTGTACGGAGCTGTTAAAATGGCGTCTGTAACGGATGTGCGTTGCAAACAACGGGCAGTGATCGAGTTTCTTTTGGCGGAAAACCAGGGCATCTCAGATATTCATAGGCGCTTGCAGAATGTCTACGGTGATCTGGCAGTGGACAAAAGCACGGTGAGTCGTTGGGCAAAGCGTGTGTCATCATCGCCGCAAGGTCAAGCAAGACTGTCTGATCTCCCGCGTGCGGGCCGGCCGTGCACAGCTGTGACTCCTGCAATGGCGGAGCGTGCGAACACACTCTTTCGAGATGATCGACGGATCACCATCAAACAACTCAGTGCTCAACTTGACATCTCTGTTGGTAGTGCTGTCACAATTGTTCACCAGTTGGGATATTCAAAGGTTTGTTCCCGCTGGGTCCCTCGTTGTCTAACCATAAAGAGCAAAGGAGAACCATCTGTGCGGAATTGCTTGCTCGTCATGTGACTGAGGGTGACAATTTCTTGTCAAAGATTGTTACAGGCGATGAAACATGGGTTCATCACTTCGAACCTGAAACAAAACGGCAATCAATGGAGTGGCGCCACACCCACTCCCCTACCAAGAAAAAGTTTAAAGCCATACCCTCAGCCGGTAAAGTCATGGTTACAGTCTTCTGGGACGCTGAAGGGGTTATTCTGTTCGATATCCTTCCCCACGGTCAAACGATCAACTCTGAAGTGTATTGTGCTACTCTTCAGAAATTGAAGAAACGACTTCAGCGTGTTCGTAGGCACAAAAATCTGAACGAACTTCTCCTTCTTCATGACAACGCAAGACCTCACACAAGTCTTCGCACCCGAGAGGAGCTCACAAAACTTCAGTGGACTGTTCTTCTTCCTCATGCACCCTACAGCCCCGATCTCGCACCGTCGGATTTCCATATGTTTGGCCCAATGAAGGACGCAATCCGTGGGAGGCACTACGCGGATGATGAAGAAGTTATTGATGCAGTACGACGTTGGCTCCGACATCGACCAGTGGAATGGTGCCGTGCAGGCATATAGGCGCTCATTTCAAGGTGGCGTAAGGCCGTAGCATTGAATGGAGATTACGCTGAAAAATAGTGTTGTGTAGCTAAAAGATTGGGGAATAACCTGGTGTATTTCAATGCTGAATAAAACAACCCCTGTTTCAGAAAAAAAAGTGTTGCATTACTTATTGAACGCCGGCCGCGGTGGTCTAGTGGTTCTGGCGCTGCAGTCCGGAACCGCGGGACTGCTACGGTCGCAGGTTCGAATCCTGCCTCGGGCATAGGTGTGTGTGATGTCCTTAGGTTAGTTAGGTTTAAGTAGTTCTAAGTTCTAGGGGACTTATGACCTAAGATGTTGAGTCCCATAGTGCTCAGAGCCATTTGAACTTATTGAACTGCCCTCGTATTATTTCCTCTCACATAGGATCTCGGCTAAAGACCACGACGAGAAAATTCGAGACATTACAGAGGCTCACCGACAGTCATTCTTGTCATGCGCAATTCGCGATTGGAACAGGGCAGGGGAGACCAATCGGTGGTACCAGAAGTACCCTCTGCCATATACCATTAGGTGGCTTGCACGGTATGCTGCAGATGTAGATTTTATTAGTATTGTTTGCATTTAGTATTACTACGAGGCCACGTAGGGATACAAGGGTCGTTGAGAACGTCAGATGTTGACTGATCACTGTGATGTACGTGGAGATGCCGCGTATTCGAATGAGGCAGTGTTATCAGCAGTTGACACTGTTTGAAATGGAATGGGTCTCCATTCATCTGGCTGGCAGAATAGCGCAATATCCTGATTTGTCGGATAGTCTGATGCTACTTCAACCCCATGTCGGACAGGACGGAAACTTGCGGGCAGGCGTACACGTCATCAAGGTTATGGTCCACAACGTCTGACCACTATAAGGGACAATCGCCCTGTTGTGTAACAAGCGCACAGTAGCACCTTCGCTGCTCACGCTAACCACTGGACCAAGGCACTGCTGAGCTGATAAAAAATGGCTCTGAGCACTATGGGACTCAACTGCTGTGGTCATAAGTCCCCTAGAACTTAGAACTAGTTAAACCTAACTAACCTAAGGACAGCACACAACACCCAGCCATCACGAGGCAGAGAAAATCCCTGACCCCGACGGGAATCGAACCCGGGAACCCGGGCGTGGGAAGCGAGAACGCTACCGCACGACCACGTGCTGAGCTGATATTGTACTTGAAGTTGCCTATCTTGCAAACGGACTACACAGTTTGTATATTTTGCTTATTTTTTCATAGTTCCACACAACTTCTTCCTGTTTTCTCGATTGATCTGTGTTCAGTTTTTCAAGGCCTATCCACTGTGCCAACTTATAACTAAATGGCTCAAATGGCTCTGAGCACTATGGGACTCAACTGCTGAGGTCATTAGTCCCCTAGAACTTAGAACTAGTTAAACCTAACTAACCTAAGGACATCACAGACATCCATGCCCGAGGAGGATTCGAACCTGCGACCGTAGCGGTCTTGCGGTTCCAGACTGCAGCGCCTTTAACCGCACGGCCACTTCGGCCGGCTATAACTAAATCTGAGGGGGGTGCGATGGGGAGGTTCCCTTGTAAGAAGGAAACTGTATTGGTTTTATGTCAAAGAATTTTAAGTTTATTATGTAATGGATATTTTTGTTACTTTATTTAGAACGTGAAAGCGGTCAAGTTTTGATTATTTAAATAGGTTAAAATGTAAAATAATGTAGAATAAACTGTAGCCAATCAGATGGACGGCTTCAGGAAAGGGAACTGCACCAGTCAGTTGAGCGAGAATGTTCGGCGCGCGGGAAGTGCTGCCGGAGACACCAGAGGGCAGTGCTGGTCTAGACACCAAAGGGAGCAGTTCGGATTGAGACGCGAAAGCGGGCAGTCGGTCTTTAGGTAGCTAGGAAGTGAAACGACTTAGAAAATTTCGCGTTGTGTGGTATCGCGGGAATTAATCTCTGAGCGGTGAGCAGCCGCGCGCCCGAGTGTAACAGTAACTCTAAATACGACCACTTTCGCTGTAGTTTGCTTTCTGAATAAACAATATTCTAGCCAAATCGCAACTGTGTGGCCTACATCATTTATGAGTCGTTAATTTAGTTACCGATATTATTATTACTGTTATTATATGTTGTGCTAACTTTGTATTTCGCAAACTTGCCATCAAACAATTTAACAAAGGGTCACAAGTTTCTAATTTAGGGCGTGTAATGCGACTCGTGCGGTTCAACTCCTAGACGAGTTTGAGCCAAGACATTTCGACGAAGAGGAACCGCATGTGAGCCAGAACATCTTTCGGATGTTAGCTCGCATGACCTCTGACAGGATGTTGTTACTACACAACGAAACTGAACTGCCGCTAGGACGTGTGTCGTGTGACCAGAGAGGCACTTATAGAGCATTTGTAGAGTGCAAATGGCCAACTTAGTGAGCCCACGATTCTGTTCACCCATCAGCCAGTTTTGTATATGTAATTCCTTACAAACGATAGTGCTTTGAAAACGAATGAATCATTTATAGTAGGGCCGTATTTCTTTTAAACAGTTAAGTGCTGATTTTGAGCAGACGATGTCACATTGCTAGTGGCGAATGAAGATGCCGTACAAAGGGGGATACATTAATTAGGTAACATTTGTGATGGGTATCACTTGAAAATTTCGGAAAAGAGGACAAAATCAATAATTTTTAAAGGGAAGCAACCTGAACAAACAAGAACTGTGATTAACAATAGAATAATAGAACAGGTCAAATGTTGTATCCCTTTAGGTTACAACGTCACATATCATTATGATGAGGACACAGGGAAGAAATTAGCAAAGTTTGGGAATATGTGTGGAATAATAAACAGATGTCTAAAAAATAAAACAAGGAACGAAACAAGATGGAAATGAATCGTAGGTTATACAGGGTTATTACAAATGATTGGAGCGATTTCACAGCTCTACAATAACTTTATTATTTGAGATATTTTCACAATGCTTTGCACACACATACAAAAACTCAAAAAGTTTTTTTAGGCATTCACAAATGTTCGATATGTGCCCCTTTAGTGATTCGGCAGACATCAAGCCGATAATCAAGTTCCTCCCACACTCGGCGCAGCATGTCCCCATCAATGAGTTCGAAAGCATCGTTGATGCAAGCTCGCAGTTCTGGCACGTTTCTTGGTAGAGGAGGTTTAAACACTGAATCTTTCACATAACCCCACAGAAAGAAATCGCATGGGGTTAAGTCGGGAGAGCGTGGAGGCCATGACATGAATTGCTGATTATGATCTCCACCACGACCGATCCACCGGTTTTCCAATCTCCTGTTTAAGAAATGCCTTTTCCGTAAGATTTTCCATACCGTCGGCTGTGGTACGTTTAGCTCCCTGCTTGCTTTATTCGTCGACTTCCGCGGGCTACGTGTGAAACTTGCCCGCACGCGTTCAACCGTTTCTTCGCTCACTGCAGGCCGACCCGTTGATTTCCCCTTACAGAGGCATCCAGAAGCTTTAAACTGCGCATACCATCGCCGAATGGAGTTAGCAGTTGGTGGATCTTAGTTGAACTTCGTCCTGAAGTGTCGTTGCACTGTTATGACTGATCTGAGTGCATTTCAAGCACGACATACGCTTTCTCGGCTCCTGTCGCCATTTTGTCTCACTGCGCTCTCGAGCGCTCTGACGGCAGAAACCTGAAGTGCGGCTTCAGCCGAACAAAACTTTATGAGTTTTTCTACGTATCTGTATTGTGTCGTGACCATATGTCAATGAATGGAGCTACAGTGAATTTATGAAATCGTTCAATCATTTGTAATAGCCCTGTACATAAACGCCAAAAAAGCCGCATACAGATAACAGAGATGAGATTTCTAAGAGAAGTAAAGGGGTGCACAATAGTCGCCATATTTCTGAATTTGGGAGTTAGGAAGGAACTGAACTATTTAAGGCAAAACAGAAGGTCTAATACTTGAAGTGAAAATGATGATGATTTTGAAAGTCAGAGCACCAGTTGCTTCAGGAATAAAATGGTACATCTGCTCAAAATGACGGTTTTTTTATTTAGTTTTAAGAGCGTAGGATGCTGTACCTAATGATTCTGATGTTGATACGTGCGATAGCGTCTGCGCGATCCCACCGCCAGCGGCACGCAAACCACCGCTGCTACAACGCGAGCGGCGCTGCACGGTAGGAACACGCCTTCCTGCGCCACGTAGCGTGACGTGGCGCCAACCAGCTTCTTCTGGTTCAGAATACAGGCGCCAACGTGCCTAGCGGAAGTCTGCTTGCTTGTTGTCTTCGCTCAACGATCAGGCTTTTATTTCTACGGCGATCAATGTGACGGCCTTTGCGACGTTTATATTGGCGGCTGGGTTCTCACCTACACCTCATACTCGACTGTCCCTGGACTTAGTATCGAGTATTGTATTTGTTTCCTGTATAACTAGCATATTAAGTATCATAAACGAGCCGTGTTCCGTAGCTCAGGATAGGTGATATCTTTTTAGGATATTTTGATTCAACACCGAATAATTATCGTACGAATGTGTGCTTTAAAATCTGTACAATTACAGTTTCTGTTACACAACTTATACAACCTGCATTAAGTAATAAAACTGCAGCTTTGGTTAGTTAGCAAAAATAAACAAATAAATACGAACTTCAAGCATGGTGGATTAATTGCAGGTCAGCAACTTCTGTTAATCAGTACAACGGAAAACCAGCCAAAGCTGCAAATTTCACTTTTTTTATTTACTTGATGACTAGCTTCGGGCCGGGACCTATTTTCAAATCATTCAGGAAAAAAGTGGTATCTTCAAAGATATCTGGATGCGCTGTAACTGTTCATGTGCACTTCATGATACGTACATAGTTGTCTTGACATGGTTCTTGTAGTTTTGGAAATGCCATTTTGACTATCTGGATGATTTGAAAATGGCCAGAAAGTAGTCATCAAGTAAATAAAAAAGTCAGACTTGTAGCTTTGGCTGGTTTTTCGTTGTACCGAAACAAACAAATGTTTGTTTTCCTATTTGCCTTTTTAACATCCAACACGCATCTCTCCAAAATCTCACCGCCACGAGCCAAAAGTTGTAATACCCTTTGGTTGTTAACATTCATTTTGTAAATCTCATTTAGCAAATGAAAAGCGCTCAATGCCATTTTCAATATTCTGTTAATTTCTCTAACCGTCAAGGACGTGGCCAGGATTTTGTCAAAAAGGGGAAGGGTGTCGATTTGTTAAGGAGAACCTTAAAAAGGCTCATGTTTTTATTTATTCTAAAAGCTTTGTTTTTCATTTTACGCACATAATTTGCTTTCGGGAGGCCTGCGTACAAAAAGTAGTCGATCTGTAAGATTAAGCAAGAAAAACTTTTCCTAAATAAGAGTAACATTTTCTCAACTACATATATTGACTGAGCTGTGTTTAATTGACAAAGAGACAATACATTTTATTAGAGTTTTAATTTGTTTGGCAATGAAGTGAAGTTATCGTACTGCCAAAGAAAGAAATATTTAGTTGTCAAAACGAATTAAAACTCTAATAAAATGTATCGCATTTTTGTCAACAAAACACAGCTCAGTCTTCTAGTAAAAGGTTCGCTGTCGCAGAGCAGAGCAATCTTAACGTTGAGTTGAATAACGTACCATGTCAAAGGGTTCAAACCTCTTCTGGCAATAGCTGTCTTCCTCCTACTACAATCTTGTATTTAAATTTCTGACTTATCAGAAACCAAGTGAGAATTTTTTCAGCACATCAAAGCATCCCAAGTTCCTCAGTTCAGTGTCAAATTTTGTTAAAGTATCATCCATTTCATTAAGATTCTTCAATTTTCTGAAGTTATCAAGAACTTCTTTTTAAATTATTATTTCAGCTGTCAACTTCAAACTATAGCAACCAAATTATTTATAAAACGAAAAAGAATGCACGTAAACAAAATGGTTTCTGTGTCAGTCACTTGTTTACTTTGCCACTATGCGTTTCGATGGTTCACAGTATTCACGGAATATACAAAAACTATGGCTACCGTTTCGGGGTCTTAACACTGATTCAAGCACTGATTTATCTAGAATTGTGACGTATGCGACTTCACAAATGAGTCTTTGATGCTAATAGACTCCTCTGTGATGTACAACATACGTTGTCATTGTATGTCGTTCATTTACAAATACGTTGGAGTTGTGACGGTTGGACTCGCGGTTCCAAGGATATTACAAATAAGACATTTCACAGTACATCTTTCTTGCAGTAGAGCTCGAAGACATGCTATATCGTTCCACAAGTGAACCTGCCTTATGTATATATACATAATTCAAAATGAAGATCGCTAGTTACCTTCCAACGTAAATATCTTTGAACTCCTTGTACTGTCGAAATCTTACTCAAACCAACATAAAATTAGTTAGTGTCTGCCCAAGAAATAAATAACTATTCCCCAAAGCAAGGAAAGTACTGTTACAAGGGTAACGAAAATATTATTTTTTTATAATTGCTTTTACAATTTAAAAATTACATTTTGAAACTAATCATAGAACATTTGACAGCGCTTCAATAATAATAACAATAATAATTATTATTATGTTATTAGTGAATGTCCCCATTGGAGAACGATAAACAGGTGATTTTCAGTCTTTCTTAGGGTTTTTCTTATTTTCCAAATATTCCTTCAGTTTCTTCCAGAAGGCCTCTTCTTTCTTTCTTCAGTCCACTTTGGTCGGTATCGTTTTGGTTCCACCTCTGGAATAAACTTCCACTTATCAATTTTTCTTCTGAATGTGTCCCTGTCTGATGTGTTTGTTATGTCAATTTTTGCTTTTGTCAAATCCTTCTTAACTTCAGTTACCCAAGGTACTGATGCTTTAAGGGATGTCACATAGTCCAATAGACGCTTAGTTAGTCTTTTTTCAGGTAATATGTCTAGATGTCCGTAGAATTTCATTCGTCTCTTTCCGATGTCAATTGCGACGTCTGATATTTTTTCTGTTGTCTCTATAGTTTGCAGTCTGTATCCATCTTGTGTGTATCGTGGTCCCAGAACTTTTCTAATAATCTTTCTTTCTACTTTCTTAATGTCTTTTAAATCTAATTTTCGATTCAATGAGTGTGTTTCACTTGCATACGTGGCTGACAGTTTGATTACTGTCTTGTATTGTCTGATTTTCGTGTCTTTTGACAGGCATTTTTTGTTATAGAAATTTGAAACAAGTCCAGACGCTTTCTTGATTTTCAGCAATCTGTTTTTTATGCTAATATTTCAAGTCCCGTTGGTTCAATAACTTCACTGGGGGACATGAGAGAAGCCTAGACGAAGGCTGTGTACCGACTACTAATCTCCACACATCCGGGCGTCCCCTTGGCTTTGAAGTACTACCTAGACGGCTAGTTTTCACACACCAGAAGCAAACATACGAGCAAACAAATGGTCCTTATCAGAGACAACTTTAACTGTGATTTCTATAAATATTGAAGGCGTATCATCAGCCAAAGAACATCCGTTATCCAGCCTATGCCGTGACAAAAAACGTGACGTCCTGTGCATACAAGAGACCCACAGAGAAGAGCGACAGAGACGACAAAAAGTACCGGGCATGAAATTCACTGCAGAAACACCGCACTCTCAGTACGGAAGCGACATATTTGTAAGACCAGGGCTTCAGAGAATCAGTGCCTACAGCACTGTAGAAAATATTGTCGAAGTTATTTCAGTGGAGCTGAGTAACTGTGTGGTTACCTCTGTATATAAGCCCCCTTCTGCTGCATTTTCCTTTACACCACCTAGGAACTTCTACAACAGCAAGACGTCTGGAGTGATCAGTGACTAACAGCCATAGTCACGTGTGGGGATATTTTGAAGATTATGAAAATGGGGAAGCAGTTCTTTCTTGGGCTGCATCCTGCCAGTTATACATGACAGAATGTTACCCCATTCCTTCAACAGTGGCAGGTGGCAGCGTGGATTCAACCTCGGCCTCCTCTTTGTGAATGAAAACATTGTACAGCTTTGCTCCAAATCAGTGTGCTCGCCCATACCAAAGACGCAACACAGGCCACAGGAGGTGAGTTTCAAACGGAGATAGAACTTCAAGAAAGCTGATTGGACGAAATTTTCTAACATTCTGAACAAGGAGATTAGGTCTGTGCCAAAGAGTATGAGAGCTCTGTTCAAACTGTAAAATACTGCTCCCGGGCATCAATTCCGAGAGGGTGTAGGCCAATGTATCTACAGGGCATGACAGCTGAAACAGCTGCTCTTCTGGACGAATATTACCGGCTATATGAAGAAAATCCTTATAGCGAGGAAACTTATCTTGCTGCACAGAATACTCATTCCTCAATCTCTGAGGCGAAGAGAGAACAGTGGATTAAACCGATGACAGAGTGTGAGATGAGTAGAAGTTGCCAAAAGGCTTGGAGATTGTGTAAGTAGGCTGTTTAGGTTTTCATATTAGTAACACCACGTAGCGCTCTGTATGAAAATCACTGGCTGTGCTGTGTGCAGTCTGTGGCTGGTTGGCATTGTTGTAATATTCGCTATTGTAGTGTTGGGCAGTTGGATGTGAACAGCGCGTAGCGTTACGCAGTTGGAGGTGAGCAGCCAGTAGTGGTGGATGTGGGGAGAGAGATGGCGGAGTTTTGAGAGCGGATGATCTGGACGTGTGTCCATCAGAGACAGTAAATTTGTAAGACTGGATGTTATGAACTGATGTATATATTATGACTTTTGAACAAACACATTGTTTGTTCTCTATCAAAATCTTTCATTTGCTAACTATGCCTATCAGTACTTAGCGACTTCAGTAGTTAAAATCTTATATTCAGCTGGCAGTATTGGCGCTCGCTGTATTGCAGTAGTTAGAGTAACGAAGATTTTGCGAGGTAAGTGATTCATGAAAGGTATAGGTTATTGTTAGTCAGGGCCATTCTTTTGTAGGGATTATTGAAAGTCAGATTGCGTTGTGCTAAAACTATTGTGTGTCAGTTTATTGATGATCTGAATAAGTAAGGAGAGAAATGTGCACGTTCAGTTTTGCTCAGCTGTTTGAAAATCAAATAACGTAAGGGGTTTATCAGCACAATCATTCAGAAATTTTTCCAAGGGGAGGTTTCAATTGTTACGACGTCTCGTCAACGATTTCTCCCAATCAAATATACGTAAAAATGTGAAGGCAGACCAGATTGCGTATCAGCTCTTGAAAAATGGTAAACCTGACCGTATCAGTAACATCGGGAAAAGACCCCTGGAAAGGGAGCCCGAGCAAGAGAGCAACTTTCTGTTTCGAGCTTTCAGTCTGAACGACCTCGACTCGGATCTAAACAAGTGCAAAGTTGGAAAAGCAACAGGAGTAGATGATATAAGAACTGAACAGATCAAGAGCTTTGGTCCAAGCGCAAAGTGCTGGCTACTCGAACTAATGAATAATTGTATCCAGAGCTCCAATATACCTAAATCCTGGAGGAAAACAAAAATCATAGCTATACATAAGCCAGGAAAAGACCGGGATGATCCTAAAAGCTATAAGCCTATATCTCTTCTATGCCGCCTGTATAAGGTGTTGGATAGGCTAATCCTCCAAAGAATAACAGATATGATAGACCCATGACTGATCCTCCAACAAGCAGAATTCAGACAAGGGAAGAGCTGCACAAGACAGGTGTTGAAACTGACACAGCATATAGAGGACGGCTTCGAAAGGTGGCAGATCATAGGAGCTGTGTTTATAGATCTCTCTGCAGCCTACGACACTGTCAACCATAGACTCTTGTTGCTGAAGTTACACAGCCTCACCAAGGAGTACCAACAAACCTGTATGATTAAAAATCTACTCCAGAATTGAAGATATTTTGTGGAATATTAAGCAAAAACAAGCAGATATAGGCAGCAGAAAAACAGGTTGCCATAGGGTAGTGTGCTGGAACCCACTCTGTTTAATATGCAGGGTGAAAGTTTTAAGTTGACAAACCAGAATAACTTGAAAAATTAGATTCACACGAAAATATGTGTAGAATCCAAAGTTGATTATTTTCGAGGAGGATATCTGCTGGCGCTAAAATTTGCCAGCCACCCCAGCCCCCTGGGGATGGGGCGGGAGGAAGCTTCAAAATTTCAAATGGGAACCCCCACTTTTTATTGCAGAATCAAACTCTACGTACAAAACTACGTACATTTTGTCTTAAAACATTTGTTTTGATTCTTGTTAGTTGGCGCTGTAATTTAAAAAAAAATCCATGTTCTCATTTTTGCGTGGAAAATGGTTACAGATAAAAAAATACTTATTTACTTCGTAAATTTAGATTCGCTAAAACTAAAACTCTCCATCTATCCCCATATGGTGATGTTTGAGAGAGCGGAATTAGGGTTTTACAAATGTTGAACCAAATATTAATTTTTTTCTGCAGATTCGGATAAGTTTTGTTTGTTCCGTGGTCGTGAGGCCACACAACTTTTAATTATCAAACAAATCATCTGACTAGCTAACTAACTAACCAAACATCCTAAACAGATCTTAACAGACTTATGCGAATCTGCGGAAAAAATTAATATTTGCGCCAACATTTGTAAAACTCTAATTCCTCTCTCTCAAACCCCACTCTATGGAGAGAGTGGGAGAGTTTTAGTTTCAGCGAATCAAAATTTACGAAGTAAATAAGTATTTTTTATTTATCCGTAACCATTTTCCACGCAAAAATCAGAACATTGATTTTTTTTAAATTACAGCGCCAATTACCAAGAATCATAACAAATGTTTAAGATAAAATGTAGTTTTTTTTATGTAGTATCTGATTCTGCAATAAAAAATGGGGGCTCCTATTTCAAAGTTTAAAGTTGCCTCCAGCCCCACCCCCCAGGGCGCTGGAGTGGAGGGCTAAATTTTAGCACCAGCAGATGTCCCCCACAAAAATAATTAACATTGGATTCTACACATTTTTTCGTGTGAAGCTTATTTTTAGAGTTATTCTGGTTTGTCAACTTAAAATTTACACCCTGTATACACTACCGACCAGCCGTTACCAGAAGGAGCACAAAGCTTCATATATGCAGATGACCATGTAACCACAGCTCAAGGATATAGCTTTGAGAGTGTAGAGCAGAAGCTTACTGGTGCTTTGAAAAAATTGTGTCTATTACAGGGACAATCAGCTGAAGCCAAATCCATCTAAAACCCAGACCTGGGCTTTCCACCTTAGAAGCAAACACGCTAGCCGAACCATACAGATAGATTGGGAAGAAACATCTCTAGAAAATTGCAAGACACCAAAATACCTCGGAATCACTCTGGACCGTGCTCTCACATACAAGGAGCACTACTTAAAAACAAGCAAAAGTGGCTGCCAGGAACAATGTTGTCAGGAAACTGAGAGGAACAAAATGGGGAGCACAGCCAAATACAGTGCGGACATCCGCATTAGCCCTATGCTACTCTGCACCTGAGTACGCTTGCCCAGTATGGTGCAGATCCACACATACCAAGAAAGTAGATGTTGCTCTGAACGAGACATGTTTATCATCACGGGTTGTCTGAGAGCCACAACCGTGGAAAAACTACACTGCTTATGCGGCATAGCCCCTCCGGACATCCGACGGGATACAGCAGCATGAGAATAATTCCAATCCCAAAGAAAGCAGGTGTTGACAGATGTGAGAATTACCGAACAATCAGTTTAATAAGCCACAGCTGCAAAATACTAACACAAATTCTTTACAGACGAATGGAAAAGCTAGTGGAAGCCGACCTCGGGGAAGATCAGTTTAGATTCCGTAGAAATACTGGAACACGTGAGGCAATACTGACCTTACGTCTTATCTTAGAAGAAAGATTAAGGAAAGGCAAACCTACGTTTCTAGCATTTGTAGACTTAGAGAAGGCTTTTGACAATGTTGACTGGAATACTCTCTTTCAAATTCTAGAGGTAGCAGGGGTAAAATACAGGGAGCGAAAGGCTATTTATAATTTGTATAGAAACCAGATGGCAGTTATAAGAGTCGAGGGACATGAAAGGGAATCAGTGGTTGGGAAGGGAGTAAGACAGGGTTGTAGCCTCTCCCCGATGTTATTCAATCTGTATATTGAGCAAGCAGTAAAGGAAACAAAAGATAAATTCGGAGTAGGTATTAAAATCCATGGAGAAGAAATAAAAACTTTGAGGTTCGCCGATGACATTGTAATTCTGTCGGAGACAGCAAAGGACTTGGAAGAGCAATTGAACGGAATGGATGGTGTCTTGAAGGGAGGATATAAGATGAACATCAACAAAAGCAAAACGAGGATAATGGATTGTAGTCGAATTAAGTCGGGTGATGCTGAGGGAATTAGATTAGGAAATGAGACACTTAAAGTAGTAAAGGAGTTTTGCTATTTGGGGAGCAAAATAACTGATGATGGTCGAAGTAGAGAGGATATAAAATGTAGACTGGCAATGGCAAGGAAAGCGTTTCTGAAGAAGAGAAATTTGTTAACATCGAGTATAGATTTAAGTGTCAGGAAGTCATTTCTGAAAGTATTTGTATGAAGTGTAGCTATGTATGGAAGTGAAACATGGACGGTAAATAGTTTAGACAAGAAGAGAATAGAAGCTTTCGAAATGTGGTGCTACAGAAGAATGCTGAAGATTATATGGGTAGATCACATAACTAATGAGGAGGTACTGAAAAGGATTGGGGAGAAGAGGAGTTTGTGGCACAACTTGACCAGAAGAAGGGATCGGTTGGTAGGACATATTCTGAGGCATCAAGGGATCACCAATTTAGTATTGGAGGGCAGCGTGGAGGGTAAAAATCGTAGGGGGAGACCAAGAGATGAATACACTAAGCAGATTCAGAAGGATGTAGGTTGCAGTAGGTACTGGGAGATGAAGAAGCTTGCACAGGATAGAATAGCATGGAGAGCTGCATCAAACCAGTCTCAGGACTGAAGACCACAACAACAAGATAAAATGAGAAAGGCATTAACATCCGAAGCCCACACAGTACATGGTCATCAACCGGCACAGCAAAGACTTCTATCTAGAAAGAGCTTTCTTCGCAACACAGAAGCGCTGACACTCGACACTAATATCGGGAGAACAGATGGCAGACCTGATGCCGGCATCTGGAGGAGTGCCTGAGTCCACAAGAAGGTCTCACCCCAGGCCACGCAGAGAAATGGCCCGCATGGAAATCACTTAATCGCCGGTGTTCTTGTGTCACAAGATCGAAGAGCAACCTGCAGAGGTGGGGTTTCCAGGTGGACTCTCTCAAGTGTGGTTGTGGAGCTGCCGTACGGACATCATCACATTTGCTACAATGAAAATTACCTCCAACTGTGTGCACTACGGAAGACCTTGTGAATTCTACACAACGTGCACTGGACATTGCTAAGTTTTGGCAATCCGTTGCATAGTTAAATTAATCGATGTTCTGAATGAATTTTTTCCATAGTGGATGTTGTTTTGGCTGGCTCTGAGCACTATGGGACTTAACATCTCAGGTCATTAGTCCTCTTAGAACTTAGAACTACTTAAACCTAACTAACCTAAGGTCATCACACACATCCATGCCCGAGGCAGGATTCGAACCTGCGACCGTAGCGGTCGCGCGGTTCCAGACTGAAGCGCCTAGAACCGCTTGGCCACCAGCGGCCGGCGATGCTGTTTTAACTCCGTGACTGTTCCTTTATAGGTTGTAGAAAAATTTCCGCTACCAGTCGTAATAAAAGGTTATTCATTTGTCACATGACCGTTTTCGGGCTTGCGCCCATCCTCAGGTGTTTATACATTCATGTACATGTTTATATGCAGGGAGTGGCAACTGACCCTTAACATAGACAAATGTAATGTATTGCGAATACATAGAAAGAAGGATCCTTTATTGTATGATTATACGATAGCGGAACAAACACTGGTAGCAGTTACTTCTGTAAAATATCTGGGAGTATGCGTGCGGAACGATTTGAAGTGGAATGATCATATAAAATTAATTGTTGGCAAGGCGGGTACCAGGTTGAGATTCATTCGGACAGTCCTTAGAAAATGTAGTCCACCAACAAAGGAGGTGGCTTACAAAACACTCGTTCGACCTATACTTGAGTATTGCTCATCAGTGTGGGATCCGTACCAGGTCGGGTTGACGGAGGAGATAGAGAAGACCCAAAGAAGAGCGGCGCGTTTCGTCACAGGGTATTTGGTAACCGTGACAGCGTTACGGAGATGTTTAGCGAACTCAAGTGGCAGACTCTGCAAGACAGGAGCTCTTCATCGCGGTGTAGCTTGATGTCCAGGTTTCGAGAGGGTGCGTTTCTGGATGAGGTTAAAATGGTTCAAATGGCTCTGAGCACTATGGGACTCAACTGTTGAGGTCATTAGTCCCCTAGAACTTAGAACTAGTTAAACCTAACTAACCTAAGGACATCACAAACATCCATGCCCGAGGCAGGATTCGAACCTGCGACCTTAGCGGTCTTGCGGTTCCAGACTGCAGCGCCTTTAACCGCACGGCCACTTCGGCCGGCTCTGGATGAGGCATCGAATATATTGCTTCCCCCTACTTATACCTCCTGAGGAGATCACGAATGTAAAATTAGAGAGATTCGAGCGCGCACGGAGGCTTTCAGACAGTCGTTCTTCCCGCGAACCATACGCTACTGGAACAGAAAAGGAAGGTAATGACAGTGGCACGTAAAGTGCCCTCCGCCACACACCGTTGGGTGGCTGGCGGAGTATAAAAGTAGATGTAGATTGCTGGTGATCATTGTATAAATATAAAAAAAAATTGCGGGTGACTAAACAGATACAAGTGGGACAATGTAAGTGGCAAGGCAGCATTTGACGAAAATATATGAGTACTTACATAAAGATGAAGCATCATTAATAGAGTTAAGCTGTGGTGACAGTTTTTCCTTTCAGTTACACACTTATTATCATTTTCACGTCCATATTTCAGTTTTATAAAGTTTAGCTGCATATTTCACTATTACGATGTGCACTCGTGAAATACTGTGTGTTTGCATACAGACATGTGGGCTGTGGTCAAAGAACTTAGACATAGCAGGTGTAAAGATGTTGCTCATACAAAAACATGTAGGTTGTAGTCTAAGAACTTAGCCACAGGAAGTGCAAGGGTGTTGCACATACAGAAACTTAAAAAGCTATTATAGACTGCGAAGTCTTTTGATACATATTATGAAATTTTTATATCCACATTTTTGTCGGAGAACTTAGATCTAGAAAGTACAATGATGTTATATATATGAAATTACTAAAAGCTATTACAAATTAAAAATTTAAAAAATGACAGCTATAACTGTTTTGGGCCACACTGTTGTCAGAGAACTTAGATCTAGGAAGTACAATAACGTATTTGCCACTTATAATTGTCCCACTTGTATCTGTTTAGTCACCAGCAAATAATTTTTTTGTATTTATACAGTGATCCATAGCAATATAAACATGTACATGAATGTATAAACACCTGAGGATGGGCGCAAGCCCGAAACCAGGAGAGTGACAAATAAATAACCATTTATTGTGACTGGTAGCTGAAATTTTTCTACAACCTCTAATCATTGTTCTATTAATATAATCTATGTGTATATATATCTATTTTATTCTTTGCTTGCTTTAATTTATAAACCATAATGTATGTAGTAATGTAGTGAAATAATGTATACAATAATGTTTTAGTTTGCTTCTGACACGAAATAATAATAATAACTTCACCGAGGTACTTAAAGTGTTTGACTCTATTGATTTCACCAGTATTTGCTTTACGCTTCGGAATATCTAACTTGAAACATATGAATTCAGTCTTCTCAAAGGAGATTTTCAGGCCAACCTTCTCTGCACATTCCTTGAGGGTCTCGATATGTTTTACTGCTCTTTCTTCTCTGTCGGTTAGAATCGCCAAGTCATCTGCAAACGTTAAAGTGTGGAGCGTCCAATTTTCCTTGTCCTCTTCCTAGATCGACTGGCTTCCAAAAGTTTTGTTTTCTTAGTTCCATTTCCAATTCTGTCATTACTTTGTCTGAAGTTATGTTGAATAATAGTTGCGAGATTCCAACTCCTTGTCTTACTCCTGTTGTAACTAAGAGTGGTTCCGAAATTTCATCTATGAATTTAATTTTTGGTTTGGTTTCTGACAGTGTTTGTTCTATCAGTTTTCGAATTTTGTTGTCTAGTCTGCGTTCCTTTGCAATAATGCATAGAGATTGTCTATCTATAGAATTATATGCTTTTTTTAAAATCAGCAAATGTACAGACTATTGGTTTTGACCTGATTGCTTTAATTTTTAAAATAGTGTTAAGATTAAAGATCTGTTCCAGGCATGATCTGTTAGGTCGATTCTTTGTTCTATCTGTTGTTGTGCTCTCTTTAGAAGACACACGGATAAAATTTTGTAAGTGAATGGCAGAAGTGAAACGCCTTTGTAGTTGTTTACATCTGATCTATCTCCCTTTTTGTGCAATGGATGAATTTATGCACATTTCCAATCTTCTGGACCTTGTTCTGTCTGACAAATTTCTTGGATGATCTGATAGATCTCTTATAAGGAATTCGTACCGAGGTTCTTTAGTAGTTCAGGTACAATTATTATAGTGTTAAAAGGGCGTAAATAGATTCTGGACGAAAGGGGAGGAAGGTGCAGGTCGCACTCGGCTCGGATGAAATCGAGCAAAACGAACGAACTATCGAGTGTGCTGTCATCACATACCGTGTCTGCTCTCCGCAAATCCCTCCCCGTCGTTCTCCGTCGGAACTGGTTTTCATAAATGAGTACCGCTCGAGTGACCAGATTGGACGATATTTTGCCATTTCGGCTACTAATGATAGCATTTTGAGCAAATTTTTTCAAAGAAATGGGACCATCGCCGTGTGGGCGGTATTTTTGTTGATCAGTACGATTTACGGGCTACAGGTGCAAATCCAGGTGTATTTTTATGCGCTGATTTTAATTTAATGTTATTTGTAGTTATGTTTACCACTCTGCTGCCTTGTGAAATACTGAAATATTGCAACCCCAGACTTCTACCAGTCTTCAATAACTACTTCAGTGCTAACATTAACTGCTGTAGATAGGTGATAAGGATATTGTAGTAGCGTGTACATATTTTTAATTTACCATAACGCTAGTGGACGAATCAAAATTGGTTCTCCTCTTCCGTCTTCTTACAAAATTACCTGTAATCAGAGACTATCACAATAGCTCATAGAACAAAAGCAATAAACGGCATCACTTACATTAAATTAAACTGAACTGATTAACAAAACAGCAACTGAGCTCAAGTAAGGCAAAAAATGTGCAGTAGTTGGTCTTGGCTGAAGTATGGATGGGCGATATCTGATAGCGCTAACGGTACATCGATAATTTAAATCTATCAATGGCCTTTTTGACTATCGACAGTGCGTAACAATTTGTCGTAGGACTGAAAATCAAAATATTTTCAACTTTCACTGCACGGCAACTAGGCCGTATGTAACTTCATTTAGACGATTTTGGGGGTGGGGGGGGGGGGGGCGGACTATCTGGACCCCTCCACCCCATTTGACTACGTCCTTGTTGCCGTCCACCCTGTGATTTCATTGCCTCAATATATCCACCTCATTGCCTTGATTTGTGGCTTTTATGATGTCATAGAACATAAGCATGAGATCGGTTTCGCACCACCGATGTCTTCGGAAACCATGCTGGTTGGCATGGTGGACGTAATTATGTTCGAGATTCTACAAGAGATAATCGTCAATGAAATTAATCACTTCTGCTACCCTTGTAGTAGGCAGATGTGGCCTGTGGTGTCTTTCAACCACTTGGCACAATTTTGGTTCGAGAAATCTACTGTATACACGCTATAACTTCCGAAGTATCTAATATCCTCCTCTGTCCTACATTAATTTTAGTCTTAAACATGAGCAATTAACTATGCCAAGTTCCTGCTCGACAGATTGACTGATAACAAAAACGAGCGCCTGAAAGTAGGCTTGTGGCGGCTCTCTTTCTAAAAATCGGTTTGAATTTGTTTAAGAGTATTTAATATTTGCTTCCAATCCAGAGCACTTCTGTTCTGCCTTTAGCGTACCGTACGTTTGTTTTGTAATTTTGGGTTAGTGGACCGCCGCAATAAGGGGCCTAAAGTAAAAATTCCTACAAAAATTTAAGTTACCAATACAAGAATCGTAACTGGAGCTCTAGAATTCGCATTTCACTGCGTTCCTCTACTACAGGCGCCTCTCATAAAACAAATGAACACAAAATGGTAACTCAAAGAATAAAAGTTTGTGTTAGCTCCACGCAACGATTTAAAAAAGTTATCGAGAATAAATAGCCACACTTTCATATATGTTTACTCTGTAAATTAAATCATTATTTATTGAACCAAAAACATAATAATATTCTGTTATTACTGAATTAAAAGGTCAATTAATAACATCATTTTGCTGTATTTCTGTTATCTTCTCTCAAGCCTCATTATTCGGGTACACAGTGACGCTCCATTATTGTGTTGTAGTCATTCCAAGAACGTCTTGGGCGCCCGCAATTACCTTTTTTCGAGGTCGTTTCTGTTCAAAAATTTTCTTTGGCCACCGATGATCCAGCACGCTAACAAAGGCCTATATCACTTTCACCATTTTATTTCAGTCCTTTCACCGTCTTATTTGTACTCATTCCATCTCTTACATCACCATTAGCTTTTTTCTCGATTCTTGACATTCTGGCGCTTCTTTGTAAATAATTCATTTCCACAGCTACTAGTCTTTTTTGAGGTTGTTGTTGTGGTCTTCAGTCCTGAGACTGGTTTGATGCAGCTCTCCATGCTACTCTATCCTGTGCAAGCTTCTTCATCTCCCAGTACCTACTGCAACCTACATCTTTCTGGATCTGCTTAGTGTATTCATCTCTTGGTCTCCCCCTACGATTTTTACCCTCCACGCTGCCCTCCAATACTAAATTGGTGATCCCTTGATGCCTCAGAACATGTCCTACCAACCGATCCCTTCTTTTGGTCAAGTTGTGCCACAAACTTCTCTTCTCCCCAATCCTATTCAGTACTTCCTCATTAGTTATGTGATCTACCCATCTAATCTTCAGCATTCTTCTGTAGCACCACATTTCGAAAGCTTCTATTCTCTTCTTGTCCAAACTATTTACCGTCCATGTTTCACTTCCATACATGGCTACACTCCATACAAATATTTTCAGAAATGACTTCCTGACACTTAAATCTATACTCGATGTTAACAAATTTCTCTTCTTCAGAAACGCTTTCCTTGCCATTGCCAGTCTACATTTTATATCCTCTCTACTTCGACCATCATCAGTTATTTTGCTCCCCAAACAGCAAAACTCCTTTACTACTTTAAGTGTCTCATTTCCTAATCTAATACCCTCAACATCACTCGACTTAATTCGACTACATTCCATTATCCTCGTTTTGCTTTTGTTGATGTTCATCTTATATCCTCCCTTCAAGACACTATCCATTCCGTTCAACTGCTCTTCCAAGTCCTTTGCTGTCTCTGACAGAATTACAATGTCATCGGCGAACCTCAACGTTTTTATTTCTTCTCCATGGATTTTAATACCTACTCCGAATTTTTCTTTTGTTTCCTTTACTGCTTGCTCAATATACAGATTGAATAGCATCGAGGAGAGGCTACAACCCTGTCTTACTCCCTTCCCAACCACTGCTTCTCTTTCATACCCCTCGACTCTTATAACTGCCATCTGGTTTCTATACAAATTGTAAATAGCCTTTCGCTCCCTGTATTTTACCCCTGCCACCTTTAGAATTTGAAAGAGAGTATTCCAGTCACCATTGTCAAAAGCTTTCTCTAAGTCTACAAATGCTAGGAACGTAGGTTTGACTTTCCTTAATCTTTCTTCTAAGATAAGTCGTAAGGTCAGTATTGCCTCACGTGTTCCAACATTTCTACGGAATCCAAACTGATCTTCCCCGAGTTCGGCTTCTACTAGTTTTTCCATTCGTCTGTAAAGAATTCGTGTTAGTATTTTGCAGCTGTGGCTTATTAAACTGATTGTTCGGTAATTTTCACATCTGTCAACACCTGCTTTCTTTGGGATTGGAATTATTATATTCTTCTTGAAGTCTGAGGGTATTTCGCCTGTTTCATACATCTTGCTCATCAGATGGTAGAGTTTTGTCAGGACTGGCTCTCCCAAGGCCGTCAGTAGTTCCAATGGAATGTTGCCTACTCCGGGGGCCTTGTTTCGACTCAGGTCTTTCAGTGCTCTGTCAAACTCTTCACGCAGTATTGTATCTCCCATTTCATCTTCATCTACATCCTCTTCCATTTCCATAATATTGTCCTCAAGTGCATCGCCCTTGTATAGACCCTCTATATACTCCTTCCACCTTTCTGCTTTCCCTTCTTTGCTTAGAACTGGGTTTCCATCTGAGCTCTTGATGTTCATATAAGTGGTTCTCTTATCTCCAAAGGTCTCTTTAATTTTCCTGTAGGCAGTATCTATCTTACCCCTAGTGAGATAAGCCTCCACATCCTTACGTTTGTCCTCTAGCCATGCCTGCTTAGCCATTTTGCACTTCCTGTCGATCTCATTTTTGAGACATTTGTATTCCTTTTTGCATGCTTCATTTACTGCGTTTCTATATTTTCTCCTTTCATCAATTAAATTCAATATTTCTTCTGTTACCCAAGGATTTCTACTAGCCCTCGCCTTTTTACCTACTTGATCCTCTGCTGCCTTCACTACTTCATCCCTCAAAGCTACCCATTCTTCTTCTACTGTATTTCTTTCCCCCATTCCTGTCAATTGTTCCCTTATGCTCTCTCTGAAACTCTCTACAACCTCTGGTTCTTTCAGTTTATCCAGGTCCCATCTCCATAAATTCCCACCTTTTTGCAGTTTCTTCAGTTTTAATCTACAGGTCATAACCAATAAATTGTGGTCAGAGTCCACATCTGCCCCTGGAAATGTCTTACAATTTAAAACCTGGTTCCTAAATCTCTGTCTTACCATTATATAATCTATCTGATACCTGTTAGTATCTCCAGGGTTCTTCCATGTATACAACCTTCTATCATGATTCTTAAACCAAGTGTTAGCTATGATTAAGTTGTGCTCTGTGCAGAATTCTACCAGGCGGCTTCCTCTTTCATTTCTTAGCCCCAATCCATATTCACCTACTACGTTTCCTTGTCTCCCTTTTCCTACACTCGAATTCCAGTCACCCATGACTATTAAATTTTCGCCTCCCTTCACTAGTTGAATAATTTCTTTTATTTCATCATACATTTCTTCAATTTCTTCGTCATCTGCAGAGCTAGTTGGCATATAAACTTGCACTACTGTAGTAGGTGTGGGCTTCGTATCTATCTTGGCCACAATAATACGTTCACTATGCTGTTTGTAGTAGCTTACCCGCATTCCTATTTTCCTATTCATTATTAAACCTACTCCTGCATTACCCCTATTTGACGTTGTGTTTATAACCCTGTAGTCACCTGACCAGAAATCTTGTTCCTCCTGCCACCGAACTTCACTAATTCCAACTATATCTAACTTTAACCTATCCATTTCCCTTTTTAAATTTTCTAACCTACCTTCCCGATTAAGGGATCTGACATTCCACGCTCCGATCCGTAGAACGCCAGTTTTCTTTCTCCTGATAACGACATCCTCCTGAGTAGTCCCCGCCCGGAGATCCGAATGGGGGACTATTTTACCTCCGGAATATTTTACCCAAGAGGACGCCATCATCATTTAATCATACAGTAAAGCTGCATGCCCTCGGGAAAAATTACGGCCGTAGTTTCCCCTTGCTTTCAGCCGTTCGCAGTACCAGCACAGCAAGGCCGTTTTGGTTATTGTTACAAGGCCAGATCAGTCAATCATCCAGACTGTTGCCCTTGCAACTACTGAAAAGGCTGCTGCCCCTCTTCAGGAACCACACGTTTGTCTGGCCTCTCAACAGATACCCCTACGTTGTGGTTGTACCTACGGTACGGCTATCTGTATCGCTGAGGCACACAAGCCTCCCCACCAACGGCAAGGTCCATGGTTCATGGGTTTTTGAGGTTAATGTTTAAAATCCATATTTTGGATCACCCATTCTTCTATTATTGTTGCTAAAAATGTTCTTGTCCCACCAAAATGAATTCATACACCCAATTATTTTCCTACTTTGTTGTAATCCGTGTTTTAGTTCTACATTACTCAATCTTTTTTTGTTAATATATGCTCCTATAAACTTTTTTTTTCTTTCTGTCTCATAGCTGCTTCGTCATTGATGTCCACTTCACTATTCAGTACCGCTTATTCTGTTTTGTTAGACTCACTTGTAATTCCTACTTGTGATATTCATCATATAAACGTCGTACCATCAACTCAACTTATCTTAGAATGGCTTGATCATCAGCAGAACTTACGGAAAACACCAGTACACCATTAACATTGATTCCCATTCCTCCAAAGCTGTTCTTCCACCTCTGAAGAGCCACATCTATGTAAGAACTGAACAAGGAGGGTGACATATTGCAACCTTGTCTCAGTACTTTTGTGACATTAATAAGTTCTGGTAATGTTGACCCTCTTTTAATCTCTATCTTACTATCTCAATAAGGTAAAATATAGTAATCCATATCTATTCCTTGCCACAATTTTGCTCTAGGAACAGCCTCGCAACTTTCTGCTAAGTCTACTAAGGCAATGCGTAACTCCTTCCCCATTGCTATAAATTTCCCCATTATCTGTTGTGAAACAAAGAGGTTATCTGTACAGGGTCTGTTTTGTCTGAACCCACTCTCGTCTTTCCATATACGGTGCCCAACATTCTGCCTTATTTTTTTTTTTTTTCAAATAAGTGGCTCATCAATCAGTTTATACTAACGAAACTGTAGCAATTAGTATCTCTTCTATTCCCTTCCTGAAAATGGGACACACACATATGATCTTTTCCACTGTGATAGAATTTTGTCACGCAATCATTCTTCCGGAAACAGTCTCGTAATGGGTGGAAGTTCATAATGAAAAACCTATTTAATCACAACACTTAATTTACATTGAGGAATATGATAAACTACAGCAATAGTGATTTTCAGCAACTGGTTAATGTAACCTTAATCTTCATTTACTCTCGATTCGGATTTGCAAGGTTTTTATGAATGAGAGGATGTTGAAATCGTTCTGGACGGCGCAGAAGTACACGGGCTGTCAGTTCCGAGGCATTTTGCAGAAGGACACCTGAGGCAGCCCAGGTCGATAGCTCAGCTCAGCTCCACCAACCACACCGTGGACGAACACAGATCGAATCTCCTGTGACGCAGAAACCCCCTACCACAAAAGAGCTTACAACCCTGGAGAGCTGAAAGAGGAGAAACGTTTTGATAGAAGGCACAATTGTGCACCAAAACAGAAAACAGCTTTTTCTTGTAAAGCACTGGACGGCACAGAGAGACGTCTCGAAAATGGAATGGAGACCCACAGTTTTGGGACTCTGAAAGCGTGGACCTGCTGACTTGAAAAAAACTAAATATTTACTCGATATAAGAATCACAGGGATTGGTTTGCATAAATAAGGGGTTAGACAGAGAAGTTTGGTTGTGCTGATGAGGACTGCCTCATTGGTCAAAGATAGTGATGGAGAGTGAGTGAAATGACATTTATCTGCATAAAATGCTAGAACGCACGTTACTGGTTAACCGAAGAGAGGATAGACCGACGAAGGGGACTAGCGTGCTCTAAGGAGCGATTTGGTCGGTCGGCGCTTCGAAGATCCGAAGCCCAGCCAGTTTGGATACAGTAAGTGATGTGAAATACAGCAACGCAAGGTTTGCTTATACACTCCTGGAAATTGAAATAAGAACACCGTGAATTCATTGTCCCAGGAAGGGGAAACTTTATTGATACATTCCTGGGGTCAGATACATCATATGATCACACTGACAGAACCACAGGCACATAGACACAGGCAACAGAGCATGCACAATGTCGGCAATAGTACAGTGTATATCCACCTTTCGCAGCAATGCAGGCTGCTATTCTCCCATGGAGACGATCGTAGAGATGCTGGATGTAGTCCTGTGGAACGGCTTGCCATGCCATTTCCACCTGGCACCTCAGTTGGACCAGCGTTCGTGCTGGACGTGCAGACCGCGTGAGACGACGCTTCATCCAGTCCCAAACATGCTCAATGGGGGACAGATCCGGAGATCTTGCTGGCCAGGGTAGTTGACTTACACCTTCTAGAGCACGTTGGGTGGCACGGGATACATGCGGACGTGCATTATCCTGTTGGAACAGCAAGTTCCCTTGCCGGTCTAGGAATGGTAGAACGATGGGTTCGATGACGGTTTGGATGTACCGTGCACTATTCAGTGTCCCCTCGACGATCACCAGTGGTGTACGGCCAGTGTAGGAGATCGCTCCCCACACCATGATGCCGGGTGTTGGCCCTGTGTGCCTCGGTCGTATGCAGTCCTGATTGTGGCGCTCACCTGCACGGCGCCAAACACGCATACGACCATCATTGGCACCAAGGCAGAAGCGACTCTCATCGCTGAAGACGACACGTCTCCATTCGTCCCTCCATTCACGCTTGTCGCGACACCACTGGAGGCGGGCTGCATGAAGTTGGGGCGTGAGCGGAAGACGGCCTAACGGTGTGCGGGACCGTAGCCCAGCTTCATGGAGACGGTTGCGAATGGTCCTCGCCGATACCCCAGGAGCAACAGTGTCCCTAATTTGCTGGGAAGTGGCGGTGCGGTCCCCTACGGCACTGCGTAGGATCCTACGGTCTTGGCGTGCATCCGTGCGTCGCTGCGGTCCGGTCCCAGGTCGACGGGCACGTGCACCTTCCGCCGACCACTGGCGACAACATCGATGTACTGTGGAGACCTCACGCCCCACGTGTTGAGCAATTCGGCGGTACGTCCACCCGGCCTCCCGCATGCCCACTATACGCCCTCGCTCAAAGTCCGTCAACTGCACATACGGTTCACGTCCACGCTGTCGCGGCATGCTACCAGTGTTAAAGACTGCGATGGAGCTCCGTATGCCACGGCAAACTGGCTGACACTGACGGCGGCGGTGCACAAATGCTGCGCAGCTAGCGCCATTCGACGGCCAACACCGCGGTTCCTGGTGTGTCCACTGTGCCGTGCGTGTGATCATTGCTTGTACAGCCCTCTCGCAGTGTCCGGAGCAAGTATGGTGGGTCTGACACACCGGTGTCAATGTGTTCTTTTTTCCATTTCCAGGAGTGTAGAAAACATTTCATCAAAAATCCCTTCTTCTGCTCTGACTTCACATTAGACTTCTTCATCTCCATCTATTTTATCAGCAACTTCTGCTCCAAACTTCATCTCCAGCCTGCCGTTGTCAGCGGTGATGTAAGTACTTGAAATAAATTTGGGGTGATTTGCACATTGCCGTTGGCGAGAGTCGTTGATGCAGCCAATGACTGATTCTGCAGCCACTCCAGCCTCTGCCTGCAACCCTGCAGTGATTTTTATGTGAACACACCGTCATTTGACTGCATTGTTCTTTATTTAATTACGACCCAGGTTTCGGCCTTTCATGCCATTGAGTCTATTTCATTAACATATAGTGCCCGACATCAGGCTCAAAATTGGCCATAAATTAAGAAAAATATTCGCTCCTCATGAAATGCCAGATGTAAAATCATGATCCTGTAAAAGCATCATCTTGTAAAAAGATTAATAAATAATAGTGGGAGCACTTCATATTTAATAAATACAGGTTTATGTAAATAAACGTAATATTTAATAAAAACAGGTTCCTACTATTATTTATTGATCTTCTTACAAGATGATAATGATTTTACATCCAGCATTTCGTGGGGAGCGAATATTTTTCTAAATTTATGGCCAATTTTGAGCTTGATGTCGTGCAGTATGTGTGAATGACATAAACTCAATTACTTGAAAATGGCATAAAAGGCCGAAACCCGGGTCGTGATTAAATAAACAACAATACAGTCAAATGGCGGTGTGTTCATTTAAAAATTATTGTGTGACTGTTGCTCAGCAACATCATAAACACTACAGTGAGTTACAGCTGCAACTGCAAGACAATGTGTAAGGGAATTACTCATTCCATAACATTTCGACCACTTCAAGCTTCACTATGAAGACTTGCCCTTTTAATTTAATGAACAGTCTGCTTTCAATTCGAACCATAGGTATGAAGTAGTCCCTTCTGTAGTACTATTTGCCTTTCAATTAACATCACAACAACCACTGTGCACCTCACGATTGGAATTAATTCATTTGCATGATTATTAGAACCTTTCCATCCAACCCTTTTGTCAGATATGGCAAGGTGTTTCTACATTAGTGTTGTCATTGGTTGTCAATTGCGTATGCAAAGCTTCATGAGAATAAATCAAAGTAAATCAAATTCCTTTTTCATTTAGTGGTTATAAGACTACTTTTTCACTACTTTTGGTTAGTGGTTGATTGACGTATGTCAGAGACAGGCCCCACATCCATTTTTACATAAATTCAACAGCCACACTCAAATGACTTCTAGAAATTTCAATTTGTTGATAACAGTTGTTTATAAACTGCATTATTGTTTTCGTCAAACGATGCCCTCCAGTTTTCAATAATTCTACATGAATGTTTCCAGGAGCAGGTGATCGGCCATGTCTCGTTTTTATTAATTCCTATTCTCTTCCTTTATCGTAATGGTCACATTTGGTACAGTTTCTTCAGTCTTACCTTCATTCTCCTTTGTGTACTGAGCTCTATCTTCAATCACAAGATCTGTATCATGCGTTTTGCATTCCCTTAAAGGAATTATTTCAGGTTCTGTACCTCGTAAAGATAACTTCCTAACAGTCTTTGTAAAGTACCAGAGGTAAACTGCGGTAGCCCTGGCACAGTTGTAGATCGGCCAGTCCAGTATGAAAGCAATACAATGACTGACTGTTACAGTCTCAAACTTCTCTTGCTCCAACCACGCCTCTTAGACCGCTGTTCTGCGCCGCCACCGCAAGCATCAATTTCCCGGGTACTGCATTCCCAGGAACGTGAAGTCAAGTATTGGCTCAGAGGCTGTTAGCAATGAACATGAAATGATTTAAAACGTTTGTAACTGGACCGTAGCTGGGGCTGTGGCCCTGAAACTACTCGCGAAGAAATTCGTACTAATATTACACTACTGGCCATTAAAATTGCTACACCACGAAGATGACGTGCTACAGACGCGAAATTTAACCGACAGGAAGAAGATGCTGTGATATGCAAATGATTAGCTTTTCAGACCATTCACACAAGGTTGGTGCTGGCGGCGACACCTACAACGTGCTGACATGAGGAAAGTTTCAAACCGATTTCTTATACACAAACAGCAGTTGACCGGCTTTGCCTGGTGAAATATTGTTGTAATGCCTCGTATAAGGAGGAGAAATGCGTACCATCACGTTTCCGACTTTGATAAAGGTCGGATTGTAGCCTATTGCGATTGCGGTTTATCGTATCGCGAATTGCTTCTCGCATTGGTCGAGATCCAATGACTGTTAGCAGAATATGGAATCGGTGGGTTCAGGAGGGTAATACGAAACGCCGTGCTGGATCCCAACGGCCTCGTATCACTAGCAGTCGAGACGACAGGCATCTTATCCGCATGGCTGTAACGGATCGTGCAGCCACGTTTCGATTCCTGAGTCTACAGATGGGGACGTTTGCAAGACAACAACCACCTGCACGAACAGTTCGACGACGTTCGCAGCAGCATGGACTATCAGGTCGGAGACCATGGCTGCTGTTACCCTTGACACTGTACCACAGACAGGAGCGCCTGCGCTGGTGTACTCAACGACGAACCTGGGTGCACGAATGGCAAAACGTCATTTTTTCGGATGAATCCAGGTTCTGTTTACAGCATCATGATGGTCACATCCGTGTTTCGCGACATCGCGGTGACCGCACATTGGAAGCGTGTATTCGTCATCGCCATACTGTCGCATCACCCGCCATGATTGTATGGGGTGCCATTTGTTACACGTCTCGGTCACCTCTTGTTCGCATTGACGGCACTTTGAACAGTGGACGTTACATTTCAGATGCGTTACGACCCGTGGCTCTACCCTTCATTCGATCCCTGCGAAACGCTACATGTCAGCAGGATAATGCACGACCGCATGTTGCAGGTCCTGTACGGGCCTTTCTGTATACAGAAAATGTTCGACTGCTGCCCCGGCCAGCACATTCTCCAGATCTCTCACCAATTGAAAACGTGTGGTCAATGGTGGCCGAGAAACTGGCTCGTCACAATACGCCAGTCACTACTCGTGATGAACTGTGCTGCATGGGCAGCTGTACCTGTACACGCCATCCAAGCTCTGTTTGACTCAATGCCCAGGCGTATTGGTTCAATTGGTTCAAATGGTGTGCTTAATTAATGAAAGTAGCCTCGAAGAAATTGTTCAAAAATTCCCCCATTTGCTTCAGTGCATAAAGTCAATCGCCTGCGAAAGCTGTCCACAGTTTTCAGCATCACATCCCGTGGTATGG
The DNA here is from genome assembly GCF_023864275.1 of Schistocerca cancellata. Lineage (NCBI taxonomy): Eukaryota > Metazoa > Arthropoda > Insecta > Orthoptera > Acrididae > Schistocerca > Schistocerca cancellata. The sequence goes on along the minus strand of NC_064631.1, from coordinate 557,392,885 downwards.
CTGCACACGCTCTTCGAATGCGTTGCTCCATATCGTTTCTGGTTGTGGGCTGCCTTTCATAAACAATATTTTTTAAATAATTTCACAAGAAAAAATCAGGAGATGTTAGGTCTGGTGAACGTGAAGGCCACTGAATTGGTCCGCCGCGTCCTATCCACTGACCAGTGTACCGTAAATTTAAAACGTTCCGTACATTTTTAGCATAATGGGGAGCTGTTGAGTCCTGTTGGAACCACATTCGTTGCCTAGTTTGTAAATCAACATCGTCCATTAGCTCCAACAAATCATTGCTGAGAAGTTGTAAATAAGATTCCCCAGTAACATTTCGGTAAAAAAAAAAAATTACGATCCTATCAAGTAACCGTTTAAAATTCCACACCAGACCATTAACGACCATTTGGTTGATTGTCAACGGGTCTGCGCCAGTGAGGATTGACAGGGGACCAATAATGACAAATCATGACGATTTAATTCGCCATTGTTTTTGAATGTGGCTTCATCGGTGAACATAACGTATCTAAAAAAATCATTGTCACCTCTTATCATTTCAAATGCCCATTGGCAGAAATGCACGCGTATTGGTTTGATGTGTCCTTCTCGGATCATTCTAAATAAATGGGAGTTCTTCCCCAATTTTAATTTTTCTCGAGTTCAGCGCCATCTGTCAATGGTTTAAAAAATGTTTCAGACAAAACTTGATTATTTTTTTATGGATAATCCGAATCTGCAATAAAAATGCGAGTTTCTATTTAAGATTTAAATGTTGCCCACCGCCCCACCTAAAGGGGCTGGGGCTGGGGCTCAAATGTAGTATCATTTGATGCCCCCCTTTGAGCTTACGAACTTGTCTTACCCACTACCTTTACCCGATGTATAGGTTTCGAGATAATCTCATCCGAAACTTCAGATGGACCACCCTGTATATAATACAATTCAATGTAATGAATAATATGCGAAAATAATTGTCTAAATGTTCAATCCAGACTTCCATACTAATGTTATAAATACGAAAGTAACTGTGTGTGGTGATGACTGGGTGTTGTGTGCTGTCCTTAGGTTAGTTAGGTTTAAGTAGTTCTAAGTTCTAGGGGACAGATGACCATAGATGTTAAGTCTCATAGTGCTCAGAGCCATTTGAACCATTAACTGTGTGTGTTGTTTTCACGACTAGATCACTGAATCGATTTTTAAATTTGTTGCGTAATTTACACGTTGTAATGTATAGGTACTTCAACAGCACGATGCAAAAATGCGCGCTCCTGAACACACCCGTAGGCCTTCTGCCAAGTGGTGAGGGGTGAGGGGGTTTGGGGGGGGTTACATGTACAATACCTTACATACTCATCATCACTCCTCGTAACAAATTAGGGAAATGTGAAGCACATAAATAAAATAAGGACAATGGTAGTGTAGTTAAGGAACTTCAACTTCCAAAACAAACACTTCAGAACAATATGGTAAACCTGCTCGTATATTAATAAAAAAATTTCCGCGGTATTAAGAAATGAGTTTTTCGGTTTTTATTTAACTTGTTTTTGTCAGACACAGACGGGTAATTCAATTAATTTTACCGTTATTTATCGTTACATTATGAAACCACAGCAATAGTGTGCGATTTATCTGGTAATAAATATGCAACCAGTCGATTTTTTACGATTTATTCAACCATGAACACGTTTTCGAGCCACTGCAGGTTCGTCTTTAGATGGAGGTGTGACAAAGACATTGTGTTATGAAACAAGTGTAGCTAGATGCAGTGCTGGTGCTGTTGGTGGAAATGACGGGAATTTACTAATCGATGATGAAACGTTTACGAACCCAAAAGATTTTTTTTATGTTTTAGGTAGTTACAGTGCATTGCCTTGTAGTATCCATATCCGATCTCTTCTTATAAGGTACATTATTAAGCTATGTACACAACATTTAGCTACACTTGGCTTTACACTGATTCGCGGAAAGTAAACACCGGATTTTTTTTTTACAAAGAACATGTATAGAATAGATATTACGTTTTACTACATCATGGTTTTTGGAATGAGATACCTTGTATTATAGTGCAAATATTACTAGTGCAAATATTACATTTCAGTAAATGTTGCTAGCTGCCGGAGTGTTTTTACATTGGCAACAAAATTTTAATATGGGTTAACAGTTATACAGAAGTAAACACATAGAGTGGAATATTTAAGACATAATTTAAAACTTTTTTAAGTTACAGAATACCATACTCGTTACATGACAAGATGATGTTGTTTTGGTGCCAAGATATCCTAGAAATAATGAAAGGCAAGATTTTGTGTTGATTCAGTTTCTTCATTTAGGAGTTTTCAGGGTGATTCTTATTTGTGAATGTAAATCTCTAATTGTTCAAGGAGGTCCATCTGTATTCCTTCTCAGCAGTGTGTAGCAGAGAAATATTGTCATTGATATCACCAACGAATGATCAACATGTGATGCAAAACTAGACTTATTTAAGTTTTTGAGAAAAAGAAAGTAATAGTGTTTTCGAAATGTCGCCAGTTACCCGAAAAACACGCATATTGCTTCTTGTGCAGTGATGGGAGCGCAATCTGGAAGCTTCGTAGACTGAATACAGCCTGAATACAGAATCTCGGTTCCGTTTATTTGTCGGTGCATTCCCGCCGGGCTGGGTTCCGCCTCTGCTGTACAATAAGCCCCTACCCTTCTCGTGTGTCAATACGGCGTCTCTACAGAGCTGCGAGTAATTTCCTCCTACCACTTCGGCCATAAAGCAGACGTAATTTTCTCCGTGTTGTGGCTCCGCGCTTCGTTAAACGCAGCCACTATTGGCCTTTTCAATTAAGGATTCCTCTTAGCATTGCGTGCTGCGTGGGGTTGTTTTAGGCCCGAGACAGCGGCACACACACCCATTTCCTGTTTTGCCGTCCGTTCATTACCCCGCCGCCTTGTGGGCGGGAGGGGGGGGGGGGGGAGGCGGGGGCTGCCGAGGAATTTATGTCGGTTTCCTGTGACTGTGGCGGCGGCGACTCCCATTCACAAACAGGCCCCCCGCCACCCAGAAAACAGAAATGTGTTTCCCGCTGTCGAGGCTCTCATTTTCAACAGCTAGCGCGTCGCATGCGTCTTCCGCTTTCTAAGACTACACACGAAACGTGCTACTGAACGCCAACGCTGAGTGTGTCGAGTCCAGTGTGCTCCTGAACACTCAGAAACGATGCGACTCGTGCGTTCCGTACGTGTGCTTCAGCGTGGTACATGCGATCACAGCCCACTCCAACGGCAGTTGTCGGCAGTATCTGGCTCACAAATCACGCTGCTCACAAAATGAACGGGCGTAAAATTCTTATGTTAGCTGTACTAAAACGCATATTTCCTCCCTTCTCCATATGCTAGTCATATTCTTCGGTCTATACTATACACAAATAAAAACTTCAATATCCATGAACGTGTTATGAGGCAAAAAGAAAAGTACCACGTCCAGTCAGTAAGGAACTCAGCTTATAAAACTTCTGTTAAAAATACACTGATTTAAATGTATTATATTCTTCACTCAGACTTCAAGAAGAATATAATAATTCCAATCCCAAAGAAAGCAGGTGTTGACAGATGTGAAAATTACCGAAATATCAGTTTAATAAGTCACAGCTGCAAAACACTATCGCGAATTCTTTACAGACGATTGGAAAAACTGGTAGAAGCCGACCTCGGGGAAGATCAGTTTGGATTCCGTAGAAATGCTGATACACGTGAGTCAATACTGACCCTAAGACTTATCCTAGAAGAAAGATTAAGGAAAGGCAAACCTACGTTTCTAGCATTTGTAGACTTAGAGAAAGCTTTTGACAATGTTGACTGGAATACTCTCTTTCAAATTCTTAAGGTGGCAGGAGTACTGGGAGCGAAAGGCTGTTTACAATTGGTACAGAAATCAGATGGCACTTATAAAAGTCAAGGGACATGAAAGGGAAGCAGTGGTTGGGAAGGGAGTGAGACAGGGTTGTAGCCTATCCCCGATGTTATTCAATCTGTATACTGAGCAAGCAGTAAAGGAAACAAAAGAAAAATTCGGAGCAGGTATTAAAATCCATGGAGAAGAATTAAAAAACTTTGAGGTTCGCCGATGACATTGTAATTCTGTCAGAGACAGCAAAGGACTTGGAAGAGCAGTTGAACGGAATGGACAGTGTTTTGAAAGGAGGGTATAAGATGAACATCGACAAAAGTAAAACGAGGATAATGGAATGTAGTCGAATTAAGTCGGGTGAGGCTGAGGGAATTACATTAGGAAATGAGACACTTAAAGTAGTAAAGGAGGTTTGCTGTTTGGGGAGGAAAATAACTGATGATGGTCGAAGTAGAGAGGATATAAAATTTAGACTGGCAAGATCAAGAAAGGCGTTTCTGAAGAAAAAAAATTTGTTAACATCGAGTGTAGATTTAAGTGTCAGGAAGTCGTTTCTGAAAGTATTTGTATGGAGTGTTGCCATGTATGGAAGTGAAACATGGACGATAAATAGTTTGGGCAAGAAGAGAATAGAAGCTTTCGAAATGTGGTGCAACAGAAGAATGCTGAAGATTAGATGGGTAGATCAAATAACTAATGATGAAGTATTGAATAGAATTGGGGAGAAGAGGAGTTTGTGACACAACTTGACTAGAAGAAGGGATCGGTTGGTAGGACATGTTCTGAGGTATCAAGGGATCACCAATTTAGTGTTGGAGGGCAGCGTGATAGGTAAAAATCGTAGAGGGGGACCAAGAGATGAATACACTAAACAGATTCAGAAGGATGTAGGTTGCAGTAGGTACTGGGAGATGAAGAAACTTGCACAGGGTAGCGTAGCATGGAGAGCTGCATCAAACCAGTCTCAGGACTGAAGACCACAACAACAACAACATATTCTTCACATAAAAGAAAAATATTCTCATGATTTTTCACTTTTTAATAAAAATCTAAGGTCATTCTTACTCAATCACTGTACCTATCCAGTAGCAGAATCCTTACAACGTATGAAATACAAAACTTAAAACAAGAAAGTGCAAAATATCTTACTTCAAGTAGTGCAAGTTGTCTTGCAGATTATGCCAATCGAACAAACTCACCTCAGAAACAGAGCAGTTGTCTTTGCAAGCATCGAATAAAGTAAAATATACTTGTACTACATTAGTAAGGAAGTACGAGAACACTTTAGAAAACCTGAAGGTTAGTAAGAACATATTTGGATTTAGTGAGATGCGAACCAGCAGCACATCAACTGTTACCTTACAATTCTATGACACCAGACACGCCAACCAGCAACACATCAACTGTTAATTTACAAGTTTATGACACTATTCATTGCGCTACCGCGACCATGAATGATTTCTGTCCTCGCTTTGTGTGTTACTACCTCCTGAAAGCTTTAACAGTACGTGTATTACTAACTGACATTTAATTATAGCAAACTGTGCCAAGAATAATGCGTTTTTGATAGATCCTCAATATGTCATTGCCTTGAAACGACACAGCCTCTTAATACGCAAGTTACAATAATTCTTTAAACACGAATATGACGTTTCCTGTCATTTTATTATAACGAATCATATAATTAATGAAGGGTTTTCTAAGATCTTCAATTTGTTGATGCTCAGAAAGTGCACATACACTGAAGCGCCAAAGAAACTGGGGTAGGCAGGCGTATTGAAACACAGAAATATTTAAACAGGCAGGAAACGGTGTTGCGGTTGGCAACGCCTATATGAGACAAGTGTCTGGTGCAGCTGTTAGATCGCTTACTGCTGCTACAATGTCAAGTTATCAAGATTTAACTCAGTTTGAACGTGGTGTTACAGTCGGCGCACGAGCGATGGGACACAGGATCTCCGAGATAGCGATGAAGTGGGATTTTACCGTGCGACCGTTTCTCAGGTGTACTATGAATATCAGGAACCCGGTAAAATATCAAATCTCCGCCATCGCTGCGACCGGAAAAAGATCCTGCAAACCAGACCAATTACGACTGAAGAGAATCGTTCAAAATGACAGAAGTGCCACCCTTCCGCCAAGTGCTGCAGATTTCATTGCTGGGCCATCAACAAGTGTCAGAGAGCAAACTATTCAACGAAACATCATCGATATGGGCTTTCAGAGCCGAAGACCCACTCGCGTACCTTTGATGACTGCACGACACAAAGCTTTATGTCTCGCCTGGGTCCGTCAACACGGACACTGGACTGTTGATGACTGGAAACATGTTGCCTGGTCGGACGAGTCTCGTTTCAAATTGTAATCGAGCGGATGGACATGTACGGGTATGGAGACAACCTCATGAATCCACGGACCCTGCATATCAGCAGGGGACTGTTCAAGCTCATGGAGGCTCTGTAACGGTGTGGGGCGCGGGGAGTCGTAGTGATATGGGACCCCTGATACGTTTAGGTACGACTCTGACAGGTGACACCTACGTAAGTGTCCTGTCTGGCCACCTCCATCCGTTCATGATCATTGTGCATTCCGACGCACTTGGGCAATTCCAGCAGGACAATTCATCACCCCTCACGTCCAGAAATGATACAGAGTGGCTACAGGAACACTCCTCTGAGTTTAAACATTTCCGCTGGCCACCAAACTTCCCAGACATGAACGTTATTGACTTGGGATGCCTTGCAGCGTGCTGTTCATAAGAGATCTTCACCTCTCGAATTCTTACGCATTTATGGACAGCCCTGCAGGATTCGTGGTGTCAGTTCCCTCCAGAACTACTGCAGACATTAGTCGAGTCCATTTCACGCCGTGTTGCGGCACTTCTGCCTGCTCGCGAGGGCCCTACTCGATATTAGGCAGGTGTACCAGTTTCTTTGGCTCTTCAGTTTACACATATGGGCTTTAACTGAAAGCCAGTATGGCGCCTCGCCACTCTGTGCCGAAGAAAGGTGGTGTGCGTATGACATAGGTGGCGTTCATCCATCTCAATGGTCTACGTTCAAACGGAAGCTCAGAATCCGACTTGCTAAATATTGTTCTGAGTGTTTGGGAAGACTACCCAACGTGCTATTCCAAGCTATGACGTCAGAAACTCGGCACGGTCAACGCTCAACGTTCGAATGCACGGTCCGCCGATTACCGCACGACAAACGTCCTGGGGACGCTTTCTGTGGATACGCCAGTAAATATCCATGTTTCACGTATTCTCTACTGAAAACCGGGGCGATTTTGGGCAAAAATATGGGAACACCAAAAAGGCAACAACCGTTGGCATTCAAAATAGCTTCCAGTCGCCAAGTGACTCATGTACTGTCTTCCTACAAAATAGTGCCAAGTTGAAAGGTAACGATGATGGAGGTGGATAGCGATCACCACCCTTCTCTCCGAAGTAAACCACAAAGCTAGATAATACTGAGGTTTGTTGACCGCGGTGGCCAGGGGAGATACGAAAATTCATCTTCGTGCTCACAAAAGCTGTATTGGATGATGCTAGTTGTGTGAACAGGGGACCTGTCATCTTGGACCACTGTATCACTGACAGGGAACAAATACTGAATCACGTGATGGACCTGATCAGCGAAAATGGTTACACAGTACTTGGCAGTAATGCGGCCTTGCAGAGTAACCATGGGCCTCATGGCATACTACGATATGGCTGCCCAGTTCATCAACGATCCCGCGCCATATTTCACTCTTGGGACGTGGTCTTAGACAGAAGTTGAAAACAATATGAAACAAGTCGCATCCGACCAGATGGCTTCCCTCCTTTGCTCCACACTCCGGATTCCATGGCTTCGGCACGAAGTTTTGCCGTTACGGGCATTTGCATCACAGATGCCTGATTTTTAAATACAAGCTCACCTTCCGATTCCCAGCTTATGGAGCGCCTTTCGTGTTATTTTGGTGCTGACGCTCTCGCGACTGCGACATTCAGTTAGCCAAAGACTTTTGCAGCCGTCCTCTTATTTTTCATGACAGTCCTCTTCAGTGAACATCTATCACTCAATACACATTTTCGTCCGCGTTGTGACGTGACGTATGACGTTTATCAGGCTTTCCCTGTATGCTGTATAAATCTTCGATCTGGTGCCTCTTGAAACACCATACACTTCGTCTCACTTGTTTACGGAAACGCACCATACGAGCACCAACAATTTTCCCACTTTCGAATCCACTTAGCTCCAACATAATGCACTCACAACTATGCAGAATACTGTTGTGATTACGAGTAATTGTAACGTACTGATGGCGTTGCATAGGTGCCTGTCGTGGTCAAACACAATAGCGCAACCTTCAGGCGTGGCTAGCAAAGGGGTTTATGTTCAAGCGTACATTTGTCGCAATGTCTTCATGTTTTTCCCCAACCCCTATATAATAAGTACTTCTAAAAGTCAGCCTCACGGCGTAGCCGTGCGGTCTGAAGCGCCTTGCCACGGTTTTCCGTGATTTCCCTAAATCGCTTCAGGTAAATGCCGGGATGGTTCCTGTGAAAGGGCACGGCCGACTTCCTTTCCCATCCTTACCCAAGCCGGTAAGATCGATGACCTCACTCTTTGCTCCCCTCCCGCTGAATAAGCCAACCAGTCAGATGCGTATGGTGCTTCCGGTTTAATTACTGTTGCGTGTCGTTCAGTTTTTTGCTGGAACGGTACTGATCTTTTATCATATCGGTGTTGAGTGAGTTTTTACGCTAATTCCATTTTCTTTGATCTTTCTTTACTTCTGATATTATCTAATACATTTGATTGTGTCCGTTCTCCGAAATATTTAAACTGCCAACTCTTTTAATGTTCCCGGGTTAAGTTGGTATATATTTTTTTCTGATGTGTTTATGTTCAGTGTGTTGGGTTTTCTCATGCGATATTTGTTAGTCAGTTTTATCTGCATTTTTTCGTAGTGCTTCTATAGTTATCTTTGCATCTGTTTTCTCCTTAGAAATAATTGCAATATCGACAGCATAAATGAGAAATCTTTTGTTTTATTGAATTAGACTGTGTTTCGGGCCAAGTGAATCTCCATTGGAATGTAATTGTTTTTAATACTGCTAGTTAACTGTCCAACGTTTGCACATACTTATTAACCTCGATCTTCTTTTAGACAAAAAAAGTCAAATTATCTACGGTGATGATCCAAAACTTTATAAGTGCTATCTACAGCGAGACTCAATGCCGCCTGATGCGGTAAGGAAAGTATGTAAGCAAAGCAGAGACGAAAAGGGAACCATTCTAGCGACGACACGGACCAGCAATGGTTAAATCCACTAACATGAGTGACTTTGGCAAAGGACACATTGTTATAGCCCAGGGGCTGGGAACGAGCGAAGCTCGTCCGCTATTCGCGAGTTGCTGTCGTGAGCATCTATGGATACAAAGTCGAAAATACTAAAACAAATGACCTTTTACTGAATACTACTTAACATTCAATTAGCAAAACTGGTACATTTTGCAGACGATACAACTGATATAACAAACCCCATTAGAGAGAAAGCAGCAGAAGTGTTGGTAAACGATATTTTGCAAATAATTATTAGGTGGTTCTCTGAAAATGGGCTCTCCTTAAACTAATAAAAAAAATCTCACTACATTGTCTTCTGTACGACAAATGGTCATATCAACAACTGATGCAGAAAATGAGCAGAAGTCAGTAAATAGGGCAGAATGCTCCAAATTTTTTGGTGTATATATTGATGGAAACGAATTGGAAGAAGCTGAGCTTCTGAAACAGTTACGCTGAGCTAAAAAATGGTTCAAATGGCTCTGAGCACTATGGGACTTAACTGCTGAGGTCATCAGTCCCCTAGAACTTAGAACTACTTAAACCTAACTAACCTAAGGACATCAAACACATCCATGCCCGAGGCAGGATTCAAACCTGCGACCGTAGCGGTCGCGCGGTTCCAGACTGTAGCGCCTAGAACCGTTCGGCCACTACGGTCGGCTTAAACTGAGCTACTTTTGCTCTTCGTTCAGTTGCTAATCTTAACAAACGTACCAACATGCTGACATATTTTGCATATTTCCACTCAATAACGTCGTACGGAATAATTTTCTGCGGTGACTCATCACTTGGAAAGAAAGTATTGATTGCACAAAGCGAACTGTAAGAATAACACGTAGTGTTCACCCACAGACGTCACGTAGGTACCTCTTCAAGGAGTTAGGCATTTTAACTGCGCCGTCACAGTACATATGTTCCCTATAACGACATTCCTCAGGAAGAATACATCACAATTTGAGACCAGCATCCATACCTACAACACAAGAGAGAAAAATATCCTTTGATATCCACCGTTAAAGCTGTCAGTGGATCAGAAAGGAGTTCACTAAGAAACAACAAAAATTGTCCAATAACATAAAAGGTCTGAGAGGTAGCGAAGCAAGTTTTAAATTTAAAAACTTTTTCCTGGACAATACTTCATCTCTATTGATGAATTTCTACTTAAAAATTGATAACCAGTAAAAAAAAAATGTAACTGAATGAGTTGTTGTTGTTGTGGTCTTCAGTCCTGAGACTGGTTTGATGCAGCTCTCCATGCTACTCTATCCTGTGCAAGCTTCTTCATCTCCCAGTACCTACTGCAACCTACATCCTTCTGAATCTGCTTAGTGTATTGATCTCTTGGTCTCCCTCTACGATTTTTACCCTCCACGCTGCCCTCCAATGCTAAATTTGTGATCCCTCGATGCCTCAGAACATGTCCTACCAACCGATCCCTTCTTCTAGTCAAGTTGTGCCACAAACTTCTCTTCTCCCCAATCCTATTCAATACCTCCTCATTAGTTACGTGATCTACCCACCTTATCTTCAGCATTCTTCTGTAGCACCACATTTCGAAAGCTTCTATTCTCTTCCTGTCCAAACTAGTTATCGTCCATGTCTCACTTCCATACATGGCTACACTCCATACAAATACTTTCAGAAACGATTTCCTGGCACCTAAATCTATATTCGATGTTAACAAATTTCTCTTCTTGAGAAACGCTTTCCTTGCCATTGCCAGTCTACATTTTATATCCTCTCTACTTCGACCATCATCGGTTATTTTACTCCCTAAATAGCAAAACAACTGAATGAGTACGACTAAAAATAATGTTTGCATTATTATCAACACTAATTACGTACGCATATCTTCTAAACTGATTCGTTCCACGCCATTTAAATAAAAGGATGTTTCATTGATCTATGAAACATGTAAATAACTCACTTACTGAAGAAGAGCACGGTGAAACGACGAATAGGTGAGATGGTGTTAGACGTGCACCCCTCGTCACAGAACGTGTAGGAAATACGAGGCTTGCCTCTCTGTAAAGCACGCTAGGCGGCGACCTGCGGCGTATCTGACGACAGAGCACAGTGCTCGTCCAGCCACAAGTGTTTCGGACCACACTGTTTAGTACGAGGCCTGTTCAAAAAATTCCCGGAACTTTGTCCACAACATTTTTCTACGCTACCTTTTAGTCATTGTGCTTGGTCTCCTTCAAAATACTCTCCTCTGCAATTGATACGAGGGTCACTCCAAAAGATATGCACACTATTTTTGTAAAAATACAGTTTTCATTCTGCATGTGTGACAGTTTTACAGTGTGTAGATACATCCTTCCCGCTTGATTTCAAACTTAGTTCAACCTGTTCCCGTGAGTGACACTGAAACATCCCCTTAGAACAATTATACACGACTGTGCTGATAAACCTCTTACACTATTTGCTTTTCAAACAGCTGAGCAAAACTGAACGTACTCAAACATTCACTAAAGTGACACACAATATTTTTAGCGCAACGCAATCTGACTATCAAAATTCCCTGCAAAAGAATGGCCCTGAGTAACATTAAACTACACCTTTCAGAAATCACTTACCTCACAAAAATCTTCATTACTCGAACTACTGCAATACAGCGAGCACCACTACTGCCAGCTAAATAAAAGATTCAAACTACGGAAGGCACTAACTACTGATAGGGATAGTTAGCAAATGAAAGATATTAATAGAGAACAAAAAATGTATTTACCTTAATAGTCATAATATATATAGCAGTTCATGACAAATTTCAAAACTCCGCCATCTCTCCCCCCACATCCACCACTGCTGGCGGCTCACTTCCAACTGCGCAACGCTACGCGCTGTTCACATCCAGCTGCCGCTGCCCAACACTGCAATGGCAGACAACAATGCAAACTAGCCACAGACTGCACACAGCACAGCCAGTGATTTTCATACAGAGCGCTACGTGGCATTACCAATATACACTACACCGTGAATTCATTGTCCCAGGAAGGGGAAACTTTATTGACACATTCCTGGGGTCAGATACATCACATGATCACACTGACAGAACCACAGGCACATAGACACAGGCAACAGAGCATGCACAATGTCGGCACTAGTACACTGTATATCCACCTTTCGCAGCAATGCAGGCTGCTATTCTCCCATGGAGACGATCGTAGAGATGCTGGATGTAGTCCTGTGGAACGGCTTGCCATGCCATTTCCACCTGGCGCCTCAGTTGGACCAGCGTTCGTGCTGGACGTGCAGACCGCGTGAGACGACGTTTCATCCAGTCCCAAACATGCTCAATGGGGGACAGATCCGGAGATCTTGCTGGCCAGGGTACTTGACTTACACCTTCTAGAGCACGTTGGGTGGCACGGGATACATGCGGACGTGCATTGTCCTGTTGGAACAGCAAGTTCCCTTGCCGGTCTAGGAATGGTAGAACGATGGGTTCGATGACGGTTTGGATGTACCGTGCACTATTCAGTGTCCCCTCGACGATCACCAGTGGTGTACGGCCAGTGTAGGAGATCGCTCCCCACACCATGATGCCGGGTGTTGGCCCTGTGTGCCTCGGTCGTATGCAGTCCTGATTGTGGCGCTCACCTGCACGGCGCCAAACACGCGTACGACCATCATAGGCACCAAGGCAGAAGCGACTCTCATCGCTGAAGACGACACGTCTCCATTCGTCCCTCCATTCACGCCTGTCGCGACACCACTGGAGGCGGGCTGCACGATGTTGGGGCGTGAGCGGAAGACGGCCTAACGGTGTGCGGGACCGTAGCCCAGCTTCATGGAGACGGTTGCGAATGGTCCTCGCCGATACCCCAGGAGCAACGGTGTCCCTAATTTGCTGGGAAGTGGCGGTGCGGTCCCGTACGGCACTGCGTAGGATCCTACGGTCTTGGCGTGCATCCGTGCGTCGCTGCGATCCGGTCCCAGGTCGACGGGCACGTGCACCTTCCGCCGACCACTGGCGACAACATCGATGTACTGTGGAGACCTCACGCCCCACGTGTTGAGCAATTCGGCGGTACGTCCACCCGGCCTCCCGCATGCCCACTATACGCCCTCGCTCAAAGTTCGTCAACTGCACATACGGTTCACGTCCACGCTGTCGCGGCATGCTACCAGTGTTAAAGACTGCGATGGAGCTCCGTATGCCACGGCAAACTGGCTGACACTGACGGCGGCGGTGCACAAATGCTGCGCAGCTAGCGCCATTCGACGGCCAACACCGCGGTTCCTGGTGTGTCCGCTGTGCCGTGCGTGTGATCATTGCTTGTACAGCCCTCTCGCAGTGTCCGGAGCAAGTATGGTGGGTCTGACACACCGGTGTCAATGTGTTCTTTTTTCCATTTCCAGGATTGTAAAAATCTAAACAGCCTACTTACAACACCATCAGAGCATGTTTTCAAGATGGCTGCTACACTTGACGTTCGTCAGAAGCAACGTGCTGTCATAGATTTCCTGTGCTGTGAAAAAGAGACAGTGGGAAACATCCACAAGAGGTTGAAAAAGGTGTATGGAGATGCTGCTGTCGATCGCAGTACAGTTAGTCAGTGGACAAGCCGGTTACGTGATGAAATCGGGCACGGCAATATTGAGGATTGTCCTCGCAGCGGTAGGCCTCGTACTACACACACTCCAGACAATGTGCAGAGAGTTAAGGAAATGGTGACTGCTGACAGACGCATCACAGTGAACGTATTGTCACGCTACGTTGGAATAGTGGAAGGAAGTGTTTGTAGAATACTGAAAGTGTTGGCGTTAAAAAGGTTTGTTCCAGGTGGGATCCCAGGATGTTGACAGTGGCTCACAAAGAAACAAGAAAAACGGTATGCAGCGAACTTTTGGAACAGTACGAGAATGGTGGAGATGAATTTCTTGGAATAATTGTGACAGGTGATGAAACATGGCTCCACCATTTTTCACCAAAGACGAAGAGGCAGTCAATGAAGTGGCATCATGCAAATTCACCCAAGGAAAAAAAATTCAAAACAACACGTTCTGCTGGAAAGGTTGTGGACATCATGCCAAGTGGAATCACCATAAATTCTGATGCATGTGTGACGACACTGAAGAAACTTCAAGCTCGACTGAGTCGCGTTCGACCACATCGGCAAAAGTAGGATGTTTTGCTGTTGCACGACAATGCATTGCCACATGTCAGTCAAAAAACCATGGAAGAGAGCACAAAACTCGGATGGACAACACACCCGCCCTACAGTACTGACCTTGCTCCATGTGACTATCATCTCTTTGGGAAACTGAAAGACCCTCTTGGTGGAACAAGGTTTGAACATGATGACTCCCTTGTGCACGCTGACAAACAGTGGCTCCAACAGGTTGGTCCAGAATTTTACCTTGCGGGTATACAGGCGCTGGTTCCAAGATGGCGTAAGGCAGTTGAGAGGGATGGAAATTATGTAGAGAAATGAAAATATTGTTCCTAAAGGATGTATCTACACACTGTAAAACTTTCAAACATGTAGAATAAAAGATGGATTTAAAAAAAAAATAATGTGCATTTCTTTTGGAGTGACCCTCGTACACCACTCGCAACGTTGTTTCCACTGCCATAAGCAGTCTTGCTGCGCCTCTTGCTGGATCGCGCGAAGAGCCGTCCGCGAATTTTCTTTTATCTCGACTATCGTAGCAAATCTTAGTCCTTTCAGCGGGGTTTTCAATTTTGGAAATACAAAAACGTCCGCAGGGGCCAGGTGTGGAGAGTGTGGAGGATGAGGCATCACAATGAATTCGTTTTTTGTGCAATAGTCACGCATGACTCATCAGCCGTGGGACGAACTTGGTGGCGACACGATGCGTTCCAAGATGCTGTGTCAGGATTACCTGACATTATCCAACCGAAATGTTACATTCCTCTGTAGTCTTCGACTGGCACGTACAATTCCGTTGATGTTCCTGGCATGAACGCCGTCGGTAGACGTTGGAGAGCATCCTGAACGAGGGTCACTTTAACTACCGTCCGGCCAATTTTAAACCGTTTGAACGAGACCGAGTACGGCTTAAGGACTCATCACCGTTGGTTTTCTGCATCATTTGGTGTGTCTCTGTAGAGCTTTTCTTCTACATCTACATTCTACATGGATACTCTGCAAATCACATTTAAGTGGCTGGCAGAGGGTTCATCGAATCACCTTGACAGTTCTCTATTATTCCAATCTCGTATAGAGTGCGGAAAGAATAAACACCTATATCTTTCCTCACGAGCTCTGATTTCCTTTGTTTTATCGTGGTGGTCGTTTCTCCCTATGCAGGTTGGTGTCAACAAAATATTTTCGCATTCGGAGAAGAAAGTTGGTGATTGGAATTTCGTGAGAAGATTCCGTCGCAACGAAAAACGCGCTTCTTTTAATGATGTCCAGCCCAAATCCTGTATCATTTCTATGACACTCTCTCCCATATTTCGCGAAATTCAAAATTTGCTGAATCTCTTTGAACTTTTCGATGTACTCCGTCAGTCCTATCTGGTAAGGACCCCACACCGCGCAGCAGTATTCTGAAAGAGGACGTACAAGTGTAGTGTAGGCAGTCTCCTTAGTAGTTACATTTTCTAAGTGTCCCGCCAATAAAACGCAGTCTTTCGTTAGTCTTTCACACAACATTTTCTATGTGTTTCTTCCAGTTTAAGTTGTTCATAGTGTAACCGAAGTTTAACGGATTCCTTTTAGCAATCATGTGGGTGACCTCACACTTTTCGTTATTTAGGATCAACTGACACTTTTGGCACCATTCAGATATCTTTTCTAAATTGTTTTGCAGTTTGATTTGATCTTCTGATGACTTCCTTAGTCGATAAACGACAGTGTCATCTGCGAACAACCTAAGACGGCTGCTCATATTGTCTCCCAAACCGTTTATATAGATAAGGAACAGCAAAGGGCCTATAACACTACCCTGGGGAACCCCAGAAATGACTTCTGCTTTACTCGAAGACTTTCTGCCAATTGCTACGAACTGTGGCCTCTCTGACAGCAAATCGTAAATGCTGCCACACAACTGAGACGATATTCCATAAGCACGCAATGTCACTACGAGCCGCTTGTGTGGAACAGTTCAAAATGGTTCAGATAGCTCTGAGCACTATGGGACTTAACATCTGAGGTCATCAGTCCCCTAGAACATAGAACTACTCAAACCTAACTAGCCAAAGTACATCACACACATCCATGCCCGAGGCAGGATTCGAACCTGCGACCGTAGCGGTCGCGCGGTTCCAGACTGAAGCGCCTAGAACCGCTCGGCCACACAGGCCGGCTTCCGGAAATCCAGAAATACGGAATCTATCTGAAATCCCTTGTCAATAGCACTCAACACTTCATGTGAATAATGAGCTAGTTGTGTTTAACAGGAACGGTGTTTTCTAAACCCTTGTTGACTAAGTGTCAACAGACCGTTACACGCAAAATTTAATGCAGACACGTTGCTCCTCTACCTTTGCCATGTCTAAGCTCGCAAGCTGTGCGACACAACATTCTCCTCAAAACAGCACTGAACAGTAACTAACAACAATGAAACTTCCTGCTGTTACACATTAAACACAGGCGTGTACAGGGATGCCGACCACATTTCGCTCCAGCGTACCATTAGCGCGAAATTATGAATGTTCCGAAATTTTTTGAACAGATCTCTTATTGTTGTTGAACACGGCGTTCCGTAACAGACCATTCATACGTGTTTCCATGTCGACGCAACCATATTGTCAGTTACGGTAACAATAAGCACAGGACCATCGAGACTGGATCAATAGGAACGTGCCGCCATTTCGCGAGATGCGAAAGTGTTGAGTGCGGTCGATCGCCGTGTCCGGATACGCCGTCATCCAGACGCTGTTGTACTGCATTCCGAAGGTGGACCAACATCTTACTAAGCAGGTGGTCATAATGTGCGAGGAGCGTTCCACAAGTAAGGCAAAACTTTTTTTTTCTGAAAGCTGGTTGGTTTTATTCAGGATTCCAGTAGACCATATAAATTCCCACACGTCTGGCTACAGAGCCGCATTTTTCAACATACTGTCCGTTCAAGAGGACGATATAACGCCACGTTAATGGGTAGGGTGACCAGATGCAATTGTTTAAAAAGGAGGACAAACAGCTTCAAAAAGGAGGAAAAAGGAAGAAAAAAGAGGACACGTCAAACGGGTCAACTGCAGATGAGTATACCACCCGTCAGCTTTGGACAAGTCACGTGACTACCGGGAATTACCGGTAAAACTAGTAGTTAATTGTTAGTGGTGGTCAGGTGGTGATTCCCAGAATAAAATTTTTTATGTTAAATTAAAAAACACTGATTGTGGTGACAGTATGGCATCAATTGTTTTTATATTTACGCGTAGTTTTAAGATTTAACGAAGACGACTGCCTAAACGCCACTCCTGATTGGCTACTTTCATGCGACTTGTCCAAAGCAGACGGGTGGTATCCTCATCTGCAGTATTCCCCATCAAACCAACGTTTAATTTTAAGAAATGACTTTACTATTTATAGACATAAATACATACATTCTTTGGCGTAAAATCCATTGATCTGTAGCTAAAATGATGCCTAACATTATGGAATGCTGATGCTCCTTCTCCAGCAAGAACGCTGTGGCTTACAGCAAAAGTAGATTGTTGTTGCTGAAATAATGTCTCTATCCTAGACATTGAACTGGAAGCCTGAAGGTTTTTTTATGCTTCTGAGTGTCAATGTGATCTTGGCCACCTGTGCAAGAAATTTAACATTTCGTTTCGTTTTATAGCGTTCAGGCAGCCAATGAGATTGCGTGTTTCTGCCGGGAATTAAAACTAGTTGTCAATTGTTACTGATGGTCCGGTGGTAATTAACTGAGCAATATTTAAAAAATCAAAAACAGTGATTGTGGTGACTGTGTGGTGTCAATTGTTTTGTTATGTCAACAACACGGAATTGTTTATAAAGTGAAAAACGTAAGACGATTCACCTCCCTTCATTCGACGCACCGCTACCACCATCTACAATTCATGCAGCAGCTGACGACATGTAAACTACACTTTAACCTACCGAATACAAATAAAATGACTATGAAACAATGAAATAAAACCATGACAGTTAATCTGTCGAGTTGTTTCTTACCTTTATTGGCCACTAAGACGTACGTTCCAGCTCCACATATCTTACATTCCGCTTCAAATTTATTTCTCCCTCTCTTGAAAGCCGGATATTTGCAGGAAAGGACATCAGAAAGTGTACACTTTCGTTTAGGCATAGCCAAATATTTTACGTAACTCATCCGGTTAAAAATCATACTCACAAATCACACGTGCACCACAGCAAGCCAACCCAATACAAATCGAAGATACGAAACGAAAATTTTAAGTAATCGATATTTTCATTCGCTTATAGGTTGATCAACGATAACATCGACGATCCTGGTGCCACCTACTAACACCGCCTTCGTGTGTGTTTATCACGAAGGCTGTGCCAATAGTTAAAGTATTTAAGAATAGAGCAATAGAACGGGACGAATCGTGAATTTAACTGTATTACGCTCAAGTTGCGAAAAAGCCGGACACTGTAAAAATCCGCCCGGACCCCGGGCAAAGAGCTAAAAAGGAGGACATGTCCGGATTAATCCGGACGTCTGGTCACCCTATTAATGGGAGGGCCTTTATGCTCTCACGGCACCACTATAATGGTCGACGTCTTGCTGCATCAGTAACCTCCCCATCATCCACGTTCTGCTTTCCGCGAAGTGCGTCCTTCTTTGGGCCAAACAGATGGAAGGTGCGAGATCTGGGCTGTAGGGCGGATGAGAATGAATGCTCTAATGAAGTTTTGTGAGCTCTTATCGGGAATGCAGCCTTGTGTGAGGCCTTGCATTGTCATGGATAGGGAGGAGTTCGTTAGCATTTTTGGCACCAAACGCACTGAAGTCACTTCTTCAGTTTCCTGGGGATAGCACACTACACTTGATCGTTGCACCAGGAGGGAGGATACAAAGAGAATAACCGCTTCAAAGTCCCAGAAGACCGTCGCCATGTCTTTGCCGGCTGAGGGTGCAGCTTTGAACATTTTCTTCGAAAGAGAGGTGGTGAAGCGCCACTCGATGGACTCTTGTTTTGTTCCCAGTTTGAAATGATGAACCCGTGTTTCATCGCCTGTGACGATGATCGACAAAAATAATTTACGTCTACGGTCACAAACGTTTTGTTAACAGATTACCGGTTTCGGTCCATAATGACCATCATCAGATCTGTTTCATAAAAACAAAGTCCTAATGTACGGCAGCCATAGTGGCATCGTCAAATGTTAAATGCAAAATCAGCATTTGACGATGCTCTATGGCATTTGACGATGCCACTATTGCCGCAGTACATTAGGACTTTGTTTTTATGAAACAGATCTGATGATGGTCATTATAGACCGAAACCGGTAATCTGTTAACAAAAAGTTTGTGACCATAGACGTAAATTAAAGGAAAATTATTGTATATACACGTCACTGTTTTATTCGCGAGAATGTCGCAGCTTGTTCGACAAAAAATTGTCACGATCATCCTGTAACGCGCAAGTAATTTTCTCGTAGATGGTCGTTCTTTGCTGTTTAGGGTCTTCTGTTAGGCGGCTAGGAACCGAGCGGGTACTTCAACTGATGGACGAGTGAGTCAGCACTACTAACAGAGATACCCAGTTGGGCAGCGAGCTGTGTGATTGTGATCCGCCAATCACCTCGAATGAGAGTGTCCACACGTTCCGATATTTAAAGAGTCACAGTTGTGTACGGCCGGCCGCCACGCCGGAGATAGGACAGGTTTACGCGACCTTGTTGCATTACAAATGCCTCACCCAACGAGTCGCCGTGCTTTTGTTCGCTGCCAGATCTGCGTAGACATTCTGCAAGTGCCTATGAATGCCTGCGATGCTCTGCTCTTCCGCCAAAAGAAACTCAGTGACAGCTGTCTGCCTGGTACGCATCTCCTTTACAGGGCTATTTTGAAGGCTACGTATTGCGCCGCCACCTCTCGAAACTACAGGACACTACAGGGGTTAAGCAGCAATATTCCACGACGTCCCACAACAAATTCGGCATTTTTCAACTGAAATTGACTGAGAAATGAAATGTGGCCCAGTACTTACTGAACGAAGAAGAATAAAGAAGCACTTCATCTTCAGGCCTCAAGTGGCCCATTGGGTCCATCCGACCGCCGTGTCATCCTCAGATGAGGATGCAGATAGGAGGGGCAAGTGGTCAGCACACTGCTCTGCCGGTCGTTATGATGGTTTTCTTAGACCAGAGCCGCTACTATTCGGTCGAGTAGCTCCTCAGTTGACATCACGAGGCTGAGTGCACCTCGAAAAATGGCAACAGTGCATGGCGACCCAGATGGTCACCAATCCAACTGCCGGCCACGCCTGACATCGGTTAATTTCGGTGAACTGACGGGAACCGCTGTATCCACTGCGGCAAGGCCGTTGTCCCACGTACTCAACGCCTCTCGTATAATGTTTGGCCCATCCGGTAGTACCTCTTACACCATGGTTTGTGAGATATTTACGTCGCCTTTAATTTGACCAATAGCTGCATAGCTACATTGGCGAGTGTCGTGCGATATTTTATGCGTATCCTTAGTGGTATTAATAGATGGTTGTTCATAACGTATGACATTTGGCTCATTAGTGTAAACTCATTGGGCAAAAAAAAATCAGAGAAAACGTTACAAGCATCATTTAATACTGTGTAATTGATGAAAGGAGAAAATATAAAAACGCAGTAAACGAAGCAGGCAAAAAGGAATACAAACGTCTCAAAAATGAGATAGATAGGAAGTGCAAAATGGCTAAGCAGGGAAGGCTGGAGGACAAATGTAAGGATGTAGAGGCATATATCACTTGGAGTAAGATAGATACTGCCTACAGGAAAATTAAAGAGACATTTGGAGAAAAGAGTACCATTTGTATGAATATCAAGAGCTCAAAAGGAAACAAAGTTCTAAGCAAAGAAAGAAACGCAGAAAGGTGGAAGGAGTATATAGAGGGTCTATACAAGGGTGATGTACTTGAAGACAATATTATGGAAATGGAAGAGGACGTAGACGAAGATGAAATGACGGATATGATACTGCATGAAGAGTTTGACAGAACACCGAAAGACCTAAGTTGAAACAAGGCCCCGGGAGTAGACAACATTGATAGCCTTGGGAGAGCCAGCCCTGACAAAATTCTTCCATCTGGTGAGCAAGATGTATGAAACAGGCGAAATACCCTCAGACTTCAAGAAGAATATAATAATTCCAATCCCAAAGGAAGCAGATGTTGACAGGTGTGAAAATTACCGAACTATAAGTTTAATAAGTCACGACTGCAAAATACTAACAATAATTCTTTACAGACGAATGGGAAAACTGATAGAAACCGACCTCGGGGAAGATCAGTTTAGATTCCGTAGAAATGTTGGAACACGTGAGGCAGTACTGACCATACGAATTATCTTAGAAGATAGACTAAGGAAAGGCAAACCTACGTTTCTAACATTTGTAGACTTAGAGAAAGTTTTTGACAATGTTGACTGGAATACTCTCTTTCAAATTCTGAAGGTGGCGTGGGTTAAATACAGGGATCTAAAGGCTATTTACAATTTGTACAGAAACCAGAAGGTGGTTATCAGAGTAGAAGGGCATGAAAGGGAAGCAGTGGTAGGGAACGGAGTGAGGCAGCGTTGTAGCCTATCCCCGATGTTATTCAATCTGTATACTGAGCAAAGCAGTAAAGGAAGCAAAAGAAAAATTCTGAGTAGGAATTAAAATCCATGGAGAACAAAAAAAAAAAAAAAATTTTTTTTTTTGAGCTTTGGCGATGACATTGTAATTCTGTCAAAGACAGCAAAGGACCTGGAAGAGCAGTTGAACGGAATGGACAGTGTCTTGAAAGGAGGATATAAGATGAACATCAACAAAAGCAAGACGAGGATAATGGAATGTAGTCGAATTAAATCGGGTGATGCTGAGGGAATTAGATTAGGAAATGAAACACTTAAAGTAGTAGATAAGTTTTGCTATTTGGGGAGGAAAATAACTGATGATGGTCGAAGTAGAGAGGATATAAAATGTAGAATGGCAATGGCAAGGAAAGCGTTTCTGAAGAAAAAAATTTGTTAACATCGAGTATAGATGTAAGTGTCAGGAAGTCGTTTCTGAAAGTATTTGTATGGAGTGTTGCCATGTATGGAAGTGAAACATGGACGATAAATAGTTTGGACAAGAAGAGAATAGAAGCTTTCGAAATGTGGTGCAACAGAAGAATGCTGAAGATTATATGGGTAGATCACATAACTAATGAGGAGGTATTGAATAGAAATGGGGAGAAGAGGAGTTTGTGGCACAACTTGAGTAGAAGAAGGGATCGGTTGGTAGGACATGTTCTGAGGCATCAAGGAATCACCAGTTTAGTATTGGAGGGCAGCGTGGAGGGTAAAAATCGTAGAGGGAGACCAAGAGATGAATGCACTAAGCAGATTCAGAAGGATGTGGGCTGCAGTACGTAGTGGGAGATGAAGCAGCTTGCACAGGATAGAGTAGCATGGAGAGCTGCATCAAACCAGTCTCTGGACTGAAGACCACAACAAGAACAATTCCAATCTTGGACTTGAGAACAGCCTGGACTCGGTTAGAAACTGAGTCCACGAAGTTGCGCAAGTACGTCGCATCCGGATGAAGCCCTCGTTGAGAATTTGATCACGCAGTTCCACCAAACTGCGGGGATGCTGGTGTTGAGGATTTACCCGAGGTCCCTACATATCCCAGCCGGCCGGGGTGGCCGAGCGGTTCTAGGCGCTGCAGTCTGGGAACCGCGCGACCGCTACGGTCGCAGGTTCGAATCCTGCCTCGTGCATGGATGTGTGTGATGTCCTTAGGTTAGTTAGGTTTAACTAGTTCTAAGTTCTAGGGGACTGATGACCCCTGAAGTTAAGTCCCATAGTGGTCAGAGCCATTTGAACCTACGTATCCCACAGATTTCCTATGGGGCTTAAGTCAGGTGATTTTGCAGGGAAGTCGAGGTCTAATAGGGCGGGGAAGTGTTCAGGAAGACAGTCACATATTCTTTGAGCCCTATGAACTTTGCTGTTGTAGTCTTTATGTATCTGTGTGAACAATGGCTTCTTTGCGAGGTGACTGACTACAAATGTTCATTGCATGCACTTTATATCGCAATGTTCTCTCGCTAACAGGTTGGAATTAACCTTTATTCACTGACTGCAGCAACTCTTTCCAGTTTGGAAGCGATTTTGATTCGCAAGCCGTAGAACGCGACTCCGGCTGCTCTCAGTCGGGATCTTCCTCCGACCACAGTTCTTACGTCGTGTTTCTTGGCCACGTGCGTTACACCACTTCTTGTGGAAAAATTAAGGGGAAATTTTCGAAAACATTTTTTTGTCACCATCTAGAAGACAATTTTATCCCTTTTCATAAAATGTATTTTTTGTTTACCTTTCGGTTGTTGATTTGGTGTTAAACGCCCTTTGAACAAATGTCTGCAAATCAGCCACGCTCATGTGACAGGCAAGGGATATCACCATAAACATTTCTTGCCTGCCACAGTCATGGAAACAATAAAGCCAATATACAGGGACCTTGCAGATGCAAAATTGCTTAGTAAATGTCTACATGGCCGTACACAAAACCTGAAACGTCCTCTTAGAAAAATTATGAATGACACTGCTCGTAAACCTCTCACGTTATTTGATTTTCAAATAGCTGAACAAAACTGAACGTACGTAGACATTTCTCTCTTTACTTATTCTGATCAACAGTAAATTGACACTCCTTTTTTATTTTTATTTTTATTTATTTATTTATTTATTTTTTTGCGCAATGCAGTCTGACGTTCAATAAGCCCAAAAAGGAATGGCCCTGACGAAAAATAACCTATACCCTACATGAATCACTTAACTCCAAAAATCTTCGTTAGTCAAACTACTGCAATACAGCGTGCGCCAATACTGCCAGCTAAATAAAAGATTCTAACTACTGAAGGCACTAACTACTGATAGGCATAGTTAGCAAATGAAAGATTTTGATGGAGAACAAACAATGTATTTACCTTAATAGTGTTCAAAAGTCATTATATATATATATATATATATATATATATATATATATATATATATATATATATCAGTTCATGACATCGAGTCTCACAAATTTCCTTTTTCTGACGGACACACGTCCAGATCGTCCGCTCTCAAAGTTCTGCCATCTCCCTCCCCACATCCACCACTGCTGGCGGCAGCTGGCCAGCAAGATTATGCAGCTGGAATGTTCTGAAAGAGGCATACGGTGAGTCAAAAATACTGTGAACTTTCTTTTCTCATTTTCTCGAAACTACATTTTCAGAACATTAGGTACATTTAACTTCGCAATGGTTTTATTCATATTCACCAAATTTCTCTTAAGTGAAGAATGCCGGCCGCGGTGGTCTAGCGGTTCTGGCGCTGCAGTCCGGAATCGCGGGACTGCTACGGTCGCAGGTTCGAATCCTGCCTCGGGCATGTGTGTGTGATGTCCTTAAGTTAGTTAGGTTTAAGTAGTTCTAAGTTCTAGGGGACTTATGACCTAAGATGTTGAGTCCCACAGTGCTCAGAGCCATTTTTGAAGTGATGAATGGGATAGTATCTTTGTATTATGCCTAATCTAATACATCGTAGAAATGATCTTTGTTTGTCGTTCTGTATATAATTTTAGTTGTATTTTTTTAGACAAAGTAGTAATGTGGTATAATAAGGGTTTTTCTATTTCCTCATATATACCCCAAACTTCAAAACGAGAGGCATATGTGTTCCTATGAATGTTGACAGCAGCCTGCCACTGTTTGAATGCTATTAGACTGATGACGGACCATAAAATGGTACCCGAATGGGAACGTGTATTATAAAAACATCTATTAGGCAAAATATTGTAATTATTAAATTATAACAGATATTTTAATAAAATTCCTTTTACAGCTTGAGTTAATGTCATTCATTGTTGGCAAAAAACCACAACTTCCTCCGCATTGTAGATCAAGGGTAATGTGCACTGAGAGAGAGGTACAAAAATGCAGTCCGTTCACGTCCAGGTCTTCTCAAACAGACCTCCGCAAAACACCAACAAATCCAGCAGCGTCGCACATCCTATGGCCGTGGGCATAACCAAATACGATTGGCCCTTTTTGCTACTCTGTGATGTCCTTACATTTACCCATATTTACGTATAATGTCCGCTGGAAACGTAAGTGTCTCCCTGATCGTTACTGCCTTATGCTCACGTAGAGCCAGTGCGCCT
The DNA here is from genome assembly GCF_023864275.1 of Schistocerca cancellata. Lineage (NCBI taxonomy): Eukaryota > Metazoa > Arthropoda > Insecta > Orthoptera > Acrididae > Schistocerca > Schistocerca cancellata. Next base: position 557,367,363 of record NC_064631.1, on the reverse strand, counting down.
GCGGTTGAGCGCATGACGTGATCTGAACTCGCCTGTACGGGCTTCTCGATCCATCTGCGCATACGCACTACCGTGACTAATATTTTGTCCGATGATCTTATGTTCGGCAGTACGTCTTATGCCTTGGTCTCTGAGACATTACATCGACTTTCATTGGATCAACAGCTCCATAACTAGTTTGCTGGCGGGTGTTGCGCGAGATTTCGCACGTATCCTTAGAGATAGTACTCTTGAAGTTTTTTTTTCTGATTCGCATTTGATGCTTCAGTCACAGGATTATAGTCTACCGAGGTTGTTGCTGTTGCCGCCGCCGTCCATAACCGATATGCAACCAACCACCGCACCATGGTAGTGGGGTCTGTGGGGCAGGATATAGCCATAATAGCTTCACTAAATAGTAATTAGTAAAAATATTTCTCTCCTTCACATTCTTGTGCAGTTTTTTAATTTTCATGTATGTAATGATTTATGGTCGTGACGAAATTTTAGTCTTTTGGTAGCCGTGTTTCAGCATGAAGAGCAATTACTCTGCTGATGATGCCGCTAACAGAGCGTGAGAGTGGGAATGCAGAGACTTTTACAGTCATTAGTGGGAGTCCGCTACTGCAGGTCTAACGTAGGTTGTCTCAGTGCCTCTGGGTCAACACTTTAAGCACCTTTGAATATTCTGCTCCTGGGCAATGGTACAGGAGGGTCAAATTCAATTTTTTGTTATGTTTTTAATTGGTTTTCATTTGTTTTCTGACAACTCCAGAAAGTGGACGAGTTTGTGATCCCGGGCTCAAAGTCAATGTTGTGTTATGTAATTAATAACGTTGCGTTGCGTTTCAGTGAATGGCACACTGTGATACATTTTTGAATAGGTCTTTAGGAGAGGCAATGAATTACCGAATAAAAAATACAGCGTGCCACTTAAGAATGTCATACCGCTGTTCATATGTTTGTAAAAAGAAACAAAGTTACAACGAAGGCAATCATGCTGATTGATATCCCCCTGACGGCTAAAGAACATTTGCTTGGAACATTCTGTAATTTGTACCTGGACAAACAGTTACTTAGGGTGGTCAAGATAAATGGGACACCCTGTATATATCAGTATTGTTTGGGCCAACTTCACCTACACATTGGCAGCATGAAATTGCAAATATCTGCCGAAACACCAGAGAAAATGCCCTCTACTGTTAGGACACAAACACATGTTGTGGGTCGGCAGTAGAGCCAACACCGTGTTACTAGAGGAAGCCGAAAGGCACGCGTTTTAGTTCACGCAGGCTGGCGTGAGGTCTGGAACAGGACAAGGAAATTAGACTTTAGAAAAAACGGACGTAGCTGGTGGAATACTTAACTTTAATCCATTAATGGTGAACGTCGCTCTGGACGGTACATTATGCACAGTATCAATAGTAACTGGTAACGGCGCCTTGCTAGGTCGTAGCAAATGAGGTAGCTGAAGGCTATGCTAACTATCGTCTCGGCAAATGAGAGCGTATTTTGTCAGTGAACCATCGCTAGCAAAGTCGGTTGTACAACTGGGGCGAGTGCTAGGAAGTCTCTCTAGACCTGCCGTGTGGCGGCGCTCGGTCTGCAATCACTGATAGTGGCGACACGCGGGTCCGACGTATGCTAACGGACCGCGGCCGATTTAAAGACTACCACCTAGCAAGTGTGCACACACCGAAAGAGAGAGAGATCCCGTGGACAACGCTTCGTCTTGCTTTGGTATATACAGTGTTATTCAAGAAGAATGTCACATAATTTGTGAGGTGATTCTAAGTGTGAAATTAAACAGAAAAGCTCGTATATATATATATATATATATATATATATATATATATATATATATATATAATTTTATATCGTTACTGAATGAATGGATATAAAGACAAATGTGAATGTTACATACCGAAATGCTGTAAAGGCGCTATGGTGGACAGAGAAAGGTGGGGAAGATGACTGAACCATTCTACGAGATGGGTTTTTCCAAAGATGGCCGTACTGTGACGCCGCACCGAGGTAATAGTGTATAACATCGTGGGCTGGATTAGTAAGCAGTCGTGAGGCCGTGTGTGCCGGCCGAAGTGACCGTGCGGTTCTAGGCACTACAGTCTGGAACCACGCGACCGCTACGGTAGCAGGTTCGAATCCTGCGTCGGGCATGGATGTGTGTGATGTCCTTAGGTTAGTTAGGTTTAACTAGTTCTAAGTTCTAGGGGACTGATGATCTCAGAAGTTAAGTCCCATCGTGCTCAGAGCCATTTTTAGGCCGTGTACTTCTCGTGCTCGAGTGTTGTTTAACTGAGCAAGTCAGTTGTGACCGTGAATACCAACATGCACATATGTTCACTCGTGCAGAATACGCAGGCATGCTGTTTTCGTACGGCGGCTGTTACGAAATGCCATAGGAGTTTCCCTGATCGACGAACCCCTCGTGCCAGGGAATTTCCGAGGAGTTTTGAAACATTACGTGACTCTGGAATACTGTCCAGTGTACACGTAATATCTGAACGTAAGACTTTCCAGTCAGAGATAGAACGGAGTCCCGCCACCAGTTCCAATGGCTCTGAGCACTATGGGACTTAACATCTGAGGTCATCAGTCCCCTAGAACTTAGAACTACTTAAACCTAACTAACCTAAGGACATCACACACATCCATGCCTGAGGCAGGATTCGAAACTGCGACCGTAGTAGCAGCACGGTTCCGGACTGAAGCACCTAGAACCGCTCGGCCACATCGGCCGGCCCACCACCAGCACACGGCACATTGGCCATCAGGTCGTTATTCGATAAACGCAAGTGTGGCATACTTCAGATTCTGAGGGCTTGTACCCATTCCATGTGCAGCCTATATAAACTCTGCATCCAGGCACTTAACTGTGAATTGTAGATTAACTATGTAGATGTAGATGCATGCAGACAACAATTTTTTTAATGGTTGGTTGCACACAGAGACGTCGTGCAATACAGTTTATTTACGGATGAGGCTACATTTAGAAACAGTGGTATCATGAACACCCGCAATTCCCATACATGGGCGATGGAGAACCCACATGACACACGGGAAACAAGATTCCAAGTTGGGTTCCTAGTGAACGTCTGGTGTAATAGTATGACTGATGACCTGGTGATGAGGCCCGTGTTCCTGCCAAATCACGACAGCCGCAGCAGACGCACGTTTCCTGATACAACAACTACTTGCACTTTTGGAGGACGTGACATTAGAGCAACGACGTAAAATGTACCTTCAACACGATGGATCACTGATTCACTGTACCAGACAATTATCCTAATGCCTGAATAACATTTCCTCAACGGCAGAATGGCCGTGGTAGACTGGCCTGCCAGATCACCCGACTTAACCTCCTTAGACTTCTGTGTACGCTACGAAGGTGGATACACGCGACGAACTCGCTCGCATCGCCGACGCTGTTGTCCACATTAAAACCCGCAGAGATGATGTTCGATGTGCAAAGCAACACAGCCTCCAACGCGCTGACAAATGAACCGAGATGGGTGGGGGTTTTGAATACCTTTTGTAGTATGGATCTGTCCCACCATTATTCTGTCCACCACAGTGCCTACACAGCATTTCGGTAAGTAATATTCACACTTGTCCTCACTGAACCGTGACGAAATGTCGCGGTTGGTCCTCTGCGTTTCCTCCGTGTCTGTAGCACGTTCCTCTTGAAATTCCCGATTCGCCTCTGTTGTTAAACACTGGACTCGCATTCGGGAGGACGATGGTTCAATCCCGCGTCCGGCCATCCTGATTTGGGTTTTCCGTGATTTCCCTAAATAGCTCCAGGCAAATGCCGGGATGGTTCCTTTCCAAGGGCACGGCCGACTTCCTTCCCCGTCCTTCCCTAATCCGATGAGACCGATGACCTCGCTGTCTGGTCTCCTTCCCCAAAACAACCAACCAACCAACCTCTGTTGTTTCGTTACCCTAGCCAGAGGGCGCTGTGGCGTTGCTGCGGCCGGCTGCCTGCCGTGTTTGCGAGAGAGCGTCGGTCTGGAGGAGGAACTCTAATTGTGGACGTCTGGGAGCGTACAGGAGGCCACGCCGTTTTGTTGATGTTGGCGTGACTCGTGTCAGGTGTGATGCATCGTTAAGGCCATGATAGCAGCCAATGTTGCTGTCTTGGTGGCAGATGGGTCAAAGGGGATGAGGCCTGGTTGTCCATTGAAACTCCTGTCCTACGGATGTCGTCGGACTTAAAGTAAGACGTTTTGACCATTATTTTGCATTATTTTCAAGCAACTGGGCATTCCGGCGTCTACAGTAATTCGGCAAAGATTATTTGTTTCGTCGGTGTGTAAATGATTGAACAAGGAGCAGTTTATTTTATGTTCACCATATGCTCGTGTTCTGCGTGTGCTGTTTGCGAGTGTAAACTTGACTCTCACCTTTGTCTGTTGATTTTGAGCGCATCGCCAAATACTGGATCCATGTAGTGACTTTCAGTTAATTAGCTGGATTCTTCCTTTTCCCCGTCACGACGCATGTTAAATGGCAAAGTAGAATTGTAGACCTTAACTTGCTACCTCATTTGTGTGGCATCAATAACAGAGCCTAACCTGTTAACTAATTAAGGCTTGTGGTAAAAAAAGGTATTTAAGTACGTTGTTTTCAAATATTATCTGAAATGTGTCAATGATTTATGCTGCGCTAGTTGATTCTGAGGTATGAACGGATGTGTTGGTACATCTGCCGTGTAAGGGAATCCTGCTAGTTTTGATTACCTCCTGACCAGGGTCCTTGTTAGACGCTTGTCTTTAAGTACGCCGCTAACCCGGTTAGCGTATGTTGTGGCTATTTTAAATTAATCACTGCTCAGTAGCCCAACACAGTTTGTCGGCCGTCAGAAGCCGTGTATGTGTTATTTATTCCTTTATTCTAGTCAATCTATAAGCATTCTATTCTTAATTAGTTACTCTATGTAGCCATTAATCTGACATTTTTTGGGTTATTAGATGGAGTGCGGCTCCTTTGAGTATAGATTTGTCATTTCCAATTTATTGTTTTTCCACCAGTTTTTGCCGGCCGCGGTGGTCTCGCGGTTCTAGGCGCGCAGTCCGGAACCGCGCGATTGCTACGGTCGCAGGTTCGAATCCTGTCTCGGGCATGGATGTGTGTGATGTCCTTAGGTTAGTTAGGTTTAAGTAGTTCTAAGTTCTAGGGGACTGATGACCACAGCTGTTAAGTCCCATAGTGCTCAGAGCCATTTGAACCATTTGAACCACCAGTTTTTAATTGTGCTTATGCGCGTATATATATATATATATATATATATATATATATATATATATATATATATATATATATATATATATATATATATGAGTGGAATCTAAATTTATTACTTTTAGCTGTACTTAATGTCATATTGTAAAGAAAGGAACTTATTGGGGGTTAACTGTCACCGTAATGTGTTGTGGACGGTGCACTTCCCTGTTATTCATTTTGATGTTCTAGTCAGTGTGTAAACTTACTAATTATTTTCTCTTTACATGGAGTGTGCCTGCCTTGATGTTATAAGTGACTGTTCCATAACCAGCTCTTTAATGCGCCTACGCGCATATTTATATTCATGGGAGAACTGAAAGTGTGTTCCCCTCTTGAACTTCAACCAAAGTGCAGAAAACTGAATCAGGTGTTTATTATTGTTCTAGTGCTATTATCTGCCAAGTGTAACACGCGATATTTTCTTGGTATCTTATCTAGTGTTACAATAAATGCAAATTGCAGTGAAGCGATGCGCTATTTCAGTTGTTCCCGTGATTTCCTATTTCCGCATTGGTTAATCTAAACTGATGGTATTTTATTGTTTAAATGCTGGAAGGAGATGCGTGTGTTCCACTCACAATTATTCTTGAATCTCTGTAGTCTTCAATCCACTCCACTTCCGTAGGGATCGAAAATTGGGCATGTGCTCATAGGACTTTTTCGGTTTATTTTCACCTGTAGAATCACCACACAAATTATGTGACAATCCTCCTGAATAACCCTGTATGTAAGTGCATGTCACCGTTCCAATTTATATCATTTCAAATGCCGCCACATTAGTAAGTTTTGTACTTACACAACGTACTGGTTTGTTATAGGCTAATTTAAGTTCAGCTACTCACAGAGGTCCAGTGCGGGCTGTAATTATCGTATGACAGCGATACTTGATAGATATTTTAATCCGTTAATGCGGAACCGGTTTACTCTGAAAAAAAAAATTAGATCCAATTTTGGACAACGGGTGCAAGTCTTGCGCTGTTCAGCGTTTAGTCGACGTCTCCAGTGGTCCTATTGAGGAAATTATGTAAATGGTAGTTAATAATAACATTAACATCACGGCTTTTTCATTTGTTTGAGGTTTCCTACCCATGTCCCATTCCTAATCAAATTATATACGGAAACATTTATATACGTCTTTCTCACATTCACAGCGCGAGATTTGCGCCTGGTGGCCAAAAATTGAACACTTTTTTCCAGCGTAAACTGGTTCCGCATTATCGCATTAAAATATCCTCTTCAGTCCCAAGCACATATTAAAAGTACAAGTGAGCTACCGTTGTGTTAATTGCGTCATCTTAATCCTAGTTAACAATGTATGATCCTGAAAAACTTCTTGAAACAATAGTGAATTCTTTATAGATGGTGTCGTGTACGATACCTCAGGACTTAAGAAGGACGATTATAGACACATCTTTGCAGATTCAGTTTGCTTTATTACATATAAACAGTGATATACACTACACATAGTGCTCATATTTGCTGCAGATTTCAAGATGGATCAAAATACACACTTGCTACCAGAACTTTCAACAAATGTAAGTAAACAATTCAAAATATTTAAATAAAACTACCACAGCAAATTTTTTTCAAAGCACTGCTGCTTTTCATGATATTACCACACGGATCAGAATTAAGTTAAAATTACTTGTCCCAATTTAATTTTATTTTTTGCAGAATGTATTAAAGCAATTCCTGTCAGAAGCGATGCAAAGGAACACTTTTCATTGCTCACACTGTACACAGATGAGGCCTCTGCAGCTTTCTACCTGGCATTTCGACCTGTTCTCCTGAACATGGCAGTCAAGCCTCGATATCAAGTGAAAAAAATATTACGCCGCTTTCACTGGCGTAAGCAAAGTTGGCATTGCGTTCTGAGGTATAAGGTATGATACCCAAAATTTTACAGCTTATAAATCCGTTGTAAAATTAATTTATATTTAACTAATAACTAGGAATGTCTGTATAGCTTTAATAAGTTATTGAAGCATGTGAAATCACTTGTAATTAGAAAAAAAACTCATTATCTTTATTTGACCTAGGCATGCTGTGCAGTTGCAGAACCTGGAGTTTGCAATCAGTGCTGCCATTTCGTGGTGCTCGGAAGAAGGACGAACACGGATCAGGTTTGTGATTGGATTCAGGATTTCCTAGAAGAAAGAACACAACATGTCATTCTTAACGGTTCAAAATCTGCAGATGTAGAGGTAATTTCGGGAGTACCGCAAGGAAGCGTGATAGGACCTTTATTGTTTACAATATACATAAATGACTTAGTTGACAACATCGGTAGCTCCGTGAGGCTATTTGCAGATGACACGGTTGTCTACAAGAAAGTAGCAACATCAGAAGACTCGGACGTACTCCAGGAAGACCTGCAGAGGATTAATGCATGGTGCGACAGCTGGCAGCTTTCCCTAAACGTAGATAAATGTAATATAATGCGCATACATAGGGGCAGAAATCCATTCCAGTACGATTATGCCATAGGTGGTAAATCATTGGAAGCGGTAACGACCGTAAAATACTTAGGAGTTACTATCCGGAGCGATCTGAAGTGGAATGATCACATAAAACAAATAGTGGGAAAAGCAGGCGCCAGGTTGAGATTCATAGGAAGAATTCTAAGAAAATGTGACTCATCGACGAAAGAAGTAGCTTACAAAACGCTTGTTCGTCCGATTCTTGAGTATTGCTCATCAGTATGGGACCCTTACCAGGTTGGATTAATAGAAGAGATAGACATGATCCAGCGATTCGTCATGGGGACATTTAGTCAGCGCGAGAGCGTTACGGAGATGCTGAACAAGCTCCAGTGGCGGACACTTCAAGAAAGGCGTTACGCAATACGGAGAGGTTTATTATCGAAATTACGAGAGAGCACATTCCGGGAAGAGATGGGCAACATATTACTACCGCCCACATATATCTCGCGTAATGATCACAACGAAAAGATCCGAGAAATTAGAGCAAATACGGAGACTTACAAGCAGTCGTTCTTCCCACGCACAATTCGTGAATGGAACAGGGAAGGGGGGATCAGATAGTGGTACAATAAGTACCATCCGCCACACACCGTAAGGTGGCTCGCGGAGTATAGATGTAGATGTAGATGTAAGCTGTGGTGAGCGCCATGTGTATCATACATGGTACCGCAGATGGGAAAAGGTTCAGCCGCGTTCGCGCCCGAGAAAAAGTAAATAAATAAATAAAACCTTGCGGTATCGTAAGTGATGCCACGGGACAGAAGAGGACAACTACCAAGTTTCGCTGCCGTACGATGATTACAGCTCACACCGGACCTCCACTACCGTGGCACGTGTGAGCGCGACGAGAACAGACAAACTGGGGACGTTAGCAGATGACGCCACTGTCAAAACTTTTTTTCCCTGGAAACCTCTTCGGTGACACTGCGCTCCATACCATTCACGGCGTGCCATTTGAAGTGTATTGCGGAATGTTTTGACGCTCCGTACCGTGACGTCCAGTTCGAATCGACCTTTACCGGTTGCCGGTGCAGCTGCACGTGAGGCAGCCTGCACTGCTCTGGTATCTCAGAGGAGAGACCGTAACTACGTACAGCGAGAGACAAGGCGAGGTAAGAGCGGGGGCCTTGGAAGGCGCAGTCTGTTACGACACGGCTCGCCGGCTGAGTGTTGGCTCAGTAAAGGTGAAATGCGAATGACCGCGTACTGCTGCCGGCGCTGGGCTGGCTACGTGAGAGGTCCCGGCGGCATCTGGCGCAGCGCGCGCAGCCGATCTCGGAACGGGCGCGCGACTAAAGGGGCCAGGGCGCCTGCTGGGGGCTCACACTTGCTACACGACACGCAAAGTCTCCCACGTAACAGTCCAAGAATTCAGAAAACGGACATTCTAGTTTACGCCTAGCTCTGATGTGAGACAGAGAAGTTCCAACGGAGAGCGGCGCGCTTCGTTACAGGATCATTTAGTAATCGCGAAAGCGTTACGGAGATGATAGATAAACTCCAGTGGAAGACTCTGCAGGGGAGACGCTCAGCAGCTCGGTACGGGCTTTTGTCGAAGTTTCGAGAACATAACCTTCACCGATGAGTCAAGCAGTATACAGGGTGTTACAAAAAGGTACGGCCAAACTTTCAGGAAACATTCCTCACACACAAAGAAAGAAAATATGTTATGTGGACATGTGTCTGGAAACGCTTACTTTCCATGTTAGAGCTCATTTTATTACTTCTCTTCAAATCACATTAATCATGGAATGGAAACACACAGCAAAAGAACGTACCAGCGTGACTTCAAACACTTTGTTACAGGAAATGTTCAAAATGACCTCCGTTAGCGAGGATACATGCATCCACCCTCCGTCGCATGGAATACCTGATGCGGTGATGCAGCCCTGGAGAATGGCGTATTGTATCACAGCCGTCCACAATACGAGAACGAAGAGTCTCTACATTTGGTACCGGGGTTGCGTAGACAAGAGCTTTCAAATGCCCCCATAAATGAAAGTCAAGAGGGTTGAGGTCAGGAGAGCGTGGAGGCCATGGAATTGCTCCGCCTCTACCAATCCATCGGTCACTGAATCTGTTGTTGAGAACGCACTTCGATTGAAATGTGCAGGAGCTCCATCGTGCATGAACCACATGTTGTGTCGTACTTGTAAAGGCACATGTTCTAGCAGCACAGGTAGAGTATCCCGTATGAAATCATGATAACGTGCTCCATTGAGCGTAGGTGGAAGAACATGGGACCCAATCGAGACAGCACCAACAATGCCTGCCCAAACGTTCACAGAAAATCTGTGTTGATGACGTGATTGCACAATTGCGTGCGGATTGTCGTCAGCCCACACATGTTGATTGTGAAAATTTACAATTTGATCACGTTGGAATGAAGCCTCAGCCGTAAAGAGAACATTTGCACTGAAATGAGGATTGACACATTGTTGGATGAACCATTCGCAGAAGTGTACCCGTGGAGGCCAATCAGCTGCTGATAGTGCCTGCACACGCTGTACATGGTACGGAAACAACTGGTTCTCCCGTAGCACTCTCCATACAGTGACGTGATCAACGTTACCTTGTACAGCAGCAACTTCTCTGACGCTGACCTTAGGGTTATCGTCAACTGCACGAAGAATTGCCTCGTCCATTGCAGGTGTCCTTGTCGTTCTAGGTCTTTCCCAGTCGCGAGTCATAGGCTGGAATGTTCCGTGCTCCCTAAGACGCCGATCAATTGCTTCGAACGTCTTCCTGTCGGGACACCTTCGTCCTGGAAATCTGTCTCGATACAAACGTACCGCTCCACGGCTATTGCCCTGTGCTAATTCATACATCAAATGGGCATCTGCCAACTCCACATTTGTAAATATTGCACTGACCGCAAAACCACGTTCGTGATGAACACTAACCTGTTGATGCTACGTACTGATGTGCTTGATGCTAGTACTGTAGACCAATGAGTCGCATGTAAACGCAAGTACAGAAGTCAACATTACCTTCCTTCAATTGGGCCAACTGGCGGTGAATCGAGGAAGTACAGTACATACTGACGAAACTAAAATGAGCTCTAACATGGAAATTAAGCGTTTCCGAACACATGTCCACATAACATCTTTTCTTTATTTGTGTGTGAGGAATGTTTCCTGAAAGTTTGGCCGTGCCTTTTTGTGAAACCCTGTATATCTCGCGAAGAGACCATGAGGATAGCCCCCCAGGGGCTCAGCATTCATTTGCTGAGTACGGTCTTGGCGACCCCGGGGTCCTGAGCTGGGGACTGGTCAGCGCCGCCAGTTTCCTGTCACCGTAATCCCCGGACATGCTTCAGCGACCACCGTAAGGCGCGGCTGTGGAATGTTGTGTGCTGCGGGGAATGGTAATCTTGGCTTGACCGCCTGGATTGCGAGGAAGGACAACCTCTATAAAAACCCCTCAATCTTCCGGTGTGCTCCGCGCCTATGAGATGCATGGCTGTTGGGGTGGAACAGTCGCAAGCGGGCAACCTCTGAGGAACCTCCCGCACCTCAGTTGTATAAGGCTTACCCAGGCATGCGGGGCTCTGTCTGGGCTGACGTTTCGTTCCCTAGCTGCTCGTGGGACGCACATGGCAACCACGTATTTACCTTCACCAACTTCGCAATCAGTCAAGCGCATGAGGGAGGCTAGTCCTCCAGATATGCAGATGGAAAACAGTAACAGGGCTCATGGAGTCGTAAATGACAATGTTTTCATCGTGATTAAAGAGGAAGGAGAGCTCATTTGAAAAAGTGTCTCCTTTCTACATACATAAAGGTTTAGAAGGACTCGCAGGTACACTGAAATCTATCAAACGCCTGAGGAATGGTACCCTGTTAGTTGAGACTACTAGGGCAAAGCAAGTGGAGCTGCTTCGAAAGTCAACCAAGTTAGGCGAGTATGATATTACTGTCGAGTTGCACAATTCCCTCAACTCCAGTAAAGGCGTTGTCACCTGCCGTGATTTAATGGATATCGATGTCGACGAGCTGAAGCAAGAATGGGCAACACAGGGGATTGTAGACGTGGAACAAAGGACACGTAGGAATAATGGAGTTATTGAGAAATCTGCCACCTTCATTGAGACTTTCAATTCGCCTGTCTTACCTGAATACGTTCTGGCTGGTTTCCTCCGACTTAGGGTTCGGCCTTATATACCTAACCCTATGCGCTGTTTCAAATGTCAGCGATTTGGCCATACGACAATGAGTTGTGGGGGTGAACCAACCTGCGGTATATGTGGCAAGGCAGCTCATGAAGCTGGGACCAACTGCACATCTCCAGCGCTGTGTATCAACTGCTCTGGGAGCCATCCCGTCTGGAGCAGAGACTGCCCCGTCTTTGCGGAAGAACGAAAAATTCAGGAGATCAAGGTGACAAAGAGGCTACCTTATGTGGAAGCCAAAAAAGAGTATAGGGCTACAAAACCCCCTGTCTTTGCCACATCCTATGCCTCCTTGGTGCACAACCGTGTGTCGCAAGTATACGCTTCGACGCAGACCATGTCCAGCGTAGCAGTATCCTCCACCAATACCTGTACCTGCGTTTGTACCTGCCAGGGCACTCCCAATAACGATATAGCTATTCAGGCTGCTCCGTCTGCACCCAGAAACAGAGTGCCTCTCCACTTCCCCCATCCCCGACTTCCACAAAGAAAACGGGACCAGGGAAAGGGGCACGGCGTTTGACGTCAAACCTGCCAAAGGCACCGTCGGATGTCGTCATGGCATCCTTGACTGATGAGGAGGAAATCGTCATGGATTTTGATACCTCTTCCCCAGAACCTGGCAGCCCCTTTGCTGCCACTCGCTCTACAAGTGCCTCACCAGCGCGGCGCAAAGACAGGAGGAAATCTAAACCGAAACGCTGATATGGCTCCCATACTTCAGTGGAATCTGAATGGAGTCAGACCTCGCTTTGCAGAATTGCGGCTGTTAGTACAGGAAAACCCCTTTTGCATCTCTTTGCAAGAGACACATTTTAAAGAGACTGATACGCCTGTACTTACAGGATATCACATGTACAGGAAAGACGACCTGACTGGTAATAGGGCTCAGGGTGGGGTGGCAGTGTTCATTAAGGACACATTCCACTCCTCACCTGTGACCTTAACCACAACGCTACAAGCGGTTGCAGCTCGGATCCTGGCCCAGGTTAATGTCACAGTGTGCTCCTTGTATTTACCATCCGCTGAGCTCATTGACAGTGAAGCCCTCGCACGGCTCATTGATCAGCTACCCCGTCCCTTTCTCATTTTAGGAGACTTTAATGCTCATAATGCATTATGGGGTTCCAACAAAACCTGCCCCAGAGGCCAGATGATTGAGCAGTTGATCAGGACTTCCGACATCATACTGCTGAACACAGGTCAGGCCACGCATTTTAGCACCGCTTCAGGTTCGTCTTCTGCCATAGACCTCTCTATTTGTTCTTGTCTGCCAGTTGAAATGCGTCGTGTCGCACAGCCGCCGAAATGGTTGTTCCGGAAGGGAAACTGGACGGTCTACCGGCAGTTGGCTGTTTTTGAACGGTGTGAAGGCGTCCAGGATTGGGTGGATCACATTACGGCGGTGATGCACCATGCCGCTGATGTATCCATACCAAAGTCAAAGGGAACACCTGTGAGGCAGCCTGCCCCTTGGTGGAATGACGACTGTCGTACCGCCATCAGAGACAGACGGGCGGCTTTGAGAAGATTCCGTCGGTGCCCCACTGTTGCGCATCTGACAACTTTCCGAATAGCACGGGCGCGGGCGAGACAAATCGTTAGGGAGAGTAAACGGAGGTCTTGGCGTGAGTTCTTAAACTCCATCAATAGGTCCACATCTTCAAGCAAAGTATGGGAAGCCATTAGGAGGATCTCAAGGCGATACTCTCGACCGCCAATAGCAGCTATATGTGAGCGGGGGTGTCTCCTAACATTTCCCAGAGACATCGCCCGGGCGTTGGCAGAATCTTTTCAAACTATTACGGCCGATTCTAGCCAGGACCCAGAATTTCTGCGCTATTGGGGTACACAGGAGAGGGCTGGTTTTGATTTCCATTCAAAGAACGCTGAGGAATACAACCAGCCTTTCTCTTTGTGGGAGTTGGACTCTGCACTGTCCGTATCTCGGGATACCGCACCTGGTCCAGACCTGATATCGTATAGCATGCTGCAGCAGTTGGATCTGCGGTCAAAGGAAGTCCTCCTTCAACTTTTTAATGAAATTTGGAAGACAGGCGACTTCCCTAGTTCGTGGAACGAATCGATTTTAATTCCCCTTTTAAAACCAGGGAAGGATCGGACCGAACCCAGTAGCTACCGTAGCATTAGTCTCACGAGCTGCGTCGGAAAGACATTTGAGCGTATGGTCAATAGGCGCCTGGTGTGGGTTCTCGAATCCAGATCCTTACTTACCCGCTACCAGTGTGGGTTCAGGAGGTATCATTCCACCATAGATAACCTGATCCTACTCGAAACTACGATACAAGATGCTTTCCTACGTAAGCAACACCTTATCGGGGTTTTCTTCGACCTGGAGAAGGCGTACGATACTACCTGGAGGCATACCATTTTGCAGCAGCTTTATGAGTGGGGTTTCCGTGGGCGTTTACCCACACTCATCAGATCCTTTCTGTCGGACAGGTATTTCAAGTATAAGGTTGGGAATGTCCTGTCTGACCGTTTTAAGCAGCAGAACGGTGTCCCTCAAGGAAGTGTCCTCAGTGAGACAGCTTTCGCAATTGCCATCAATAGTATTGCGTCCACAGTACGACGGCCCGTGCAGTGCTCCTTGTTTGTGGACGATTTCTCCATTTTCTGTGCGTCTTCCTCCCTCACAGCTGCTACACGCCAATTACAGCTGACACTCGTGCGATTGGAGGAATGGTCTAAGACCACGGGCTTTAAATTCTCTTTGGAGAAGACCGTTTGTGTAGATTTTAAACGTTCCCGTTCTCTTTTTAATCTCCCTGTTTTAAAACTGGGAGACACTGTTCTCCCCTTTATGGAAAAAGTGAAATATCTCGGGCTTATTTTTGATGAGAAGCTCACATGGTTGCCACACTTAAAGGATCTAAAAGTCCGCTGTTTCAAGGCTTTAAACGTCCTTAAATGCGTCAGTCTACATCTACATCTATACTCCGCGAGCCACCTTACGGTGTGTGGCGGAGGGTACTTATTGTACCACTATCTGATCCCCCCTTCCCTGTTCCATTCACGAATTGTGCGTGGGAAGAACGACTGCTTGTAAGTCTCCGTATTTGCTCTAATTTCTCGGATCTTTTCGTTGTGATCATTACGCGAGATATATGTGGGCGGTAGTAATATGTTGCCCATCTCTTCCCGGAATGTGCTCTCTCGTAATTTCGATAATAAACCTCTCCGTATTGCGTAACGCCTTTCTTGAAGTGTCCGCCACTGGAGCTTGTTCAGCATCTCCGTAACGCTCTCGCGCTGGCTAAATGTCCCCATGACGAATCGCGCTGCTTTTCGCTGGATCATGTCTATCTCTTCTATTAATCCAACCTGATTAATAGGTCCTGGGGCGCTGACAGGGCACGTCTGCTCCAACTTTATAAGGCCTTTGTGCGACCTCGACTGGAATACGGATGTCAAGCTTATGGCTCTGCAAGACCTTCCTACCTCCAAATGTTGGATGTGATTCACCATGAGGGTATTAGGCTTTCAACGGGGGCTTATCGCACGAGTCCAGTTGCTAGTCTGTGTGTCGAGGCGGGAGAGCCTCCGCTGTCCATTCGGCGTCTTCTCCTCGTGGTACGGCACGCGTACAGGGCCAAGTCCACTCCTCTTTCATTGGCGTCCAACACTTTTTCCCAGCCGGCACTGGCACGTCTCTTCCGCCACCGACCGGCGGCAACAAAGCCGTTTGGCATCCGTGCAAAGGAGAGTCTCGAGACAGTACACCTGGAGGGCATTAAGGTACTCCACCAGGGATGGAGTAGGGGATCTCCCTGGCGACTACAAAGGCCAAGATTACTTCTTGATCTGGCTGCTTACAGGAAGTATTTTACCCCGGACCACCTTTTTAAAATTAAACTTACTGAGATTTTAGAACGCCATTCCGATTTTATTACTGTTTACACGGATGGGTCTAAACAGGGGGATTTTATGGGCTGCTCTGCTGTGTTTCCCGATGCTGTCCATCGGATAGGGCTCCCAGAGCAGTTCTCAGTTTACTATGCAGAACTGTTTGCCATTCTGCAAGCATTAGAGCATATGCGCCGACATCGTGGCACGAAATTCATCGTCTGCTCCGATTCCCAAAGTGTTCTACACACTCTTGAACAGATGTACCCAGCAGATCGGATGGTGCAAGAGGTGCAGGATGCACTCCTGCTCTTGCAACAGCAGGGTAAGGATGTAATTTTCTGCTGGGTTCCAGGGCACATAGGGATTCCTGGAAATGAACTTGCAGATGCAGCTGCCAAGGAGGCTTGCTCCATCCCACCTGCTCGCTGTTCCGTCCCCCTGCAGGCCATTACGTCTTTCGTGACTCGGAAGGTCATGCGTTGGTGGGAGGCTCAGTGGCTGGACGTGAGGGATAATAAGTTGCGAGCGGTGAAGGATTCTGTCCGACCGTGGCTCACCTCCTTCCGACGACGACGCGCTGAGGAAGTAGCCCTTACACGGCTTAGAATAAGACATTGTCCTTTGACACATGGTTTTCTGTTATGTCGTGAGGAGCCACCAACATGTCAGACATATGGGACACAGCTGTCGATACGACATATTTTAACTGAGTGTGTTTTATATGCGGATTTGAGGGAAGATTTCAGTTTCCCACCAGACCTACCCTCTCTTTTAACTAATAATGAGGCGAGTGTCGCTAGAGTTTTACGTTTTTGTGTGATGTCTGGCCTTCTTCCCAAAATATTTGGATTGAAGTCTTAATGTGCTGTCCAGTGGTTTGGTCACCCATTATTTGTAAGTGGTCACTCAGCCACCGTTAATTATTTTTACCTGTTTGTACTTCTATTTTATTTTTAGTTTTATCTCCCTGTTTTGATGTGCTGTGTCCCATCTTGCAATTCGAACAATACCAATTCTCTCACAATTCGGCTCTGAATTGAACTGATTATGCCTTTCAGCGTTCAGTCTGGAGCATAGCCCCTCTTATACAGTTCCTCCATGATCCCCTATTCAATGCTAACATAGGTGCCTCTTCTGATGTTAAACCTATAACTTCAAAATCATTCTTAACCGAATCCAGGTGCCTTCTCCTCGGTCTGCCCCGTCTCCTCCTACCCTCTACTGCTGAATCCATGAGTCTCTTGGGTAACCTTGCTTCTCCCATGCGTGTAACATGACCCCACCATCTAAGCCTGTTCGCCCTGACTGCTACATCTATAGAGTTCATTCCCAGTTTTTCTTTGATTTCCTCATTGTGGACACCCTCCTGCCATTGTTCCCATCTACTAGTACCTGCAATCATCCTAGCTACTTTCATATCCGTAACCTCAACCTTGTTGATAAGGTAACCTGAATCCACCCAGCTTTCGCTCCCATACAACAAAGTTGGTCGACAGATTGAACAGTGCACAGATAACTTAGTCTTGATACCGACTTCCTTCTTGCAGAAGAGAGTAGATCGTAGCTGAGCGCTCACTGCATTAGCTTTGCTACACCTCGCTTCCAGTTCTTTCACTATGTTGCCATCCTGTGAGAATATCCATCCTAAGTACTTGAAACCGTCCACCTGTTCTAACTTTGTTCCTCCTATTTGGCACTCAATCCGTTTATATTTCCTTCCCACTGACATTACTTTCGTTTTGGAGATGCTAATCTTCATACCATAGTCCTTACATTTCTGATCTAGCTCTGATATATAACTTTGCAAACTTTCAATCGAATCTGCCATCACAACTAAGTCATCCGCATATGCAAGTCTGCTTATTTTGTGTTCACATATCTTAATCTCACCCATCCAGTCTATTGTTTTCAACATATGATCCATAAATAATATGAACAACAGTGGAGACAGGTTGCAGCCTTGTCTTACCCCTGAAACTACTCTGAACCATGAACTCAATTTACCGTCAACTCTAACTGCTGCCTGACTATCCATGTAAAGACCTTTAATTGCTTGCAACTCAGTAACTCCAGTAACTCAGTTTTTTTTTTAGTACAGAGGGCTTCTAACCCTCTGTCCGCACACGCTGAGCTACCGTGCCGGCTACTCGGCTACGGGAACGGATGCCATATCAAACTCCTTCGAAACTAAAACAGACGTAAGGTAGGAGCGGGGTGGGGTTAGGAAACGACTGACTCCATTATAATTCATTGCGTTTTGGAGAAAACAGTACGGAACAAGAGAAAAAAAGAGAGAAAAAGACGGACTAAATAAATTGAAACAAGAATTATGACTTTTTGGAAAACGATCATCCTCTCTATAAAAATCAACATGAATTCCGCAAACAGAGATCCTACGAAAGTCAGCTCGCTCTGTTTCTCCATGAGATCCACAGGGCAGTGGACAACGGCTCTCAGGTTGATGCTGTGTTTCTTGATTTCAGTAAGGCATTCGACACTGCCCGCATTGCCGTTTAATGAAAAAAAAAAAAAAAAAAACGAGCTTGTATCGGAGTAGACCCTGGGATCGGATTTAAGACTTCCTTGCAGATAGAACGCAACAAGTTGCTCTTAACGGAACTAAAACGACAGATGTAAAGGTAATATCCGGAGTACCACAGGGAAATGTGACAGGACCGTCAGTATATATAAATCATCTTGTGGTAAGCGTCGGGTGCTCTTTAAGGCAATTATCAGATGATGTAGTTGTCTATATCAAAGTAGCAACGCCAGAACGACCTGCAGAGAATTGATGAATGGTGCAGACTCTGCCAGTTGACCTTGAACGTAAATAAATGTAACATATTGCGCATACATAGGAAAAGAAATCCCCTACTGTACGTCTACACTATTGATGACAAACAGTTGGAGACAGCGTCTGCCGTAAAATATCTAGGCGTAATTATCCAGAGCAACCTTAAGTGGAATGACCATATAAAACAGACAGTGGGACAAGGAGGCACCAGACTTAGATTCATCGGAAGAATCTTAAGGAAATGTAACTCATCCACGAAAG
Organism: Schistocerca cancellata; assembly: GCF_023864275.1. Lineage (NCBI taxonomy): Eukaryota > Metazoa > Arthropoda > Insecta > Orthoptera > Acrididae > Schistocerca > Schistocerca cancellata. The sequence goes on along the minus strand of NC_064631.1, from coordinate 557,348,498 downwards.
AAGTGGCTTATAAGGCGCTTGTTCGCCCGATTCATGAGTATTGTTCACCTATCTGGGATCCGTATCAGGAGGACTGATAGAGGAGACAGAGGAGATCCAACGAAGAGCGGCGCGTTTCGTCACGGGATGGTTTAGCTGGCGAGAGAGCGTTACGGAGATGCTAAACAAACTCCACTAGCAGACCTTACAAGAGAGGCGTTGTGCATCATGGAGAGATTCACTATTGAAATTTCGGGACAGCGCTTTTCAAGAGGAGTCGGACAACATATTACTTCACCCCACATACATCTTGCGTATTGACCACGAGAAGAAAACTCGAGAAGTTAGAGCCAATGCAGAGGCTACCCGACAATCATTCTTCCCACGCACTATTCGCGGTGTAACAGAGTTGGAGGGATCAGATAGTGGTACCGAAAGTACCCGCCGCCACACACCATTAGGTGGCTTACGGAGTATGATGTAGATGCAGATGAAACTAGGAAGGAAACGAGAGAATCTTGGAACTGACTGCTTAACTTCTGCTGATGATTTTGCAAAGCCAAGAGAGAAGCTACAAGATGCAACGGAGCAGATTACGTTTTGCAGGCAGCAGGAGAAGAAACTGTATTACAAATTTCGTTTGTAAAACCGGTATACATGACCGACGTTAAAGATGCACCAAACGAATACATGGACTCAAACTAAGGAAAATAAATACAATTGCATAATTTAAATACCAGGCAGAAAAATCCAGCCAAACAAAGCAGTTAACGTAAATAGACAAGAAATGGAAATGGCGTTCCATTTAACAAACATTATCGGTTAATACAAAGCAGGTAGTAAACTGTGGTGATAAAAAACCGTGTGTGTCCATGCGTCAGGATGCATCACCATGAACACAACCTAACAGTTGAATAATTTGGTGCATGAATAATTACAAAAATTTTGGGGACAGAGTCTGAAAATCGGATCTGGAAATCGAGAAGTAAGAAGAAGATACATGACAACACTGACAAAGTAACAGTGTAAGTAGCGTGAATATAAGTAGCGTGAATATAAGGACGCTATGTGCAAGAAGCATGAAGCGCCCTTTGAATGTATCCTGATAGCTAAAAGAGCCACGCGCACTTTGAATAAGAAAATGCTACTTGACACTGAAATCAATATAAAAGATAGGGTCGCCACCAACTCTAGCCACACAACAAAGAAGAAGTAGCACTGAGTCGGAAAATTACTTAATTTATTAATAAGAAAAACTCACAAAAGAACATTCATTGTAAAGTCATTGATAAAGAATGGGATGTAGTTATTAATATGATCCAGGCATTCTTTCCGTGAATCAAATATTGAGTAAAGTAAAAAGGGCGTGAACACCATGCTTAAGTGCAGCCTGCAGCAAGATTCGTGAAAACACGATCTATTCTAGAGCATTTGTTTCAGATAAAAAAAAGGGACACTAATCACTACACCTGTGCACATGGAAACGCTATAGGTGGGCCAACAAGGAAAACTACGAGGTAAATGGCAAAGGTAACGGCGACGTAACATCGGTACACAAGATAAGATTGAAGGCAAAATTATTTATTCCTTAAAACATTGATGTAGTGCATCTATAGACTGCTGTTGCATGCTAACTGTGTACAATTGCTTGTGAAATGCTACACGTTTCATAACAGACTCGCGTGTCCACTCGGTCCACGGAGACAATTTCTATGGACCGTGGCCAAATTTTAATCACATGAGACAAAGAAAATTCACAAATACACAAAAATTACCAAGATCTGGAAAAGATTAGAAGCATACACACACAGTTGTAGGCACATAAACATTCACACTGAACCGAGGGCACTTCAACATATGCAACTCCCTTGTGCTGCGTTCCTCTCACGGATCAAAGTCAAGACTGCATTGGGAATCAAACTGAAAGTCTATAAAAGCCTTGCATTCCCTGCTGCAACCCAGCAAGTAAATCTTTATAAGACGAAATTCGTGACCAAAAGCTAAAAGCTCCCCTCTCTATGTGACAACGCGCCACGCGGTCAGTCCAACTCACCCTTCTTCAACCGGAGCACAGCTGTGTACGCTTCCTGTACCGGCGGCAGACTGCCTCCCGCTTCTCCAGCCTCTTCCACGCTCCGCGTGGACCGGAAAACCCCAGGATGCCATTTCCGCCACCAACCTAACGCAGGTGGATTTCTCCCAAGTAGCGGAAACCTCTTTGCCGACTTGACCACTACGAGAGTTGGCAATGAAAGGTGGCTACAGGACCCTTTCATCACCCCAAACGTCCCGGAGAAGACTGTGCCGCGAATTTTCTCGCCATGCTAGGAGATTCGCCAACAGTCTTCGAAACAAACATACCCTAACGAGTAACAATTGCAACAGTAAACAGCAGCACAAAGGAGTTGATTAATCTCTTATATCCAAGTGAGCTTTATCTGACCTTAGTCAATAATTGTGACCTCATGCGGTCCGCAAAGCAAACAGAACAAATTAAATTAAGCGTGATATACTACGCTAACATCATGTCATCTGACCTATTACGACCACAACCATGAGATATTATTTTAAAATTGCTTTAACCAACTATCAAAAGTTAACATAGAGACATAGGTGAACAGGTACATAAAATATATAAATATATAAACAAATACAATGATGCAAAATCATTATCACGAACCAAAGCAGTATCATCTGGTGCTGACATATATAAAACATGCAAGTGAAAGTGCAAAATACAATATTCACAACAAATACAGTGATACAAAATCATTAATGAACCCAGTGGTATGACTGCTGGTAAATAATCACCTATGGAAAATAAGACATGAGTACAAAAACACATCCAGAAATCAACTCGTTGACACGCTGTCATTTTTCAGTTTCGCCACATGGTTGTTTCACTGGGTATTCTCTTTAGGTGCTGGGGTGGGCGTCTCTTCTAAAGGCGACTTGGAGGATAAGCTACTAGGGGACCACAACACTGAACTGGGGAGTTCGCAGCGGCGTTGATTGTAACGTCCGTTGTAACCCATGTTGTTCATCCTAGACAGCACCCCGCGACGTTGCCTCGTGCCCGTTTCCACCCTCTGCGTCCATACTGTGGGATGGTTCGGCGTTGCAGATTTGCAGGACATCGCCACTTGTGGGCCCTGCCTCATCATCGAGAAGGCGGCTTGGCGGTCGTCGTCCGTGTGTTGTGGAGGAATGTGTTTTACCGACACACGCCCCCGTCTCCTGTCGTGTCAATGGGGAGACACGCGCTCTTCTGCGTCGCATCGAGGTCGACGTAAACTCGTGCGGGTGTCGGGCTTGAGACCCGCTTATCACCTCTTTGCACCGTCTCAGCTGATGCGTCAGTGGTGGGACCCGCGTCCCTCCGGGCAGTGGGCGTTACCTCACCGCAGCAGCCGTCTGGACTAGCGGCGCTCAGGGATCGGCGGCCTCGCCTGGTGTGCGTCATACTTTCCCTTTCGCTTGTCAGATGACTAGCGCATGGGGTGGAACGCCGGCCATCAGCTGGCGCTGCCGTGGTGACACGCCTGCGGACTCCGGTGTGAGCCTGCGCCTGGGGGAAGACCAGCGTCCCCTCCCCTCTGACGGGGAAACAGCTGTGACCGCTCGCCGCATCACTGCTTCGCCGTTGATACCAGGGTTCGGCAACGCCTGCCGGTGGACCAAGCCCTGTGCTTTCTGATGCGGAGGCTCCCTAGGCGGCCTTGCACCCACTTAAGAACTGCGCTCACAGGGATCGTTACAAAATATCATGTGTACAGATTACCACAAAATCTTCGGAGTTTCTCACTCCTGATCAATACATGGAATAGTGCCCAAAATTAACTTGACAAAAAGGGCCTTCTTAACATTACTAATAAAAAAAACAATGAAGAAAATTAAATAACCAATATTCAAACAAACAAAAAATCCTTTTTATAAAATATAGTTCCAGCATTACATCTGCTGTCAATCATTCAGGGTAGATCTTGTACAAGGTTTGGTCAGGATTTGGATAGGATTTGGCGCCGCTGCTAGCTACAGACACAAAACTCTACCTGCTCCTAACTACGCTCTCACACACAATCTACACAGCTCGTACTAGTCACCATCACCATATAGCCCGACTACAATTCCCACATATAAACAAAATATTCCTTTCAACACCAATACCCATATCGTTGTTCATTGACTGCTCCTCCAAGGTTTGCAGAACATGTTTGCTGATCTGTGAAAGATTTCCGAGACTTCTTTTCTATGGACATTGCATAATAAAAGTTATGATTAATGAGACACAGAAGGTTCATTCAAGTCACATCTGGAATGGTAAACGTTTCAACATCTATTCATCAGACGAATGCAAAAGGTCAGTGGGCATAAAAATGAAAATAAAAATCATCCTATCCTATTAGGAAACACATAAACACTTCGTCCTATAAGTACACAAAAAAATACTGTCAAAAGAAATCCATTGTCCAGGGCCATGAGTACCCAACTTACTGCTATCATAAGATACTCATAATGATTACACACTTACTCACCACATGTCCCCAGGGGTCCTCACCTACCGTCATGTTATTTTAGCTTGGAGGTAGTCGCACTGATTCTCTATTAAATATCAAGCTGCTTGAGTTTATAAGCTGTTTCCATATACATCTTCTGGGGTTTCACATCCTGGTGTCCTCAACCGTACCTAGTAGTATGTGACGGCAATTACACTTTCCAAATATCTTATAAGATGGCAACTCTGAAAATCAAACACTATTAATCTCCCTTCATACACAAGTCCTTCACCTACAAGTCACCAAGTTGCTTCATTAACATCGCAGTACATTTGAAAAAATCTCACTGAATCATGCTCACCTAAGGGGAATAAGAACACTAAAACTGTAATTTATCATCAAGAATTACCTTACGACCATTGACTCGCCACCCCAACACACACGATACCTTTTTTAGTCATCAAAGAACGAAAGCCATCTTACTGTAATAGGAAACGCTTCATATGAGCCTCATAATCATTCACATTCAGATGTTTTGAAACTGCACAACACTACTCCTTTCTGCTGACAAGAAGAAATAACTACACACATATTGGGGGACCCTTTACAATACACAGAAAATATACACTTTAATTTTAATCACCCCACTGTGAATCAAAACATTGGAAAACATGCACTGTAATTTTACTCACAAAAGAATGAATGCGAAAAAGCATATGGGCAATACGTCATTCCGACCTCCGAGGGGCAAGATCTTCTGCTTCTTATTCAATGTAAGGTTTTACGTTGGAGATGTGGTGCAGGCCCTTCGACTTTCGAGAGCGGAGTGTTTCTACTTCAAGCGCATTCGGATGTGGAATCCGCTTGATTCTGTACGGCCCGTTGAATAAGAAGAAGAACTTCTTTGACAACCCAGCCCGTTTATTAGAGAGCTTGTGCGAGCGTACAAGTACTTTCTGGCCCACGTGAAAAGTTATATTCCGCACCTTCTTTTTGTAGGTTCTTATCCGAGCTTCGGCGGCACTCTTTATATTTTTCAGGGCAAGCTCCACAATTGCAGATCTTCGTAACCTGGGTTCTACTGGCCAGGGAACCACCTCTTTTATTTTACTCGGAGGCTCCTTGTTTTTCAGGACCAGAATCGGTGGCAACGTCGTCGAGGAATTTGGCAACTCATTTAGTATGTTCTGGAAACCGGCTAGTTTCGTGTCCCACGTCCGGTGGTCACGGTGGCAGTATAACCTACACAATTTTCCAATCTCCTTCATCCACCTTTCACAAGGATTTGCTGAAGGGCAGAAAAGGGAGATAAAGATCGGTTTCACTCGCTTTCTCCGAAGCATATGCTCCCAGTGACGTGACCTGAATTGTGGCCCGTTGTCCGAAATCACACGCTTCACAGTGCCAACCTCCCGTAAGAAGTGATTTGCGAACGCGGCAGCTACTGCCTTCCCGGTGGCCCTACGCAGCGGGGTGAGGCAGACGAATTTTGACGTCAGCTCTACTGCCACAAAAATGTACGCAAATCCGTTCCTAGAACGCACTAGCGGACCGAATAGATCTACTGCTGCGAGATCCCTGAGTTTATTGGGAACGATCGGGTGTATTGGTGCGGCAAACGACACAGTGGGCGGCTTGGCTTGCTGACAAGGCTTGCATACCCTAATTACTTTACGTATACGCCGAAGCATATTATTAAAGTAACAGGTTTCCCGCAGCTTCTCCAAGCATTTCCTCGCACCAAAGTGACCGTAGCTCAAATGCACGTACCACACGAGCTTGTTCACCAGTTCCTCCGGAATCGCTAACAGCCACCTGGAATCATCCAGAGCTCGCCTCTTAAATAGGATGCCATTCCGGATAATATAATACTGCCTGATGGCCGCGTGGGATTTATCATGCCATTTCTCTTTGATGTCACGCAAGACTTCGTCCTTGTCTTGTTCCGCCCCGATATTGCCTAGTGACGTAGTGACATAATTCTCGAATGCCACATTTTGAAGGTATAACACACTGAAATTGTTTTCATCAATAGCGTTATCCTCAGCATGGGTGAGCCCGATAGGCATCCGAGATAGAGCATCAGCAATGATGTTCTTGTGCCCCGGAATGTACTCTATCGTGAAGTGGTATTCCTGGAGGAACACCGTCCACCGTCCGAGTCTACCGTGATTGATTTTGGCGCTCATTAGGAATTGTAGTGCTCGGTGGTCACTGTACACCCTGGTCGTTCGCCCGAACAAATAGTAACGGAACTTCTTGAATGCCCAGACAATCGCCAGGGCTTCAAGCTCCGTGACAGAGTAGTTCCGTTCACTCCGCGAGAGCACACGGCTGACGAACGAGATAGTTTTCCAGGTGGACGGGTCCTTTCCACCATCCGTCTGGAACAACACCGCTCCCAGCCCCGTCAGTGAACTATCTGTCATCAGGCAAAACTCCTGATTCAAATCCGGATGGGCGAGCAATGGAGCGTTAACGAGTGCATTCTTTAATTCGTCAAATTCGCTCTGTGCTTGTTCGTCCCACATCCAAACGGTGTTCTTACCCGTCAGTGCACATAACCGAGGGGTGGACAAAACATTGAGATTTATAAATCTCTTGTAGAAATTGCAAAGCCCCAAATAACCCCTGAGCTGACGCTTTGACGTGGGCGTTGCGCACTCCGCAATTGCTGAAATTTTTTCGGGATCCGGATGAATTCCATCCGCCGACACAATATGACCCAGAAACTTTATGCTTTCACGCCCGAACTGGGATTTGTCCAGATTCACGGTCACCCCCGCTTTCTCGAATACTTCGAGCAATCGATCTAGAACCCGGTTGTGTTCCTCCCATGACTTCTCTGCAATTAGAATGTCGTCCACATACACAGTTACGCGCGCTCTTAGGTCGTCAGGTAGTATGCTATTCAGGCCTCTTATGAAGGCGGCTGAAGAAACATTCAACCCGAAAGGGAGACGTTTAAACTGGTAGCAGCTCCCATAGCAGAGGAAGGCAGTGTATTGCCTGCAAGACGAATCGAGCATAATTTGCCAATAGCTGTTTCGGAGGTCAACGGATGACAAAACTTTCACGCCATGAAACCTTTGCAGCAGTTCCTCCAATCCTTCTGGCCTATCTGTCTCAGACATGATTACCGTATTTATTTGCCGCGAGTCCAACACCAAACGCACGGACTTGTCCCGCTTTGGCACAACGAGTAATGGCGAGTTGTATGAACTCCTAGCTCGCTCTATTATGCCCTGCTCCAGCATCCTACTTATTTCGGCTTCCACACTGCTCTTGTGCACCAGTGGGATGGGGTAGGGCTTAACAAAGAAAGGAAGATGCTCGCGCACCGTAAAGCGGTACAGAAATCCATCAATTGCCCCCGGTGAATCGGAAAATACTCGGGAATGGCTTCTCAGAACGCGACACAGTTCCATACGATTCGCTTCCGAGGCTCCCGCACCAGCAATACACCTTTTCATCGCGCTCGCGAAAACATCGTTCCTACCATACTCATTAGGTTGTGAATCTAGGTCACTAATCAGATTGACCAAAACCTCCTGCCCAGGTCGCGACTCAGTCCTAACGTGAAATTTCAGACAGCTCACCTCAGACTCCTTGCGCAAAACACATTCCTCGAAAATTAGACTGACAGGGTTGCTCCCGGCAATGATAGTCATAACACCGCCAGCCACGTCGATTACGGCGCGGTGGGCATTCATGAAGTCAGTCCCCAATATCATCGCCACGCTCATCAGCGGCATCACAAAAAAATTGAATTCAAACTCATGTCCTTGACAGACGAAGTTTACTCGAGTCTGAACTTTAATTTTAACACTTTTTCCATATATCGCGCCCCTGACTGTAGTTCCTCTCACCTGGAAAGTTGGCCAACTCCCCGTTTCCTCAGACTTCCGAAACGCCGCCTCACTAATCAGCGAAAAGGGGCTGCCTGTATCGAGTACACATCTAAGACTGACTCCCCGAACGTAAACAGACACGACTGGGTTTACCGCGGGCACACCAATACTGTGGTCCTCCCTCAACAAATCTTCCCTAATATCGTCTTCCTCTATCAAATGCACATCAATATCACTGGTCCTCATTAAGTTGTCGCCAACCGAGTCAGCCGCTAGTCATTGATCCCTTTGATTAGGGTCATGTGGCGGATTGTGACGCGGGTTTGCGGGACGAATTTCAACACCCAATGGCGGACCACCCGTACTGTTTACAGCACCCCTGTTGTTGCTTGTTTGATAATTATTCTGTGGTCGGTCACGACTACCGTTCCTAGGTCCGCTATAATTACTCCAATATCTCTGCTCATTACCGTATCTTCTAAATTCCCAGGAGTGTCTTTGATTTACTCTCGGCGAATGATGACGATTGGCATCGTTCGTTCTGCCCGCGTTCCGTGAGGAATCGCGACGCTGCCAACGCTCGCGCGCCCTGTAACTCTGAGGCGACCCGTTACGTCTGGAGTGCCACCTGTCTCTACGGCTGCGGCTTCGCTCGCGCGGCCGCTGCTCATAGGCGCTCTGACCGTAATTCTGCGTGGTGCCATTCGCATCGCACTCAAGCTCTAAAAGGAAATTGCGAAACCCCTCTACGTCATCCTTACATCGTCCTGCAAGGATAACGTGCCGCAACTGCATTGGAAACTTTCCCAGGCAAATACGAATAATTTCTGCAGGTCCATAAGGATCGTCAAGATGTTCATTCGCCTGCAGCATGTGCTCGAACATCTGCACAGGGCTGGAGAATTTTGACCTGTTTAACTCTGGTAGCATAATGAGTCCGTGTTTTACACGACTTTGCGCTGCCACTGACCAATATATCGACAGGAAGTGTTGACGAAACTCCCCAACAGTGTAGCAATTGCGTGCAATTGACCTCATCCGCGCCGCTGGCTCACCTTCGAGGTAGCCGCACATATACTCTATTTTGTGCGCACTGGGCCACGTAGGAGGGAGGGAGAACTCGAACTGCTGTAACCAGGCCCGCGGGTGAATCCCCGTAGCCGAGTTACGGAAGACTTCAAACTTCCTCACGGTCAGAAAATGTTTAAAGTCAAATTCGTGAGTTTCCCTTGGCGAACGTTCCTGAGGGGATCCGCGCCGTTCCCACCTGGTACGAGATCCGTGATCATGACGATGATCAAATTCGCCATCGTTCCCGGAATCATCGTCGGAATAATGGCCCTTTCGTTCATTTCTTTCAACTTCATGGGCCTTTAACCCTTTTAGGTGAAGTTCTAAACGGGCAATGCGCTCACATATTCCCTCGGTAACCCCTCCTTGTTGTATGTTTATTTCACACTGTCCACGCCGACATTTCGTTATCGACCGTATTTCGTCTGCATCCGCTGATGACGAGGTAATCATTTCCCTATTATTGTCAGACTTACGCGCCACTGCGTCTGAGATCCTGGCTATTTCTTCTCGCATCTCTCGGTGGGCCGTGTCTTGTTTTGTTTGCGTAAGCCCTTGCTCTCGCTCGAGAGCTATTATCGCCTGGCTGAGGGTTTCTACCTGCGCGCTAAGGTGGACCGGGCACTTAGCTGCAGTGTCCTCTATTCGGGACACAAGAGCCGCGTGGTCACTCTGGCATTGTTCTGCTAACGCGCGGAGATCCCTGGCGGAATTTTGTCCTACTCGGGACTCAAGAGCCGCTTGTTCACTCTGGCATTGTTCTGCTAGTACACTTATATTCCCAGCGAACCTTTCTTCTTGCTCCATCACCCGCTTGCTAATGACTTGGTGCCCCTCTTCTAAGGCGGAGATGCGTTGGTCAATGATCGCCAGTTTCTCCCCAACACCCTGTACTATTTCACTAGTCAATCTTTTATTCGCTTCCTCGATATGCCTCCTAATTTCTTCTGCTTGTTTTTTATTACTGTCTAGTAATTGTCGTAGCATAGCCTGTAATGAATTTGCATCTATCGAATGATTCGAAATCACTACAGCGGGCTCAGGATGGACAACACTTGTATTTGCGTTTTCCGCGTTTCGTTCCTGGTCGGACTCGACGTTTTGACCTCGTCCTTGTTCAGGGTTATTGTCTGGCAGGTTTTTCCGATCGCGGCTCCCTGAACAGCTACGCGTCTCCATCATAAGGATAGTTAATCCGTGCTCCAAAATACAACAAGAATAATGCCAAAGTCTCCTAATGGACTCACAGTCCCCACAAAGCACTCAAGATTTACTATATGACACCGATACACGCCACAGGACAAGAGTCAACCCACACTTGTAACACAATCGAATACTAAATCACAATATCTATACAGCAATACATATACAAGATAAAACATGTAAGAAAATGCACACCTATATCATAAATTCACGTAAATTCTGTATCACAGAAAGACAATATACCAATTAGCACATCCAACCGAAAATAACTAATCCTCACTGCGCATCAGAAGATCTCTGGTTTACCGAAATCCTGGCAGGGTCGCCATGTGTAAGTAGCGTGAATATAAGTAGCGTGAATATAAGGACGCTATGTGCAAGAAGCATGAAGCGCCCTTTGAATGTATCCTGATAGCTAAAAGAGCCACGCGCACTTTGAATAAGAAAATGCTACTTGACACTGAAATCAATATAAAAGATAGGGTCGCCACCAACTCTAGCCACACAACAAAGAAGAAGTAGCACTGAGTCGGAAAATTACTTAATTTATTAATAAGAAAAACTCACAAAAGAACATTCATTGTAAAGTCATTGATAAAGAATGGGATGTAGTTATTAATATGATCCAGGCATTCTTTCCGTGAATCAAATATTGAGTAAAGTAAAAAGGGCGTGAACACCATGCTTAAGTGCAGCCTGCAGCAAGATTCGTGAAAACACGATCTATTCTAGAGCATTTGTTTCAGATAAAAAAAAGGGACACTAATCACTACACCTGTGCACATGGAAACGCTATAGGTGGGCCAACAAGGAAAACTACGAGGTAAATGGCAAAGGTAACGGCGACGTAACATCGGTACACAAGATAAGATTGAAGGCAAAATTATTTATTCCTTAAAACATTGATGTAGTGCATCTATAGACTGCTGTTGCATGCTAACTGTGTACAATTGCTTGTGAAATGCTACACGTTTCATAACAGACTCGCGTGTCCACTCGGTCCACGGAGACAATTTCTATGGACCGTGGCCAAATTTTAATCACATGAGACAAAGAAAATTCACAAATACACAAAAATTACCAAGATCTGGAAAAGATTAGAAGCATACACACACAGTTGTAGGCACATAAACATTCACACTGAACCGAGGGCACTTCAACATATGCAACTCCCTTGTGCTGCGTTCCTCTCACGGATCAAAGTCAAGACTGCATTGGGAATCAAACTGAAAGTCTATAAAAGCCTTGCATTCCCTGCTGCAACCCAGCAAGTAAATCTTTATAAGACGAAATTCGTGACCAAAAGCTAAAAGCTCCCCTCTCTATGTGACAACGCGCCACGCGGTCAGTCCAACTCACCCTTCTTCAACCGGAGCACAGCTGTGTACGCTTCCTGTACCGGCGGCAGACTGCCTCCCGCTTCTCCAGCCTCTTCCACGCTCCGCGTGGACCGGAAAACCCCAGGATGCCATTTCCGCCACCAACCTAACGCAGGTGGATTTCTCCCAAGTAGCGGAAACCTCTTTGCCGACTTGACCACTACGAGAGTTGGCAATGAAAGGTGGCTACAGGACCCTTTCAACAGATACAACGAGAAAGCGGATGATTACTTTCAATTACCATTTAAAAAGATAGACAACTAGAGGCTGACAAAAAGTATTCAATATCTTGACAAAAAATCAAAAACTTATATTTTATGGTTTATAGACGTTAAGAAAGATTTACATGAGTTGGGAATAACAAACAAAGACGCAGAATACAGACATGTTTTCAGGGAAGAGGTACAAGAAGTCAATTCGTTTCGAGAAAAAGCACAAAAGAACAGAGGAGGTACATGGAAAGAAGGAGGAGTAACACCAAGTAAGTAAGAATAAGTATTATGATGTCATAAATCAGCTGTTTCAATTGGTCCTGATTTGGCCAAGTTCGAATGATGCTAATAATATTGCTGGAATAGATTCTTTTTGTCATCCATATTTTGACTGGTTTGATGCGGCCCGCCACGAATTCCTCTCCTGGCTAACCTCTTCATCTCAGAGTAGCACTTGCAACCTACGTCCTCAGTTATTTGCTGGATGTATTCAAATCGCTGTCTTCCTCTACAGTTTTTGCCTTCTGCAGCTCCCTTTAGTACCATGGAAGTATTTCCCTCACGTCTTATCAGATGTCCTATCATCCTGTCCCTTCTGCTTTTCAGTGTTTTCCACATATTCCTTTCCCCTCCGATTCTGCGCAGAAACTCCTCATTCCTTACCTTATCAGTCCATGTAATTTTCAACATCCGTCTATACCACATCTCAAATGCTTCGATTGTCTTTTGTTCCGGTTTTCCCACGGTCCATGTTTCACTACCATACAATGCTGTACTCCAGATGTACATCCACAGAAATTTCTTCCTCAAATTAAGGCCGATATATGATATTAGTAGATTTCTCAGGAATGCCCTTTTTGCCATTACTAGTCTGTTTTTGATGTCCTCATTTCTCCGTCCGTCATTGGTTATTTTACTGCCTAGGTAGCAGAATTCCTTAACTTCATCTACTTCGTGACCATGAATCCTGATGTTAAATTTCTTGCTGTTCTCATTTCTACTACTTGTCATTACCTTCGTCATCGAATCCTGCCTCGGGCATGGATGTGTGTTATGTCCTTAGGTTAGTTAGGTTTAATTAGTTCTAAGTTCTAGGCGACTGATGACCTCGGAAGTTAAGTCGCATAGTGCTCAGAGCCATTTGAACCATTTACCTTCGTCTTCCTTCGATTTAGTCTCAATTCATACTCTGTACTCATTAGACTGTTCATTCCGTTCAGCAGATCATGTAATTCTTCTTCACTTTCACTAAGGATAGCAATGTTATCAGTGAATCGTATCCTTTATATCCTTTCACTTTGAATTTTAATTCCAATCCTGAACCTTTCTTTTAATTCCATCATTGCTTCCTCGATGTACAGATTGAACAGTAGGGGCGATGGGCTACATCCTTGTCTTACAGCCTTTTTAATATGAGCACTTCGTTCTTGGTCGTCCACTCATCTTATCCCCTCTTGGCTGTTGTACATATTGTACATGACCCGTCTCTCCCTACAGATTACTCCTACTTTTCTCAGAATTTCGAACATCTTGCACCGTTTTACATTGTCGAAGGCATTTTACAGGTCGACAAATCCTATGAACGTGTCTTGATTTTTCTTTAGTTTTGCTTCAATTGTTAACCGCAACGTAAGAATTGCTTCTCTCGTACCTTTGCCTTTCCTAAAACCAAACTGATCGTCATCAAGCGCATCCTCAATTTTCTTATCCATTCTTCTGTATATTATTCTTGTAAGCAACTTGGATGCATTAGCTGTTAAGCTGATTGCGCGGTAATGTCTCGCAGTTGTCAGCTCTTGCTGTCTTCGGAATTGTATGGATGATGTTTTCTCCGAAACTCAGATGCTATGTCGCCAGACTCATACATTCTACTCACCAGCGTGAATTGTCATTTTGTTGCCACTTCGTCCAATGATTTTAGAAATTTTGATGGAATGTTATCTATCCCTTCTCCCTTATTTGATCTCTAAAGGTCTTTTAAATTCTAATACCGGATCCCCTATATCTTCTAAATCGACTCATGTTTCTTCTTCTATCGCATCAGACAAATCTTGCCCCTCATAGAGACTTCAATGTATTCTTTCTACCTACCCGCTCTCTTCTCTGCATTGAACAGTGGAATTCCCGTTTCACTCTTAATGTCATCACCCTTGCTTTTAATATCACTGAAGGTTGTTCTGAATTTCCTATATGCTGAGTCTGTCCTTCCGTCAATCATTTCTTTTTCGATGTCTTCACATTTTTCTTGCAGCCACTATGTCTTAGCTTCCCTGCACTTCCTATTTATTTTATTCCTCAGCGACTTTTATTTCTGTATGCCTGAGTTTCTCGGAACATTTTTGTACTTCCTCGTTTTATCGGTCATTTGAAGTATTTCTTCTGTTACCCGTGGTTTCTTCGGAATCACCTTCTTTGTACCTACGTTTTCCTTCCCAACTTCTGTGATGGCCCTTTTTACAGATGTCCATTCCTCTTCAACTGTAGCTCCTACTGAGGTATTTCTTATTGCTGTATCTATAGCCTTAGAGAAGTTCAACCCTATCTCGTCATTCAAAAATGGCTCTGAGCACTATGGGACTAAACAGCGGAGGTCATCAGTCTCCTAGAACTTAGAACTATTTAAACCTATCTAACCTAAGGACATCACACACATCAATGCCCGAGGCAGGATTCGAACCTGCGACCGTAGCGGACGCGCGGTTCCAGACTGAAGCGCCTAGAACCGCTCGGCCAATCCGGCCGGCTATCTCGTCATTCCTTAGTACTTCCGAATCCCACTTCTTTGCTTGTTGATTCTTCCTGACTAATGTCTTAAACTTCAGCCTACTGTTCATCACTACTATATTGCGATCTGAACCTATGTCTGCTCCTGGGTACGCCTTACAATCTGACTATGATGTAATACAACTGAAATCTTCGCGTATCACCCGGCCTTTTCCAAGTATACCTCCTCCTCTTGTGGTTCTTGAAGAGAGTATTCGCTATTAGTAGCTGAAACTCGTTACAGAACTCAATTAGTCTTTCTCCTCTCTTAGTCCATGTCCAAAGCCCATATTCTCCTGTAACCTTTTCTTCTACTCTTTGCCCTACAACTGCATTTCAGTCTCCGATGACTGTTAGAGCTTCATATCCCTTTACATACTGTAGAACCCTTTCAATATCCTCATAAAATCTCTTTATCTTCAGCTTCTGAGATGAATAGAAGGGTTGAAGACGAATTTGAAGAGAACCTTATACACTTTACAGGGTAATTCTTATTACTGTTCAAAAAACTCCGAAGCGACGTTGATTACTCTGACACAAGTAATTTAATACGGGACACATGGGGCCGCAAACGTCGGTAAATACCGTAAGGGTGGACGACAAATGTTGAACATGTGACGTCACCAGACGACGTACCTCGCCACAAGTGCAGCGGTTGGACTTGTCGATCTTACCCTCGCCATTTGGGGCAGTGCTACACATCGGTCCGCTACGCAACTCTGTTTTCGTTCTTGCATTATGCGATGTGATACGATGTGATGCAACTAGCAACAAAGTAGAGATCATTTCCTACGTTGCACCTTGTCCGATAACTCACCTTGATTTCTCACCACTGTGTTACCTTCCCTCAATATACACTCCTGGAAATTGAAATAAGAACACCGTGAATTCATTCTCCCAGGAAGGGGAAACTTTATTGACACATTCCTGGGGTCAGATACATCACATGATCACACTGACAGAACCACAGGCACATAGACACAGGCAACAGAGCATGCACAATGTCGGCACTAGTACAGTGTATATCCACCTTTCGCAGCAATGCAGGCTGCTATTCTCCCATGGAGACGATCGTAGAGATGCTGGATGTAGTCCTGTGGAACGGCTTGCCATGCCATTTCCACCTGGCGCCTCAGTTGGACCAGCGTTCGTGCTGGACGTGCAGACCGCGTGAGACGACGCTTCATCCAGTCCCAAACATGCTCAATGGGGGACAGATCCGGAGATCTTGCTGGCCAGGGTAGTTGACTTACACCTTCTAGAGCACGTTGGGTGGCACGGGATACATGCGGACGTGCATTGTCCTGTTGGAACAGCAAGTTCCCTTGCCGGTCTAGGAATGGTAGAACGATGGGTTCGATGACGGTTTGGATGTACTGTGCACTATTCAGTGTCCCCTCGACGATCACCAGTGGTGTACGGCCAGTGTAGGAGATCGCTCCCCACACCATGATGCCGGGTGTTGGCCCTGTGTGCCTCGGTCGTATGCAGTCCTGATTGTGGCGCTCACATGCACGGCGCCAAACACGCATACGACCATCATTGGCACCAAGGCAGAAGCGACTCTCATCACTGAAGACGACACGTCTCCATTCGTCCCTCCATTCACGCCTGTCGCGACACCACTGGAGGCGGGCTGCACGATGTTGGGGCGTGAGCGGAAGACGGCCTAACGGTGTGCGGGACCGTAGCCCAGCTTCATGGAGACGGTTGCGAATGGTCCTCGCCGATACCCCAGGAGCAACAGTGTCCCTAATTTGCTGGGAAGTGGCGGTGCGGTCCCCTACGGCACAGCGTAGGATCCTACGGTCTTGGCGTGCATCCGTGCGTCGCTGCGGTCCGGTCCCAGGTCGACGGGCACGTGCACCTTCCGCCTACCACTGGCGACAACATCGATGTGCTGTGGAGACCTCACGCCCCACGTGTTGAGCAATTCGGCGGTACGTCCACCCGGCCTCCCGCATGCCCACTATACGCCCTCGCTTAGAGTCCGTCAACTGCACATACGGTTCACGTCCACGCTGTCGCGGCATGCTACCAGTGTTAAAGACTGCGATGGAGCTCCGTATGCCACGGCAAACTGACTGACACTGACGGCGGCGGTGCACAAATGCTGCGCAGCTAGCGCCATTCGACGGCCAACACCGCGGTTCCTGGTGTGTCCGCTGTGCCGTGCGTGTGATCATTGCTTGTACAGCCCTCTCGCAGTGTCCGGAGCAAGTATGGTGGGTCTGACGCACCGGTGTCAATGTGTTCTTTTTTCCATTTCCAGGAGTGTATTTTTTTTTGCCTTCAGTGTTTATTTACACGTAGGCGCGCGGGGAAGCCGCTCGGTCTATGGCGTCTTGCCACGGTGCGCGACTCCGCCCGTCGGAGGTCCGAGCTTCCTCGGGCATGGGTATTAGCGTAAGTTAGTTTAAGTTAGATTAAGTAGTATGTAAGCCTAGGGGCCGATGATCTCAACAGTTTGGTCCCATAGGAACTTCCCACAAATTTCCCCGCACTTACACGTACGGTCCCTGTTTCACGCATTCGACGATACACAATAGCAACGATATGTGAGAAGGTGAAACACGCTTTGGGAAACGTTTTGTGTAAGTACGTCCTGCTGCAAACGCTGCAATATCAGCCTTCTTCGAGTGGCAGGGTTGGTACCACAGGGGGGAAGCATATTCTCCTGAGGAGTAGCATAAGGCTAGAGCCGACGTCCGAAGTACATAAGTGCTTCCTCCCCAACTTGTAACTTCGAGTTTATTAAGACATTGTATCGTGCTGAGACCGGCAATCTGACACTGTCACAATATTCCTTGAATGTCAGATTCCTGTCAAGAATAACACCGAGGTATTTAGCGGTAGAGCTGTTATTGAAAGGAGTTCCCAGCCATGAGACTTTTAACCCGTAGTTAGCATATTTGTTACGGAGATGAAAAGCGCCGACTACTGTTTTGTTTGGATTTGGCTTCAGGATATTGGCCTCGTAGTACTTTCCCATGTCGTCAAGAGCTACGAAAGTTGTCTTTCAACGCCTTCAGATGTCTTAGGCTGGGTAGAGAGGGCCAGATCGTCGGCATAAATAAATGGGGTGCAGGTCTTGTTACGCGATTGGTCGTTAGTGTGTATGTTAATTTGTGAGGGACCAAGCACACTTTCTTGGGGAAGAACTTCTTCTTCGTTTTTTTTTTTTTTTTTCGCCACCGACGTTTGGTGTCTTGAAAACTGACGTAGAATCTTCTGTCGCTGAGCAGCTCTGGTTGTGTTGCATGCCTCTGGAAGAACCCTGTTATCTACCGTGTCGTAGGTCACACTGAGGTCGACAAAGACTTGTTCTCTAATGAGCTTATCTTCTGTGAGTGGGGTGAGTCGTACTAGAAGAATTCGTTCAAATAACTTGAACGGATGGCAGAGTAAAAATTTTGGCCGATTGTTTTCGGGTCGTCTTGTGATTTTCTGGGCTCGATCAAAGCAACGACATGAGCTTGTCACCAGAGCGTCAGAATGTTGAGTATTTCCAGGCAGTTATTGAACATTTGAGGAATCCAGTCTTTACCTCTTTTGCCAAGGTGATTTAGCAGTTGTACATGACCATTGTCTACCTCAAGAGCTTTGCCATCTATCAGAGCTTTGATGTTGTTGTTGTTGTGGTCTTCAGTCCTGAGACTGGTTTGATGCAGCTCTCCATGCTACTCTATCCTGTGCAAGGTTATTCATCTCCCAGTACTTACTGCAACCTAGATCCTTCCGAATCTGCTTAGTGTATTCATCTCTTGGTCTCCCTCTACGATTTTTACCCTCCTCGCTGCCCTCCAATGCTAAATTTGTGATCCCTTGAAGCCTCAGAACATGTCCTACCAACCGATCCCTTCTTCTTGTCAAGTTGTGCCACAAACTCCTCTCCTCCCCAATTTTATTCAATACCTCCTCATTAGTTATGTGATCTACCCAACTAATCTTCAGCATTCTTCTGTAGCACCACATTTCGAAATCTTCTATTCTCTTCTTGTCCAAACTATTTATCGACCACGTTTCACTTCCATACCTGGCCACACTCCATACAAATACATTCCGAAATGACTTCCTGACACTAAAATCTATATTCAATGTTAACAAATTTCTCTTCTTCAGTAACGCTTTCCTTGACATTGCCAGTCTACATTTTATATCCTCTCTACTTCGACCATCATCAGTTATTTTGCTCCCCAAATAGCAAAACTCCATCACTACTTTAAGTGTCTCATTTCCTAATGTAATTCCCTCAGCATCACCCGACTTAATTCGACTCCATTCCATTATCCTCGTTTTGCTTTTGTTGATGTTTATCTTATAACCTCCTTTCAAGACACTGTTCATTCCTTCAACTGCTCTTCCAAGTCCTTAGTTGTCTCTGACAGAATTACGATGTCATCGGCGAACCTCAAAGTTTTTATTTCTTCTCCCTGGACTTTAATACCTACTCCAAATTTTTCTTTTGTTTCCTTTACTGTTTGCTCAATATACAGATTGAATAACATCGGGGAGAGGCTACAACCCTGTCTCACTCCCTTCCCAACCGCTGCTTGCCTTTCATGCCCCTCGACTCTTATAACTGCCATCTGGTTTCCGTACAAATTGTAAATAGCCTTTCGCTCCCTGTATTTTACCCCTGCCACCTTCAGAATTTGAAAGAGAGTATTCCAGTCAATATTGTCAAAAGCTTTCTCTAAGTCCACAAATGCTAGAAAGGTAGGTTTGCCTTTCCTTAATCTATTTTCTAAGATAAGTCGTAGGGTCAGTATTGCCTCATGTGTTCCAACATTTCTACGGAATCCAAACTGATCTTCCCCGAGGTCGGCTTCTACCAGTTTTTCTATTCGTCTGTAAAGAATCCGCGCTAGTATTTTGCAGCTGCCACTTATTAAACTGACAGTTCGGTAATTTTCACATCTGTCAACACGTGCTTTCTTTGGGATTGGAATTATTATATTCTTCTTGAAGTCTGAGGGTATTTCCCCTGTCTGATACATCTTGCTCACCAGATGGTAGAGTTTTGTCAGGACTGGCTCTCCCAAGGCCGTCAGTAGTACCAATGGAATGTTGTCTACTCCCGGGGCCTTGTTTCGACTCAGGTCTTTCAGAGCTCTGTCAAACTCTACACGCAGTATCGTATCTCCCATTTCATCTTCATCTACATCGTCTTCCATTTCCAAAATATTGTCCTCAATTACATCGCCCTTGTATAGACACTCTATATACTCCTTCGACCTTTTTGCTTTCCCTTCTTTGCTTAGAACTGGGTTTCCATCTGAGCTCTTGATATTCATACAAGTGGCTCTCCTTTGTCCAAAGGTCTCTTTAATTTTCCTGTAGGCAGTATCTATCTTACCCCTAGTGAGATAAGGCTCTACATCCTTACATATGTCCTCTAGCCATCCCTGCTTAGCCATTTTGCACTTCCTGTCGATCTCATTTTTGAGACGTTTGTATTCCTTTTTGCCTGCTTCATTTATTGCGTTTTTATATTTTCTCCTTTCATCAATTAGATTCAATATTTTTTCTGTTACCCATGGATTTCTACTAGCCCTAGAGCTTTGATACCATTAGCAATTTTTTATGTTGAGATGGGGTGGCTGATGCAGTCAGTTACTGATATTGTATCGCGTGTTAGCTTGTCAATAGTCTTCAGACGCTTCCTGCTGCTCTTCCCATTAAGCAGAAGTTGATGGGCGATTTAATTTGCAGTAGTTCTGTATCGTACAGATTCGTGAGGGTAGTTGGATAATTTCTTTATTGTGGAACAGACCTTCTTGTTGTTGTGGGTAGAGTTGAGGTCTGTCATCAACTTGCACCACTCACCTCTGAGAGTGGAAGCTATTCTCTGCATTAGTGTTTTACCCAACTCTCTCGTTACGTCGGAGAAAGTGTCTTTCTCAAAGCTGCGACAATAATCGGCATGTAGCTGCGTATAGCCATCCTCTAGTGCTGTTACGTAGCTGGTTATGCAGCCCCTTGGATGCTCTTGAGACGTGGTAAAAGCCTGCTGTTTTGAAGAGCTCGCCGCAGCGCGTTGTGTGAAGCAGTCGCCCTCCGTTTCTGGCTGTGGCGCCGCAGTGGTAATCGCAGCTTTTGGTGTCTCCCTCTGGTGGGAAAGCGGAAAGGTTGCCTGTTCACGTGCATTTAATAGGCGCTATCAGTTCGGCAGGGTGGTCAGTCGGAGTGAGGCTAGGTCAGTCTCGCGTCACCAGTTGCTAGTCTGTCTCTCATTTGCATTTGTGCGGCATTTAGTGTCTGTCTGTCGTCGGAGTGCTAGTAAGTCTGTCCTTTAGATCAACTTTAAAGCCAGAAAATGAGAGTCTTGCCACTCCGCCAGTAACAGAACTCAGCTAGTGGTCGCCCGGTCGGGGCTGAGTTCCTGCATCTGAGTCTGCGCGTTAGGCCGCCAGTCTGCTAGAGTTGCTCGGGCAACGGTCATTGGCGGTTGAATCGGTCGGTTGGTCGGTCGCGCACCGGGACACAAGATGACGTGTCCGCCTCGAGCGTCGGCGCATATGGGGTCCCCACGTGAGTCCAGTGGCAGCGCCGTATACAGGGTGTCACAAAAAGGTATGGCCAAAGTTTCAGGAAACATTCCTCACACACAAAGAAAGAAAATATGTTATGTGGTCATGTGTCCGGAAACGCTTACTTTCCATGTTAGAGCTCATTTTATTACTTCTCTTCAAATCACATTAATCATGGAATGGAAACACACAGCAACAGAATGTACCAGCGTGACTCCAAACACTTTGTTACAGGAAATGTTCAAAATGTCCTCCGTTAGCGAGGATACATGCATCCACCCTCCGTCGCATGGAATCCCTGATGCGGTGATGCTGCCCTGGAGAATGGCGTATTGTATCACAGCCGTCCACAATACGAGCACGAGGAGTCTCTACATTTGGTACCGGGGTTGCGTAGAGAAGAGCATTCAAATGCTCCCATAAATGAAAGTCAAGAGGGTTGAGGTCAGGAGAGCGTGGAGGCGATGGAATTGGTCCGCCTCTACCAATCCATTGGTCACCGAATCTGTTGTTGAGAAGCGTACGAACACTTCGACTGAAATGTACAGGAGCTCCATCGTGCATGAACCACATGTTGTGTCGTACTTGCAAAGGCACACGTTCTAGCAGCACAGGTAGAGTATCCCGTATGAAATCATGATAACGAAATCCATTGAGCGAAGGTGGAAGAACATGGGGCCCAATAAAGACATCACCAACAATGCCTGCCCAAACGTTCACAGAAAATCTGTGTTGATGACGTGATTGCACAATTGCTTGCGCATTCTCGTCAGCCCACACATTTTGATTGTGAATCGAGGAAGTACAGTACATACTGACGAAACTAAGATGAGCTCTAACATGGAAAGTAAGCGTTTCCGGACACATGTCCACGTAACATATTTTCTTTATTTGTGTGTGAGGAGTGTTTCCTGAAAGTTTGGCCGTACCTTTTTGTAACACCCTGTAGAAAGGGGTAGTGGCTTCGCGGTTCACACGAGAGCAACAGGAGCGAGACCACAACATCGAGGTGACCGGTGCGAGCTGCGACGCCGTGAGACGGGAGATCGGCGCGCCTTCCTGAGTCCGTTGAAGCGGCTGGCAGCGGACGGTTCGGGAGAGCGTTGGGGGTGCTGAGCCAGGTCTTCGCCAGAAATCGCAGTTTATTGGAAGTTAAGTGGTTTGAGATATGTTGTTTCATTTACTTGTTAAATTCTACTTGCTTTCTTGGTGAGGTCACCAGCCACTTGTTTTGGGGTCGTCCCACCATTCTTCTCCGTGTGCCCACCCGCGGGAAGGTGGTTATTTGTGAATTGGATGGTCCGTTTTTCCCTTGTGGAATTGGGGAGGCTTAGAGCAATCTGCAGTTCGGGTTGTTTAGTAACCCCCCCTCTGCCGTACGTTAATAGCTGCCTCTGTCATGTTTGTCGGGTTCGGTTGCGAGGTGCCGGGGCAAGCAGTGTATTTAACACTAAATTCTTCTAGAATCTCCATATGTAAATGATGCTCTAAGCCCCCCCTATTCTAACTCTGACTTTTGCTGTTGCACATGGATTAAAAAATATACGCGAACTGACTGTAATCAACCCTGCAAGTGGAGTAGAAAAGAGTTTGGCACCTCCAATAATTTAATTTGATAAATAAGTAAAATAAAGGAAGGTTTCATTTACGTAGTGAGAAATGATGGGTTGCTCTACCGATTAACAGAATGAAAGTTCTGTCCAAAATAACAATATGATTTATTAAGACTAAACACAAAATAATAAACAAAAACACATGAAACATTTATAATACATCAAATTGGCTCAAATTGGATACTCAAACAAACGCTATGAAGGTGAAGTTGTCCCTAAACTAGATTGTGAGGTTTAAGACGAAGTGGTATGTGGAGCCAATTCCTTGCCACTCAAATCTTAAGAGAGAGAGACACACAGCTAACCCAACATTAATTGCTGCTACTGAAGACAGAACAAAGTTAGAAAAAGACGAACAGGCGCGCTCTGCTGAGCTCTGATTATCACCTAGGAAAATCCCTATCTGCCGGTGCTGCGGACATACATTACCAAACTGTCTTCTTAACTGCCAGAACACGATCTGGCGTACCATAGGCGATGGCTAGTTGCTTCGACGTCCTCGACCGAAAGGCGAGAGCCGACTACCTAGAGCACCCATACAGGCCGAACACACAACATTCCCGCCCCCACGACAGTGGCCGTGGTTAAACGTTCCAATCAGCAAATCGAAAACCGGCGGAAAATTCCACTCTATTGCCGGAGCACTACCATTCCACCAATGGAGATTCTTGGCACCAATTTCTGCGCTGATTTTGCTACGTCACGGAGCTATGCCCTGATCAAGCCAATCACAGTTACTATTTTGCAGAAAGCGCGGGAATTTTCACGCCACAACTGCCTGGGTACACATGTCATTCCCACGCCTCGCTGGTAGCCCGCCAGAAAGTGTTTCCGGTAAGTTTCTGTGAAGTAACGGAACCTCTAGCCCAGCCGCTACTTCAGACCCCTCCGGGCGTGTCTTTTGACAATGTCGGCGTCTGCAAAGCATTCACTCGACTTCCTCACACCCGTCGGCTTAACGCTTTCCAGATCAGCAGAGCCCGCCTGTCACCGGACCACCCGGGTGACGAGAGACGCTGCGTGGGAAGTCCGCGTGTGAAGGAATAGCGACTTTTCACTGCATGCAATTAGAGAGGAAAATCGTAAGATAGAAATATGAGAGGGGGCTCATGCCACCTCTCACGGTGTTAACGAATTTATAGAATTTATTAAGGTAAAGGCCGAATTCCTGAAATATGTTTTTATCTTGCCTATCATTTTGCGAGGCGGTATATATCTAATGTAGAGCATGTTGTACACTTCATGTAAGTCTGAATTTCATGGGTTTTATTTAAACAGTCATTTTTATAAAGTTGCCACTCTTCCACCGTAAGAGCCCTTTTAAAAACAAATTGCGCTTTTGGTGGCAAATAATTTCTTAGTGTGAGTGTTTGTACCATTGCTATCCCTCTTACGGGGAGCACAGTTAATGTGTTTGTGTGAGTTCTTAAAATTTTTAGTTTAAAGTAATCTGGTGTGTTGCAGATTTGCACCAGTGTAGTTTTTCAGAGGTCGTTGTGAGCGGTCGTGACTACGGCCGTGTTGAAAGGTGGCGGAAGCTTCTCAGCCCAAAGGCTCCTACTGTAAAAAACAAAATTGTTATTCTGCCTCTAAATAGTTGTAAGTTGATATTTAGAGGGTGCTTTGTGATTGTAATTTTAAATCTGCTGTTGAAAAGGCTTTTAGGAATGAAATTCACATTTGTTAAAGGTAACTTTATTTTCCAGCAGCTACTTTCTGGCAACTACTTCCACGCTCACCTAGTGTGATTAAATGTGTTAATGTTCTTGGTGAATCGCTAGTAAATAAATTAAATTCTTTAAGAAAAGATTTTGAAAGAAAAAATACGGTTCAGCTCTGACAAGCAGTTTTAAGCATGAGCTTGATAAACGCATCATAGTTTTTTGGACTGTTTCCAACACTTTGTCTTCAACCAGTTTGGTGAAGACTGATCTGTGTTGAGTGGAAGGTACTGCTTGGAGAACCTGTCTCTTTATTATTTGACTGATATGACAGATAACTAAAAGCAGATCAGGAATGTAACTCTTCCTCCATCGACAGCAATAAAATCTCTTTCATTGCTTTGGGTCATGGATGAGTTTCAGTTGCTGGCACTCCATCCACGGCTCAACATCAAGGCAACGTTGTTACAAGCACTATATCCCAATCAATGTGATGGTTGTTGAAATCGCCGATAATGACTCCTTTTTTCTGGTTGTGGTGATTTCCTGCGAGTCGGAAAACAAATTTAGCGGCAAGAGGTCTGTAAACTGAAGCCACAATGCACGTGTCGAGTTCCACTGTTAGGATTTCGATGTCGTCATCATCTGTTAGACAAGTGTATTTTATGACTAGGCTTGGTTTTCACAATATTACAGGTGCATACTTTGAGAGACGTCTCTCTATAACTAATCCAATACCGCCAATTCTTGGTCGTCAGTCGTTCGTACCACGATGGTATCATTGTATGCATAAAATATCACAATCATACTTAACGATCATATACAACCACTCGCTCGACGAAACATCCGTACCGAAAGACTGGAAAGCTGCACAGGTCACACCAATATTCAAAAAAGTTCGTAGGATTAATCCACTAAATTACAGATGCGTATGATTAACGTCGATATGCAGCACGATTTTCGAACATACAATATATTGTGTTCGAACATTATGAATTACCTAGAAGAGAACGGTCTATTGACAGCACACAGACAATACAGATTTAGAAAACATCGTTCTTGTGAAACACAATCAGCTCTTTAGTCACACGAAGTGTTCAGTACTATTGACAAGAGGTTTAGAATTGATTCCGTATTTCTAGATTTCCGGAAGGCTTTTGACACTGTGCCTCACAAGCGGCTTGTAGTAAAATTGTGTGTTTGTGGAATAACGTTGTGACTGAATTTGTGATTTCCTGTCAGAGAGGTCACACACAGTTCGTAGTAACTGACGGCAAGTCATCGAGTAAAACAGAAATGATTTCTGGCGTTCCCCAAGGTAATGTTATAGAACCTCTGCTGTTCCTTATCTATATAAACGATTTAGAAGCAGCCGTCTTATGTTTTTAGCAGATGATGCTGTCGTTTGTCGTGTAACAAAGTCATCAGAAGATCGAAACAAATTGAAAAAAGGTTTAGAAAATATGTCTGTGTGTTGCGAAAATTGTCAGTTCACCCTAAATAATGACAAGTGTCATCCACATGAATGCTAAAAGGAGTCCGTTAAACTTCGGTTACACCATAAATCAATCCAATATAAAGGCCGTAAATTCGACTAAAAACCTAGGCATTACAATTACGAGCAACTTTAACTGGAAAGAACACAAAGAAAATGTTGTGGGGAAGGCAAACCGAGGAGTGCGTTTTATTGGCAGAACACTTAGAAAACGTAACACATCTACTAAAGAGACTACCTACACTACGCTTTTGGAGTACTGATATGCGGCGCTGAATCCTTACCATACAGGATTAACGGAGTACATCGAGAAAGTTCAAAGAAGAGCAGCACGTTTTGTATTATCGAGAACTAGGGGAGATAGTGTCACTGACATGATACAGGATTTGGGGTGGACATCGTTAAAACAAAGGCGTTTTTAGTTGTGGCGGAAATCTTTTAATGAAATGTCAATCACCAACGTTCTCCGAACGCGAAAATGATTTGTTGACACCGACCTACAGGGGAAGCAACGACCATCGCAATAAAGTAAGGATAATAAGATCTCGCATGGAGAGATGTAGGTGTTCAAGATAGGAATAATAGAGAATTATTACGAAGGTGGATCGATGAACCCTCTGCCCGGTACTTAATTGTGATTTTCAAAGTATCCATATAGATGTAGATGTAGATATAGATGTTTGACATAGCTCAGATAATAAAACTGATTTTGATGTTGCAAATCCCTCGATGCTGATTGACGCCGAAAGGCTCAAAATCATGAAAAGTTCAATTTTTACTTTTTTGCGTTTTTTGAATCTGCAGACTATTTCCTTTTAATAGATATATAATTTATTCAATTCCGAAGACTACAACTATTTTTAAGTTTTTTTTGAAATGTGTTCTACATGGGCGTGACCTACTGTGGCGCTGTTAAACTGCTGTCAAATGGTGTTATTATTAACGTCCGTGTTCATCAGGTACATTTTAGTGATGTGAGATAAAGTATGTGTTGTGGCTAACCTGTGATGGTGCAATATATATCGCTGGTGTGATTGTCGATTGTTTCATGTTTATTTACTCTGTCGTTATCTCGAAAATATTCGTAATTAATTCTGTTTCTTGAGTCTCTGTTTTGTTGAAGTATAATAATGAGTAAAAGTAAAGTTGCTGTTGCGACTTTCAATGATGGCAACATTGTAAGGTGCAAGGCATTTAGAAATATGGGAATGAAGATAGGTTCTAACATGGTACGAGCGATGCTTGCTTTAGACAAGGAACGCCTTCGGACTGCAGACAGGAATGTAAAGAGTCTAGAAATTCAAGCAAGAGTAAACAGGAGGAGGAACAAGAGGAAGCTGGAGGAGGAGTTTGCAGAGGATGAAGATAATCCATCCTATGGACCTGGAATGCTCTAAAAAGTTAATCCAATCTTTGCCGCTCGATTCCCAAAACTTTTATTTTCTCATACTAATTACATGTTTTCTAAGGATCTTCCAAACATATTTGTTTCAAACTTTCAGTAAATGTTACACAGTACCTTCTGCATAATTTAACACAGCCTTTTTTCCAAAAAACTGTATATTTTTGAATATATAAATAAAAAATTGCAAAAAAATGTTGTGAATTTTCATTACAATTGATAAAAATCATCTTTAATAACTGAACTAAAATTTTTTAAAATCCCTGTGTTAAGTTGTAGCCCATATTCCAATAAATAATCTGTAAGAAGTTCAACTTCCTTCCTCAAATACTTTGTGAAGAAAGATGTAATTTATAAGCGTTATTTTAACATTGCAAGTATAGGGCGTCCCGGAGCCCCTTAGTCCTTAAGTGTGGTGTTCAAAAGGATCTATTCTGTAAGTCCTTGGTTCCATCGTGGCGAGAGATTTGGCCAGGCCAATGGCACAGCTACCGAGGAACGCCGGGAGACCTTCGTGGTAACACCGCACTTGGAGGCACCTCTTTTGTCCTACATTCCGTATCAATGAAATCGGATTACTTGACGATAGAAGCTTGGTTTTGTAAAAGAGTAATACGAGCAGGACTGTCATCATGAGAGTGTAATCTGTACCCTTGCCTATGAGCAATAGTAAATTTATTATTATCAAGACGTATTTCATAATGATTTACCGGAAATGTCTTTCCTTTTATTCATGCGATACTTAAATGTGCCCCAAATAGGATGCCACGATGTTCTTGTCGTGGTCTTGGAGTGCATGCTCAGGCGAAAGTCATTCTGATGATTAGGTTTGCACACAGTGATTCATCGTTGAAAGCTAACAGTAGAATTAAGTACAGTATCTAAGCATGCTAGCTAGATTTTCAGGAACCGAAAAAAAAGACGTCGAATGTAGCTGTGCAATGTTCTCTGGCGTATTATATGCGGTAACACTGTGTCAAGAATTTATTATCACTTCACGTACGAGTGATACTGGAGCATTACTACGATTTTTCAGATAGATCACTACTGCATTCACTCTGAATACTCGATTGGGGAAACAGCCCGACAGAACTTCAGATCGCTGAAAGCGTGAAGCTAACACATGTTTGTACAATTTATTCACTTACGTAGTTTGTGTTATTATGAGACACACAGACCCTTAACATCCTGTTGAGTTAATGTATATTAAAGTCTGTTCTGTAATTACTTTGTGGCGTTTATTTTTAGTCAGATATAGTTAGAGACTTTTTAATAGCAACTACATTTCTCATTTTTCATATTAGTAATACACTACTGACCATTAAAATTGCTACACCACGGAGATGACGTGCTACAGACGCGATACCGAGCGAGGTGGCGCAGTGGTTAGCACACTGGACTCGCATTCGGGAGGACGACGGTTCAATCCCGTCTCCAGCCATCCTGATTTAGGTTTTCCGTGATTTCCCTAAATCGTTTCAGGCAAATGCCGGGATGGTTCCTTTGAAAGGGCACGGCCGATTTCCTTCCCCATCCTTCCCTAACCCGAGCTTGCTCTCCGTCCCTAACGACCTCGTTGTCGACGGGACGTTAAAAACCGCTAACCTAACCTACAGACGCGAAATTTAACCGACAGGAAGGAGATGCTGTAATATGCAAATGATTAGCTTTTCAGAGCATTCACAAGAGGTCGGCGCCGGTGGCGACACCTACAACGTGCTGACATGAGGAAAGTTTCCAACCGATTTCTCATACACAAACAGCAGTTGGCCTGGTGAAACGTTGTTGTGATGCCTCGTGTAAGGAGGAGAAATGTGTACCATCACGTTTCCGACTTTGATAAAGGTCGGATTGTAGCCTATCGCTACTGCGGTTTCTTATCGCGACATTGCTGCTCGCGTTGGTCAAGATCCAATGACAGTTAGCAGAATATGGAATCGGTGGCTTCAGGAGAGTAATACGTAACGCAGTGCTGGATTCCAACGGCCTCGTATCACTAGCAGTCGAGATAACAGGCATCCTATGCGCATGGCTGCAAGGGATCATGCAACCACATCTCGATCCCTGAGTCAACAAATGGGGACGTTTGCAAGACAACAACCAAATCACGAACAGTTCGACGACGTTTGCAGCAGCATGGACTATCAGCTCGGAGACCATGGCTTCGGTTGCCCTTGACGCTGCATCACAGACAGGAGCGCCTGCGATGGTGTACTCAACGACGAACCTGGGTGCACGAATGGCAAAACCTCATTTTTTCGGATGAATCCAGGTTCTGTTTACGGCATCATGATGGTCGCATCCATGTTTGGTGACATCGCGATGAACGCACACTGGAAGCGTGTATTTGTCATCGCCATACTGGCGTATCACCCGGCGTGATGGAATGGGGTGCCATTGGTTACACGTCTCGGTCACCTCTTGTTCGCATTGACGGCACTTTGAACAGTAGACGTTACATTTCAGATGTGTTACGACCCGTGGCTTTACCCTTCATTCGATCCCTGCGAAACACTACATTTCAGCAGGATAATGCACGACCGCATGTTGCAGGTCCCGTACGGGCCTTTCTGTATACAGAAAATGTTCGACAGCTGCCCTGGCCAGGACATTCTCCAGATCTCTCACCTATTGAAAACGTCTGGTCAATGGTGGCCGAGCAACTGGCTCGTCACAATACCCCAGTCACTACTCTTGATGAACTGTGGTAACATGTTGAAGCTGCATGGCCAGCTGTACCTGTACACGCCATCCAAGCTCTGTTTGACTCAATGCCCAGGCGTATCAAGGCCATTATTACGGCCAGAGGTGGTTATTCTGGGTACTGATTTCTCAGGATCTATGCATCGAAATTGCGTGAAAATGCAATCACATGTCAGTTCTAGTATAATATATTTGTCAATGAATTCTCGTTTATCATCTGCAACTTTAATGGCCAGAAGTGTATATTAAGCCTTGCTGATCGCTACCTATTAGAATGATTTCTGATTTTTAGGACACACATACACACACACACACACCTTTCGCTGTGTTCCGTATATTGTCAGTTGATGGCCAGCGAGAGCGAGAGGACCAGCAGCAGCGAGTACTGTTCGTATAAAGCGTTTATTTTGCATTTTGTTTACGACCTTCCACTAAGGAAGGGATTCTATTTGTGTTTATCTGCTCTGCATAGTAACTAACAGTTCTTGATAAAACGTTACGTAGTTTTCGTGTTAGATTTCTTAGTGTTTTCTTGATCGTTTAGAACAGAAAGCGCCCTAAAACCGTCTTTTGTTTGTTTCGCGGCCGTTAGCCACTACTCACTTGAATCAGCTGTTGTCTTGTGACAGCCAGAGCGAGAGCACCAGCAGCAGCGAGTACTATTTGTATAAAGCGTTTTTGTACTTATTTGCTGCGCTTAGCTTTTAAATAGTTTTTCTGGGAAAACCTAGCGTAGTTTTCGCGTCTCGTATTTCAGTGAGTGTTTCTTGATTATCAGAGTAGCTCATCAGAAGATTATCTTGGGAATTTGTCACCGTATAGGGTAGGGTAAACAGTCATGTGTAGGGACTGTGGTTGTTGTGAGCGGACGCAAGGAGAATTGGCCACTCTTCGGGGGCAGGTGGAGGCTTTGTCTGTTAGGCTCATCGAGCTCGAGGCGCAGGCGTCGGCTCGTAGTGGCGTTGGGGCAACTGTGGTGAGACCTATGCCTACTTCGGTGGCCTTGGAATCACATGGAACCCCTGATGTCGCTGCGTCTTCCGGCAGTGAGCATCTTACCGGTCAGCCATCACTCCAGGGTGAATGGCGGACAGTGGTGGGCTCGCGCGTGCCTGGCCGAAAGGCGAAGGTGGGATCTGGCCGCGTGGCAGCTGCCTTACCCCTTTCCAACAGGTACGGGGTGCTTCCTAGTGGTGATGACATCGTTTCCGAGCCACCACAGGATGCCTCGCCTGTTGGGCCAGTGGCCGATTCTCCGGCAAGGTCCCGACAGTCACAGAGGGCGGGCCTATTAGTTATAGGGAGCTCCAACGTTAGGCGGGTTATGGAGCCCCTCAGGAAAATAGCGGGTAGGTCGGGGAAGAATGCCAGTGTGCACTCGGTGTGCTTGCCGGGGGGTCTCGTCCGTAATGTGGAGGAGGCCCTTCCGGCAGCTATTGAACGCACTGGGTGTGACCGGCTGCAGATAGTAGCACATGTCGGAACGAATGACGCCTGCCGCTTGGGTTCTGAGGCCATCCTTGGTTCCTTCCGGCGGCTGGCTGATTTGGTGAAGACAACCAGCATCGCACGCGGAGTGCAAGCTGAGCTTAATATCTGCAGCATAGTGCCCAGAGTCGATCGCGGTCCTCTGGTTTGGAGCCGTGTGGAGGGTCTAAACCAGAGGCTCAGACGACTCTGCGACTATAATGGTTGCAAATTCATCGACCTCCGTTATTGGGTGGAGAACTGTAGGGCCCCCCTAGACAGGTCAGGCGTGCACTACACACCGGAAGCAGCTACTAGGGTAGCAGAGTACGTGTGGCGTGCACACGGGGGTTTTTTAGGTTAGAGGAACCCCCCCTTGGGCGAAACGATAAAATACCTGACGGCTTACCAGAGAGGACATTATCATCGTTGATAAAGAACGTCCGTCCTCAGAGACCAAAAACAGGAAAAGTTAACGTAATATTGGTAAACTGCAGGAGTATCCAGGGCAAGGTTCCTGAATTAGTATCTCTTATTGAAGGAAATAGTGCGCATATAGTATTAGGAACGGAAAGTTGGTTAAAACCGGAAGTGAACAGTAACGAAATCCTAGACACAGAATGGAATATATACCGCAAGGATAGGATAAACGCCAATGGTGGAGGAGTATTTATAGCAGTAAAGAATTCAATAATATCCAGTGAAGTTATTAGCGAATGCGAATGTGAAATAATCTGGGTTAAGCTAAGTATCAAAGGTGGGTCAGATATGATAGTCGGATGCTTCTATAGACCACCTGCATCAGCAACCGTAGTAGTTGAGCGCCTCAGAGAGAACCTGCAGAACGTCGTGAAGAAGTTTCGTGATCATACTATTGTAATAGGGGGAGACTTCAATCTACCAGGTATAGAATGGGATAGTCACACAATCAGAACTGGAGCCAGGGACAGAGACTCTTGTGACATTATCCTGACTGCCTTGTCCGACAATTACTTCGAGCAGATAGTTAGAGAACCAACTCGTGAAGCTAACGTTTTAGACCTCATAGCAACAAATAGACCGGAACTTTTCGACTCCGTGAATGTAGAAGAGGGTATCAGTGATCATAAGTCAGTGGTTGCATCAATGACTACAAGTGTAATAAGAAATGCCAAGAAAGGAAGGAAAATATATTTGCTTAACAAGAGTGATAGGGCACAAATCGCAGAATATCTGAGTGACCACCATCAAACGTTCATTTCTGAGGAAGAGGATGTGGAACAAAAATGGAAAAAATTCAGAAACATCGTCCAGTACGCCTTAGATAAGTTCGTACCGACTAAGGTCCAAAGCGAGGGGAAAGATCCACCGTGGTATAACAATCATGTACGAAAGGTACTACGGAAACAAAGAAAGCTTCATCATAGGTTTAAGAGTAGTCGAATCATAGCTGATAAGGAAAAGCTGAACGAAGCGAAAAGGAGCGTAAAGAGAGCAATGAGAGAAGCATTCAACGAATTCGAACATAAAATATTGGCAAACAATCTAAACAAGAACCCTAAAAAGTTTTGGTCATATGTAAAATCGGTAAGCGGATCTAAATCCCCTATTCAGTCACTCGTTGACCACGATGGCACCGAAACAGAGGACGACCGAAGAAAGGCAGAAATACTGAATTCAGTGTTCCGAAACTGTTTCACTGCGGAAAATCGTAACACGGTCCCTGACTTCAGCCGTCGCACGGACGCCAAAATGGAAAATATTGAAATAAACGATATCGGAATTGAAAAACAACTGCTATCACTTAGTAGCGGAAAAGCATCCGGACCAGACGAGATACCCTTAAGATTCTACAGTGATTATGCTAAAGAACTTGCCCCCTTTCTATCTGCAATTTATCGTAGATCGCTGGAAGAACGTAAAGTACCTAGCGACTGGAAGAAAGCGCAGGTCGTTCCCATTTTCAAGAAGGGTCATAAATCAGATGCGAATAATTATAGGCCTATTTCGCTTACGTCAATCTGTTGTAGAATAATGGAACATGTTTTGTGTTCTCGTATTATGACGTTCTTAGATAATACAAATCTCCTTCATCATAACCAACATGGATTCCGCAAACAGAGATCATGTGAAACTCAGCTCGCCCTATTTGCCCAAGAAATTCACAGTGCCGTAGATACTGGCGAGCAGATTGATGCCGTATTCCTGGACTTCAGGAAGGCATTTGATACGGTTCCGCACTTACGTTTAGTGAAAAAAATACGAGCTTACGGAATATCGGACCAGGTTTGTGATTGGATTCAGGATTTCCTAGAAGAAAGAACACAACATGTCATTCTTAACGGTTCAAAATCTGCAGATGTAGAGGTAATTTCGGGAGTACCGCAAGGAAGCGTGATAGGACCTTTATTGTTTACAATATACATAAATGACTTAGTTGACAACATCGGTAGCTCCGTGAGGCTATTTGCAGATGACACGGTTGTCTACAAGAAAGTAGCAACATCAGAAGACTCGTACGTACTCCAGGAAGACCTGCAGAGGATTAATGCATGGTGCGACAGCTGGCAGCTTTCCCTAAACGTAGATAAATGTAATATAATGCGCATACATAGGGGCAGAAATCCATTCCAGTACGATTATGCCATAGGTGGTAAATCATTGGAAGCGGTAACGACCGTAAAATACTTAGGAGTTACTATCCGGAGCGATCTGAAGTGGAATGATCACATAAAACAAATAGTGGGAAAAGCAGGCGCCAGGTTGAGATTCATAGGAAGAATTCTAAGAAAATGTGACTCATCGACGAAAGAAGTAGCTTACAAAACGCTTGTTCGTCCGATTCTTGAGTATTGCTCATCAGTATGGGACCCTTACCAGGTTGGATTAATAGAAGAGATAGACATGATCCAGCGAAAAGCAGCGCGATTCGTCATGGGGACATTTAGTCAGCGCGAGAGCGTTACGGAGATGCTGAACAAGCTCCAGTGGCGGACACTTCAAGAAAGGCGTTACGCAATACGGAGAGGTTTATTATCGAAATTACGAGAGAGCACATTCCGGGAAGAGATGGGCAACATATTACTACCGCCCACATATATCTCGCGTAATGATCACAACGAAAAGATCCGAGAAATTAGAGCAAATACGGAGACTTACAAGCAGTCTTTCTTCCCACGCACAATTCGTGAATGGAACAGGGAAGGGGGGATCAGATAGTGGTACAATAAGTACCCTCCGCCACACACCGTAAGGTGGCTCGCGGAGTATAGATGTAGATGTAGAATAAGTAATCCCAGGCGTGTCTGTAGACTGCGTTACCAGTTATTTAAAAGGTGCGTTGCAAAAAGGCAGGTAAAAGACTGTGAAACAGCCAGCGGTTGTTCCAAGCGACGTAGTTGAGTGTAGAGAGTGGAGACTCCTGCTCGCTCTTCAGTTTACAGACAGAGTACATCCCACACTGGCTGTTCCGCGCTGCGGGGGAGTCCCCTGCCCTGGGCGCAGCGCAGACGGAAGCGGCCTCTGCAGTTCCGGGAACCGAGCCACCCGTCACCGGCGAATGCCAGCCGGACTCAACGTTTCGTTTCGTAAGGCGGACTTCACGGACGGCAGGCTCCGAACAGCTGATTCACGCGGCAAGGAAACCGGGCGCCGCCTTGCGACACCTGCTGTCGCCTTTGGAGCTATTCTTGGCATCCGGTGGAGGGGCCTACGCTACCTGCATTCAGGGTGAACCGCAAACTCCAACGAAAAAATTTCGATCGATCTGGATTTTTTCTGAGCATTTTGCTATAAGGTACCCGTGGCCTCTAGAGACATATGACTTATACACAGATACGAGAGTAATCCCAAAAGTAAGGTCTCCTATTTTCTATAAGTACATGTTGTTGTTGTTGTGGTCTTCAGTCCTGAGACTGGTTTGATGCAGCTCTCCATGCTACTCTATCCTGTGCAAACTTCTTCATCTCCCAGTAACTACTGCAGCCTATATCCTTCTGAACCTTCTTAGTGTATTTATCTCTTGGTCTCCCTCTACATTTTTACCCTCCACGCTGCCCTCCAATACTAAATTGGTGATCCCTCGATGTCTCAGAGCATGTCCTACCAACCCAACCCTTGTGCCACAAGCTCCTCTCCTCCCCAATTCTATTCAATACCTCCTCATTAGTTATGTGATCTACCCAACTAATCTTCAGCATTCTTCTGTAGCACCACATTTCGAAAGCTTCTATTCTCTTCTTGTCCAAACTATTTATCGTCCACGTTTCACTTCCATACATGGCAACACTCGATACAAATACTTTCAGAAACGACTTCCTGACACTTAAATCTAAACGCGATGTTAACAAATTTCTCTTCTTCAGAAACACTTTCCTTGCCATTGCCAGTCTACATTTTATATCCTCTCTACTTCGAACATCATCAGTTATTTTTCTCCCCAAATAGCAAAACTCCTTTACTACTTCAAGTGTCTCATTTCCTAATCTAATTCTCTCAGCATCACCCGACTTAATTCGACTACATTCCATGATCATCGTTTTGCTTTTGTTGATATTCATCTAATATCCTCCTTTCAAGACACTGTCCATTCCGTTCAACCTCTCTTCCAAGTCCTTTGCTGTCTCTGACAGAATAATACAGTAAAGCTGCCTGCCCTCGGAAAAAAATACGGCTGTAGTTTGCCCTTGCTTTCAGCCGTTCGCAGTACCAGAACAGCAAGGCCATTTTGGTTAGTGTTACAAGGCCAGATCAGTCAATCATCCAGACTGTTGCCCCTGCAACTACTGAAAAGGCTGTTGCCCCTCTTCAGGAACCACACGTTTGTCTGGCCTCTCAACAGATACCCCTCCGTTGTGGCTGCACCTACGGTACGGCTATCTGTATCGTTGAGGCACGCAAGCCTCCCCACCAACGGCAAGATCCGTGGTTCATGGAAGTACATAGACCTGTTTATTTGTACAATGGTTTACATCAGTTTACAGCTTGAACATTTACCTTTTTTTCGACATAATCACCATTTCTGTCGAAGCATTTTTGTAGACGCTGTGGCAGTTTCTGTACGCCCATGTCATACCAGCTCGCCGCCATGCTGTTCAGAGAGTTATGAACCCCTTCTTTCACCTCGTCGTCGGAGCTGAATCGCTGGGACCACAATTAACGCTGACAGGTACTGTAAGACTCTGAAAAAACTCAAACGGGCAGTTCACAACCGGAGAAGAAGAATGTTGAGCAAGGGCGTACACATTCTCCATGACAACGTTCGCCCACACACCGCTCGGCTAACCGTTGCTTTTCTGCAACAGTTTCAGTGGAACACAATCACCCACCCACCCCATAGTCCTGACTTGGCGCCCAGTGACTATCACCGGTTCCCTAGGTTAAAAGAAAATTTGGCCGGAAAGCGATTCAGCTCCGACGACGAGGTGAAAGAAGAACAACATGGCGGCGAGCTGGTATGACAAGGGCATACAAAAACTGTCACAGCGTCTAGAAAAATGCATCGACAGAAATGGTGATTATGTCGAAAAATAGCTAAATGTTCAAGTTGTAAAGTGATGTAAACCACTGTAGAAATAAACACGTCTATGAAATTATAAAAAAATAAGAGGCCTTACTTTTGGGATTACCCTCGTACAATAGCTAGCGATGTTTCATGATTCATGACACGTGATAACATTGGCTTCTAATACACAGAAGAGCCAAAGAAACTGGTATACCTGCCTTGTATCGTGTAGGGCTCGGGAGAGCAGGCAGAAATGCCGCAACACGACGTCGCATAGACTCGACTAATGTCTGAAGTAGTGCTCGAGGGAACTGACACCATGAATCCTGCAGGGCTGTCCGTAAATCCGTAATAGTACGTGTAGGTGCAGATCTCTTCTGAACAGCAAGTTGCAAACCATCCCAGATATGCTCATTAATGTTCATGTCTAAGGAGAGTGGTGGCCAGCGGAAGTGTTTAAACTCAGAAGAGTGTTCCTGGTTCCGCTCTTTAGCAGTTCTGGACGTGTGGGGTGTCGCATTGTCCTGCTGGAACTGTCGAAGTGCGTCGGAATGCACAATGAACATGAATGGATGCATGTGATCAGACAGGATGCTTAGGTACGTGTCATCTGCCGGAGTCGTATCTAGACATATCAGGGTCCCATATCATTCCAACTGCACACGCCCCACACCATTAAAGAGCCTGCACCAGCTTGAACAGCCCCTGCTAACATGCAAGGACCATGGATTCATGAGGTTGTTTCCGTATCCGTACACGTCCGTCCGATCGAAGCGTGACTCGTCCGACTAGGCAACATGTTTCCAGTCATCAACAATCCAATGTCGGTGTCGGCGGCCCCAGGCGAGGGGTAAAGCTTTGTGTTGTGCAGTCATCAAGGGTACACGAGTTGACCTCGGTTCCGGAAGCCAATATCGATGACGTTTCGTTGAATGGTTCGCACGATGACACTTGTTGATGGCCAAGCATTGAAATCTTCAGCAATTTACGGAATGGTACACTTCTGTCACGTTGAACGGTTCTCTTCAGTCGTCGTTGGTCCCATTCTTGCAGGTTATTTTTCCGACCGCAGCGACGTCAGAGATTTGATGTCTTACCGGATTCCTGATATTCACGGTACACTCGTGAAATGGTCGTACAAGAAAATCCCCACTTCATTGCTTCCTGGTGGATGCTGTGTCTCATCGCATCGCTCGTATGCCGACTATAACGCTGCATTCAAACTCACTTAAACCTTGATAACCTGCCACTGTAGCAGCAGTTTACAGTAAAGCTGTAACCGATATTGTCTCTCATAAATGCGGTGGCGACCGCAGCCCTGTATTCTGCCTGTTTACATATCTCTGTAGATCAGTACGCATGCCTATACCAGTTCCCTTGGTACTTTAGTGTGTATACTTCCATTTTGTCATATGGGTGTAGTGAGTGGAGCTATGGACACTAGAAAATGGAGTACCATGTGGAGGAATTGAGTTCAATACAGGGGTGACAGCTGCAAAGACAGCCAGAAACATTTGCGCCGTATATGGGGATAATGCCATTGGACAGAGCACAGTAAGAAAGTGATTATCTCGTTTTAAGGAGCAAGATTTTAACATTATTTACTCTCCACGTTCAGGAAGACCTCCAGCGTTTGTTGAAGATCGTTTAAGCAACTTCATCCAAAATGACCCAATTCGGTGTACTCAAGAACTGGAAAATGTGAAGAACTGTGACCGTTCCACTATGACGTGACATTTGCATGAAATGGGGAAGCTTCAAAAATTGGGTGTATGGGTATCGCATGCTCTGTAAGTAGGCTCCATACAGCCCCACAGAACTCATCCGCATTTGCTTGATCAATTTACCTGAACATTTACGGGATATTATTTTGGCAGGACGTTGCAAAGACGACATTGAAGCTTTTCAGGGACTGTTACAAGAATTAGAAATTGACACAGACAGTCGCGGGATGCGAAAACAGGAAAACAATCACTACAGGTCACATCCGTCACAATTCCGTGACGACAGAAACGATAAGTGGACGCGACAAGGCTATTCTCACCACACAAATCGTGACCAAAATAGACACCACCCGTATGACAACCGTTGGCAGAGTAGTAATAATTACAGGGAAAGATCACCTCTCCGCAGTAATGACTATGACAGACACAATCAGAGAAACAGACAATATGGGAACCAAAATAACTATTATCAAGGGAGACAGAATAACTTTAGACGCAACGGTCCAGCGCGTAGTTACGATTCAGGGAGAAATTCTCCACCACGTGACCGACAAGAAAGAAACTATGGAATCTACCGACATGACGACAGACGATATGATCGTAACGACAGACCTGAATTGCATCAGAACTGGCGAGATTTAAACAGAGCAGAGCACTCTCGTCACGATGAATTTGTAGAAGTTAGGTCTCCAAATCCCAATAACAACGCGCGCCAACAAAGAGACAATAGGCAATGACTCACTCCGCTGGCAGCCACAATACGTACTTATGAAACTGACGACGCAGCTGCCGTAGCTAGTAATTACGTAAAAATGGAAGACATTAGGGACATCTTACTCCAGGAACACGACGTAAAACATAACAACATTGCATATCCTGTGATTCACATTACTGTAAATGACGTAAAATTTACGGCAGTACTTGACTCTGGCAGTCCCATTTCAGTAATTAGTGAAACAGCTTTTAGCAAATGCAACAAATCGAATGATTGCCCCACACTTCCGTTACGTAAGATTAAATTACAAGGTGCAATCTTTGGAAAAAGTGTAGATGTACGCCAACAAACCAATTTAGAATTCTTTTGCCAAAGCCACAGCTTCTCTATGAACTTTCTTATTGTTCCATTATTGTCGACGGAAATTATACTGGGAGTAGACTTTTTGAATGAATACAAAGCAATCTTAAGCTTTCACGATGCTGAAATAAGTTTAGAGAAAGAAGGTAAGTCAATAGCTTTGAAATTTGAAGACTGGCTCTCAAACCATGATGAGGAAATTAATCGGCTTTACCTTCTGTTAGATAACAGTACGGAATTTTCTACGGAACTAGACACTAACAATCACTCTGCAAGTACTGACAGGGATGACATCGACGGCATGTTTGAAATTAATGAGTTAATTCAGAATAAAATTCAAACAATTGAGAATTGTAATGACACTGATAGGCAGGACCTTTTTGAGATTTTACAAGCACATTCCACAGTTTTTACTCACAAAACAGAAACAATCAAGGGATTTCAATACCAATTTCGTGTTCGTGAGCATACTAAATTTTGTGTTAGACTATACGTAATTCCAGCACATTATAGGGACCGTGTTAGAACAGAAATACAATCTATGCTTGACGAGGGCATTATTGAGCCTGCAGTAAGCTCATACAACAATCCGTTACATGTTTTTGAGAAGAAAAATGGATCGATCAGACTTGTCTTAGATTCGAGACAAATCAATACTATCATTATTCCTGAAACAGACAGGCCGCAGACGATGGAAGAACTTCTTCAAAATTTTAATGGTGTAAAAGTGTTGTCTTCCATTGATCTTAGATTCAGCTTTTATCAGATCGAACTTCATCCAGAATGCAGAAAATACACAGCTTTCCTTTGTTTCGGCGTTTGTTATCAGTTTCGGAAACTTCCTTTTGGTTTGAACATTTCTTCGGCAGCATTCATTCGTGGGTTAAATTCCATATTACCTGAGTTCTTAAAACGTCACATCACCTTATATGTGGACGATATTCTAATAGCAGAAGCTTCATGGGAACAACATAACGGCATCCTCAACAGTTTGTTACGTATTTTTGCAGAATCTGGAATTACAGTTAACTTGGAAAAGTCTGAATTCGGTAGGACAAAGGTGAAGTTTTTGCGACATATTATTTCTTCTGAAGGCATTCAGCCAGATCCTGAAAAGTTAGAAGCAATCAGAGCCATTCCAGTTCCATCCACAAAAAAACAAGTCCGTAGTTTTCTAGGTCTCGTAAATTTTTACCGTCGTTTTCTGAATATGCAAATTCTAGTTACACCAAAACTTTGTTCTCTCACTGGAAAAAATACTATTTGGAACTGGGACGAACAAGCACAGTTGGAATTCAATTCTTTGAAAGAAGCGTTACTTCACGCGCCAATACTAGCTCATCCAGATCTGTCACAAGATTTCTGCCTTAGCACGGATTCTTCTAAAGTCGGTCTTGGTGCCCACTTATTTCAAGAAGCCATAGAAAATGACACTACTGTTCAGAAAACCATTGCTTTCGCTAGCCGAGTGCTAACAAAATCTGAAAAAAATTATTCCGTTACTGAATTAGAAGCTTTAGCTATCGTTTGGGCATTTAACAAATTCCGTTTCTTTCTTTCTGGTAAGCACGTAAAAGTATACAGTGATCATCGTGCATTACAATTTCTTATGTCTTCAAAATTAAATCATGATAGGTTAAAACGTTGGGCACTGTTTCTGCAAGAATTCCGCTTCACAATAGTCTACATTCGCGGCAAGGAGAACATTGTTGCGGACGCGCTGTCACGCGCACCGGCTGGGCTTGAGAAAAGTAACACAGAAGGCAACCTCGAGAAAAATTTCAGTATTCTTTACATTCAGAAAGTCGCCTTTGAAAACTTCATCACCACATCTTTAAAGGACATTGCTCATGAACAAGATAAAGATCCGATTTGGAAAGACATCAAAAGTAAATGGCATGAAAAGACACACACTCAGATTCGGCATTATTACCTGGTTAGAAACAACATACTCTTCAAACGCTGCACTGTTGATGACAAGCTATGGGTACTTTGCATTCCAGACGATTTTGTTAATAAGCTCATTTGGTACATTCATTTCAGCTACGCACATTTTGGCCCACGAAAATGTTATCATATTCTTCGAACGACTTGTTATTTTAACAATATGGAAAAGCGAATTCGAAGAGTCTTGTCTATTTGTAAACTTTGTCAAAAGGCGAAACCGTCTACTATCTCACATCGTGCTCCGTTGTTTCCAATTATTCCTTCTAAATTAAAAGAATTTGCTGCTGTTGATCTTTTGGGACCCCTTGTCAGAACATCGAATGGATTTTCGTACGTTCTAGTCGCTGTTGACATTCCTTTGTAGAGGGCATCGCTAATGCGACACGCTCGTTACTTGAAAACATATGATTTTTGTAATGCGTTGTGGACACACAGCTGTGTCAAACACCTGGAGAACAAGCCATTAGGGTGTGCCTTTCATCGCTAATGCGACACCCTCGTTACTTGAAAACATATGATTACTCGCACTTTGTGCTAATTACTGAAATGCTTATGAATTGATGGGAAATATTCGTACATCTGCACACCTGATTATGACAAGTGTCTTTCTCCGAGAGTTGAGTGCTACTGACTTACGAAATGCCACATGACTATTGAATGATATTTTTATGCTTTGCTTTTCATAGTTGCTTATTTCATTTGATGTCTGGTTTCCAGCTGTGTTGCAGCATTGCTTTCATAAAATAAAATCCATTTGCTAATGTGAACACTTTCTGTCAACAGATCTATTAAATAATTATTTTATGATCCACATCCTTTAAAAAAGGAGCACTTGGAAAGGAAAGAACAATAAGAAGGAACTAGTAACAGTAACACATAATTTTCTTTTCAAGTACATGGTAATATTTCTTTTTACAATAAGTTGTTGTGGTGCACCACTTTAATTACATAAACATTAAGATGTGAATAGACATTTCCCTTTTCTGCATTGTTGTTTTTACTGTAATATTTTTTCTGCTTGAGCTATGTCATGTTTAGGT
This sequence comes from Schistocerca cancellata, assembly GCF_023864275.1. NCBI lineage: Eukaryota > Metazoa > Arthropoda > Insecta > Orthoptera > Acrididae > Schistocerca > Schistocerca cancellata. Next base: position 557,305,402 of record NC_064631.1, on the reverse strand, counting down.
ATAAGTTGCTGCTGTTTGCCAGGCATAGTGTTATTGAATTTGACTTTCGCTAATTTCTTAATGCTGCTTGCTTCGCAAATCTGCGTTTTTTTTCATTGCTGTTTATATTAACTGTTTTATGTGATGCTGCATTGCCTCGTCCCTTGGTGTTATTATCTGAGCTCAGTAGATTTAAGTTAGCTTAAGAGGGGTAGACTATATAAGAAACTAACTATGATGACTTGGAAGAAATGCATTGAGAAGCTATCAGAAAATGGTCTGGCAAAAAAAAAGGGATACTGTACAGTGGAGAAAAACTATTTTTGACAGAGGATCTGAACAGAATACAGAAAGCAGGCTTAGATAGGACTTTTGGGAATAATGATGAACGAAGGGAGATCTCCATGCAAAATACTGCAGTAAAAAAAAACCCTGTCCTTTCCTTTTGTGTTATCCCACTATGTGTTTGTGTACCCTTGTGTATTTGTTTTCTTCCTGTCTCTGTGTAGTTTCATAGAATTTTTTCTTCTTTTAATATTAAGCTACATTCACTATGATGAGGAATACTGTTATCCTCAAATATACTTTGCATTAATAATATGGTATTTTCTTTGTAAAGATGTTTAGACATTATGTATTCTGTTTTGTTTTAATGCTCATGTGTAAAGTTGATGTTTCGCAAGTTATTCTGATCTTTTATGTATTTACTTATGTCATAATTCCTGTAACACTGATGTATATGTTAGTTCGATTCTTTTGTAAAGCCTGTACTACAAATGTTGTCTGTATTGTTATGTTTTTAATGATGTATTTTGTACCTTTGTCATTGTATTCTTATGTTATAATATTGTAATTGACACCAGTTCATCAAATTAAGTAACTTGTAAGCATTCATTTCACTACACACGTTTCTGTTGGTCATAGTATGTGGACAATATGTGAGAAGTAGGGACTGTTAGTGTTTGCACGTGTGTTAATAATTCAGCAAGGGACTGGATAGCAGCATTGCTGGTTTTAAGGACAATTCCAAAAAACTTTGTGAGTGCACAAGTGGTGGTTATGGACTTGCTCTATTATCTGCAAGACTCTTCGATGGTGATTGTGCACCTGCACAGTCACAACAGATGGCTGCTGGTCATCTCTACCAGGACTACAGTGGGCCTGTCCACACTTTCTACAAGGACTGCAGTGGGTCTGCACCTCTGGTGGCCCACCAATACCATACTCTCTACCAGGACTACAGTGGGTCTGCTCTGTGATGACCTACCTACCAATCTTCTTCAAAATGTCGAGTGACTCTGCTGTGGGTTTGCTCTGTTGTGGCCCATTACCTGTCAGCATGTCAAGAGTCAGCACTGTCTTCCCGTTGGAAGGACACCACTACTTCTTCAAGACTGCATGGAAATCCACTACTTCTGTGTGCAATTTCTTTTACTAATGAGACTTTGTGAAAAAAACTGTAATTACTATTATGATGAATGATCAGGACTATCTTTATGGACTGTGAGAAAATTTTAGCTTTTGACCAACATTGTATCAATAAGTGTGTGCAATTTATATTATAGTTACTGTAATTGTGAAAAAATTTTTCAAATCTGTATTGGCCAGTGCCCAACACCATTTGTAAAAATTTTTTGTGGGGAGCATGGGGGCTATGTAAGTAGGCTGTTTATGTTTTCTTTATGTAAGTAGGCTGTTTAGGTTCTTATATTGGTAACGCCGCCGCCACGTAGCGCTCTCTGTATGAAAATGAAATCACTGGCTGTGCTGTGTGCAGTCTGTGGCTAGTTTGCATTGTTGTCTGCCATTGTAGAGGGGCAGCTGGATGTTAACAGCGCGTAGCGTTGCGCAGTTGGAGGTGAGCCGCCAGCAGTGGTGGATGTGAGGAGAGAGATGGCGGAAGTTTTGAAATTGAACTGCTATATATATTATGATTATTAAGGTAAATACAGTGTTTGTTCTCTATTAAAATCTTTCATTTTCTAACTATCCCTATCAGTAGTTAGTGCCTTCTGTAGTTTGAATCTGTTATTTAGCTGGCAGTAGTGGCGCTCGCCGTATTGTAGTAGTTCGAGTAACGGAGATTTTTGTGAGGTAAGTTATTTGTGAAAGGTATAGTTTAAAGTTACTCAGGGCCATTCTTTTGCAGGGATCTTTGATAGTCAGATTGCGTTGCGCTAAATAATATTGTGTGTCAGGTTAAGCACAGTTGTGTATAATTGTTCTAAGGGGACGTTTCAGCTCTAAGCAAAAATCACAAAAATCAGCGGGTTGCCATATGTGCATCTCTGCTTGCCCGTCATCCATCGGCTCGTGAACAACACCGTCCATTCCTATCCTGTATCACTACTGGTGATGGGAAATGGTATCGTTATGCTAACATAAGGAAAACAAAGGAAAGATCGGAACTTAAACAAAGCAGAAACTTAACGTACAAAGATCTGCGTGCATCCGCAAAAGATAATGTTTTGCATACGATGGAACAGCGACGGTGTGATATACACTACTGGCCATTAAAATTGATACACCACGAAGATGACGTGCTAAAGACGCGAAGACAGGAAGAAGATGCTGTGATACGCAAATGATTAGCTATTCACAGCATTTACACAAGGCTGGCGCCGGTGGCGACACCTACAACGTGCTGACATGAGGAAAGTATCCAACCGATTTCTCATACGCAAACAGCAGTTGACCGGCGTTGCCTGGTGAAACGTTGTTGTGATGCCTCGTCTAAGGAGGAGAAATGCGTACCATCACGTTTCCGACTTTGATAAAGGTTGGACTTTGATAAAGATTGTAGCCTATCGCGATTGCGGTTTATCGTATCGCGACATTGCTGCTCACGTTGGTCGGGATCCAATGACTGTTAGCAGAATATGGAATCGGTGGGTTCATGAAGGTAATACGGAACGCCGTGCTGGATCCCAACGGCCTCGCATCACTAGCAGTCGAGATGACATGCATCTTATCTGCTTGCTGTAACCAATAGTGCAGCCACGTCTCGATCCCTGAGTCAACAGATGGGGACGTTTCCAAGATAACAACCATCTCACGAACAGTTCGACGATGTTTGCAGCAGCATGGACTATCAGCTCGGAGACCATGGCTGCGGTTACCCCTGACTCTGCATCACAGACAGGAGCGCCTGTGATGGTGCACTCAACGACGAACCTGGGTGCACGAATGGCAAAACCTCATTTTTTCGGATGAATGCAGGTTCTGTTTACAGCATCATGATGGTCTCATCCGTGTTTGGCGACATCGCGATGAACGTACATTGGAAGCGTGTATTCATCATCGCCATACTGGCGTATCACCCGGCGTGATGGAATGGGGTGCCATTGGTTACACGTCTCGGTCACCTCTTGTTCGCATTGACGGCACTTTGAACAGTAGACGTTACATTTCAGATGTGCTACGACCCGTGGCTCTACCCTTCATTCGATCCCTGCGAAACCCTACATTTCAGCAGGATAATGTACGACCGCATGTTGCAGGTCCTGTACGGGCCATTCTGGATACAGAAAATGTTCGACAGCTGCCCTGGCCAGCAAACTCTGCAGATCTCTCACCAACTGAAAACGCCTGGTCAATGGTGGCCGAGCACCAGGCTCGTCACAATATGCCAGTCACTACTCTTGATGAACTGTGGTATCGTGTTGAAGCTGCATGGGCAGCTGTACCTGTACACGCCATCCAAGTTCTATTTGGCTCAATGCCCAGGCGTATTGGTTCAATTGGTTCAAATGGCTCTGAGCACTATGGGACTTAACATCTGTGGTCATCAGTCCCCTAGAACTTAGAACTACTTAAACCTAACCAACCTAAGGACATCACACACATCCATGCCCGTGGCAGGATTCGAACCTGCGACCGTAGCAGCCGCGCAGTTCCGGACTGCGCGCCTAGAACCGCTAGACCACCGCGGCTGACCCAGGCGTATTAAGGTCGTTATTACAGCCAGAGTTGGTTGTTATGGGTACTGATTTCTCAGGATCTATGCACCCAATCTGCGTGAAAATGTAATCACATGTCAGATCTGGTATAATATATTTGTCCAATGAATACCCGTTTATCATCTTCATTTCTTCTTGGTGTAGCAATTTTAATGGCCAGTAGTGTACTACGAAGTGCTTCCCCGAAGTGTAACCAACAACGAGCAGGAAGACAGACCCGCATTCTGCTAGAGTGACAAGAACCACTATATAGTAGTTGCATTGGAAGTCATTCCACACCCACCTTATTCACCAGATCTTGCACCCTCAGATTTTCACCTTTTCCGCTCTCTATCGAACAACCTTCAAGCAGCTTTTTCCGGATGAAAATGCGCTCCGAACATGGAACGACGAGTTGGTCGCGTCAAAACCACGTGATTTCTAGAGTCGCGGAATGGAAAAGTTACCCAGGCGTTGGCAGACTGTTGCAAATAGTGAAGGAGAATACATTGTTGATGACTAAAACCTCCTTTATGCCTATTCGTCTTGTTTCTTAAACTTAAGAAAAAACGCTACGAACTTGTGCACTAACCCAATAGTCAACCAATGTCACTCAGTCACGGTGATGAGATGAATATTCTGATATCAGAACTAATCGGTGAACAATGGTAATGCAGTTTCCGGGTAGCAACGTCTTTCTTTTTTAGGGCTCTATATCTCGCTACTTAAAAAAGAGTCCTTATAGGGTCACGAAGAATATAGGTATCAAATTGAAACTTATATCAGGTAATAGGGTCTACAGTCCCTTGGCAGTGTATAAAATTTAAGCTTCTGAGTCCATGAAGTCAAAAGATACGCCTACATAGCTCATATATTTTCATTCTCGCAGCTCACTAATCAAAATCTATAGATGATCCTTTAATATACGTGTTGTGCCTGGTGGTCTAGGGCAAAGCGTGAGCCATGATATCGAAAGTTCACGGGATCTATTGTTAGTCGGGTCACGGATTTTTCAATTTCAGTTTTAACCTAGCCTTCCCCTCTAAAAGATGTGAGGTGTAGCCCGAAACAACACTTGATTAGGATTCCATATTAAACTGTAGATCAACTTTTCCCCGGTCGGAGAACTAACTGGTGTAGGTTAGGAATAAGCAAGTAGCGAAGTGGTGTCCAATAGAAAGACTTGCACCAGGCCACTGAGCCACATGAAATTATTATTATTATTATTATTATTATTATTATTATTATTATCTATATGCATAATTACTTTCTTGTGACAGCCTCAAAGCGCGAGGCCTACTTGCGCTTGTCCGTTTTTTATTTATTTTTTTTATTTTTACTGCTGTGGAACACCACATGTAAAAAAAATATACGTGGTTAATGTTATTCCTTTTGACTGTTACTTAGACTGGAACTGAAAGAAGGAATGTGTTACAATAGTTTCTTGTGAAATGGCTTATGTTCTTAGTCAAATCCAGTGGTGTCATACTGATGTACATCATAATGTTTGTTTGCAGAATGTGTAAGTAGGCTGTTTATGTTTTCTTTATGTAAGTAGGCTGTTTATGTTTTCTTATTGGCAACGTTACGTAGCGCTCTATATGAAAATCACTGGCTGTGCTGTGTGCAGTCTGTGGCTAGTTTGCATTGTTGTCTGCCATTGTAGTGTTGGGCAGCGGCAGCTGGATGTGAACAGCGCGTAGCGTTGCGCAGTTGTAGGTGAGCCGCCAGCAGTGGTGGATGTGTGGAAGGAAATGGCGGAGTTTTGAAATTACATATATTATGACTTTTGATGATATTAAGGTAAATACAGTGTTTGTTCTCTATTAGAATCTTTCATTTGCTAACTATCCCTATCAGTAGTTAGTGCCTTCAGTAGTTTGAATCTTTTATTTAGCTGGTAGTAGTGGCGCTCGCTGTATTGCAGTAGTTCCAGTAACGAAGATTTTTGTGAGGTAAGTGATTTGTGAAAGGTATAGGTTAATGTTAGTCAGGGCCATTCTTTTGTAGGGATTTTTTGAAAGTCAGATTGCGTTGCGCTAAATAATATTGTGTGTCAGGTTAAGCACAGTCGTGTATAAATTGTTCTAAGGGGACGTTTCAAATGTACTGCAAGCAGCAGACGTTCTTCGTCACCTGCTACAATATATCAGCCAGTGCTAATACTGGCTTAGGCCACCTTGTGTCACGCCGAACCAAACCAGTTCCTTTCTCTCGCCACAGTTCAGTTAATCAGTGGGAGACTGGTCCGATTAAAAATAAAAACAGCGGAGTTTACCAGAACGAGTCTGTGAATAGAGTTTTCTCGAATCATTTTATGGCCCTTATATGGTGGTTACAGCAACCATTGTTAGATAGTTTACTACCTTTCGACCTCTGGAGCACTATCCTTGCATTCTATAAGCCACAGTAACTAGGCCGATAATTGGGCAATTTATTTGTACATCGCACAGCACAGGCCATTTTACAGATATACAGCATTCGTTTCCATGTATTGTGATGTATCTTACTCATTACAACATCTTTTTCACGCAGCAGCAATTCAATTAACCTGGTTTATTGTGTTTAGTTTTATGACCTGCTAGAAATGCGCAACGCGCTAGCTTGCGTGACAGGGGGGTGATTCACACCCAGGTCGAATCCAAGCGGGGGATTAATGACGTGGGCTGGTACACCGGCCAGGCTGAGGGTGGCTTTTAAGCGGTTTCCCACGCTCATTTAGGCATAAGCTGGGCTCACTCTAAATTCTGCTTCTACACAAATACACTGTCCAGTCGCATTAATGCTACCATCCGGCAAAATCCTGAATAACGTACCTTTTGCAGTGCGGACCGATGCGAAGCATGCAGGAGAGGTACCAGAAGGTACTCATATGGTTCAGATGGCTCTGAGGACTATGGGACTTAACGGCTGAGGTCATCAGTCCCCTAGACTTAGAACTACTTAAAACTAACTAACCTAAGGACATCACACACATCCATGCCCGAGGCAGGATTCGAACCTGCGACCGTAGCGGTCGCGCGGCTCCAGACTGTAGCGCCTAGAACCGCTCGGCCACTCCAGCCGACGAAGGTACTAACAGGGGTGTGGATCCATGCTGGCACCAGTGTCGTGGCTAGCTGCGCTAGGTTTCTAGGTTGATGATTCATTGCACGAACAGACCATCAAGGTGGTCCCACAGATTCTCGATTGGGTTTAAATCTGGGGAGTTTGGTGGCCCAGGCAGTAGGTAAATTCATTCTGGTGCATTTGGGACCACGTATGTACGCTGTGAGCTGTGCGACACGTTACATTGTCCTGCTGGTAGCTGGCCTGTGTGGCCGAGCGGTTCTAGGCGCTTCAGTCTGGAACCGCGCGACCGCTACGGTTGCAGTTTCGAATCCTGCCTCGGGCATAGGTGTGTGTGATGTCCGTAGGTTAGGTCTATGTACTTATAAAAATAGGAGACCTTACTTTTGGGATTACCCTCGTACCACGACGGTCGTTCAATAAGTAATGCAACAATTTTTTTTCTGAAAGGAGGTTGATTTTGTGGTGTCACCGCCAGACACCACACTTGCTAGGTGGTAGCTTTAAATCGGCCGCGGTCCATTAGTACATGTCGGACCCGCGTGTCGCCACTGTCAGTAATTGCAGACCGAGCGCCACCACACGGCAGGTCTAGAGAGACGTACTAGCACTCGCCCAGTTGTACGACGACTTTGCTAGCGACTACACTGACGAAGCCTTTCTCTCATTTGCCGAGAGACAGTTAGAATAGCCTTCAGCTAAGTCCATGGCTACGACCTAGCAAGGCGCCATTAACCATTTCTAGAGAGAGTCTCACTTGTATCATCAAGAATGCTGTATACAAATGATGGATTAAAGTTAAGTATTCCAGCAGCTACGTACTTTTCTTTATAGCATTCATTACGTATCCTGTTACAGACCTACCGCCTACCTGCGTGAGTTGACGGGTGCATTTCGGCCTCTTCAATAAATTAGTGTACGTTGTGTTGGCTAATCTGCCGACACAACAGATTTTATTCATGATTCCAATACCCCACATTATTCCCCACTCTTATGGCTACAAAACCCTGTTTTTCGACATAATCACCATTCAATTAGCCGGCCTTGCGCCATCTTAATGGGTGGGCCTGACCGCCCGCATGGACCACTGTACTTGTCGAGGTGAGAGCTAAAGTCGTGCTGCATCCGCAACTTCTCCATCACCACGCATTGCCTCCCGCGGAGTGCAACCTTCACTGGGTCAAACAGATGGAAGTCGGAAGAGCGAGATCCCGGTAGTAGGGAGGATGAGGAGAAACTGTCCAATGAAGTTGTGTGAACTTCTCACGGCAACGCAGTCTTGTTTGTAGCCTTACGTTGTAAGGGGAAAGCAGAAGTTCGTTTGCGTTTTTGTGACATGCTGAAGTCGTTCTTCAGCTTCCTGAGGGTAGCACAATACACTTCAGGGCTGATCGTTGCACCAGGAGGCAGGACATCAAACAGAATAGCCCCTTCAGAGTCCCGGAAGACCGTCACGAAGACTTTATCGGCTGAGGCTGTGTCTATTAACTTTTACTTCGGAGAATAGGTGGTGCGGCGCCACTATATGGACTGACGTTTTGTTTTCCATTCGAAGTGACGAACCCATGGTTCATCGCCTGTGACGATGTTCGACAAAAAAATTGTCACGATCAGCCTCGTAACGCGCAAGCAATTACCCACGGAGCGTCTTTCGTTGCTCTGTACGGTCTTCGGTTAGGCGGTGAGGAACCCACCGGAGCCGGCCGTTGTGGCCGAGCGGTTCTAGGCGCTTCAGTCCGGAACCGCGCGACTGCTACGGTCGCAGATTAGAATCCTGCCTCGGGCATGGATAAAGTTCTAAGTTCTAGGGGACTCATGACCTCAGATGTTAAGACCCATAGTGCTCAGAGCCATTTCAACCATTTTTCCTTCTGGTAGATGCCATTGTGTCGAGGAAATCTGCTTCTAGGGGTGGACATGGTCCCCAAGGATAGACGCATACTTATGTTGATCCATTGTGTCTTCCAGAACGACGAGATCATGCAGGGAATGCTCTCTGGCCTGGACCCTTCCGACGATTGCTGCAGGGTCTTTGCTTTCGGCTGTTTCGCGCCATACAGGCCAATGGACATCTGTCTGATGGAGCACTAAACATGATTTATTTGAAAAGGCCACCAGTCGTCATTCAGTGGACGTCCGTTTGCGGTAATGGCGTGCAAACTCTAGCCTTCGTCATCGATTATCAAGAGTCATCATGGGTGCTTGAACCAGGCGCCTGTTGCAGAGGCCCAGATGCAGCAACGTTCGCTGAATGGTCCTTGAGGAGACACTGCTGATAGCCCCTTCGTTCCTCTGGATGGCCAGTTGCTCAACAGTTTCACGTCTATTCGCCCGTCGTTCATCCCTGCCGCTTATGGCACGTGGTAAACTACAGTTGCCTTGGCACCGGTTTTGGATAGCACCATTTTACCAGTCACAGCATGCTTTGATCAAGGTGGAACGTTTCAGAAATGTTCCCACTATTGTCCCGAAAGCCAATGACCATGCTCTTAGGTGGGATTAATGCAAGAGTCTGCATTTACGTCAATGTTGACGAAGTGTGTTAAATTCTTTACATGTCTGTACATGTAACCGTACAATTCCACCTTATTCAGAGTGTCCTTGCATCTGCATCCTGCGATGTGCGGCAGTCAAAGTGACGTGTGTGGGGCGGTGGCTTCAGTACCACAAGGTAGTTGTTCTGGAATACGTAGTGTAACGGCTCCATATGAGCCGCTACTGTCTTGTTACAAGAGTCACATGTTCATAACACACCTGGGTGCCCTTCCGACACTCAGGGAATTTTAATCCGGAATTATGTTATATTATCACTCTTAGTATAGTATGCAAATGTGAATGGGGGTGTCTGCTGACTTATACGTGGGCTATCTGCTGTGGGTTCTCTGAATGTGGAGATGCAGTTTAGCCAACCATTGTATCAAGTACGAGGCGCATTCAAGTTCTAAGGCCTCCGATTTTTTTTCTAATTAACTACTCACCCAAAATCGATGAAACAGGCGTTACTTCTCGACGTAATCGCCCTGCAGACGTACACATTTTTCACAACGCTGACGCCATGATTCCATGGCAGCGGCGAAGGCTTCTTTAGGAGTCTGTTTTGACCACTGGAAAATCGCTGAGGCAATAGCAGCACGGCTGGTGAATGTGCGGCCACGGAGAGTGTCTTTCATTGTTGGAAAAAGCCAAAAGTCACTAGGAGTCAGGTCAGGTGAGTAGGGAGTATGAGGAATCACTTCAAAGTTGTTATCACGATGAAACTGTTGCGTAACGTTAGCTCGATGTGCGGGTGCGTTGTCTTGGTGAAACAGCACACGCGTGGCCCTTCTCGGACGTTTTTGTTGCAGTGCAGGAAGGAATTTGTTCTTCAAAACATTTTCGTAGTATGCACCTGTTACCGTAGTGCCCTTTGGAACGCAATAGGTAAGGATTACGCCCTCGCTGTCCCAGAACATGGACACCATCATGTTTTCAGCACTGGCGGTTACCCGAAATTTTTTCGGTGGCAGTGAATCTTTGTGCTTCCATTATGCTGACTGGCGCTTTGTTTCTGGATTGAAAAATGGCATCCACGTCTCATCCATTGTCACAACCGACGAAAAGAAAGTCCCATTCATGCTGTCGTTGCGCGTCAGCATTGCTTGGCAACATGCCACACGGGCAGCCATGTGGTCGTCCGTCAGCATTCGTGGCACCCACCTGGATGTCACTTTTCGCATTTTCAGGTCGTCATGCAGGATTGTGTGCACAGAACCCACAGAAATGCCAACCCTGGAGGCGATCTGTTCAACAGTCATTCGTTGATCCTCCAAAACAATTCTCTCCACTTTCTCGATCATGTCGTCAGACCGGCTTGTGCGAGCCCGAGGTTGTTTCGGTTTGTTGTCACACGATGTTCTGCCTTCATTAAACTCTCGCAGCCACGAACGCACTTTCGACACATCCATAACTCCATCACCACATGTCTCCTTCAACTGTCGTTGAATTTCAATTGGTTTCACACCACGCAAATTCAGAAGATGAATGATTGCACGCTGTTCAAGTAAGGAAAACGTCGCCATTTTAAGTATTTAAAACAGTTCTCATTCTCGCCGCTGGCGGTAAAATTCCATCTGCCGTACGGTGCTGCCATCTCTGGGACGTATTGACAATGAATGCGGCCTCATTTTAAAACAATGCGCATGTTTCTATCTCTTTCCAGTCCGGAGAAAAAAAATCGGAGGCCTTAGAACTTGAATGCACCTCGTAGAGTGTGACTGCACAGGACCTGCGCGTTGGAAAGCCCCGTTAGGTTGGCAAATAGCTGCTGTGCAGACTCTCTGAGCCCTTCCGGCCACCGTGTGTGGACCCCGGAAGAGGGGAGACGGTTAGGCATTCCCTGCTGAGACTCTGGTGAGTATAGATGCTCTGCATGATGGCTCCTATAGTCATCTTAGTGTCAGGACAGATAGTCAGGTTGCAGAAAATTGCTTTTTTTTCTTTTGGTATCACTGATGAAGGGCCAGCATTTCATATAACCGTACCATTAAGTAAAGGGAGTGATCAAGGAGTTATTTTCATGATTTTATTAAATAAAATGTGTTGTTATATAAAATTCTTTGTCTCACAGCAACGTCGTATTTCCGTTACCATGCCAGTTAAGTTATTCAAACTTTCAACTTAAAGTAAACCAATAATTAGAAATTTTATAGTGATATTTGCTCATGCAAACGGTCGTAGGCGTCTTTCACAAAAGATACAGGTGACATTTTCATGTTGAGGATGCCTGCCGAGGCTTTGCAGAAACATGCTCTGTCTACTAGTAGTCACAATTTGCGGTAGTTGGCGGTGCCCCTTGTAATAGACACTTTGGTGACCATAGCATTAGACTCTGACAGCAGCGGTTTAGCCCCTAATCAAAGCGCTGTGAGTACATCGTAGGGTGAAAATGATCACCCACTTGGTCCGCCTGCTTATTTGAGTGGCAACATGTTTGCCTACCATGTAGCGTGCCCGGGTACCATTCCTGGCTGGCTTGGGGATTTTGTCTGCTCGTAGACTCGCTGTTGTGTTATGCTCTTCGCTAATTCATCACCGACGCGCAAGCCGCCCAATGTGGTGTCACCTGAAAGGAGACCTGCAACCTGGCGGCCAAACTTCCCCTGATGGGGCCTCCCGGCCAACAATGCCATAGATCATTTAATTTGTTTTATCAGTCGCGTGGCCAGGGACAGGCTAAGATCCTGGGAAACTGATGATTGACAACATGTGGCCGCGGCCAGCCTGGTGTTCACAGGATGTCCGCTGAGGTACTCTCCCGTGAACTCGTGTGAATACGAACATGCTACTGCCAGCAAGTGGACCGTCGTCAGCAGTGGTAGTGTGGTGCCCCCTCCACGTGGTTCCCTGGGGCTCCATATAAGGTGGCTAATAGCGCTCTCTCACTGGGAGATCTGTCCATACTGGGGGTAGGTTTTCCACCTCTTATCTCCTTGGTGGTGCTGGAGCTCGGTAGTGGATGTGTGGCATGGTGTTGAAGGATGAGCGGAAGTTCGGACATTCCTGGTAGTGATCCACCTCTGGTAAGGGGGAACACGAACCAGAGAACCATCTTAGAAAATGTCTTCTTGACGCCACGCAGAAGCCCAGAGCCTGCACAAGCTCTGAGATGGAGACTCATACACGGTAGGCATCCATGATTTGTCCGCAATCAAATGACCTGATGTTGCCCTCCTTGCGCTCGCAATTATGCTGGTGACCAGTGCAAAATTAGAGCACCTCTTAGTCACGTGACAAACTCAAACGCGATTTCAACGAGGAGGTAATAGGACTCATGACGATTCCAGTTGCACAACTAAGATGATACTCCATAGCCACTCAATTTAATTAGAAGTCTCTTTTGAGGGACGGTATCAAAACGTTCTGGAAGTCTGGGAAAGTGAAATCAATTTGAGATCTCCAGTCGATAATGCTCACTATTTCATGAGAACAAATAGCTGTGTTGGATAAGAACGATATTTTATGAATCCGTGATGATATGCGTCAAGAGACTGTTTTCTTCGATGTAATTCATAAGGTTCGAACACAGTACTTTCCCAAATCGATGGCAGTGATATGGGTCTGCAGTTCAGCAGATTATGCCATTTTCCTTTCTTGAGTATTGTTGTGATCTGTGCATCAAATGGTTCAAATGGCTCTGAGCACTATGCGACTTAACTTCTGAGGTCATCAGTCGCCTAGAACTTAGAACTAATTAAACCTAACTAACCTAAGGACATCACACACATCCATGCCCGAGGCAGGATTCGAACCTGCGACCGTAGAGGTCACGCGGTTCCAGACTGAAGCGCCTTTAACCGCACGGCCACACCGGCCGGCATCTGTGCATCTCTCCAGTCCGTAGTAACCGATTTTTCGTCGAGCGAGAGGTATATGATAGTTAAGTATGGAGCTATTGTATCAACATGCTCTGAAAGGAATCTGATTGGTATACAATCTAGAACGGAAGACTCGCTACACTGCAGATATTGGCTTCTTGGCGGCTGTTGTAGATTTGGGATATTTGCTTCTTCCTCTTTGGTGAACTGATGTGGGGAAACAGTGTTCAGTAACTCCGCTTTAGCGGCGCTCGCATCAGTAATATTACCATTGGCAATGCGCAGTGAAGGTATTGATTGCGTCTTGCCGCTGGTTCAAAATGGCTCAAATGGCTCTGAGCACTATGGGACTCAACTGCTGTGGTCATAAGTCCCCTAGAACTTAGAACTGTTTAAACCTAACGAACCTAAGGACATCACACACATCCATGCCCGAGGCGGGATTCGAACCTGCGACCGTAGCGTGCCGCTGGTGTACTTTACATATGACTAGAATCTGCCTGTATTTTCTGCCAAATTTTGAGACAGTTTCGTTGTCGAGCTATTGATAGTATCACGTATTTAAATCCGTGCTAGGTTTCGAGTTTCGGTAAAACTTCGCCAATTTTGGGGATTTTGTGCTTTTATAAATTTGGCACGCTTTTTTCGATGCTCCTGCCAACAGTGTTCTGACCTGTTTTGCTTACCTTTGGGGATCAAGTCTATCTTTATTAATTCATTTGGTACAAATCTCTCGATTTCTGTCGATAAAATGTCTTTGGATTTAAGCCACTTCTGGTCTACGCTTAGGCAATTTATTCGGAAGGAATGGAGATAGAGTCTTACGAGGTGTAAAGCGAATTTTTATCTCCTTTTTTAAATAGTCGTATTCTGCGTTTTCTTGTGGTGAATTTGGATACTGCGGTGACCAGTCTCGCTACAACGGCCTTGGCTCGCTAATCGCTGCATCCGTCGTGATGGTCCCTATTTGCTGAAGATTATTTGTCGCTAAGAGGACAAGAACAGATGGTTTCAGAATAACTCATAGTGGAAACCAACAATCAGGGAAGAATGGAGTACTTATTGTATTAATAAAATAAATGTATGCGTAATGTAATGATCACTTAAGATGTGAGTGATAAGATATTAATGATGAAGTTGAAACATAACAATAATTCAAGTATACGAATTTTTTTCTAACGTCAAATAGTAACCATGAAGAAACAAAGCCGGCCGAAGTGGCCGTGCGGTTAAAGGCGCTGCAGTCTGGAACCGCAAGACCGCTACGGTCGCAGGTTCGAATCCTGCCTCGGGCATGGATGTTTGTGATGTCCTTAGGTTAGTTAGGTTTAACTAGTTCTAAGTTCTATGGGACTAATGACCTCAGAAGTTGAGTCCCATAGTGCTCAGAGCCATTTGAACCATTTTTTGAAGAAACAAAAACAAATTATGACTCCATTGAAGAGTTAAAGAAACTGACGAACATCAAAGACAATGTTATTCTGATGGGAGACTTTAATGCAGCAGGAGACATACAGGAGAACCACAGATATGATGAGATATGATGGCAAGTTCGGACTGGGAAGAATGAATTCAAGAGGTGAGACATTATGAGGACTTTTTGTGAACAACATGACATGGTTACAACAAACACATGTTATGAACCTCCAAAGAGAATACACACACGGGTAAGATATCTGGTGATAATGGGAGATATACAGGGTGTTCATGTTAACAGAAGACATTGAAATATCTCGAAAACTACACATCAGATTTAAAAAAAAGTTGTACTTCCAATTTCTCTGTCTCTGAACGGGACATCCAACGATACCACACTCGAGCCCCCACCTCACCCCACTGTGGGTGGAGGGAGGAAACTTTTAAATCTTCAGTGGGAACCCCCCATGTTTTATTGCTGAGCTGTATCCGGCTCGCGTTCATGCCGTTTGTTCTTTGGCATCGAGTGGCGTCTTGCTCCTTCCTTACTTACTGGCGTAACGAAGTTGCTGGCTTGCCTCCTTGAATGGCAGCAGCAGTGCTATCTTTGGTGTGACCGCCAGTATTTCCAGGTGGTGGTGGTGTGTGGGGTGGTCAGTGTGTTGGGACAGAGCAGCGAGGAAGTCTCCATGGCGTGAGGCCATGCAGGGACCGCTGGCGGCGTGCACGCGCTGTCGGATCGTGAGGTGCTAGCTGCGAGAGCGACAAGTTCGTTGCCCACCGAACCTGGACGCTGAAGTTGAGTGATCAGTTAACCTGTTATGAAACCTCAACTATTGTGATATCTCTTCGTTCATTTGCGGGTTGTTGCTCACTGGACCATTCAGACTAGCAGCAACGTAAGATGTGTTGGAGTCGGCGAAATATTGCAGCCGTGTATATTGTGATTAATTATTAAATTGACTGTTACTTGCCAGTGAAGTGCACCAGCGTAATTTTTTGCCCTGTGGCCGTTAACGCCCCAATCACCTGCCCTGGTCGTTAGCGTAATTTTCCAGCAGTGCGCCTTTGCTCGTTGTGTTGATGCTGTCTGGCATGGCATGTAGTTCAACAGCCTTTTAAGTTGTTTGGTTCATATTTTGCTTACAGTGGTTATTGTCCCCTTGGTTGTTTTTAGACCCCAATTTCTGAAGATGTAGTGCTGTTTGTATCATCGTCCTCGGCCGATATTTTCCATCGTTGTGCCGTTGGTCGGACGGAAGGGAATTAGTTAAATAGTTGGTTGGTCCTTGGGCCGTCCCTAGTTTGTGTTGCCATCCGATTACTTAACTTCAACTCTTGGCTGCCTCTCTCACCTCACCCTACGTTTAAGCTACCTTCTCAGGCCGCCCCTTGGAATATTTCTGAGCACCACTTGTTCTGTTTGTTTTAGATTGTGATTTTCATTTTAGTTTGAAGTACTGTGCGAGGCCTTCGGCAGTGTATTAACTCAGTGCTTTTCCATTTTACATAAAGGCCTTCAGCTGTGTTAAATTAAAATTTTGAAGACCGTTTTTTTAAAAAAAAGGAAAAATGTTTTTTCCTTAAAATTTGTGCTATCTGAAATTATTTGTAATCCAGGCCCTAAGCCGTTAGTTGTTCGATGTGTTATGTGTGGCCTTCAGCCAAGGATTTAAATGAACCCCTTTTAATAAGGCCTTCAGCCCTGTATATTCTTTAAAGAAGAATTTTTTATAAGAAGGAAGGGGTTTATTTTAAGTTGTTTGTCTGGCTTGGTGTCGAGGCCTTCAGCAGTTGTTTCAAATTTGTTTGTGGCTTTCATCCATGCAGTAAGTTAATATTTCATTAATTAGGCTTTCAGCTATTCTGTTGCAAGTTTAAAAAGAAATTTCTTGGTTAGAAAAAAAATTGTTTATTAATGTGTTTTATAGTTGTCCTTCAGATGTGTAGTGTAGGCCTTCAGCCACTAATTGTTTTCAATTGCATGTTTTATTTTAAAAACAGTTTTTACCTTCTATTTTTAATTGCTTATGATTTCTAAGCCAGGCCTTCAACCCAAAATGCATCTCAAATTTTCTTTAACTAGGCCTTCAGCCGTATTGCCTAATTGTGATCTTTTAAAGCAATGTGTAAATAAGTGGTTCGTAGAAAAAAAAAGTTGTGTGTTTGATTGTGCAACTCACAGTAACTGTTCACGGCCCCATCCACAATTATAACCTTATACTATGCGCTCTCTGAGTACCCACCAACCAGGTTTCAATTGCAGATTACGATTCTACGGTAAAATCTACGTACGTTTTGTTTGAAGCATTTTCTTCGTTTCGCCACAAATGGCGCTGTAATGGAAGGAATAGAGAAATGGGTACACAATCGTAATTTACGACATGCTACTCAATGGCCCTTGAATATTCGATGGTTCGTCGGATTCCACCTCCATGCCACGAAGGTAGGACAGACCAGTATTTCACAACTTCTAATTGGAAAATCCATCCCCAACGTCGTATTCCTCCGACATATCGAACAGGGGACTTCTCGACGGCCATGTAGCGAACGATGACGTATCATAACAAGCAGTAAACTGCGACCAGAGCTCACGTATCGTGCAGACGCAGAACAGATAGCGGCTCTAAACATTACAATACTTGCGCTGTGTTTATTGCCTGCACACCTACCTTTCATTTCGAGAACAGCCGTACAAGTGGACGGCGAATGTTGCAACCACAGAAGAAAAAGCTGAAACGGTTCTCACTTACGGAGAATGTAGGAGAGATGTTGAGGCTGGTGTTGCCTTATATGCCGAGCGTTTTCCACTGAAAGTTCGCTCTCGTTCGTTCTTTTACGAATTTGTGAGCGCCTTAACATCTGATGGCAGCGTACAAAACGACAAAGGGAAACGAAGCAAACGTGTTACAGGAGAAGGTAATGAAATAGCTGTAGTGGCGGCAGTGCACCACAAACCAGAGATAAGCGCATGGCAATTACACCGTGATTCCGGTATGTCCGTAGGTAGTGTTGTCACAATACCGCAACGGCGTGTCACCGCGTCAAGAACATTATGGCGCCGATTTCCATAACCAGGTACTGTTTCGTGAATGCACACGTCAACAAATGCAAACGCCCCCTCACGTTCTTTGCCAAGGAATATCTTCCGATGAGTCTACAGAGTGGGCCATTGATCGTGACCGGGCCAAATATCTCACGAAATAAGCGTCAAACGTGAAAACTACAAAGAACGAAACTTGTCTAGCTTGAAGGGGAAAACCAGATGGCGCTAGGGTTGGCCCGCTGGATGGCGCTGCCATAGCTCAAACGGATATCAACTGCGTTTTTTAAATAGGTACCCCCATATTTTATTACATATTCGTGTAGTACGTAAAGAAATATGAATGTTGTAGTTGGACCACTTTTTTCGCTTTGTGATAGATGGTGCTGTAATAATCATAGACATATGGCTCACAATTTTAGAGGGAGGGGGAGGGAGGAGATTAGTGTTTAACGTCCCGTCGACAACGAGGTCATTAGAGACGGAGCGCAAGCTCGGGTGAGGGAAGGATGGGGAAGGAAATCGGCCGTGCCATTTCAAAGGAACCATCCCGGCATTTGCCTGAAGCGATTTAGGGAAATCACGGAAAACCTAAATCAGGATGGCCGGAGACGGGATTGAACCGTCGTCCTCCCGAAAGCGAGTCCAGTGTGCTAACCACTGCGCCACCTCGCTCGGTCACAATTTTAGACGAACAGTTGGTAACAGGTAGGTTTTTTAAATTAAAATACAGAACGTAGGTACGTTTGAACATTTTATTTCGGTTGTTCCAATGAGATACATGTACCTTTGTGAAAATATAATTTCTAAGAACCCATGCTGTTACAGCGTGATTACCTGTAAATATCACATTAATGCAATAAATGTTCAAAATCATGTACGTTAACGTCAATGCATTTAGCAATACGTGTAACGAGATTCCTCTCAACAGCGAGTAGTCCGCCTTCCGTAATGTTTGCACATGCAATGACAATGCACTGACTCATGTTGTCAGACGTTGTCGGTGTATCACGATAGCAAATATCCTTCAGTTTTCCCCACAGAAAGAAATTCGGGGACGTCAGATCCGGTGAACGTGCGGGCCATGGTATGGTGCTTCGACGACCAATCCACCTGGCTTGAAATATGCTATTCAATACCGCTTCTACCGCACGCGAGCTATGTGCCGGACATCCATCACGTTGGGAGTACAGCGCCATTCTGTCATGCAGTGAAACATCTTGTAGTAACATCGGTAGAACATTACGTAGGAAATCAGCATACATTGGCACGATGCCGCATCATACATTAACCCCCCAAGGTCGCTGATGTTCCACTTGTCGCAGCCATCGTGGATTTTTCGTTGCCCAATAGTGCATATTATGCCGGTTTACGTTACCGCTGTTGGTGAATGACGCTTCGTCGCTAAATAGAACGGGTGCAAAAAATCTGTCATCGTCCCGTAATTTCTCCTGTGCCCAGTGGCAGAACTATACCCGACGTTCAAAGTCATCGCCATGCAATTCCTGGTGCATAGAAAATTGGTACGGGTGCAATCGATGTTGATGTAACATTCTCAACACCGACGTTTTTGAGATTCCCGATTCTCGCGCAATTTGCCTGCTGCTGATGTGCTGATTAGCCGCGACAGCAGCTAAAACACCTACTTGCCCATCATCATTTGTTGCAGGTCGTGGTTGACGTTTCACATGTGGCTGAACACTTCCGGTTTCCTTAAATAACGTAACTATCCGGTGAACGGTCCAGACACTTGGATGATGTCGGCCAGGATACCGAGCAGCATGCATAGCACACGCCCGTTGGGCATTTTGATCACAATAGCCATACATCAACACGATATCGACCCTTTCCGCAATTGGTAAACGGTTCATTTTAACACGGGTCATGTATCACGGAGCAAATACCATCCGTACTGGCGGAATGTTACGTGATACCACGTACTTATACGTTTGTGACTATTACAGAGCTATCTGTCACAAAGCGAAAATAGTGGTCCAACTAAAACATTCATATTTCTTTAGGTACTACACGCATATGTAATAAAAATGGGGTATCCTATTTTTAAAAACGCAGTTGATATCCGTTTGACCTATGGCAGCGCCATCTAGCGGGCCAACCATAGCGCCATCTGGTTTCCCCTTCAAGCTAGACGAGTTTCGTTCTTTGTAGTGTTTTCGCTTGATGCTTATTTCAAGAGATATTTGGCCCGGTCACTATCAATGGACCACCCTGTATAGTCACAAACCATGGTAGCGCTAACCGGAATAACATGCACTACTGGAATGTAGACAATCCCCACTGTTACGGCAAGTCGATCATTAACGTCCTAGGCCAGAAAAGTACGGTGTGACATCATGTGGAACAAACACATTGGCCCGTATTTTATCGACGGGACGTTGAATGGACACAAGTATCGAACGTTTTTGGAATGGGAATTACCGGTACTACTGCAGGATATTGCTCTGGACGTTCGACAACACTGGCCTATGTGGCTTCAGAATAACAGTTGCCCAGCGCATTACGCAACTGAAGAGCGGCAGATAATAGATCGTATTTACTCTGGTCGGTTAATCGGCAGAGGTGGTCCTATGAATTGGCCCGCTAGGTCACCGGATGTGACGTAGCCGGATTTCCTTTCGTGTGATATTTAAAAGATAAGGTGTAGTAGCGACTGGCAACAAGCCGCGAAGACATGGTCGGCCGCATCAGAAACGCCTGTGCTGACATTCACACAGGTAGGTTCCTGTTCTGTGTGCGATCATTTGAAAAGCAGATCATTAAGTGTATTGAAATCGGCGATACTGCGTTTTAACTCTTACTGTAACCGGAAAAGTAGAGTAGCTTTTGCCCCGAGCCACGGCCACAGTGGCGCGTCGGAGGAATGGAACGTTGGGAATGAGGCTTAAAATTAGAAGTTATGAAATACTGGCCTGTCCTACCATCGCAGCTTGGAGATGTCCCACGTGCCATTGGATATTCAGCATGAAGTAAATTACAATTGTGTACTCCGATAAGAGTGCCATCTGTGGTGAAGCGAAGAAAATGCTTCAGACAAAAAGTACGTACATTTTGCCGTAGAATCGTAAAGTGCAATAAAATACTAGGGTTCCCACTGAAGATTTAAAAGTTGCCCCGCCACTCACCCACCGGGTGGGGGGTCGATTGTGGTATCGCTGGATGTCCTCCTCCGAGACAAATAAATTGGAAATACAACTTTTTTTGATTCGATGTGTAGTTTTTGGAGATATTTCAATGTCTTCACCTAAAATAAACACCCTGTTTAATTAATTATCTAATAGTAAAGCAGCGGTACAGGAAGCAAGTGAAATCTAGTCACAGTTTTCCAGGTGCTAATATAAATTGTGACAACACACTTGTGGCAAAGTACACTATCAGATTTAAGAAACAACAACTGAAATGTATTAATTGGACACTATATAAACTGAAGGTGGCAGAGGTTGTGCAAGAATTCAAGAATGCAACAACGGAATCTAAGAAGGAAACATGCAGATGGAATGTTACAAAGTAAAATATAACAAAAGCAGCTACAGGCATAGTAGGAATAAGGTGTTAAAGCCTAGGAAGCCCTATATGACCCATAAAATGTTGGAACGTGCTGACGAAGGGAACAAATTAAAAAAAAATCATGAACAATGAAAGCAATAACAAACAAGGTAACAACAATGTGTCATGTGGAGAAAGAGAAGTGACTTGAAAATGTTAACAGAGACGTAGAAAATGACATTAAGTTGAAACGTCCCCTTTGAAAATTTATACAGGACTGTGCTTAAACTGACACACAATATTTTTTAGCGCAACGCAATCTGACTTTCAAAAATCCCTACAAAGGAATGGCCCTGACTAACATTAACCTGTACCTTTCACAAATCACTTACCTCACCAAAAATCTTCGTTACTCGAACTACTGCAATACAGCGAGCGCCACTACTGCCCGCTAAATAAAAGATTCAAACTACTGAAGGCATAGTTAGCAAATGAAAGATTTTAATAGAGAACAAACAATGTATTTACCTTAGTAGTCATAATATACATAGCGGTTCATGACATCCATTCTTACAAATGTACTGTTTCTGATGGACACACCTCCAGATTATCCATTCTCAAAAATCCGCCATCTCACTTCCCCACATCCACCACTGCTGGCGGCTCGCCTCAGACTGTGCAACGCTACGCGCTGTTCACATCCAGCTGCCGCTGCCCAACACTACAATGGCAGACAACAATGCAAACTAGCCACAGACTGTACACAGCACAGCCAGTGATTTTCATACAGAGAGCGCTACGTGGCGGCGGCGTTACCAATATAAGAACCTAAACAGCCTACTTACATAGCCTACTTACAAAGTATGAAATATAGGATTAAACTTACTGCAAGATTAAACTGTTGCAACACAGATCGAAAACCAAGTGCAACATAGCGAGGGACAAAAACGAAAAACAACTATTTGACATAGGTGTAAGGTGAGAGATGGAAAAAGTATACTGAAGGCCTGTACAGTGGTGCTGAAACTGGAAGTTTAGATGAGCATATTGAAGATGGAAAACTAATTGACGAAAACAATAAAGGACCAAAAAAGCAAAAGAAGAGTTATTCTCTGCACTAAGCAGATTAAAAATAAATAAGGGAATAGGTATAGATGACATCACTGCAGAACTCCTACAAAACAGTAGTGACGAACTCAAAAGTAAATTATTTACTGTGGTGTCTAAATGCTGTGTAGAGGATATCATACTGCCTGACTTCACAAACAAGGAAACTGTTGCAGTTAGTTATATGTTGCCTAAATAATTTGAATGATTCTTTTACTGAAATGATGTGGAACGAATCAGTTTACTGGATATATGTACATGATTAGTGTTAATATTTATGAACACTATTATTTTTAGTCCTACTCATGCAACTACATGCAATTCATTTTTTTAACTGGCAACTCATTTTTTAGTAGAAATTCATCGATGGAATAGAAGGAGCTGTCCAGGAGAAATGATTTGAAATTAGATTTAAAACTTACTTCGCTACCTGTTAGACATTTTATGTTATTGGGCAAAAGATCAAAAATTTTTGTTGCTGCATGTTGAAATTCTATCTGAGACACCGACAGCGTTAACAATGAGTCACAAGGTATCTACATGATGTTCGTGGGTAAAAACCACGTATTATTCCTACTGATCGCTTCTGTGCAATCAATACCTTCTTCCCAAATGATGAGTTACCCGAAAAATCATTCTGTACAACATTATTCAGTGCAAATACACGAAATATTTCAAGATGTTCAAATGGCTCTGAGCACTATGGGATTTAACAAATGAGGTCATCAGTCCCCTAGAACTTAGAACTACTTAAACCTAACTAACCTAAGGACATCACACACATCCATGCCCGAGGCAGGTTTGGAAACTGCGACCGTAGCGGTCGCGCGGTTCCAGACTGAAGCGCCTAGAACCATTCGGCCACTGCAGCTGGCTATTTCAAGGTTAGCAATTATATGAAGAGCAAAAGTAGCTGAAGTTGGCTGTTTAAGAAGGTCAATAATATGCTTCTTCCCATTCAAATTTTCATCAGTGTGTACATCCAAAAATTTGGGGCACTGTTCCCTATTTACTGACTCCTGCTCATTTGCTACTTGAATTGTTGGTATGAATCCAGTTGTTGTACAGAGCTGAATGTAATGTGTTTTTTGAAAATTTAGGGAGAGTCGATTTTCAGAGAACCACTTAATAATTCTTCAGAAAATATCATTTACTTACACTTACGTTCCTTTTGTCAAATCGGATTCGTTGTAATTCTAGTACTGTCTTCAAAAAGTACCGGTTTTGCTTGTCGAATGTTAAGTGGAAGGTCATTCATATATATACTACTCTGTATATGTACTGTATATATACTACTCTGTATGATGCACTGTATATATCATTAAGGTCATTACTTATTAAGCTGGAAAAACTTTCAGAATTCTATCTGAAATTCCATCAACCCCACATGAGGTCCGTTTTTTTAGAATTTTTATGATTTCATTTATGAAGAATGATGGGTACACTTAGTTGCTTAAAGTTTGTGAAATGATATTTTGAATATATTACCTTGCTTCGTGCAAGCCATTTAATCGTATATTTGCCGCTACATTCAGGAATGAATTGTTAAAAGTACTTGCAGCTTATGTATTATCAGTCACAACATGGCCATTTAGTTTAATTGTTATGGAATCTTGTACACAGTCTGGCTATCCTGTCACCAATTTTACAATGTCACATATAGTTTTATTCCTATTATCTGCATTATTTGTTTCTGTCAGGACATGCATACTTATGAACATTTTAATAACTTTCCTTAGTAACGTATAGTATTTTTTGTAGTATGCAAGTAATGTCAACTCTTGACTTACTCTGGTGTTTACAGAAGTTTTCCTCTTCCTGTTATAAGAGATTTTAATTCCCTTAGTTATCACTGCTTATTTGTTTCTTTTTTTTTGTAATGGATCATCTGGATAAATTTTTAGGAAAACGGCTTTTAAATATTGACACAAATTTACTATGAAATAAAGTGAATTTGACATTAGCATCTCTTTCTATATGTACCTTTTTCCGTACCACACATCTTAACTTTTAAAATATTGTGTCCTGTTTTCGTTAATAAGTCTCACTTTTTATGAGCCTGCCTCAGTGTTACCCAAGAGGGCAAATGCAAAGGACTGTGCAACTTATAGATACTAGTGGCCCTTCTGTCACATGCATAAAAAATATTAGTGTCAATAGTTGTAGAAGAAAATAGAATGAAACGTAGATAATGATCAATTTGGCTTCAGAACAGGGAAAGAAACGAGAGAAGCAATATTAGCGTTACATCAGGCATTGGAAGGAATGTCAGAAGTAAACAGAAAAAAGATGTATAGTTTTCATTGACTCAGATATGGCATTTAATTTGATTTATTGAAAGTTATTATGAAAAACACTGCGCAAAGTAGCACTGAATTGGAAGGACAAAGAATATGCAGAAGTTAAAATACTGAAGTGGATATTAACTGTAGCAAGAAAGAAGAAAAAACAAAAGGGGAGCCACCTTATTTATTTAATATGTTCATCGAGGAGGCAAAACAACAATCAAAGAA
This sequence comes from Schistocerca cancellata, assembly GCF_023864275.1. Lineage (NCBI taxonomy): Eukaryota > Metazoa > Arthropoda > Insecta > Orthoptera > Acrididae > Schistocerca > Schistocerca cancellata. The sequence goes on along the minus strand of NC_064631.1, from coordinate 557,280,480 downwards.
AAGACGACTAGAATCAAAATAAATTGTATTCGTAGTCACTGTATCAGATTTACCGTTGACAGTAGTAGAAGACTCAGAGAACTAAAAAAAATGTTTCAGATCTTAAATAAAGACGTAACAACTCTAATATTAAGCATAAATAAATATCAAGAAGACAAAAGCCATGGTTATAGACAAGAAACGAGATGGAAGTACGACTGACATAAAAATACGTAGTGAACAACTGCAGGAAGTAAACGAATTTCACGAATCTCGGTAGCATTGTGGAGGAAAACAATAGATGCCTCGGGGAAATCAAGAGATGAATAACGCTGGCCAGGAGTTCCTTTTAAAAAAGGAGAACCTCCCAATGAACGAGCACGTCAGCTTCCACACTAAGAAAAGATTTGTACACCTTTGTATGGAGTGTCGTGATATACAGATGTGTAACCTGGACTTTGGCAGAGCAGAAAAAAGGTCCCTCGGAGCTGCAAAAATGTGGATCTGGAGGAGAATTATAAGAACTAGCTGGACCGGCAGTAAAAGGAATAAGATGGTTCTGCATGAAACGAGGGAGAAGAAAGAACTGCTGAAAGTTATAGGCCAACGCAAAGTAATACTTGTTGGACACTTAATCATACATGATTAAACACTTTCGTAGCCTAGATCGTAGGGAAGAAAACCAGGGAACGACCGATAACATCCTACTTAAAAAAAATGTTATATGTGAGATGGGATTTTTGCAAAGATGGATCTAAAAAGAACTGCAAGGAGAGGAAGCTGAGGCTGCAGAGACAAGGCTTGGGTTTTTGAAAGAAGAAGAAGAGGTCAAGTACGTTGTCGCAAACATTTACACTTCGTGGTGACTTGTGAACTGCTGAAAACAATTTTCGGAGGAAGTATTTAGCGCAATTTCTGACGATTTTGTATGCCTACCACCGGCTATGAACACGTACTTTCGCCAACATATCGAGGGTACTTTGTGGGCACCGCCAACTACTACTGTATGAGTTGGGTACCTATTTCAGATGATATTCAAGTTTTCTTTGAAACAGCTGTCTCTGTTAGTAAAATTCTTCACCAAACGAATCCTCTTTCTCCATCGGGCGCAACGACTCGTGTAGTCCATGGAAGACGCACAGAACACTGTCGATAACCCAGCTCTTGCAATCCAATAAATCGGCTATGGGAGAGCACTGAACCGACACCGATCACACTATGCGGTATGAAAAATTTCGAAATTCTATCATCTTTTTGGAATAAGAAGTTGAGAATCATTTGGCGAAGAATTGGTTCAAATGGTTCAAATGGCTCTGAGCACTATGTGACTTAACATCTGAGGTCATCAGTCCCCTAGAACTTAGAACTACTTAAACCTAACCAACCTAAGGACATCACACACATCCATGCCCAAGGCAAGAGTCGAGCCTGCGACCGCAGCAGTCACGCGGTTCCGGACTGAAGCGCCTAGAACCGCTTGGCCACCGCGGCCGGCGCGAAGAATTGAATTAACAGATACAGTGGTTTCAGCATGAAGAAGTCATAGAATCCTGGGCTCTCTTTAAAACACTTGCGAAGACGTCGCTACAGTGCAGGTTTTAATTATACATCAGTATTCCATTATGGTCCGCCTCGATAGCTGAGTCGTCAGCGTGACGTTCTGTCACACCAAGAGGCCCGGGTTCGATTCCCGCTCAAGGACTGGGTGTTGTGCTGTCCTCTTTATTATTTCATCAGCAGCGGAAGGCACGGGAAACCACTACTGGAATCACTTCCCTAGATGCTCATTCTGTGGACCTCTCTGACGAGACTTCCCCCATGACAAGTTTTTTTTATTACGTTATGGATCGACTGCGTGGCCACAGATTTAATTTATGCGTACTTTTTTGATGGATCAACGTCTTTGGACTTGTGTTTCTGTGGGCGTATGCGCGGTGGCGAGTTTAAAATGATGGAGCGTGTACCGTAATTCCACTCTGTCGACTCACTCTGAAGAGGACTGATAGATATACTGCCGAAATATCATGAGAAGATGTAGGCTCTCTGCAGCTGCACATGCGAAATGTTTTGGACCGAACGTTTATATGTTTACTTACATAATTTTCTGAATTTCGCATGTAACTTTTGTAAGATCGCAAGAACTATGCCCCTTACATGAAGTCATTAAAGATCACCTAACTCACGTTGAGCGAATAGTAGGGCTGAACAAAAATGACTGACAAGGCACAAAGCATCTTGTAGAGGGTATAGTATGGACGTATTGGAATAATTAATGTCGGGTGATGGTTTTAAGGTAATTCACACGACAAGAAAACTTAGTGGAAACGCGTCAATTTACTGGAGGCTAGTTTATCCCAGGGAAGTATTCGAGTTGACCGTGGCCGGCTGGGGAGCGGCGAAGGTAAGCGACAGTAGGTAGCTTAGGGCGGCTCAAGCTCTGAGAAAGCAGTAATGGGGGGCAGCCTCCAGCTGTCTTAAGATGAGTGACAGTTAGTGGGTGGTTGACCCCATGCTGGTGTACCGGGAAGCAGATGGAAAACTTGTACGCCTGTTGATAAATGTCCATCGTACTGTTTTCAGTGAAACATGAGAGAAAGCCATGCAAAGCTACGGTGGAGTGGTCAACAGAGGCCAAAATATGCTTGTTCGTAACTATAGCAACTTCACGCTGAATTCATAGTCCGCAGAGTCTGAAGTAAACCACGTGAAGAGCGACAGAATGAAATATGCCGGCCTCCGATGGAAACGTAGGACCGAGGAATTTGAAGTACTCTCCTGGGAGTCAGAATTCCGGAAAAATTGGTGTTGTGTGCAGACGCTAACCTTGATGGGTGGCCTGGGAGGAGCTAAATAGCAGAAGTTGAGAGGAAGGGAAATTTTGTGGGAATTTGTTCACTTCCCAGAGCAGGCATTGGTCGGCGCTGGGAAGCGACGCATAATTAACGCGACTTGCGCTGCAATTGGCGTAAGTGATTTCGTTGGAGGGGAAACCGAGGCGAAGAGCGGACTGGCAGAAGTCTCCGTAAAGGGTCTTCCATTCCCAGCTTGCCTAGAGTGCGGACGTGGCGTTCTTTACTCGGCTTGCCTGAGAAAGAGTGAGCATCTCTGCAGTTTAGGACTTAGCTAATGGAACGATTGAGCTTGGAGATAGAAAGTTTTGGTTCAGCTATGTACTGAGCAAGATAGCTAGGAGTGAATAGACGAGCGCAGCCTTGCAGCACCACAAGGTCGGCCGACGTCCGCACAACGACGCCACGCCACGCCACACTGAATTCGGTGATATTCTGCCCGCTCCGGCCACTGATTAATTTGTTGGATCACATCGACGAAGTTTCCACGAGGGTTTCATGGGCCGTGTATTGGGGAATTCTTCTCGCTCTTCGCATTACGCCTGGGTCAATCGATAGGAATTAATTTTGATTTATCGCGCTTTACTCCATGTAAACGCAATTTATTACCATTGCCTGACAGGAAAGTCATGTATAGTGTGATGATTGAAGGTCGGGAGTTAAAATAAATTTGTGCTAATCGACTGCATCTGTTTTCAATCAGGTAGTTGAAATCCCAAGTCACTTTCTTAATTAATTTTATGTTCAACATTTGCATCTGGTGTTCAATAGCTGAATATAACATTAATGTGCACCCCTTTTTAATTAAAAGTGGTCAATTCTGAATCAATTAATGTCAACACTGCCACCGCAGTTCAATCAGGAGTCACAGGGCCTTATTACTTTCTTTGCGTTATCCGATATTGCGGCAATCTTGCACTCTCTGTTGATCTGTTAGTCAATTAGCTGGGGTGAACACACGCCAAAACCAGATAAGTGACAGGTGGGGTGTTACACTTTCGGTGAAAAAGTATCATTAAAAATAAAGTTTCACGAAAGTGCCAAAGGATCCTAGAAATTACAAGCTACGTTTAACACTGGATACTTTTCAATAGCTTGGATGAGTACCTGCGCAAGTGGATTGGATTTTGGCCTGGCAGGTAACTTTTTAGCCAGATGAAACGATTGAAAGCAGCGGAACTCATATCGTTTACAAGCTTGCATAGTCACGGACTGCAGATCTGTGGTCATAATCGTATTACTTGATGAATTATTGATACTGCTGACTGTACTTTTCATTTTGTCTTGTGTACGTTATGATACTATCGAAGTTGTTGGAGTTCGTTGCTATTAAGTTTCTAACATCATTTGAATGTCGTATGTGTTTTTCAAATTTTCGGAAGAATGCTTTCCAAATTCTACACTCCTGGAAATTGAAATAAGAACACTGTGAAGTCATTGTCCCAGGAAGGGGAAACTTTATTGACACATTCCTGGGGTTAGATACATCACATGATCACACTGACAGAACCACAGGCACATAGACACAGGCAACAGAGCATGCACAATGTCGGCACTAGTACAGTGTATATCCACCTTTCGCAGCAATGCAGGCTGCTATTCTCCCATGGAGACGATCGTAGAGATGCTGGATGTAGTCCTGTGGAACGGCTTGCCATGCCATTTCCACCTGGCGCCTCAGTTGGACCAGCGTTCGTGCTGGACGTGCAGACCGCGTGAGACGACGCTTCATCCAGTCCCAAACACGCTCAATGGGGGACAGATCCGGAGATCTTGCTGGCCAGGGTAGTTGACTTACACCTTCTAGAGCACGTTGGGTGGCACGGGATACATGCGGACGTGCATTGTCCTGTTGGAACAGCAAGGTCCCTTGCCGGTCTAGGAATGGTAGAACGATGGGTTCGATGACGGTTTGGATGTACCGTGCACTATTCAGTGTCCCCTCGACGATCACCAGTGGTGTACGGCCAGTGTAGGAGATCGCTCCCCACACCATGATGCCGGGTGTTGGCCCTGTGTGCCTCGGTCGTATGCAGTCCTGATTGTGGCGCTCACCTGCACGGCGCCAAACACGCATACGACCATCATTGGCACCAAGGCAGAAGCGACTCTCATCGCTGAAGACGACACGTCTCCATTCGTCCCTCCATTCACGCCTGTCGCGACACCACTGGAGGCGGGCTGCACGATGTTGGGGCGTGAGCGGAAGACGGCCTAACGGTGTGCGGGACCGTAGCCCAGCTTCATGGAGACGGTTGCGAATGGTCCTCGCCGATACCCCAGGAGCAACAGTGTCCCTAATTTGCTGGGAAGTGGCGGTGCGGTCTCCTACGGCACTGCGTAGGATCCTACGGTCTTGGCGTGCATCCGTGCGTCGCTGCGGTCCGGTCCCAGGTCGACGGGCACTTGCACCTTCCGCCGACCACTGGCGACAACATCGATGTACTGTGGAGACCTCACGCCCCACGGGTTGAGCAATTCGGCGGTACGTCCACCCGGCCTCCCGCATGCCCACTATACGCCCTCGCTCAAAGTCCGTCAACTGCACATACGGTTCACGTCCACGCTGTCGCGGCATGCTACCAGTGTTAAAGACTGCGATGGAGCTCCGTATGCCACTGCAAACTGGCTGACACTGACGGCGGCGGTGCACAAATGCTGCGCAGCTAGCGCCATTCGACGGCCAACACCGCGGTTCCTGGTGTGTCCGCTGTGCCGTGCGTGTGATCATTGCTTGTACAGCCCTCTCGCAGTGTCCGGAGCAAGTATGGTGGGTCTGACACACCGGTGTCAATGTGTTCTTTTTTCCATTTCCAGGAGTGTATATTCTTTTGATTTACAGTTTCTTCGATCTTATGCTAAAGCGATTTAGCACTGATGCATACAAAGTATTAAAATATTTCATGTACAGGTTGTTGCACAAAGAGGATTACATTGTTTGACCTTTAGTAACTGTGGATGTATTAGTGATAACCTGATACAATTGTGACTATACGATACTCTCATGATTAGTGAGGTAGACATTCATTTGTTTATCATTTGTTTATTTTCAGTTGCCAGTAACTGCACTTAAGTAACAAGACGGCTTGAAACTTGTCCTTGAAGCAAAGAACATGGATTTTAAAGTGCTATTGGAAATGTGAAAACAGGAAAGAAGCACAGAGGTGATGCCAGGCAGAGTTTGATACTGCGCCACCGTCACGCGTAACAATAGCGAAATTACGGGACAGATGTGAGAGGAAAGGAAGTGTGAGTGATATGAAGAAGCGACGATGTGTCAAGAAGAAATCAGTCGCGGACGAAAGAGGGGTGGGCGCAGTGGTACAAGCTTTCGTATTATCCTCAAAGAAGTCCATACGGCAAGCTGCGCGCGAATGATGTGTAAGCCAATCAAGTGCTCACCGCAGTTTAAAGCAAGCAAAGTGGGAACCCTGCATTCCAAGGTTGCCCCACGCGATGAGTCAGGACGATCCGGATATGCCCCCCGAATGTCGTGAATGGATATGCGAAAATGAACCGTTGACTCATGTCGTTGTTTGGTCTAATTAGGCGACGTTTAAATTGAATGGAACCATCAAGCGCCATAACTGTGAGGACTGGGCAAGAGATAATAACCGTGTTACGGAAAAATCGAGCTGTTAATCTTCTTGAGATAGCAGTGTGGTGTGCTATGTCTGTCAGAAGATTTGTAAGGCCATTCTTTTATAAAAGCACAGTGACAGGAGTAAAGTACCTTACCTGGTTGCACGAAGTACTTGGATCAGCTGTTCACCAGCCTACCGAGATGAAGATTGCGGCAATTCTTGGATGAAACATATGTTGAGAGGTGGATAGGCCGACGCGGAAGTGTTTAGTTCCTGCTGAGATCTCCCATCTAACGCTGTTAGACTTCTGTCTGTGGGAAGCTCTGAAGGACACGATCTATGCCACAAAGCCACGTAAGCTGGATGACGTTGAGGGAGGCGATTGTCACTGCCTGTGAATCCGTTCCAGTGACAACCATAGCACATGAGTGTCAATTTATTCCACAGCGTCACAGCGCTGTATTTCTGCCAACGGAGGACATTTTGAACATCTTCAACAGTAAAACATCGTCAGTAATGTAGTGACCATTACGTGATTTAAAACTGTATAGCATTTGTTATTTTTGTTAGAGTTATTAAATTTCAAACAGTGTAAACCCTTTCTGTGGCACCCCATGTTTTATAGTTATTAATAAAATATCAGATAGATTATATAATGGTAAGACAGAGATTTAGGAACCAGGTTTTAAATTGTAAGACATTTCCTGGGGCAGATGTGGATTCTGACCACAGTCTATTGGTTATGAACTGCAGATTGAAACTGAAGAAACTGCAAAAAGGTGGGAATTTAAGGAGATGGGACCTGGATAAACTGAAAGAACCAGAGGTTGTAGAGAGTTTCAGGGAGAGCATAAGGGAACAATTGACAGGAATGGGGGAAAGAAATACAGTAGAAGAAGAATGGGTAGCTCTGAGGGATGAAGTAGTGAAGGCAGCAGAGGATCAAGTAGGTAAAAAGACGAGGGCTAATAGAAATCCTTGGGTAACAGAAGAAATATTGAATTTAATTGATGAAAGGAGAAAATATAAAAATGCAGTAAATGAAGCAGGCAAAAAGGAATACAAACGTCTCAAAAACGAGATCGACAGGAAGTGCAAAATGGCTAAGCAGGGATGGCTAGAGGACAAATGTAAGGATGTAGAGGCTTGTCTCACTAGGGGTAAGATAGATACTGCCTACAGGAAAAATAAAGAGACCTTTGGGGAGAAGAGAACCACTTGTATGAATATCAAGAGCTCAGATGGAAACCCAGTTCTAAGCAAAGAAGGGAAGGCAGAAAGGTGGAAGGAGTATATAGAGGGTTTATACAAGGGCGATGTACTTGAGGACAATATTATGGAAATGGAAGAGGATGTAGATGAAGACGAAATGGGAGATAAGATACTGCGTGAAGAGTTTGACAGAGCACTGAAAGATCTGAGTCGAAACAAGGCCCCGGGAGTCGACAACATTCCATTGGAACTACTGATGGCCTCGGGAGAGCCAGTCATGACAAAACTCTACCATCTGGTGAGCACGATGTATGAGACAGGCGAAATACCCTCTGACTTCAAGAAGAATATAATAATTCCAATCCCAAAGAAAGCAGGTGTTGACAGATGTAAAAATTACCGAACTATCAGTTTAATAAGTCACAGCTGCAAAATACTAACGCGAATTCTTTACAGACGAATGGAAAAACTGGTAGAAGCCGACCTCGGGGAAGATTAGTTTGGATTCCGTAGAAATGTTGGAACACGTGAGGCAATACTGACCTTACGACTTATCTTAGAAGAAAGATTAAGAAAAGGCAAACCTACGTTTCTAGCATTTGTAGACTTAGAGAAAGCTTTTGACAATGTTAACTGGAATACTATCTTTCAAATTCTGAAGGTGGCAGGGGTGAAATACAGGGAGCGAAAGGCTATTTACAGTTTGTACAGAAACCAGATGGCAGTTATAAGAGTCGAGGGGCATGAAAGGGAAGCAGTGGTTGCGAAAGGAGTAAGACAGGGTTGTAGCCTCTCCCCGATGTTATTCAATCTGTATATTGAGCAAGCAGTAAAGGAAACAAAAGAAAAATTCGGAGTAGGTATTAAAATTCATGGAGAAGAAGTAAAAACTTTGAGGTTCGCCGATGACATTGTAATTCTGTCAGAGACAGCAAAGGACTTGGAAGAGCAGTTGAACGGAATGGACAGTGTCTTGAAAGGAGGATATAAGATGAGCATCAACAAAAGCAAAACGAGGATAATGGAATGTAGTCAAATTAAGTCGGGTGATGCTGAGGGAATTAGATTAGGAAATGAGACACTTAAAGTAGTAAAGGAGTTTTGCTATTTAGGGAGTAAAATAATCGATGATGGTCGAAGTAGAGAGGATATAAAATGTAGACTGGCAATGGCAAGGAAAGCGTTTCTCAAGAAGAGGAATTCTCGAGTATAGATTTAAGTGTCAGGAAGTCGTTTCTGAAAGTATTTGTATGGAGTGTAGCCATGTATGGAAGTGAGACATGGACGATAACTAGTTTGGACAAGAAGAGAATAGAAGCTTTCGAAATGTGGTGCTACAGAAGAATGCTGAAGATAAGGTGGGTAGATCACGTAACTAATGAGGAGGTATTGAATAGGATTGGGGAGAAGAGAAGTTTGTGGCACAACTTGACTAGAAGAAGGGATCGGTTGGTAGGACATGTTTTGAGGCATCAAGGGATCACAAATTTAGCATTGGAGGGCAGTGTGGAGGGTAAAAATCGTAGAGGGAGACCAAGAGATGAATACACTAAGCAGATTCAGAAGGATGTAGGTCGCAGTAGATACTGGGAGATGAAGAAGCTTGCACAGGATAGAGTAGCATGGAGAGCTGCATCAAACCAGTCTCAGGACTGAAGACCACAACAACAACAACAACAACAATAAAATCGTAGGCATTTTTGTACACTAAAAGTGATGGCAAGTTGTATTTCTCGGACGGGGAGAGACAACAAGAAGAAATGATCCTCCCCTCAGAACCGAACCCAGGACCCGCGCGTCACGGACAGAACTATTCCATCGACCGTGAGGAGGAAGCTATCTATAATGTAATGGTTCGTGACTGTGACTTTTAGTACAAAGACATATGCCGTAGGACAGGCAAAAGGTAACGCGATTTATCAGGTTTTTTTCGGCACCATTGGTTAATAGTGTGCTTTTGGATATCGAATTTTTGATTCCATTTTCCTGCAAGATATTTCGGCGATCAACACAGTCGTCTTCTCCAGGTGCTATCAGCCGTATAATTATTCGTATTCGTTGCAAGGACTTCAACCAGGCTGTAGAGAACCGTTGGGTCATGCCGCTATCAGAGCCTATTTCGAATCCAGACACCAGCTCTGCTCTTTGACGCTTATTTGTCGTTCACCGCATTCGCAAGTCCACCTCAGTCAATTGCGGCTCCGCTATGCCGATGCTGTGTAGACTACAATATCCGTAAAGTACCTTACCGTGTTGCAGGAACGAATTATTCCAACTGTTCACCAACTGTACAAATGTGAAGATATTTTTTTTCCTTGCGACAAGACCGTGTGCTGTCGCATTACCAGGTCGTGTGTGACAATTCCTGGATGAAACATTTGTTGAGAGGTGGATAGGCCGACGAGGAAGTGTTGAGCCGCCATCCAGATCTCCCGATCTAACGCCGTTGGATTTCTTTCCGTGGGGGATTCTGAAAGACACCATCTAGGACACAAAGCCACGTGCTCTAGATGACATCAGAGGGGCATTTATCACTGCCTGTCAACGTTTCGATGCGATCTCCTTTGTTACGAAATTCTCGTTTTCTGAACACTTGGGAGTAATTGCAGAGTAATTCGATGATTGTTTCACCGAGCTCTTTTGACACTTTCTTACTTTAGCTGTAGTGTCCCTTTTGCAATATCCACCATTATCGAGGTGAAACATAAATAAAAATGACTGTATGTGACTCAAAATGAATTACAAACATTGATTTATCTGCGAAAGGTAATAACACTAACTGTAAAAATATACAATATAGATCGATAAATGCAGAAAAGACATTATTTTTATTGTATGAGATTATAATGTGATTATCTTTGTAAGAGTATAAAACACAATGCAATGCTCATTCTTCTGCCTAGTCTGTTTTGTTCTGTTCGTTCTGGTGTTAGCTGGAATAAGGTACGCAAGCTATTGTGCTGCGCTAGCATTTGTTTCTGTCGTAACGTAATTGCAAATATTTAATGGTGTAAACTGTGTCCTAGTAAGAATATATTTGTATAAAGTGATCTCCGTGTGTTATTTCAAGAACCTACGCCACATTTATCTTATGAAAATAATATTTAATGAAAATTATTTAGGATGTTTCCAGCTGCTGCGGAGCGAGTGACAGTGATCTCTGACTGTTAACAATTAGCCGCCATTACGCGGTACATTTAAAAAATATTTTTTCACAGCACAATGTCTGATAGCCGGAGCGGAAGAAATTATGTAAAAATATTCAGTGAGATTAATTGAAGGAATCCAGTGAAATAATTTTATTAAAACTTGTCTATTTTCTGTGATAGTGAACTGGAGCTGAGTAATACTACGCTATTGCATCTACAGTAATTTGTAGGGAGCCTGGCGCTCGATAAAACCAGATATAATACGTAATTGGCAATCTACGAAATTCGTTATTTTGCTTATTATATCTCTTTTGTATTTTTTTTTTTGAAGCTAAACGTAAAAACTAACTTCACCAAAAATCAGTAACATATCACGTTAAATCAAAGGACAAACAAATTTACTAGGAGAGTGTTTCCTCTAAATAAATAGTTACATTTTTTTAAGAGATATAACAGAGCTTATTTTCTGCTACGCGGTTCAAAATGGTTCAAATGGCTCTGAGCACTATGGGACTTAACATCTGAGGTCATCTGTCCCCTACAACTTAGAACTACTTAAACCTAACGATTCTAAGGACATCATACACATCCATGCCCGAGGCAGGATTCGAACCTGCGACCGTAGCGGTCGCGGGTTCCAGAGTAAAGCGCCTATAACCACTCGGCCACAGCGGCCGGCTGTTAGGCGGAAAATGTTACAAATAATATGATGATGTAGCAATCGGTGCTGCGTTATAGCCTTTCTCGCCGATTAAACAGGTCGCACTTTCAAACAAAAGCTCTAGAATCCGCCAAGGTCAAGCCAACATGTCTGCGGTGTAGACACATGGAATGAAAAAAACTTCAAGAGTTCATCGAACATTTAAATTCTATACAGCACATTATAAAATTTGCAATGGAACTTGAAAAAAAGAGAGTCAGCTATCATTCCTCAACCTCATAGTTAAGAGAAGAAAAGATTTATTTCTGGGACGCAGTGTGAATAGGAAACACACGTACACTGACCGCTATTTCTACACGTCAAACCATCACCATCCGTCACAGGGAAATTCCGTTCTAAAGACTCTTGTCCATGGCTCTCAACCGTTGCCAGACAAGCAGAGCCTCACCAAAGAATTAGAGACACCTACGATCTGCGTTCCGTAGCAGATTCTGAAAGGGCGTTCCACCCAAAGTTTACGTCGCCTGCGGAAGAGACTGAGACAATGAAAGAAAAAACAAAGAATCGCTTATCTGTCTTGTGCTAGCTCAGATTCATTAAAGGTTAATAGACTCATACAGAAACTGACATCAAATATATTTCGCTCTTGCTAACAATAAATCTTCTTTGTAATAGGTCAGTAAAATGAAAACCTTAAATACTTTTTTTAAATATTATTTATTGTGCAGAAGTGGTACAAAGCTGTATCACTTTTCAACGCGTTATTGGTTTGCTCAATTTGTGAAGCTCTTTCTGTTGAATAAATCATCTAATATTGCTGAATATGTAACCATTTGTTTGTCTGTACGTGTACTGCCGGCCGGGGTGGCCGAGCGGTTCTAGGCGCTACAGTCTGGAACCGCGCGACCGCTACGGTCGCAGGTTCAAATCCTGCCTCGGGCATGGATGTGTGTGATGTCCTTAGGTTAGTTAGGTTTAAGTAGTTCTAAATTCTAGGGGACTAATGACCTCAGAAGTTAAGTCCCATAGTGCTCAGAGCCATTTGAACCATTTTTTTTGTACGTGTACATCACATCCACCGATTTCCGTCCCATTCGGATAATTCCTTCGTGGTGCATCATTTTGGGGTAATGATGTCATGTGACTAGGGCCTCCCGTCGGGTAGACTGTTCGTTGGGTGTAAGTCTTTCGATTTGACGCCATTTCGGCGACTTGCGCTTTGATGGGGATGAAATTATGATGATTAGGACAACACAACACCCAGTCCCTGAGCGAAGAAAATCTCCGACCCAGCCGGTAATCGAACCTGGACCCTTAGGATTAAAATTCTGTCGCTCAGCTACTGGGGGCGGTCATTTTGGGCTGAGGACCGTTAAGACAAGAGAAATTAGGGCTCATACGGAGCTTAGAGGCAGAAGCATTTCCCTCTCCGAAACAGGAAGGGGAATGACTAGTAGTGATATCAGGTAACCTCCGCCATGCACATTGTGGTGGTATGAAGAGTCTGTAGGCACATTTAGATGATACAAGTCTCGGGGCGCAAAGGCCTGGTTTCTGCAACAACGTAATTAAGGATCCTGTCGAAATAAAGACGGAAGACCTAATAAACCGAGATGGTGGTTCAGTTTCAATGGGAGTTGGGATGTTGTTGTTGTTGTTGTGGTCTTCAGTCCTGAGGCTGGTTTGGTGCAGCTCTCCATGCTATTCTATCCTGTGCAAGCTTCTTCATCTCCCAGTACCTACTGCAACCTACATCCTTTTGAATCTGCTTACTGTATTCATCTCTTGGTCTCCCCCTACGATTTTTACCCTCCACGCTGCCCTCCAATACTAAATTGGTGATCCCTTGATGCCTCAGAACATGTCCTACCAACCGATCCCTTCTTCTGGTCAAGTTGTGCCACAAACTTCTCTTCTCCCCAATCCTATTCAGTACTTCCTCATTAGTTATGTGATCTACCCATCTAATCTTCAGCATTCTTCTGTAGCACCACATTTCGAAAGCTTCTATTCTCTTCTTGTCCACACTATTTACCGTCCATGTTTCACTTCCATACATGGCTACACTCCATACAAATACTTTCAGAAATGACTTCCTGACACTTAAATCTATACTCGATGTTAACAAATTTCTCTTTTTGTTGGGATATGGCAACTATTTTTAGTGAGACATCATCAGACCACTCATTTGCCAGAGCTTGGAAAGGGAATGGGTGCCTCTCAGATTAACAGTGCGGCTTCCAAAAAACAAATGGGCAACAAATGAGCATCAAAGCGCATAGCGTATGCAGTGAGTCTCACTCGACAATAAACAGCCACGCGACACAACAGTACTTCACAATGTGGTTGCAATCCCGGTAGTGAGTACACATAATAACTGCAGAGGTAAAAAAAACCGGAAGGAGACGACTGAATCGGTCGTGGAGAAATTTTACAGCAAATAGAATCCATGATTCGGCTTAGTTGAGGATAGCAGTACAGGGTGTATCAAAAAGAATCGTCCGATTTGGCACGTCTACATTTCTGAAAATAATAAACATATACAATAAATTTTGTTTTTGATGAACGCGAAATCCAAAATGTTTTAACAACTTTTCATAGGTGTTCAATAAGTGCCCCTTGAGATGCACGGCATATGTCAATGCGGTATTCAGATTGTTCCCACCCTGCAGCGAGCGTGTCGTGACCTACAGTCTCCACAGCTCCTGTTATTCGATGTCTCAGTTCATTCACTGTTGTTGGTAACGAAGGCACATAAACAGGAGTCTTTTATAAGACCCCACAAGAAATAATCAAATACAGTCAGGTCCGGTGACCTTGGAGGCCAGTAATCTAAGGCTGAATCATTTGGTCCAGTGCTACCGATCCATCGTTCAGTAATCCTTTGACTTAAAAATTTCCGCACTTCCAGATGCCAGTGTGGCGGCGTCCCATCATGTTTGGAAATGAAATAGTTCGAATCAGTTTCCAACTGTGGGAAAAGAAAGTTCTCAAGCATATCGAGACATGTGTTTCCTGTGACAGTGTTCTCGGCAAAGAAAAATAGACCATACACCGTTTCTCGTGAAACTGATCAAAATACATTAAACTTTGCAGAGTCCCTCTCATGTTGTACAACTTCATGTGGTGAAGAAAACTGTCAGCTTCCATCTTGCCAAGAATGAAATTACAAAACTCCACACGTTGTTAGTAGTAGAACAACTTCTGCACCACTCCACTCACCATTGTTACCAAATTTATTCAAGATGGCGGATCCAACATGGCGCCATTAGATATGGCACAGTCGTAATGACGTCATGGTGGGAAGTTCAAATTTTGGCAGGAAGATAGGTCAATTGGGCTACCTCCACTAACCTAACTCCCTCCCCCCCCCCCCCTCCCCTACAATATAAAATGGCAGGAAGTTAAAATTCCATCAGGTCAATGCAAAAAACCATGGCTACCTCCACTAGCCTAAGAAAATGGCGGGAAAATAGGTCACTTGGGCTACCCCCACTAACCTAAGTCATCCGACTGCCACCTCTTCCTAGGAATTGGCAGGAAAACGCTCAGCTCATGCTGGATAGGATGGATGTAAGTTTTTATTTTGCTGGCAGTCTTTATTTGAACAACTAGAGGCAGTAGCTCCATCCAGTGTGTTCACCATGAGGTCCAGAGTCCAACTGACCTAGTACACAGTACTGCCACCAGGGGGCACAGTCTCTTTTGTGGCGGTCTGGGCAGGAAAAATGGCGGGAAAAGACTCAGCCTGTGCTGTGCTGCTGGATAGGATGGATCATAAGTCTCTATTTTTCAAGCAGTCTTTATTTACACAATTTGAGACAGTAGCTCCATTCACTGTGTCCTCCATGAGGCCTGGAGTCCAACTGAGCTAGTACACAGTACTGCCACCTGAGTGCACTTTCATCCCATGGCGGTTTGGGGGAAAATGGTGGGAAAATGACTCAGCCTGTGCTGGGCTGCTGGAGAGAGGAAGGTGTGCACTTTATTTATTTTCGAGCAATTTTATAGGGGCATATTTGACATAGTATATTTATTACATTGATACAAAACATTCGCCTTGACGTGTTTGGGCTCACAATACACAAAATACAGACACGCAAACAACTCGTAAATTGCCGAAACAATGCAGTACATAGCATACAGATCTCCAAAATACTCATAAATCACCGAAATTATGCAGTACACTGATGTGCAGACACACAAACAACTCGTAAATTGTCAAAGTAATGCAAGTAAAAGGTTCTGCAAACACACTCACAACGCTTAAACAGCCGAAAATAACGCTGTGCATAAACACTCAGAGCACATAAGAAACTCTTTCGAACTAGCATTAACAGCAACTTATCAGTGAACTGTTCCAACGCACACATATGTCGACGTCACCGACACCACACAGGCGCTTTGCAACCTGCAGCCAGCAGGTGAAAGTTGCATCTATTTTCGGGTACAGAGTTCTAGTAGTGTTATACTGTCATCAGATGTGTATGTAAATAAGAGCCAAGTCACCCTCTCGATGCGTACACTGGGCAGAGCATTCACGCCGCTCCGATACGCGAGATGCCTCTGGGCTACGGGCACGTGTTTACTGTTGCTGGCGCAATACCTCTCTACCTATGGATACTGACATCACAGATTGCGCTATAGATATCCATTCCAATGCTTTCTAGAATAGAACAGGTTGCATTGTTCCTAGTGATCCTAACAAGACATGCTAGCTGTGTCTAGCTGTTCACACGTTTACCCCCTCAGTGTGGCAGATGCATCACCATGAAATATTCGCTTTGCACACAAAAATAGCCCAGAATAACACCTACTGCATTCTCCCCGATGGTCCTGAAGAGGCACTCTGACCATCATGTGTTACCCTCCCTCGAAATCGCTAAGTCCTACTTTCAACAAACATCTCCATAACGCAAAACGTCCTCACCGCTATGTAGAGCCTCCTATGTCCCAGCACAAAGGATATCTTGTGAATAAATGAAGCATTTTTGCTTGGCTCTTACTGAATTTGCCCGCCAGATTGCTGATGGTGTGCAAGCACTGTTCGCCTTTTTTTTCTGCAGCCGAGACTTTCAGTGGCAAAAACTATTTTGTTCAGATCGCCAGTTGCACTGACAGTTAAACCCCGCAAAAGTGATCTACAGATCATCAAATGCATCCCACATATTCATCGTGCCACTGTGCACCACCAATGGAGGAAGCGACCTCTGTAAACGCTGCCCATGACCACAGCCACGAAAGAGCGTGTCAAACAGTGGGAGAGGCCAGCCGACCATGGACGACCCCACATCCCAGGAGAAAGTTATCAATATTCCCAGCGCAAATGCTCGTCATATTGAATCTTCTCAAATATCGGCAGAGTATACACGTGACACATGCGGTCCCAAAGGCATATCAACGCAAACTGGATATTAGTTCACTATTCACATGCCCAGGGGAAGCCACAAGCCAAATCTTCATAAGCGATAAGCTTTCTCTGAATCTCTGAAGTGATGTACAAAGGATGGGCAAGACTCTTCTCGGAACAAAGGCATTACTGTTTCTGGCCCTGACCTGCTTGCTTACAGCTACACTTTCTACAGCCATCTCCAGACTCACAAGAATGTTGGGAACCACACACATATTTATCAGTGTAACCACAATTAAATATTAGGATTGCTGCCATAGTCTGACACAGAGCAATGTACTGGATATGCCTCGTCTTTACGAGTGTGGTTCTGCAATGAATATCAGTATGTATAGCCCACATGATTTTCCACTTTAAAAAAATCTTTCATTCCCCTTATGGCTATCGATATGCTGAACCTATACCTCCCTCACAACAGGACGCGCAGTAGCGACCACCAGATGCTCGTACATATACCGCAAAGATTGTTCTACAAAGGCTGTGTTGGTTCCCCTCGGCATAAAGAAGTCACTGCTTCTGGCCTCGACCTATTTGCTTGCTTGCTTGCTTTCTACACGCATCTCCAGACTCTGGAACTACAAGAACACATATATTTTCACATAGTTTGCCAGAATATTATATGATTACAAGATAATTCTCGATATCAAGCACATAGCAGTATCCTACCGATTACTTGCACAACGTATTTCTGAAGATATAGACTGGAAATTATTTCTCTACAAACCCGAAACTTTAGCGAGATATAGCAGGGTGTAAACCATTAACTAGAAACTTATCCCATCAGCGCCAAACAAAGCCCACTCCTGCAACACGAAGTAGTGTAAAAGACAGTATGGGAACTGGGAGAAGGACAAGGATTTTGCTACTGCTTGTGGTGCGTCCCCAAACTACATACAAGTACAGCTGTCTGAAGCAGATCCACATCCCTCCGGACCCATTCACGTCTATGACCCCAGCATACTATCTTCGTTATTCTGAACCATCCAAAACAGAAAAATTACGAACTATAAAAGCTCCACTAACTTCACCCGATAGAGAACGCAATAAGATTTTTACCACATCTGCCTCCTCCCATGTAGAGAGCTGTCTGGTATACATCGATGATGTATATGTTTGGGAATTAACAATGAATGGATGTACTGCGCAGTTATCTATCTACATTAACAATGATACTCGCAAACTAGAGAAGGGACGATTTAGCTATGATACTGAAATTGGGAAATATGCTGTCGCATCATTGGTCGATGTTGAAATTACTGTAAAATTGTTGCACTATCAGTTGTGAAGCTTATTATTTCAGTACATTGATGATGTCTTTTCCATCCCATCAGTCCACTAGTATGCTGTTGGTTACCACGAAGTGATTGACTGACATCGCTTGTTTGAGTTACAGAAAAAGTTTTGGTGGAGGGGCAACATCTTCTGAGGATGGCTAGCACCGAAACAGTGATCGCGTACATGACTGCAATATGAGGAATCACTCAAAACAGAATCCAGAGTCATCAGCTATTCCATCACTGTGACAGATCAGTCTAAATGTAAAGGTCATCAGTCACGTTCGGACAGCAGTTTGTAAACTCCCCACAACGCCACCAAATTCTTCCAGGTTCCTTATGTTGTCACTCTCCTTCATTTAAAATCATCCAATGTGTGTGTTGTGTTATGGTAGAAGCAGTAACAACATGACTTATACCATGCGACAAAGAGAAGAACAAATGTATATCTAGTATTCCATACATAGGCAATGTATCACGGAAGATTGGAAATATTTTCAAAAGTCACGAAGTAAAAATTCGGTTCTCTACATCTAATAAACTACAACAAAAAGTAATACATAATATAAAGTGTAATCATGGTTCATATTCAGTCTCTGGAATATACAAGGTAACGTGCCAGGAATGCTCCATGTTCTACCTAGGACAAACAGGCCGAAATTTCAACACCAGGTACATAGAGCACATTAAAACCTACACACACAACAAACACACTACGTCAGCATTAGCAACACACATACATAATACAGGACACCCTTTTGGAAAAATAGAGAAAAATGTCAAAGTACTTCACCGACTAAATAAAGGATATAAAATGTATTAGCTAGAAGAACTGGAGATATATTCACAATACAGAAAATATGAAGATAAAGTGTTAAACGAAAAACTTGAAATTGAATCAGTGAATTTCTTCAGATGTTTCGATAGTATACTTAAATAAAAAATGGTAAAACATAGAAATAAGCACCATTGTAAAATCGATAAAGTAAACTATGAGCCAAATTGTTAAGATAAATAACCTCTGTACAAAAGCATATCATAATCTATGGAAGGCCTGTAATGTTATCTCTGTGGACTACCTGTAAGAAGATCTTTGTAACTGTTTTGTTTATATAAGATATTTCCGATGTGTAAAGTGTACAACAAATTGTGTGTGATGTTTAGTGTATGTGAGACTCTACACAAATGGACCATTAGAAAACTGGCAGTACAAATTCTTCTAAATTTCGCCACTAACTTCACCAAAAGAATCGATACCCAACTAAAAAATCGTGTGTTTCTTATATATTGGAGTAAAAGTCAACGAAATGAAACAGACTCTCACACATTGACAACATCAATAGAAATGGCTTAATACACACAAAAAACGCAATTGAAAATGGGAATCATTTCCCGAAACGCGTCGTGCGAAAAGTAAAATAAAGAAAAATCATGACTGGGAGAGGAAGATTTATTTATAAACAAACCTATTAGTTCTATTTACATCTAAACCAGGATACAACAACCAATTTGTCCAAATTTTCTTCACTCACGCCCATGAGTTTATCGGAAAAACGTTTTTATGTGTATAAAATGATATTTCTACATCTCAAGAAGTGACAGGTGCATATTTAAGCGAAGAAATTTCGGGCAAAGTCAGATGAAGTTAAAAGTTCTTTACATTTTCACGATAAAATATTTTTTGTCAGCTTAATAAGCTAGAAATCAGAATTAGAACCGATAACTTGGTTCATCTTACGTTTTGCGGCAACTTCACTTCTCCACGGGATGATTGCAAACATTTTTCATCCTCAATCGTTGTCAGAGACTCCACCACTTACCTTTGGCTTCCAGCTCCTTTATTGCTGCAGGCAAATGCGCCAAATTTGATCTGATATAAATCAGATATTACTTCAGATGTGTTCTCTTGAATGCCACTTTATTAGGGATTTGACTCAAAATAGTAATAAAACAGGGGGCAGTAACTTAAAGCTTTTGAATAGAATGAATCAAGCAGATGTTAACTTCAACATATTTTCGAGATTTTTGTTCTCTTACCGACTTCACTTCATCAAAATTATCACGGTGGATGATGGCAATATTTATCTAGATATCCCATCCGATTAAAATAAGTAGGTTGTGGTCGCAAAGCTGAATCTGGCAGTACATCTGTAAATGCGGCTACACAGACAGGTGCTTTTAAAAATACTTTCAATAAGAGCAACAGCATACAGTGTGAATTGTTTAATGTTCTCATAGTTAACGAACATTTATATTTCGTGCTTCTATTTACCTCTTTTGAGGAGGATATCAGCGTATGTACATCGTCTGTTTCAGACGTAATGTTTCAGAACATGTAAAGTGCATTAGGGTAGGATGAAATGCTTGTATTCTATTGCTTTCCCTGCCTTCATCATATACGAGGCAGCATCGCTTAACAGCAATAGGACCCTTTCTTACTCAAATTAATTGGCACGAAGTATACTGACGTCAACCGACATCTACCGAGTCGAACTGTGGCGCTTGAACTCACTATAAAATATACAGACAGTAATAAAATTAGCGAAATTACGTATGTTCTGGACTTTTGGCCTAATTCGTATGAAAAAAAACCTGAATAAAAGGTCCTGTCATGCAAGTTCTTGTCTTATATGCACTACGACGAGAAAAATGATGTACTACGCATCATAAATATTTAAATTCGTGCAGCTATATCAATGAAACCTTCGAAATATGGATTTGCTTCCGAAATGACAAAAACATAAAAATATGCTTTTGCATGAAAGTCCGATTCTAGTCATAACACACCACATTCTGAAGAATGACTGGTGGTACGGTTGTATGAGGTTTCATGTAACGAAGAAGCAATGCTCGGAGAACACACACAGCACTCACAACGCGTTGAAATTTTCGAGGAGAGATGAATATACACCAGGCTTTTATTCATTGTCTTGTGGCTTGAGGAAAAGGAAAGCAGATAGATATTAACACCCGTTACAGCTGGTGTTATTAGAGACAGCACATCAACTCTGCTGGTCCCGGGTTCGATTCCCGGCGGGGTCAGGGATTTTCTCTGCCTCGTGATGACTGGGTGTTGTGTGATGTCCTTAGCTTAGTTAGGTTTAAGTAGTTCTATGTTCTCGGGGACTGATGACCATAGATGTTGAGTCCCAGAGTGCTCAGAGCCATTTGAACCATCAACTCTGCTGCAAAACCTTTTTTGAAATTCCTCTGTATCACGTGTTTTACGACTTAAGAAAAAGAGAACATTCTGACCACGTGACTCGCTTAATAGTGCGAGGAAACCTTCCAACCGAACGGAAGGAATAAATAGTGATCCTGCTTATGCCCGGAAATAATCGAACAATTGTAACACATTGTATATGAGGTGTAATACATATGGATAGCAGTAGCAAGTGAATTAAAGTACTGTGTCAATCTCCTTAGGAAAGTTGGTAGCGGGCCGGTGTGGCCGTGCGGTTCTAAGCGCTTCAGTTTGGAACCGCGTGACCGCTACGGTCGCAGGTTCGAATCCTGCCTCGGGTATGGATGTCTGTGATGTCCTTAGGTTACTTAGGTTTAAGTAGTTCTAAGTTCTAGGGGACTGATGACCTCAGATGTTAAGTCCCATAGTGCTCAGAGCCATTTTTGAAAGTTGGTAAAGATGGTATGACAATCACGATACCAAATCAAAGACTCGTCCGTCCGTAAGAAAGCTTACTCTATCCTCACAAGACAGGTGCAGACACCTGCCAAGGTATCTATGTTGTTGAGGTCTTCAGTCCTGAGACTGGTTTTATACAGCTCTCCATGCTACCCTATCCTGTGCAAGCTTCTTCATCTCCCAGTACTTACTGCAACCCACATCCTTCTGAATCTGCTTAGTGTATTCATCTCTTGGTCTCCCTCTACGATTTTTACCCTCCACGCTGCCTTCCAGTGCTAAATTGGTGATCCCTTGATGCCTCAGAACATGTCCTACTAACCGGTCCCTTCTTTTTGTCAAGTTGTGCCACATACTCCTCGTCTCCCCATTTCTATTCAATACTTCATCGTTAGTTATGTGATCTACCCATCTAATCTTCAGCATTCTTCTGTAGCACCACATTTCGAAAGCTTCTATTCTCTTCTTGTCCAAACTATTTATCGTCCATGTTTCACTTCCATACATGGCTACACTCCATACAAATACTTTCAGAAACGACTTCCTGACACTTAAATCTATACTCGATGTTAACAAATTTCTCTTCTTCAGAAACGCATTCCTTGCCATTGCCAGTCTACATTTTATATCTTCTCTACTTCGACCATCATCAGCTATTTTGCTCCCCAAATAGCAAAACTCCTTTACCACTTTAAGTGTCTGGCCTGAAAACTCAACTATGCGCGTCTTGAAATGACAGTTTAATCATAACTGAGTCGTAATTTCAAGAAAGGATAACGAACTTGTTTATGTGAGGCAGACGGCTGATCTGAAAATGAATTTACGAAGAGCCAGTTGGAGCATTGCAGGTTATTAAAAGCCATACATTGGAGGAAGTCAACGAATACATGTACGTCAGAGGCCGACCAAACACTGAAATAGGGCAGAGAAGAAGAGAAAACCAGCAGAGTGGCTCTTCTTTAAGGTGCGTGCAGAAAACTAAGTTTCGTTCTCAAGGATTACGGCATTCCGATGACCCTGAAGAGGAAGTTATTCAACGCGTGTATGTTCCCAGTCGCCACTTATGGTCAGCATACTGTCACACAGGCTCGGCGAACTGCCAGGTGATTATGAGTCACGCAGTGGGTGATGGAAAGCCACTTTCTAAGGACTCGCTTCGGAAGAAAATAAAACCCGAAAACGTAAAGCCACTCCGCGAAACAGGATCTGAGTGGACCAACCAACAAAGAAGGTACCGTCGGCAAGCCGCAGACTTGGGGCACAGCTTACACTTTAAGGCGATGGTTTTAGAAGGTTAAAGAAGTGAATTCAGATCGCAACAAAGCCGACAGTTTTGCTTAATTTGGATGTTGCCCACACTCAAGTGAGGGTGACAATAGCATGACAAAAGAAGGAATAGGGCAAGATCGCTGTAATTGTGATCGTCGAGTCACGAATCTTAAATGAGAAGCCTGTTTTTGGCTTACAATGCCACCATCAGACTTTAACTGACTATCGTCGTCGAAGAAGGTACAATAATCGTGAACAACATCAAAAAATATGTTACACGTCAACAGGGAGGCACGAGCACAGAGTAAATGTAATCTTTGATAGTGCAATAGTAATTCAATTAAAAATATTAATTTAAATAGTTAATAAGTATAAATGAACAAAGCAGAAAAAAGCAAGAGATAAAACCATGCCAATAAAAGAATTTAAATTTAATCCCCCCCCCCCCCATGAACCATGGACCTTGCCGTTGGTAGAGAGGCTTGCGTTCCTCAGCGATACAGATAGCCGTACCGTAGGTCCAACCACAACGGAGGGGTATCTGTTGAGAGGCCAGACAAACGTGTGGTTCCTGAAGAGGGGCAGCAGCCTTTTCAGTAGCTGCAGGGGCAACAGTCTGGATGATTGACTGATCTGGCCTTGTAACACCAACCAAAACGACCTTGCTGTGCTGGCACTGTGAACGGCTGAAAGCAAGGGGAAACTATGGCCGTAATTTTTCCCGAGGGCATGCAGCTTTACTGTATGATTAAATGATGATGGCGTCCCCTTGGGTAAAACATTCCGGAGGTAAAATAGTCCCCCATTCAGATCTCCGGGCCGGGACTACTCAAGAGGATGTCGTTATCAGGAGAAAGAAAACTGGCGTTCTACGGATCGGAGCGTGGAATGTCAGATCCCTTAATCGGGCAGGTAGGTTAGAAAATTTAAAAAGGGAAATGGATAGGTTAAAGTTAGATATAGTGGGAATTAGTGAAGTTCGGTGGCAGGAGGAACAAGACTTCTGGTCAGGTGACTACAGGGTTATAAACACAAAATCAAATAGGGGTAATGCAGGAGTAGGTTTAATAATGAATAGGAGAATAGGAATGCCGGTAAGCTACTACAAACAGCATAGTGAACGCATTATTGTGGCCACGATAGTTACGAAGCCCACGCCTACCACAGTAGTACAAGTTTATATGCCTACTAGCTCAGCAGATGACGAAGAAATTGAAGAAATGTATGATGAAATAAAATAAATTATCCAGATAGTGAAGGGAGACGAAAATTTAATAGTCATGGGGAC
Source organism: Schistocerca cancellata (assembly GCF_023864275.1). Lineage (NCBI taxonomy): Eukaryota > Metazoa > Arthropoda > Insecta > Orthoptera > Acrididae > Schistocerca > Schistocerca cancellata. The sequence continues at coordinate 557,256,162 of NC_064631.1, read as the reverse complement.
TGGAATTCGTCAGTAGGAAAAGGGAGAGAAGGAAACGTAGTAGGTGAAAATGGATTGGGGGTAAGAAACGAAAGAGGAAGCCGCCTGGTAGAATTTTGCACAGAGCACAACCTAATCATAGCTAACACTTGGTTCAAGAATCATAAAAGAAGTTTGTATACATGGAAGAAGCCTGGAGATACTGACAGGTTTCAGATAGATTATATAATGGTAAGACAGAGATTTAGAAACCAGGTTTTAAATTGTAAGACATTTCCAGGGGCAGATGTGGACTCTGACCACAATCTATTGGTTATGAACTGTAGATTAAAACTGAGGAAACTGCAAAAAGGTGGGATTTTAAGGAGATGGGACCTGGATAAACTGACTAAACCAGAAGTTGTACAGAGTTTCAGGGTGAGCATAAGGGAACTATTGACAGGAATGGGGGAAAGAAATACAGTTGAAGAAGAATGGATAGCTTTGAAGGATGAAGTGGTGAAGGCAGCAGAGGTTCAAGTAGGTAAAAAGTCGAGGACTAGTAGAAATCCTTGGGTAACAGACGAAATATTGAATTTAATTGATGAAAGGAGAAAATATAAAAATGCAGTAAATGAAGCAGGCAAAAAGGAGTACAAACGTCTCAAAAATGAGATCGACAGGAAGGGCAAAATGGCTAAGCAGGCATCGATAGAGGACAAATGTAAGGATGTAGAGGCTTATCTCACTAGGGGTAAGATAGATACTGCCTACAGAAAAATTAAAGAGATCTTTGGAGAAAAGAGAACCATTTGTATGAAAATCAAGAGCTCAGATGGAAACCCAGTTCTAAGCAAAGAAGAGAAAGCAGAAAGGTGGGAGGAGTATATAGAGGGTCTATACAAGGGCGATGTACTTGAGGACAATATTATGGAAATGGGAGAGGATGTAGATGAAGATGAAATGGGAGATACGATACTGCGTGAAGAGTTTGACAGAGCACTGAAAGACCTGAGTCGAGACAAGGCCACGGGAGTAGACAACATTCCATTAGAACTACTGACAGCCTTGGGAGAGCAAGTCCTGACAAAACTATACCATCTGGTAAACAAGATTTATGAGACAGGCGAAATACCCTCAGACTTCAAGAAGAATATAATAATTCTAATCCCAAAGAAAGCAGGTGTTGACAGATGTGAAAATTATAGAACTACCAGTTTAATAAGCCATGGCTGCAAAATACTAACGCCAATTCCTTACAGACGAATGGAAAAACTAGTAGAAGCCGACCTCGGGGAAGATCAGTTTGGATTCCGTAGAAATATCGGAACACGTGAGGCAATACTGACCCTACGACGTATCTTAGAAGCTAGATTAAGGAAAGGCAAACCTACGTTCCTAGCATTTGTAGAGTTAGAGAAAGCTTTTGACGATGTTGACTGGAATACTCTCTTTCAAATTCTGAAGGTGGCAGGGTTAAAATACAAGGAGCGAAAAGCTATTTACAATTTTTACAGAAACCAGATGGCAGTTATAAGGGTCGAGGGACATGAAGGGGAAGCAGTGGTTGGGAAGGGAGTGAGACAGGGTTGTAGCCTCTCCCCGATGTTATTCAATCTTTATATTGAGCAAGCAGTGAAGGAAACAAAAGAAAAATTCGGAGTAGATATTAAAATCCATGGAGAAGAAATAAAAAGTTTGAGTTTCGCCGATGACATTGTAATTCTGTCAGAGACAGCAAAGGACTTGGAAGAGCAGTTGAACGGAATGGATAGTGTCTTGAATGCAGGATATAAGATGAACATCAACAAAAGCAAAACAAGGATAATGGACTGTAGTCGAATTAAGTCGGGTGATGCTGAGGGAATTAGATTAGGAATTGAGACACTTAAAGTAGGAAAGGAGTTTTGCTATTTGGGGAGCAAAATAAATGATGATGGTCGAAGTAGAGAGGATTTAAAATGTAGACTGGCAATGGCAAGGAATGCGTTTCTGAAGAAGAGAAATTTGATAACATCAAGTACAGATTTAAGTGTCAGGATGTCGTTTCTAAAAGTATTTGTATGGATTGTAGCCATGTATGGAAGTGAAACATGGACGATAAATAATTTGGACAAGAAGAGAATAGAAGCTTTCGAAATGTGGTGCTACAGAAGAATGCTGAAGATTAGGTGGGTAGATCACATAACTAATGAGGAGGTATTGAATAGAATTGGGGAGAAGAGGAGTTTGTGGCACAACTTGACAAGAAGAAGGGACCGGTTGGTAGGACCTGTTCTGAGGCATCAAGGGATCACAAGTTTAGCATTGGAGAGCAGCGTGGCTGTAAAAATCGTAGAGGGAGACCGAGAGATGAATACACTAAGCAGATTCAGAAGGATGTAGGTTGCAGTAAGTACTGGGAGATGAAGAAGCTTGCACAGGATAGGGTAGCATGGAGAGCTGCATCAAACCAGTCTCTGGACTGAAGACCACAACAACAATAACAACAACAAATTAAATTAACAATCCCAATAAAATAAAATTATCACGTCCCTGTGCTACAGAAGAACATCTTGAAGAAATGTTTTTCAATGTTTTTCCCGATATTGTAACTTGTCTGACGACGATAGTCAAAAACTGATGACGTTATTGTAAGCTGGAAAGTAAATGACAAAATTAATGCTGTAGAGTTTATACTACATTCCATTTTCCATTGTAATTATGAAGTTGTTATACCAAGAAGCGACGGAATAAATAGTTAACGTGAGTTCACGCATTTCTTAGTTGTCTTGAGGTGTGGATAGCGCTCTCTTCAATTAATGGATTATATATTTAAACGGATTAAAGGGATATGCCTGTGACCTAGTCGAACGCTGGAACAACGCTTCCCCATAACCAAAGAAAGTAATCGAAGACCAGTATCAGGAACTAACGATCCCTTCTTCGTACAATGAATGGAAAATATCAATACATAAGCTTCTCTATCTGATGTTTACCTCACTGAAACCATTCTAGGTGTACTGATGAAACACCTTACAAAATACTTAAAATACTGAAATATAAAAATAAACTACATATCGAACAAGATTTGAGAGAGCTGCGTAACACCTTCTGAAGTAACGGATAGTGCAGTCAAAGAACAATAACTTAGGCAGGAAGACAGAGGCAGAAAATGAAGGAGCAAAAGAACAGCGCGCGGTGGAGCATTTAGCTTACGTCAAGGACATGAGTTATCGGCTTGGCAAAGTGCTTCACCTAGGAGACATCAAACCAGTTTTCCAAAGTGCTGCAGGATCCGGATTTGGTAGGGTCTACAAAGGAGGCAGTGAAAGGGCTCAGCACCACAGGTGTATAAGAGATAGTGAGTGGGTTGCAACCTAAACTAGGAAAACTGAAAGGCCTGTTAGTACACCTGTTATGAGATAATTTTTGGAACAGTTACACAACATATGTAAGTTCATATTAATTCCTATAAGAGACCCAACCTCTACCTGAATAATTAAGAGAAATTAATTGGTATTACGCGTATGAGTGATTGTCAGTTTCCGTAGTAATCTAAAACAGATTTGCATGCTAGTTGAAAATAAGGGAGTGGTTTGGAAGGACAATGGATGACACGGGGACAGACTAGACTGCTGGAAGAGTCACAGACCCTGCTTAGTCCTTCTTAGAAGGCCAGCGAGGGGAGAAGCAATGGCCAGGCCTAAAACACACCTTTGTGACAGGCTATGGTGTCACCATGCAGATGGACAACAGTTAGGACATCCTGTAGCTAGCACTCGCACAAGTGATTTTACGAGGTTTAGTGGCAAGGAAATTTTAACTGAATGCCCTATTGTAAGCCGATCGTAGAAAGCCGAGTTTTGGAATGGACGCTGGTGACCGCTATCTTGCAGGTGAAAAGAGAGCTCCGAGCTAAGCCTGCATGGAAAAAAAAAACTTTGCTTAAGGACGTAAGGCCTACAGACATTGGTTTATCTACACGTTTTCCAGAGAGATACATGACAGTGCTGAAGGGGAGCTGTCTCACCGGCCGGGGAGAGAGACGTTGTAGGTATAGAAAGGAATGACTTTTTCAGAGGAGTATGGTAGAAAAGAAATCATCTGTTAACCAAGTAAAACATCGCCCAGGTTGGGGGTCAAGCCAGTCAAGTTGAGCATGTATCGGAAAATGCACTGGAGAAAGGTTTTCTTGTCAGACGCTCCACACGGGAATCACTTTGTTTCACTTTTTCTTCTTGCTCGTTAGTCAACTCCAGATCTTGTTTCTCATCTTGGAGTACTGCTGCCGCCGATGTGTTTGGGACCATCCAACACTTAGTCGCAGGAGAGGCCCGCTGCCACTGCCATTGATTGAGGTCGCAGTACTTCAGTCACTAACAGTTACACTATGGTGAGACCAAACCACTACTGTTCGAGATGTAGGGAATTTCAAGTCAGTCTATAATTTTACAGTCTCAAAGCCTCACTCTGAAATTTGCCTAGTGAAGTCATGAACCGTTTGCTTCCAAAGTCAATGACAGTTGTGACATACTACCTTTAATAATTCTTCGTATGACACGTACCATGAGTAGTTACGCAGATTACTTTCAATAATTCTGCATATTCCGATTAAAAATTCTACTTATTGTCTTCAGTAATTCTAAGTATTACCTTCTGTGGGTCTACCTATCACTTTCAGTACTTCTACACACTGGACTCGCATTAGGGAGGACGATGGTTGAAACCAGCGTCCGGCCATCCTGATTTAGGTTTTCCGTTATTTTCCTAAATCGCTCCAGGCAAATGCCGGGATGGTTCCTTTGAAGGGGGAAGCCCGACTTCCTTCACTGTCCTTCCCTAATCTGATGAGACCGACGACCTCGCTGTCTGGTCTCCTTCCCCAAAACAACCCAAGTACTTCTACATATTACCTTCACTACTGTAGTTCTATCCTATCCTAAACAATTTCACAACAATCACTCAGAACTTGCGCGATTTAGCCTCAGCTTTTCCCCAGATCCTCATCAGATTTCCATTTACACGGGCTGCCATTATTAAATTTTTGCTATGAGGTTGCCACAGAGATGCCCATTATTTTATTAGCTGTAAAACTTTGCTTTTTCCGTTTCTTCTCGAAGTTCGAGGCTTTATTGTGAAAAACTTACAAAAAAATTACGATTCGAAGTATTGGCCATCGTTGGTCACTGCTTTCTTCCAGCTGTAAGGCAGCACACGAATCCCTTAGTGAATAAACTGTGCATCTTTTGAGAGGAGCCATGAATCGATCCAATTTTGCACTTGTTCATATGACCGCAAGTGCTGGTCAGCTAGGTCGTGTGTCATAGATAGAGAAAGGTGGCACTCAGAGGGACGAATATCTGGATAATACAGCAGATGGGGTAGAATTTCCCATTTCAACGTTTCCAAGTATGTTTTGACGGGATTTTCGAAATGTGGCCGAGCACTGTCACGCTACAAAATCAACTTTTGATGTCTGTCGCTTCATTTGTAAGTAGGCTGTTTAGGTTTTTATGTTGGTAACGCCACGTAGCGCTCAGTACGAAAATCACTGACTGGCTGGTTGGACTCATTGTTGGAATATTCGGTTGTGTAGTGTTGGGCAGTTGGATGTGAACAGCGTGTAGCGTTGGGCACTTGCAGGTGAGCCGCCAGCAGTGGTGGATGTGGACGTGTGTCCTCCAGAAAAAGGAAATTTGTAAAGATGGATGTCATGTATTGATAGATATATATATGATGACTTTTGAACATTATTAAGGTAAATACATTGTTCGTTCTCTATCAAACTCTTTCATTTGCTAACTATGTCTATCAGTAGTTAGTGCCTTCAGTAGTTAGAATCTTTTATTTAGCTGGCAGTATTGGCGCTCGTTGTATTGCAGTAGTTCGAGTAAGGAAGATTTTTGTGAGGTAAGTGATTCATGAAAGATATAGGTTATTGTTAGTCAGGGCCATTCTTTTGTAGGGATTATTGAAAGTCAGACTGGGTTGCGCTAAAATATTGTGTGTCAGTTTAGTGATGATCAGAATAAGTAAAGATAAAACTGTCTCAGTACGTTGAGCTTTACTCGGATGTCTTTGTACCAAATAACTTGAAGTTTACCAGCACAGTCATTTATAAAGATTTCTAAGGGGGCGTTTCACATTGTGGCTGTTTTTCTTTCAGTGCTCGGCTCAAACACAACAATTGCTTTCGATAACGATCTCCAGCGATTGTTCCCGTCGCCTGCAGTAGCATCGAAAGCTTTCTCTCTTTCACAACCATGTCGGTCTTCAACGTCAAAATCACCGATCTTGAAGCATGGAAAACATTTTCTGCAAAGTTCTGTCACTAATAGGTGTCTCATCACAGGTCTTACCCAGCTTTTTATGAGCCTCAGCCGCAGATTTCTTCATATCAAAACAGAAAATTAAAACCTCAAGCAGATGACGAGAACTGGGCTCGTCAGCTGACATATTCAGTCGAGAATAACTCCATGATGCAATCAAAAATCGACTAATATTTTGATGGCATTATGTTCTCAGATGCCTAAGCTTACGACCTGACTTGCACCACTACTTTCCACTACTGCCGTCTATTGCAAAACGGCGGAAGAAAAGCTATAGACCTAATACATGAAGAATTGGTTGTCAACGAAGACTCAAAGGTATTAAAGACATTGGCTGCCAGTAGGCACTGATTTACGTCAGGGGGGCAAGTTGAAAATTTGTTCCAGACCCACTGATATAAATCAATGCACACTGGCAACCAATGTCTTCAATTCCTTTGCGTCTTGACTCATACTGGCTGCAGGGTCAAAATGATAAATTATCAGTGATAGCTTTTGAATATCATGTTACTCCAGCACTTAACCGGCAAGGCGAGGAGAAGTGAGGGTGTAAAAGTTCTGATCACCAAACTTCACGCCAGTATCCTGGTTTAAATACTGAACCTCTCTGCAGTATCTAATGAAGTGAGGATATGTGAAACTGTTGACGGTGATCCGTCTGTCAGATAGGGTTGTTAAACATGGTGGCCCCCTTGGCATTATTCTCGAGGAGTAAGCTATATCAGGCACTGGGTTTCACTCTCTCCCTTCTCTCAACATCATCATCATCATCATCATCATCATCATCATCGTCATCATCATACACCACAAACATTACACTACACTCCACATACTCACTCACAATACATATGTGTAGTATTACAAATGTTGTAAATAAATAAACAAATAAATACAAAAATCATTTTGCCTTAGTTGTTAATTGTCTAACCTTTAACATGCAATTAATCCCAAGTAATTAGGATACATATATCAATTAACATTTTATCGACCCTTCCCAATAGCATACCTTACGTAGTCTTTATCCTAAGGACTCTGTTCGGGGCCTTGCTTTTCATATTACATACTTATGACCTTGCAGACAATGGTAATGGCAATACTAGACTTTGCGCTGCTATTACGTATTATGTTGCATTCCCTTCATATGTATTGGACAAGGCTAGTTCTATTAATCACAATTAGATCGATGACCATGTGTCACCATGTAGCAACACCGTAGCTTTCTTTTGACGTGTATTTGCGATTTAATTATTGATATTCTGTACAAGGCAGGCACGAGTCGAGAAGGAGTGGGCGTCCGAATTGTAGGTGGTGTAGATCATAAACAGAGGCTGACTGGTAAAAGGTGATCCCCAAAGAGATTTATTGCAAAAGATTGGTGTACATTGGTGCTTGGAGAAAGGGAGAGCTTCACTCTTGTACAGTTCTTCGCCGGTCTGCTCTCGAGGCAACAGGTGATTCCTCTCCCACCTCCCTATTGGCCTAATCGGTTACACAAAGTCCACCGAAGGCAACAGGTTATTCATCACTCCTCACTGCGTAAGTTCTAACATTTCAGCATATAACTCTGAAGACATGTGATCGTGGTTGTTTGCCAGCGTCGAAACTCCTAGTAGGGAAAAATAAACAAAATAAAATTTTCTTTTCGTAATAATACATCAGGTCGATTCTCTCCAATGCGAGGAGCGCCAGCACAATTCCAATGAACTATACTTCAGTTGCAGACTCACTTTTTCCAAGTGTGTTGAGAATGGAAGTAATTTTTTTTGTATATTTTTAAAATTTTCCGTCAAAACTGATCGTAGTTGTTAAACGAACCAACGTTGGCCGGCGGGCAATCGATCACAACTACTTCTCAAAGATACTACTGTTCATTAATCTTCGTAATTCTTCTGTATACTATTACGAATGCTTTTAACTTCTATTATTACTTGACATCAGTCACGATACAGTAGTTATTTCCTTTTCATCTGGTTATTCCCTTCATGACTTCCTGAATGCAAATTAATTTCTCAATATATCTGCAGTCAGTAACACTCAGATCCATTGTTGCACACATTGCTATTAAACTCTAGTATGAAATAATGTCACAACACCATATATGCCTAACATATATTTAATGTTCACTCATCGAGATAAGGTACAGTGTATTACAATTTCAGTACAGATTCATTCCTTTTTTACAGAATAGTATTACCAGTGGAGTTCATGATTAATGTGCTCTCGGATTTTCTCCCAGGCATTGGTCGTTTGCGACTTTGTGTACTGACCTCCACTGCCACTCACTGCTGTGAAAGATGATCACTGGACCACTTTATCAAGAATCCATGTAAAAAAAGGAAGAGACACCATACTGTAAGACAACAATTCACAACACGTTTCATTTATAAAATTAAATAATTTAGTATTACCTGATGTCACTCACGCAGGAAAAGACGACTGTGTTTTAGTTAATAAATTTGAAGCATTACATATCCCCACTCTGAGCTAAGAGACATTAAGTTTTAAGATTACTAGCCAACTAATAGCCTAACACTGGTGCATTAGCATCTCCTTAATCTATAAGTGTTAAGTATGGGCTCAAAACTAAGTTTTGCATGTTACTTGAATAACGGATATATTTAAACAACTCTTGATTTGTAACTTCTTAAAAATCTTTAACATAAAGATAAAATTTATTTTTAAAATGTTTGTTGTGGCTATTTTCACTGCATATGCTTAGTATTTTTCACTTTGTTGACAGTTAATAGAATTATTTTTCATTTGCAGATACCAATCAACCACATTCTTCATCCAGAGTGATATAAGAATCATTAACAAGAATATGCATGACCTGTACTCCACATTTAAAGGCAGTTTACAAATTATAGCAGATCTGAGTTTCTTAATTCCCAGTTAAAGTCGAGAAACTCTATGCTCTATTGGTGCTTTACGTCTCTTACCCATCTAACTAAACCTAATGGTAGCGCCCATTAATTGTACATCTAATGAAACTTCCTGGCAGATTAAAACTGTGTGCCCGACCGAGACTCGAACTCGGGACCTTTGCCTTTCGCGGGCAAGTGCTCTACCAACTGAGCTACCGAAGCACGACTCACGCCCGGTGCTCACAGCTTTACTTCTGCCAGTACCTCGTCTCCTACCTTCCAAACTTTACAGAAGCTCTCCTGCGAACCTTGCAGAACTAGCACTCCTGAAAGAAAGGATATTGCGGAGACATGGCTTAGCCACAGCCTGGGGGATGTTTCCAGAATGAGATTTTCACTCTGCAGCGGAGTGTGCGCTGATATGAAACTTCCTGGCAGATTAAAACTGTGTGCCCGACCGAGACTCGAACTCGGGACCTTTGCCTTTCGCGGGCAAGTGCTCTACCAACTGAGCTACCGAAGCACGACTCACGCCCGGTGCTCACAGCTTTACTTCTGCCAGTACCTCGTAGGAGACGAGGTACTGGCAGAAGTAAAGCTGTGAGCACCGGGCGTGAGTCGTGCTTCGGTAGCTCAGTTGGTAGAGCACTTGCCCGCGAAAGGCAAAGGTCCCGAGTTCGAGTCTCGGTCGGGCACACAGTTTTAATCTGCCAGGAAGTTTCATATCAGCGCACACTCCGCTGCAGAGTGAAAATCTCATTCTGTACATCTAATGTGCACTATACTAGCTCGATCAATAAGTATTTCTGTTGCAGAGAACACTGAGATCCAATTAGCCAGACAGATGCTTGACTTTCACATTATATGTTGAATATGAATTCAAATGAATATAACAAGTACTGACTATGTGTTTATATTGTATATTTGGCTTATAATATGATAATATGAACAATGTGTTCTTCACATGTATTCATGTAATAAAGTACATCTGAAGTCCAATAATCCCTACATGTGCTCTCAGTATAATCGTAGTGTTCAGCACAACTGCTTTAAAACAGATATTTATGTAATTAAAGAAATGTGTTTTCTATGATCTTTCCATACCCTCCTTAACAATGAGGATACAATGCATTCTCCATTATGTTATAAGTGATACCATGTTATACAAATGCTTTCTTTGAATTATCATACACATTATTCCTAATCCAAGCAATATTCTTTTACTAAATGGTCTGTGCTTGGTAATTTTATCAGCATTGTACCAAATTGTAATGTTACAGACGCTTTACATAGGCAACATTAGTAATTACTTTATCATAGATACCCTCTCTGAGACCACAGTTACACTTTACTGTTGGTAGGAATAATCATGAACTGCTGGGCTACCAATAACACTTATATTTTATTCCTGATCATACTGTGTTGAGGATAAATTCCAGTTTTATTTCTAGCACATATGTCATGGAGTGATAAGCAAGGGACAATAGTAAGATGATAATTTGACATCTAAATCTGCTATTAGTACTGCTGTGATTGATCACACCAATTTCCAAACACGGTGACAGATGAGAACACACTCAAGAAACTCATTATTTAACCCACAACACTACCGTGCAACAATGATTACTACACACATATGGGAGTTATACCATTTAATTTCTATTTTGTAATAATAGATTAGGGTTACTGATTAGCACTATAGTGTCATTAACAATTGGAATCCAGACTTGCAGTTTAAGATATATCAGCTGCGTATATAGTTAGTCCCATAGGAGCTACTTGCATCAATAAAGATTCTAATGGAGCAGCACAGACCCCTTGATTGCATTGGCTCTAACATTTTTCTCAGAGATTAGCAATGGCGTCAACGCGAAAATTGCCTCCATTCACCTGTCAATTTGGTATTTGCTGTCATCAAAATGCTAAATGCCAACTACATATGTGGTAGGTTAGTGCTAATCCTTTTGTCAATCTTTTAGATAATTAGGACATTACAAAATCGTTGATACCATGAGTGACACATGTTCTTTGTATAAAATGTCCTAATGATACCACATTCCTTCTGTCCCCTGAAACCTCTTCAGCCACTATTCTTTCTCATTTCCCCTTGTATCTTCGTTCTTATGATATAAGGCTTAACATTAAAATAATAATTCAAAATAGTTACTCTGCATTTTCCTTGTTTTCCTATGAAGCCACACATCCCTTGCTAATATCCTAACATGCTCGTGAGATGGTTCAGAGGTGCATGTAGCTTGTATTGTAGGTGTGTTCAATTACAACATCTAGTGTAACTATTATATGAAGAGTCTTCACTACAAGGATTTAAGTATGAGAAAGAGGGAATAAGCAAAGAAAAAAAATATAGATACCAAACACAGGTAACCCATCCAGCCTGCCACATCAGGAATCACCACCGCAGACAGGATTTGTTCCTGTGGATCAGAGGTGTGGTGTTCATCACTTAACAGTATAGTTTTCTTAAATCATCCCTACTGCAGCCTCAATGTTTGGTTCCAATTCCTACAACTGTAAGAATCCCACAACCTACAAAAAGCTCTCTTTTTCTCTTCAAACATGTCTCACTTATAGTCACTCTAAGGTTAATTATTACTGTTTCAATATCCTTCTTATCTAAATCGTATTTCCTTTCTCATGTATTCTGGTAACATATCTCTTTCAAACCTGTAAGTATACGTACCCCCTTATTAAATGACTACAAAACGATTTACAAAATTATGCATAACCCTTCCCTACTTAATATTAGCAGCCAGTAGAGAACTTACAAAACTGTAACATTCCACTGCGGTACTGATGGTTGAATAAATGAGAGGGTTATTATGTACCTCAGAATAACTTCTGCTACAACACCTCATGATATTTTTGCACATTTGAAACATCATATAATCCTTTAGTTGTCTGACTCGTTGGACTCTGTAACAGCAATGCCTTACAGTGAGTAATTTTGCTCACTTTACAAGGTTCCAGAAACAAATGAAAAACCTTTCCAACCTCTGTTTGAAACTTAGAGATTTGTTCATGTATCTGAATCATAGCCTTATCTCCTTCCTGGAATTTGGGTTTCAAGGAAACTTCATTGCTGTTGTTGTGGTCTTCAGTCCTGAGACTGGTTTTAATGAAGCTCTCCATGCTACTCTATCCTGTGCAAGCTTCTTCACCTCCCAGTACCTACTGCAACCTACATCCTTCTGAATCTGCTTAGTGTATTCATCTCTTGGTCTCCCCCTACGATTTTTACCCTCCTCGCTGCCCTCCAATACTAAACTGGTGATCCCTTGATGCCTCAGAACATGTCCCACCAACCGATCCCTTCTTCTGGTCAAGTTGTGCCACAAACTTCTCTTCTCCCCAATCCTATTCAATACTTCCTCATTAGTTATGTGATCTACCCATCTAATCTTCAGCATTCTTCTGTAGCACCACATTTCGAAAGCTTCTATTCTCTTCTTGTCCAAACTATTTACCGTCCATGTTTCACTTCCATACATGGCTACACTCCATACAAATACTTTCAGAAATGACTTCCTGACACTTAAATCTATACTCGATGTTAACAAATTTCTCTTCTTCAGAAACGCTTTCCTTGCCATTGCAGTCTACATTTTATATCCTCTCTACTTCGACCATCATCAGTTATTTTGCTCCCCAAATAGCAAAACTCCTTTACTACTTTAAGTGTCTCATTTCCTAATCTAATACCCTCTACATCACCCGACTTAATTCGACTACATTCCATTATCCTCGTTTTACTTTTGTTGATGTTCATCTTATATCCTGCATTCAAGACACCATCCATGCCGTTCAACTGCTCTTCCAAGTCCTTTGCTGTCTCTGACAGAATTACAATGTCATCGGCGAACCTCAAAGTTTTTATTTTTTCTCCATGGATTTTAATACCTATTCCAAATTTTTCTTTTGTTTCCTTTACTGCTTGCTCAATATACAGATTGAATAACATCGGGGAGAGGCTACAACCCTGACTTACTCCCTTCCCACCCACTGCTTCCCTTTCATGTCCCTCGACTCTTATAACTGCCATCTGGTTTCTGTCATCATCATCATCTTGGACAGTTTCCAGCCACTGGCTGGGTCTGTCGGGAACACAAGCCTCTCCATCGTGTTCTGTCTTTCCACCATTCCCCCTCTTCCACCTTCGTCCAGTTCTCTCCTCTTCTCGTCACACATTCCTTCACTCCCTTCACCCATCTATCTCTTTCTTTCTGGTTTCTGTACTAATTGTAAATAGCCTTTCACTCCCTGTATTTTACCCCTGCCACCTTTAGAATTTGAAAGAGAGTATTCCAGTCAATATTGTCAAAAGCTTTCTCTAAGTCTACAAATGCTAGAAACGTAGGTTTGCCTTTCCTTAATCTTTCTTCTAAGATAAGTCGAAAGGTCAGTATGGCCTCACGTGTTCCAGTATTTCTACGGAATCCAAACTGATCTTCCCCGATGTCGGCTTCTACTAGTTTTTCCATTCGTCTGTAAAGAATTCGTGTTAGTATTTTGCAGCTGTGGCTTATTAAACTGATTGTTCGGTAATTTTCACATCTGTCAACACCTGCTTTCTTTGGTATTGGAATTATTATATTCTTCTTGAAGTCTGAGGGTATTTCGCCTGTTTCATACATCTTGCTCACCAGGTGGTAGAGTTTTGTCAGGACTGGCTCTCCCAAGGCCATCAGTAGTTCCAATGGAATGCTGTCTACTCCGGGGGCCTTGTTTCGACTCAGGTCTTTCAGTGCTCTGTCACACTCTTCATGCAGTATCGTATCTCCCATTTCATCTTCATCTACATCCTCTTCCATTTGCATAATATTGTCCTCAAGTACATCGCCCTCGTATAGACCCTCTATATACTCCTTCCACCTTTCTGCTTTCCCTTCTTTGCTTAGAACTGGGTTTCCATCTGAGCTCTTGATGTTCATACATGTGGTTCTCTTATCTCCAAAGGTCTCTTTAATTTTGCTGTAGGCAGTATCTATCTTACCCCTAGTGAGATAAGCCTCTACATCCTTACATTTGTCCTCTAGCCATGCCTGCTTAGCCATTTTGCACTTCCTGTTGATCTCATTTTTGAGACGTTTGTATTCCTTTTTGCCTGCTTCATTTACTGCATTTATATATCTTTAATCTGCTTTCAGCATTCCTTTGTAACTTAAGTTCTACTTCTGAAGAGCTAATGGTATTATTACTATCATTAATTATAGGCCATGTTGGAATGGAAGTAATAGTTTGTCTAAGATGTCCTTACATGCAATTTCTTACAGATGTGGTCCTTAATTACTTAATTACTTAATTAATAATTTGCTTCAAAATGGTTTCAAATTCACCTATTGTGCTTTCCCGAGCAGGTTGTATGATATAGCACTTCTAGTTGTTCCATTACTCACGTTGCATCATTTCTTTGTGGATGGTATTTGAAATCATCACACACTTACATTATATCTTACCAGCACAATTTAAAACCCCTCTTATTGAACTGGCTTCCACTGCACAATAAAAATCGTTTGAGAAGGTCACTCTTAATCAAATAATCACTTTTGAGGGATCTGGAAACGTTTCTAGTGGTTGCTATGTATAGTGGGTACATGCAAAGATACCTAGACCAACATTCAATCAAAAGGAAAATATATTTCTGTCTACCCCTTCCTTTGGGTATTTTAAACAGACAGACACTAGATCTTATAGATCCTTTGGGATTATGACATACATTCTATCTTTTATTAATGATGAAGTTTCTTTTGCTCTTTGACATATTTGACAATAGTGAATAACATTTTCTTACAAATCTATTCATATTTTTCAAGTAATATTTAATCACATGACATGAGAATTTTCAAACTCCAAAATGGCCATTACCTTGGTTGATATATGGTACTCAATATGTCACATAACCTGGTACAAAGATTATCAGTCTCACACTTTGATCTTTGCAACACCACTATAGTATTTCATTGTTTAGCAGTCAGTAACCGCTATTATTATTATTGAGCAAACTGTTTGCTTGTATTGTCAGAATAACTTCATTTTTACACTGGATCCAAGTTAGTTGAGTTAGTGCCTGCATTTATAGCATAGTTGAGTGTTCAGGGTGGCTAACTGCCATGCAGGGGTCTTGGATTCAATTCCTTGCTGGGTTGCAGTTTTTATTCACTCATGGACCGGGTGTTATCCTCGTAATCGTTTCTTCATTGTTTTTAAGTAACTGGTGTAAAAATAAAATGTCTTGCACCTGGTGACTGAACAATCCTAGATGAGGTCTCTTGGCCACACATGCCCCATCATTTCATTTCTTTTGAGCAAGCTTTGTGATGTCTTTGTTATGATCACCTATTTCCACAAAATAAATTCGTAACTTGGTACTAGTTGAAATGAAGCCTTTCATCCACAAAACCTGTAGGCAATCTGGGTAAATCATCTGGTATGATTATATTAATACCCTCAATATACTTAATCTCAAAATCGAATTCTTGTGGAAATAAGGACCATTACAGTGTGATGTAACAGTTTACTGTGCATGGAAGGGTAAAGGCCAGATGATCACTGTGATTTTATTTCCTGGTAAAAGGTATCTATATTGTTTAAAGCACTATACTAGAGCCAATGGATCTCACATGCCAGTCTATAGTCTGAAGCATCAGTTGAAATTTTAAAGATTTTGTCTGGGTTGGGATGTTTTAGCAACTTTGTCTGGATGAGGTCCACATTTATTTGATTAAATTCTTTCCTTTTGTCCTAACCTCAGTGCCCTGGAATTTTTTTTTAATAACTGCTTATTGACTGTGTTGCTGGCGTAATTCCGTGACAGAAATTTCCAAAAATATTAACCATTCCCAAAAATGATTTAATTTGTCTTTCTTCTGTGGATTAGGACATTTAGCTATAGCCTCCACTTTGAGAGTTGGGTCAGATTCCTCTTGCATTTATAATGCGTCCCAAAAATTTCGCTTCTTTGCTTCCATACGAACATTTAGCTAATTTTATTGTAGTACCTCTTTGCTCCATTTAGCGAACACTCATTGCAGATCGTATTTTTAGAAATAAAAAGTGCGACATCAGAAGACTGGATAATCTTTTGTAGGAGTGCATTATATAACGTCAGATCTAATGCATACATAAATACATATACCAATATTTAAACCAAATCGGCAACACTTTAAATTGATATGATTGCCTTTCCAATAAAAATCCTTACGCTGCCGTGATTCAGGATAAGCAATAACCTGTTTTGGCCGACACCTGCTGCTATTGGCGTAACCCCTGGGTAGTTTCTCTGGTGATAGTGATACCCGCTATTTTCATTTCTGTGCTCTCTCTGGGGACTGATCTGCATACTGAAGAAAGGTTTGTGAGTGATCTTGTATACTTCCAACTTGTCCTACAGCAAGTATGCTCACGCAGCGGCTACAGTTTATGAATGCTTCATGGTTACATCTGAATCTATGTGTTCATTTCTGAAAGTATGTTTCGCCACATTACCCCGACTTTCATTGTCTGTGGCTTCCATACTGCTCCTTTTGTACACCAGTTTTTTACTAGGCCACGAAACACCTGCAGAAGAGACGAAATCCGACGCCCGAAACAGCAGATCCTCAGGT
The DNA here is from genome assembly GCF_023864275.1 of Schistocerca cancellata. Lineage (NCBI taxonomy): Eukaryota > Metazoa > Arthropoda > Insecta > Orthoptera > Acrididae > Schistocerca > Schistocerca cancellata. The sequence continues at coordinate 557,239,407 of NC_064631.1, read as the reverse complement.
GAGTGGTCTGCTAGGGAACATTGTCAGTCGGGGCTCCATTGCTAATCTGCTTCAGTTACTTCCACCAAAAACCCAAACGCTACGAAACGTTATCTACTAATTGGCCCCTGCAACCCCTAGAAGCCTGTAATAGCATCTGTTAAGCAAACTGTATAAGTCAAATCGCCTATCATTGAACCAAATGGTAATCTTATCAAGATACAATTGAATGTTCGTACAGCTTTCATCACGCTGTGCTTCATTATAGAGAACTCCATTATCTGAGAAAAGCCTGAGGTTACTATGAATATTGGCTGCGAGGTCACTCATGTACAACACGAGCAGCAGTAATCCCAACACGCTTCCTTGGGAAACACCCGAAGTTAATTCTAGATCTTTAGATAAGCCTCCATCTAACGAAGAAGCTCTTGAGTGCAACGTCGCAAGTTCAGTCTTTAGTAAGGCTCACCTGAAAGTGCTCTCTTAATAGTTATGACACGAAAAGTATTAGCTGCTAATATTCACCATGTGCATCAGAAGGGCAACAGAAAATGAGTGTCCTGGAAGTGTAGAGATCAATCTTCTGTGGGATGTATGTATTACACTTCACAAAACAGACGTCGTTGACACTCAAGAAATGCTCAAAACAAACCATTAACTTGCATCATGAACACTGAATGAAAGTGACGTGCCACAGTGATCACAAAGGTTCGCATGCTGCGGATGATCTACCATGTACGAAATTCTTTTTATTAACCGCTCCTTCCAGTCACATTGTCAAAAGCTTTCTCTAAGTCTACAAATGCTAGAAACGTAGGTTTGCCTTTTCTTAATCTAGCTTCTAAGATAAGTCGTAGGGTCAGTATTGCCTCACGTGTTCCAATATTTCTACGGAATCCAAACTGATCTTCCCCGAGGTCGGCTTCTACTAGTTTTTCCATTCGTCTGTCAAGAATTCGCTTAAGTACTTTGCAGCCGTGACCTATTATACTGATAGTTCGATGATTTTCACATCTGTCAACGCCTGCTTTCTTTGGGATTGGAATTATTATATTCTTCTTGACGTCTGAGGGTATTTCGTCTGTCCCATACATTTTGCTCACCAGATGGTAGAGTTTTGTCAGGACTGGCTCTCCCAAGGCTGTCAGTAGTTCTAATGGGATGTTGTCTACTCCTGGGGCTTTGTTTCGACTCAGGTCTTTCGGTACTCTGTCAAACTCTTCACGCAGTATCATATCTCCCATTTCATCTTCATCTACATCCTCTTCCATTTCCATAATATTGGCCTCAAGTACATCGCCCTTGTATAGACCCTCTATATACTTGTTCCACCTTTCTGATTTCTCTTCTTTACTTAGAACTGGGTGTCCATCTGATCTCTTGATATTCATACAAGTGGTTCTCTTCCATCCAAACGTCTCTTTAATTTTCCTGTAGACAGTATCTATCTTACCACTAGTGAGATAAGCCTCTACATCCTTACATTTGTCCTCTGTCCATGCCTGCTTAGCCATTTTGCACTTCCTGTCGATCTCATTTTTGAGTGGTTTGTATTCCTTTTTGCCTGCTTCATTTACTGCATTTTTATATTTTCTCCTTTCATCAATTAAGTTCAATATTTCTTCTGTTACACAAGGATTTCTACTAGCCCTCGTCTTTTTACCTACTTGATCCTTTGCTGCTTTCACTACTTCATCCCTCAAAGCTACCCATTCTTCTTCAACTGTATTTCTTTCCCCCATTCCTCTCAACTGTTCCATTATGCTCTCCCTGAAACTCTGTACAACCTCTGGTTCTTTCAGTTTATCCAGGTCCCATCTCCTTAAATCCCCACCTTTTTGCAGTTTCTTCAGTTTTAATCTACAGTTCATAACTAATAGATTGTGGTCAGAGTCCACATCTGCCCCTGGAAATGTCTTACAATTTAAAACCTGGTTCCTAAATCTCTGTCTTACCATTTTACAGGGTTATTACAAATGATTGAAGCGATTTCACATCTCTACAACAACTTTATTATTTGAGATATTTTCACAATGCTTTGCACACACATACAAAAACTCAAAAAGTTTTTTAGGCATTCACAAATGTTCGATATGTGCCCCTTTAGTGATTCGGCAGATATCAAGCCGATAATCAAGTTCCTCCCACACTCGGCTCAGCATGTCTCCATCAATGAGTTCGAAAGCATCGTTGATGCGAGCTCGCAATTCTGGCACGTTTCTTGGTAGAGAAGATTTAAACACTGAATCTTTTACATACCCCACAGAAAGAAATCGCATGGGGTTAAGTCGGGAGACCGTGGAGGCCATGACATGAATTGCTGATGATGATCTCCACCACGACCGATCCATCGGTTTTCCAATCTCCTGTTTAAGAAATGCCGAACATCATGATGGAAGTGCGGTGGAGCACCATCCTGTTGAAAGAAGAAGTCGGCGCTGTCGGTCTCCAGTTGTGGCATGAGCCAATTTTCCGCGGGCTACGCGTGAAACTTGCCCGCACGCGTTCAACCGTTTCGTTGCTGACTGCTGGCCGACCCGTTGATTTCCCCTTACAGAGGCATCCAGAAGCTTTAAACTGCGCATACCATCGCCGAATGGAGTTAGCAGTTGGTGGATCTTTGTTGAACTTCGTCCTGAAGTGTCGTTGCACTGTTATGACTGACTGATGTGAGTGCATTTCAAGCACGACATACGCTTTCTCGGCTCCTGTCGCCATTTTGTCTCACTGCGCTCTCGAGCGCTCTGACGGCAGAAACCTGAAGTGCGGCTTCAGCCGAACAAAACTTTATGAGTTTTTCTACGTATCTGTAGTGTGTCGTGACCATATGTCAATGATTGGAGCTACAGTGAATTTGTGAAATCGCTTCAATCATTTGTAATAGCCCTGTATAATCTATCTGAAACCTGCAGTATCTGTAGGCTTCTTCCATGTATACAACCTTCTTTTATGATTCTTGCCTGTTTCAGTATCACTTTCTATTGTTAAGCACATATCGTCATCACTGTACTCCTCACGTACATTGTACGCACAGTAGAGCGTGTACAACACAACACAGTCCGCTGCCTCATGTTGCAGAAGTGCTAATATTTCATCTGCCACGTCTTTCTCACTTTGCAGACCTTTTTGGGTTCCTTTCTGCCAATATGTCAACTTCGACAACTGTTTTTGTAGATATAATGTAATATATGCTTTGTTTATTGTTACATTGCCACTAGCACTGTAGCACTGTTGTGAGTTACTCGTCGACTTAGCAGTTCGACCATACGCCGCACACTAATGACGTTCTCACCATTGAATACCTCCAATCCCGACCATGTTGCCATTAGCAGCCAATATTGTGGTTGCATGGTACATCTACATCTACATCTACATACATACTCCGCAATCCACCATACGGTGCTTGGCGGAGGGTACCTCGTACCAACACTAGCATCTTCTCTCCCTGTTCCACTCCCAAACAGAACGAGGGAAAAATGACTGCCTATATGCCTCTGTACGAGCCCTAATCTCTCTTATCTTATCTTTGTGGTCTTTCCGGAAATGTATGTTGGCGGCAGTAAAATTGTACTGCAGTCAGCCTCAAATGCTGGTTCTCTAAATTTCCTCAGTAGCGATTCACGAAAAGAACGCCTCCTTTCCTCTAGAGACTCCCGCCCGGGTTCCTGAAGCATTTCCGTAACACTCCCGTTATGATCAAACCTACCAGTAACAAATCTAGCAGCCCGCCTCTGAATTGCTTCTATGTCCTTCCTCAATCCGACCTGATAGGGATCCCAAACGCTCGAGCAGTACTCAAGAATAGGTCGTATTAGTGTTTTATAAGCGGTCTCCTTTACAGATGAACCGTATCTTCCCAAAATTCTAGCAATGAACCGAAGACGACTATCCGCCTTCCCCACAACTGCCAATACATGCTTGTCCCACTTCATATCGCTCTGCAATGTTACGCCCAAATATTTAATCGACGTGACTGTGTTAAGCGCTACACTACTAATGGAGTATTCAAACATTACAGGATTCTTTTTCCTATTCATCTGGTTCAAATGGCTCTGAGCACTATGGGACTTAACATCTGTGGTCATCAGTCCCCTAGAACTTAGAACTACTTAAACCTAAGTAACCTAAGGACATCACACACATCCATGCCCGAGGCAGGATTCGAACCTGCGACCGTAGCTATCACACGGTTCCAGACTGAAGCGCCTAGAACCGCACGGCCACACCGTCAGGCTCCTATTCATCTGCATTAACTTACATTTATCTATATTTAGAATCAGTTGCCATTCTTTACACCAATCACAAATCCTGTCCAAGTCATCTTGTATCCTCCTACAGTCACTCAACGACGACACCTTCCCGTACACCACAGCATCATCAGCAAACAGCAGCACATTGCTATCCACCCTATTCAAAAGACCATTTATGTAGATAGAAAACAACAGCGGACCTACCACACTTCCCTGAGACACTTCAGATGATACCCTCACCTCCGATGAACACTCACCATCGAGGACAACGTACTGTGTTCTATTACTTAAGAAGTCTTCGACCCACTCACATACTTGGGAACCAATCCCATATGCTCGTCTGCATGGTAGACAATATGTGGTGGGTCGAATGCCGTAAACATCATTGGCCTTTTGCGACCTCGCACTCAATGGGTTATTGTAAGATAACATACTACAACCCTCCTACCGACAAATTCTCAATTTATTCAAAACCTTTCGCTCAGTACGCGGTACGATCGTACCTTCGACCTAACGGCCGGCTTAGGCACAAAGGACCGAAATTCCGCTCACTTTTTGCCGCAGGTTTCACTGGTCAGGCTGCAGCTTGCGCCACGGCATTTTCTCCTGTCCGGTGTGACGTCACGCGGCCCAGTGGGAGTCTCGCCAAGGCGGCCGCTGTGGGCGGCATCGGGATGGGCTGCCGGCCTCACAACATCCGGTGACCAGCGGCCGGTGGCCCGGGCTGCACGCTGACCTCGCAGAGTGGGGAGCGCGTAGAGGGCGCCGCCGCGGTTCACTAGTTAGCGTCGGCGGCTACCATAGCGCCGAAGCCGCGGGCTCCAGATACAACGTTTGATTAGATTAGATTAGTTTTTCGTTCCATAGATCCGTGTTGAGGAGATCCTCGTGTGTGTGGAACATGTCACTTCTTTTTTTTTAAGCTGAAATAACAATACTAATAGTATGAATATATACAGGGCTATTACAAATGATTGAAGCAATTTCATAAATTCACTGTAGCTCCATTATTGACATACGGTCACGACACACTACAGATACGTAGAAAAACTCATAAAGTTTTGTTCAGCTGAAGCCGCACTTCAGGTTTCTGCCGCCAGAGCGCTCGAGAGCGCAGTGAGACAAAATGGCGACAGGAGCCGAGAAAGCTTATGTCGTGCTTGAAATGCACTCACATCAGTCAGTCATAACAGTGCAACGACACTTCAGGACGAAGTTCAACAAAGATTCACCAACTGCTAACTCCATTCGGCGATGGTATGCGCAGTTTAAAGCTTCTGGATGCCTCTGTAAGGGGAAATCAACGGATCGGTCTGCAGTGTGCGAAGAAACGGCTGAACGCGTGCGGGCAAGTTTCACGCGTAGCCCGCGGAAGTCGACGAATAAAGCAAGCAGGGAGCTAAACGTACCACAGCTGACGGTTTGGAAAATCTTACGGAAAAGGCTAAAGCAGAAGCCTTACCGTTTACAATTGTTACAAGCCCTGACACCCGACGACAAAGTCAAACGCTTTGAATTTTCGGCGCGGGTGCAACAGCTCATGGAAGAGGATGCGTTCAGTGCGAAACTTGTTTTCAGTGATGAAGCAACATTTTTTCTTAATGGCGAAGTAAACAGACACAATTTGTGAATCTGGGCGGTAGAGAATCCTCACGCATTCGTGCAGCAGATTCGCAATTCACCAAAAGTTAACGTGTTTTGTGCAATCTCACGGTTTAATGTTTACGGCCCCTTTATCTTCTGCGAAAAAAACGTTACAGGACACGTGTATCTGGACATGCTGGAAAATTGGCTCATGCCACAACTGGAGACCGACAGCGCCGACTTCATCTTTCAACAGGATGGTGCTCCACCGCACTTCCATCATGATGTTCGGCATTTCTTAAACAGGAGATTGGAAAACCGATGGATCGGTCGTGGTGGAGATCATGATCAGCAATTCATGTCATAGCCTCCACGCTCTCCCGACTTAACCCCATGCGATTTCTTTCTGTGGGGTAATGTGAAAGATTCAGTGTTTAAACCTCCTCTACCAAGAAACGTGCGAGAACTGCGAGCTCGCATCAACGATGCTTTCGAACTCATTGATGGGGACATGCTGCTCCGAGTGTGGGAGGAACTTGATTATCGGCTTGATGTCTGCCGAATCACTAAAGGGGCACATATCGAACATTTGTGAATCCCTAAAAAAACTTTTTGAGTTTTTGTGTATGTGTGCAAAGCATTGTGAAAACATCTCAAATAATAAAGTTATTGTAGATCTGTGAAATCGCTTCAATCATTTGTAATAACCCTGTACAATACACGATTTGTTTCTATTAAAAAATTCGTCAATGGAGTAGAAGGAGTTTGCCACTAGTAAGTCTTTCAGGCTCCTTAATCTGATCTTTATTTGTAACTAAATTTTTTATGTTTGCTGGCAAATTATTGAAGATGAGTATTCCTGAGTAGTGGACCCGTTTTTGAACTAAAGTAAGTGCTTTTAAGTCCTTGTGCAGTTCATTTTTGTTCCTGGTATTGTATATATGAACTGAGCTGTTTGTTGGAAAAAGAGATATATTATTTAGGACAAATTTCATTAAGGAGTAAATATACTGAGAGGCAGTAGTTAGTATACCCAGTTCTTTGAAGAGGTTTCTACAGGACGTCCGTGAATTTACTCCACAAATAATACGTATTACACGCTTTTGGAATCTGAAAACTTTTGTTTGGCTTGAAGAGTTACCCCAAAATATTATACCATATGACATTATGGAATGAAAGTAGGCAAAGTATGTAAGCTTTTTCACTTTTATGTCGCCTATGTCTGCTAACACTCGAATTGCAAATACAGATTTATTAAGGCGTTTCTGCAGTTCTGTGTTGTGCTCCTCCCAACTGAATTTATTATCAAGTTGTAATCCCAGGAATTTAAGACTGTCAACCTCTTCTATCTGCTCTTCTTCGTACTTCATGCATTTGCTGGGTGGAAACTTCTTACAAGTTCTGAATTGGATATAGTGAGCCTTTTCGAAGTTTAATGTCAGTGACTTGGCTTTAAACCATTTATTAATAACAATGAAAATATCATTAGCAGATCTTTCTAGAACTGCACTCGACATACTATTTATTGCAATACTTGTGTCATCTGCTAACGAAGCGAACTCTGCTTCTGGCAGTGTAACTACTGAGAGATCATTAATGTACCCAAGAAAAAGCAATGGCCCTAAGATGGATCCTTGTGGGACACCACACGTAATTTCTTCCCATTCTGATGATGACTGATGACTTAATTCACTAGTCCCTTGCACTGACATCCTTGGTTTCCTGTTAGCGAGGTACGACTTGAACCATTTTGCAGCACTGCCCGTGACACCATAGAATTCTAATTTATTTAAAAGGATGTTGCGCTTTACACAATCGAATGCCTTTGACAAATCACAGAAAATACCTGCTGCTTGTAACTTGTTATTTAATGAATTAAGTACATTTTCACTGTGGGTGTAAATAGCCTTTTCGATATCAGAACCCTTCAGAAATCCAAACTGTGTTCTTGATAATATGTTATTTGTGGTCAGATGGTTGAGAAGCTGCCTGTACATTACTTTTTCTAAAATTTTTGAGAATGGCGGACACAAAGTCGGCGAGTCACAAAAGATCGAGGAGCGGGACATTACTCCCTAGCCAAATTCCGCTACTTGCTTTTGTTATGTACCTCTTCAAATGCTGCATATTCAACGATTTGTCTTCAGATTGGACGTTACAAAGTTATGAAGTACGAGGGTAGTCCAAAAACTAAGGTCTCCTATTTATTTGTAAGTACATAGACCTGCTTATTTCTACAAGTCAGTTTACAGCTTGAAAATTTAGCTATTTTTCGAGATAATCACCATTTCTGTCGATGCATTTTTGAGTGCCCATGTCATACCAGCTCGCCGCCATCTGTTAAGAAAGTTATGAACTTCTTCTTTGACATCGTCGTCGGAGCTGAATAGCTGGGACCACAATTAACGCTGACAGGTACTGTGAGACTCTGAAAAATCTCAAACGGGCAATTCAGAACCGGAGAAGAGGAATTTTGAGCAAGGGAGTACACGTTCTCCATGGCAACGCTCGGCCACACATCGCTCGGCAAACCGTTGCCCTCCTGCAACAGTGTCAGTGGAACATAATCACCTACCCACCCTATAGTCCTGACTTGGCGCCCAGTGACTATCACTTGTTCCCTATGTTAAAAGAACATTTGGCCGGAAAGCGATTCATCTCCGACGACGAGGTGAAAGAAGAGGTTCATAACTTTCTGAACAGCTGGTATGACATGGGCACACAAAAACTGCCACAGCGTCTACAAAAATGCATCGACATAAATGGTGATTATGTCGAAAAATAGCTAAATGTTGAAGCTGTAAACTGATATAAACCATTGCAGAAATAAACAGGTCTACGTACTTATAAAAAATAGGAGACCTTGTATTGTATTGTATGTTAACCGGAGAGCTAGAAACGACGGAGAGGCTATGTCCCCGCCGCAGCCGCAGTAATCCACAACCCCACGACGACTATCGCAGTCCACTTCACCACACCGAACCCAGTGCTATAATAGGAGACCTTACTTTTGGGATTACCCTCGTAACACGAGGGTCGTTCAATAAGTAATGCAACAATTTTTTTCTGAAAGGAAGTTCATTTTATTCACTATTCCAATACCCCACATTAATCCCCACTCTTACTGCTACAAAACCCTGTTTCTCGACATAATCACCATTCAATTATCCGGCCTTGCGCCATCTTACTGGGTGGGCCTGAACGCCCGCATGGACCACTGTACTTGTCGACGTCAGAGCTAAAGTCTTGCTGTATCCGCAACTTCTCCATCACCACGTAGTGCCTCCCGCGGAGTACAAATTTCTTTGGATCAAATGGATGGAAGTCGGAAGTGCGAGATCCCGGTAGTAGGGATGATGAGGAGAAACTGTCCAATGAAGTTTTGTGAACTTCTCATGGCAACGCAGTCTTGTTTGTAGGCTTACGTTGTAATGGAAAAGGAGAAGTTATTTTGCATTTTTGTGACAACGAACATGCTGAAGTCGTTCTTCAGTTTCCTGAGGATAGCACAATACACTTCAGAGGTGATCGTTGCATCAGGAGGGAGGACATCAAACAGAATAACTCCTTCAGAGGCTGTGGCTATGAACTTTTTCTTCGGAGAAGAGGTGGTGCGGCGCCACTCCAGGGATTGAAGTTTTGTTAGTTATTCGAGGTGATGAACCCATGTTCCATCGCCTGTGACTGTGTTCGACAAAAAATTGTCACGATCAGCCTCGTAATGCGCAAGCAATCACGCACGGAGCTTCCTTCGTTGCTCTTTATGGTCTTCGGTTAGGCGGCGAGGAACCCACCAGACACATACATATTAGTACCCCAAAACTGGTGGACGAGTGACAGAGACACCCAGTTAAGCAACGAGGAGTTTGACTGTGATCCCTGGACCACCACGAATGAGAGTGTCCGCACGTTCCAACTCTACAGGAGTCACAGCAGCGTGCGGCCAGCCGGTCGCGAGAGATCGTACAGGTCTGTGCGATGAAGACAGACGCATCGCCCAACGACTACCCGTTCTTTTGTTGACTGGCAGGTCTCCGTAGACATTCTGCAAGTGCCTATGAATATCTACGAATCTCATTGACAGCTCTCTGCTTGTAATGCACGTACTTTACCAACGCCATTTTGAAGGCTACGTATAATACACTACTGGCTATTAAAATTGATACACCACGAAGGTGACGTGCTACAGACGCGAAATTTAACCGACAGGAAGAAGATGCTGTGATATGCAAATGATTAGCTTTTCAGAGCATTCACACAAGGTTGACGCGCCGGTGGCGACACCTACAACGTGCTGACATGAGGAAAGTTTCCAACCGATTTCTCATACACAAACAGCAGCAGACCGGCGTTGCCTAGTGAAACGTGGTTGTGATGCCTCGTGTAAGGTGTAGAAATGCGTACCATCACGTTTCCGACTTTGATGAAGGTCGGATTGTAGCCTATCGCGATTCCGGTTTATCGTATCGCGACATTGCTGCTCGCGTTGGTCGAGATCCAATGATTGTTGGCATAATATGGAATCTGTGGGTTCAGGAGGGTAATACGGAACGCCATGCTGCATCCCAACGGCCTCGTATCACTAGCAGTCGAGATGACAGGCATCATATCCGCATGGATGTAACGGATCGTGCAGTCACGTCTCGATCCCTGAATCAACAGATGAGGACGTTTGCAAGACAAAAACCATCTGCACGAACAGTTCGACCACTTTTGCAGCAGCATGGACTATCATCTCGGAGACCAAGGCTGCGGTTACCCGTGACGCTGCATCACAGACAGGAGCGCCTGTGATTGTGTTCTGAATGACGAACCTGGGTGCACGAATGGCAAAACGTCTTTTTTTTCGGTTGAATCCAGGTTCTGTTTACAGCATCGTGATGGTCGCATTCGTGGTTGGCGACATCGCGGTGAACGCACATTGCATGCGTGTATTCGTCATCGCCATACTGGCGTGTCACCCGGCGTGGTGGTATGGTGTGCCATTGGTTACGCGTCTCGGTCACCTCTTGTTCGCATTGACGGCGCTTTGAACAGTGGACGTTACATTTCAGATGTGTTACGACCCGTGGCTTTACCCTTCATTCGATTCCTGCGAAACCTTACATTTCAACAGGATAATACACGACCGCATTTTGCAGGTCCTGTACGGGCCTTTCTTGATACAGAAAATGTTCGACTGCGGCCCTGGCCAGCACATTCTGCAGATATCTCACCAATTGAAAACGTCTAATGAATAGTGGCCGAGCAACTGGCTCGTCACAATACGCAAGTTACTACTCTTGTTGAAGCTGCATGTGCAGCTGTACCTGTACACACCATCCAAGCTCTGTTTGACCCAACGCCCAGGCGTATCAGGGCCGTTATTACGGCAGAGTTGGTTGTTCTGGATGCTGATTTCTCAGGATCTATGCACCCAAATTGCGTGAAAATGCAATCACATGTCAGTTCTAGTATAATATATTTGTCTAATGAATATCCGTTTGTCATCTGCCTTTCTTCTTGGTGTAGCAATTTTAGTGGCCAGTAGTGTAGTCAGGCTGCTACTGATCGAAAGTTCATGAAACTATAGGGAATGACGCGGGAATATTCGGCGATGTTCCATAACCAATTAGGCATTTTTTAGCTAAAGTAGCAAAGAAAAAAGATTTGTTGCATTACTATTGAACGCCCCTCGTTCTTACTTGATGATCTTTATAATAACATCCACAGACGTTTTTCTAATACGGAGAAAATTGAATGATGAAAGGACTGTGAAAATCGGATAATTATCGAAATAATAAATGAAGTAAAGTATCTGAACTTTTAAACGTTTGTGAATGCAATATTTGACATATTGTGACGACACAATTGGACAAAAGAGGTTCACAGAAGTACTCGTCCTTCATTTAAACCCATTTCATTTGAAGTTTCAACGAAGAAGAACAGAAAGACTACACGAAACAAAGAGTTTTCGTGTTTGTGAGAGACAATAGCTGACACGTATTTAACAGAAATTTACAAAATTTTGTATAAAAAATTCAACATTATTTTAAATACAAAGAATACAAATTATCGAGTTGAGAGAGAACATGGACTACTATTTGAAAAATCTGTCTTTTTTCGTGTTCTGTAGTTCCATGTCCTGCCCTTGCTTTCGAAACAAAGTTGGCACAGGGATTCCTGTATCGACCAGCGCGACGTTTACACTGGTTTTGAGGGGCGGTGCAGGCGCGCAAAGTATGAGCCTAGAGGCAAGGGACGGGATGGCTTGTGTCCGCTAATTTTCACTGTCTTCTGTTCTCCGTGTCCACATATCTCCAGACACTACATCAGTGTAATACACACATCAGATAGGGGTGCTGTCCGGGATTCGAATCTCAAACACCAACCGCTTAATGGCGTGTTGGTCCCTTTTTGAAACCCAGTACTTCAGAGATACTGTAAGCAAGGATTCGAAGCGTCTTCTGTAGGTTTCCAGGGATACGTGTTACCAATTGTCTACGCACAGGCCATGCTATTATCGTAAACTACGGGGCCCTGGCTTGTGAGCGCGGAGCTGGCTCTCAATACTGCTCCAGGTAGTTCAACGGACTCACATCTATAGAATTTGGTGGCCAAGACACCAACGTGAGTTAAACATCATGCTCCTCGAATCACTAGAGCACAGAGCTGGCTTTATGACAAGGGACAGTTATCTTGTTGGGAGATGCCATCGCCCCAGGGAAGCAACAAGCATGAAGGTGGTCCGCAATAAAGTTGAAGTTGATTAAAACTGTGTGCCAGATCGACACTCGATGTGGGACCTACGCCTCTTGCAGGCAAGCGCTCTACCGATGAGCTATCCACACGGGACCTACAACCACGCCCACAGGTTTTCTTTCGCCATTTCATCGTCTCGTGCCCTTGCTGTAGCTAACCGTGTTAAACGCAGTACCTTTTCTTTCAGAGTCCGCCCCGATAACTGAGTGGTCAGTGCGGCGGTCTGTCACGCCAAAGGGCCCGGGTTTGATTCCCGGCTGGGTAGGAGATTTTCTCCGCTCAGGGGCTGGGTGTTGTGTTGTCCTTATCACCATCATTTCCTCCCCATCGACACGCAAGTCGCCGACGTGGCGTCAGCTCGAAAGACTTGCACCAGGCGAACGGTCTACCCGACGGGAGGCCCTAGCCACACGGAATTTCCATTTATCACCAGCGGAAGGCAACGGGAAACCACACTGGGATCACTTCCCTAGACGCTCATGCGGTGGACCTCTATGACGAAGCTTCTCCCATGACAAGACCTGCCGTAAGGCAGAACACGAAGTTAGTTTTCTTTCAGAAGCGCTATTCCCGCAAGGTACGCAGGGGAACTTACGTGAAGTATGGAGTAGGACGCAAGTTACCGGCGGAAGTAAAGCCGTGAGAGCGGGTCGTGAGTCGTGCTTGGGTAGCTCTGTCTGCAGAGGACATGTCAGTGAAAGGCAAAGGTCTGAGGTTCGAATCCCGGACAGCACCCCTATCTGATGTGTGCATTACACTCATGTAGTGTCTGGATATATGTGGACACGGAGAACTGCGGACAGCGGAAATTTGCGGACACAGCCCGTCCCGTCCCTTGCCTCTCGGTCGATACTTTGCGCACCTGCACCGCCCCTCAAAACTTGTGTAAACGTCGCGCTGGTCGAAACAGGAATCCCTGTGCCAATTTTGCTTCGAAAGAAACGGCAGGACATGGAACTACAGAACATGAAAAAAAGAGAGATTTTTCAAATAGTAGTTCATGTTCTCTCTCAACTCGATAATAAATTCAATTGGGAAGGGCATACCACAGAATTGCTTAAGCGCCTAAACAAGTCTGTATTTGCCGTGAGAATGATGTCAGATGTAGGAGATACAAATATAAAAAAAAACTTGCATACTTTGCTTACTTTCATTCTATTATGTCATATGAGATCATATTCTGGGGCAACTCATCAAATCGAGCAAAAGTTTTTACGGTACAAAAGCGTGTGATAAGAATAATTTATGATGTAAATTCAAGAACATCTTGTAAAAACCTGTTCAAGGAACTTCGTATTGTAACCACTGCTTCTCAGTATATTTATTCCTTAATGAAATTTGTTGCAAGTAATAAATCTCTATTTCCAACTAATAGCTCAATACATACACTCCTGGAAATGGAAAAAAGAACACATTGACACCGGTGTGTCAGACCCACCATACTTGCTCCGGACACTGCGAGAGGGCTGTACAAGCAATGATCACACGCACGGCACAGCGGACACACCAGGAACCGCGGTGTTGGCCGTCGAATGGCGCTAGCTGCGCAGCATTTGTGCACCGCCGCCGTCAGTGTCAGCCAGTTTGCCGTGGCATACGGAGCTCCATCGCAGTCTTTAACACTGGTAGCATGCCGCGACAGCGTGGACGTGAACCGTATGTGCAGTTGACGGACTTTGAGCGAGGGCGTATAGTGGGCATGCGGGAGGCCGGGTGGACGTACCGCCGAATTGCTCAACACGTGGGGCGTGAGGTCTCCACAGTACATCGATGTTGTCGCCAGTGGTCGGCGGAAGGTGCACGTGCCCGTCGACCTGGGACCGGACCGCAGCGACGCACGGATGCACGCCAAGACCGTAGGATCCTACGCAGTGCCGTAGGGGACCGCACCGCCACTTCCCAGCAAATTAGGGACACTGTTGCTCCTGGGGTATCGGCGAGGACCATTCGCAACCGTCTCCATGAAGATGGGCTACGGTCCCGCACACCGTTAGGCCGTCTTCCGCTCACGCCCCAACATCGTGCAGCCCGCCTCCAGTGGTGTCGCGACAGGCGTGAATGGAGGGACGAATGGAGACGTGTCGTCTTCAGCGATGAGAGTCGCTTCTGCCTTGGTGCCAATGATGGTCGTATGCGTGTTTGGCGCCGTGCAGGTGAGCGCCACAATCAGGACTGCATACGACCGAGGCACACAGGGCCAACACCGGGCATCATGGTGTGGGGAGCGATCTCCTACACTGGCCGTACACTACTGGTGATCGTCGAGGGGACACTGAATAGTGCACGGTACATCCAAACCGTCATCGAACCCATCGTTCTACCATTCCTAGACCGGCAAGGGAACTTGCTGTTCCAACAGGACAATGCACGTCCGCATGTATCCCGTGCCACCCAACGTGCTCTAGAAGGTGTAAGTCAACTACCCTGGCCAGCAAGATCTCCGGATCTGTCCCCCATTGAGCATGTTTGGGACTGGATGAAGCGTCGTCTCACGCGGTCTGCACGTCCAGCACGAACGCTGGTCCAACTGAGGCGCCAGGTGGAAATGGCATGGCAAGCCGTTCCACAGGACTACATCCAGCATCTCTACGATCGTCTCCATGGGAGAATAGCAGCCTGCATTGCTGCGAAAGGTGGATATACACTGTACTAGTGCCGACATTGTGCATGCTCTGTTGCCTGTGTCTATGTGCCTGTGGTTCTGTTAGTGTGATCATGTGATGTATCTGACCCCAGGAATGTGTCAATAAAGTTTCCCCTTCCTGGGACAATGAATTCACGGTGTTCTTATTTCTATTTCCAGGAGTGTAGTATCAATATTAGGAATAAGAACAATCTATACAGATACCTAAAATCACTTACCTTGGTCCAAAAAGGGTCCAATATTCAGGAACACACATTTTCAATAAATTGTCTTCAACCATTAAACACTTGGTTTCATATAAAGTACGGTTTAAACAGAGTTTAAAAGATTTTTTGATAGGCAACTCATTCTACTCCATAGATGAATATCTTAACAGAGACTGTTAAGCCAGCTTAAGTATAAGTATCTGTTAGATTTCAGTTTTGACAACACTTGGTCACAACAGTCAAGATTAGGTATTTTGTGTATGATAAATTTATTAATAGTGCATTACAGTGTTACTTTCTGACGGTGTGTTAATTCTGTAAATATTAAGTGTTCCAGTTTACTGCATTGCATTAACCTATTTCGACTATTTCCTAACTAGTACCTTAGATTGAATTTTTTCAATAGTATTTATGCAAACAGTTATGTAATAATAATTATATTCGGAAAGATTCTCTCGGACATTGGTTTCATCTTATACATTAAAATAAAGGTTTAGCTTTTCGAATGAAATCACAGCAGTATTCTACACTGCAGCTGCAGAAGTCTGCTTATTCTTCGAACATCCATACAGTAACTGGTAGTCTGATAACTGCACATAAATTTCAGGAAATATCAAATGATTAAGCAATCTGGATATCCGCTGCATCAATACTTAATTACGCTGATCAAAATCTAAATCTGTGTATATTTAAGACTCTTGTTTCGATTTGCTTGTATTTGCGTATTACTCTACAGTAGCACTGATCTTAGTGCCACATTAAATAAGAATCACAAAAAGTAAAAATAAAATATATCTTGACTTTTCTTCAGTTAACTAAAAACTTCATTGCATGACAGATAAATTGGTTTGCAGGTTCTTCTGCCAGATATACTGTTGATGTCTGCCGATATTACAGAACTAATTATCACTTAAATGACCTCCCTCTCATCATAAATTTCAGCTGCTGCTAATCTCTTTTCAACTGCAAGTTTCTCTCTAATTATTATGTTTCCTTTCTTTGTTTCGCACCATGATATCATTAATAATTTTTCATAAGCCTGGAGAGTGATCAGATTTCACTCAGAAAATTAACGCAGAGTATGTCGCTCTTTTTTCTCAACCATTCACATATCCACATTTCTTTCTTTTGCTATAGGGTTTTTGACAGCCTTAGTTAACAAAGTAGCAAAAAACGCTTAATCGTTCTTCGGCGTCTTAGCGTCAACATATCATGTTTCCAAATGAAAATATTTACATAACTATTGATGGCGTGATGGTGGCTTCAATATATAGAAAAAGAGACAACAGATTATTGTCTTTAATTATTGAACATGTGGAGGTCCCTTATGCGCTACCGGTATCGCGAAAAGATGCGGGCACGATGGCTTGAAAACGAAGATTTGCGGACACCGCCAGCTCGAGGACGGGATGCGTGACCCAACAACCGGGCAAAGGTGGTGTCCGAAAATTTCTAGCAAACCCTACTGTCCGCATTTCTCTGTGTGTGCATTTTACTGTCCTTTATATCGAACCCGAAACAGTTTTCCAGTCTGGCCGACATGCATGATTTCGCAATCTTGGCAACTGATTGTGTACACTCCCGACTCACTGTTTATCCCTGGTTAAAGTCTTTCTATTTTTTTTTATTTTTAAGTTTGGCTTAATAAACTACACGTCCGAAATCCGACTTTAATCTTCGGTCTAAGAAAATACTTTGCTATGTTGTCATTGATGGGACTTGTATATGTGATTGTAATGTAACGTTTGTTTACGTCAGATCTGGTCTGACTAAGTTTTTCTTCACAGTGCAGTACACAACACGTTCTCAACAACCGTTTCTTAAGGTTGTCTCATCCATGGTGTTTAGTTGTTTGGTTCTTACCTCATCCGCAAGGGGCAACTAAAGCATGCTGTGTAACGCTGAGTAGAAGTACTCCTTTTACGTTGTGTAGGGTGATTGCAATTACTCCCAACTGTTATTCCTGAATATGTACGCTTTCTGTACACGTTAAGCGCATGTGTACTCTGCGATCTGCTAACGGACGTATTGAAGAAGTTGGTACTGCCTTCGGATTCACGTTCAAGCGTAAAGTAAATTTTGGGATGATTTAATTAAGTTCATCTAGCTAGCTGCTTAGTTCCTCTAAATAATATTAAAATTCCATCTACATAATACTAGTAATACAGTATTTTCCCGTTTATATCTGGGAAACTGTCAAAGAAACGAACTCCTAAGTGACCGAGAAAACATTATCATTAACTGAATTTTCCATCTGTACTCGGTGGAACATGAGAGTAATATTAAATAGGAAAACAGTTCCTAAGTACTCCAACATTATATTTATTTAGCACGAACGAGCTTTCGACTTCTTGGGCAATCTTCAGATGACTTAATGTTGTAAACACAGATAAAAACAATGGGCGAGTTACACAAATTTTATTTGTAAACAAGAGACATATATGGCGTAGCGCTCTTACATGGGAAAACTTTATGTTTTTCTGTAATAGAAATAATTGCATTAACTAAAAACGAAGAGAAAAAGAGCTCTTATGTGGAACTACATTTAACTACTGATGAGAAATAAGGCGAATTTACAGTTTCAATCTAGTATTGTACCAAGAACGCAATTTACGCAAGGGGAAAAAAGGAAACTGAGTCTTAATACTAAGCTGGCATTCTGATTCTGTGCCAGGTTTTTTGATTTCCAGTATTTCTAGTAGGAGCATTTTTCTGCTTTTCTTAACAGAATGTATCACACGTGTAGTCACTGAGTTCAACAACTGAAGCCAAGCTGATCCGGAGCGGCGTTAAGTCGGCGTAGCAGGCCTCGGATACCGCCTGGTGGGACGCTAAGCAAGCCGCTGCTTGCCACTCTGTTTAAGGCGCCATGTCACGGAATGCACGACCCCTCCCGTCGGAGGTTCGAGTCCTCCCTCGGGCGCGAGTGTGTGCGTTGTTCTTAGTTTAAGTAGTCTAGGGACCAATGACCTCAGCAGTTTGGTATCTTAGGAATTCACACACACTCCCACAAGCCGTCGCTTAGCGACGGGCAAATAGTCTGAACAGCGGTTTCCATTATATACCGGAGGCGCGCAGCGCTCAGTTCTTACACACTAGCCATTGCCTCGCAGATGTCGTTTTATGACAAAGTGCATTGTCAAGCTGATATAGTCATCCTCTCCGAACTGTTGCTCTACTGTACGCAATACACAATGTTGTAAAACTTGTTCATATTCTTCGGCGTGTAGCGTTTTCGTAAGTGTAGTAAGGAGAAATCCTTGGGTAACAGAAGAAATATTGAATTTAATTGATGAAAGGAGAAAATATAAAAATGCAGTAAATGAAGCAGGCAAGAAGGAATACAAACGTCTCAAAAATGAAATCGTCAGGAAGTGCAAATTGGCTAAGCAGGGATGGCTAGAGGACAAATGTAAGGATGTAGAGGCTTGTCTCACTAGGGGTAAGATAGATACTGCCTACAGGAAAATTAAAGAGACCTTTGGAGAGAAGAGAACCACTTGTATGAATATCAAGAGCTCAGATGGCAACCCAGTTCTAAGCAAAGAAGGGAAAGCAGAAAGGTGGAAGGAGTATATAGAGGGTTTATACAAGGGCGATGTACTTGAGGACAATATTATGGAAATGGAAGAGGATGTAGATGAAGATGAAATGGGAGATACGATACTGCGTGAAGAGTTTGACAGAGCACTGAAAGACCTGAGTCGAAACAAGGCCCCGGGAGTAGACAACATTCCATTAGAACTACTGATGGCCTCAGGAGAGCCAGTCATGACAAAACTCTACCATCTGGTGAGCACGATGTATGAGACAGGCGAAATACCCTCAGACTTTAAGAAGAATATAATAATTCCAATCCCAAAGAAAGCAGGTGTTGACAGATGTGAAAGTTACCGAACTATCAGTTTAATAAGTCACAGCTGCAAAATACTAACGCGAATTCTTTACAGACGAATGGAAAAACTGGTAGAAGCCGACCTCGGGGAAGATCAGTTTGGATTCCGTAGAAATGTTGGAACACGTGAGGCAATACTGACCTTACGACTTATCTTGGAAGAAAGATTAAGAAAAGGCAAACCTACGTTTCTAGCATTTGTAGACTTAGAGAAAGCTTTTGACAATGTTGACTGGAATACGCTCTTTCAAATTCTGAAGATGGCAGGGGTAAAATACAGGGAGCGAAAGGCTATTTACAATTTGTACAGAAACCAGATGGCAGTTATAAGAGTCGAGGGGCATGAAAGGGAAGCAGTGGTTGGGAAAGGAGTGAGACAGGGTTGTAGCCTCTCCCCGATGTTATTCAATCTGTATATTGAGCAAGCAGTAAATGAAACAAAACAAAAATTCGGAGTAGGTATTAAAATTCATGGAGAAGAAGTAAAAACTTTGAGGTTCGCCGATGACATTGTAATTCTGTCAGAGACAGCAAAGGACTTGGAAGAGCAGTTGAACGGAATGGACAGTGTCTTGAAAAGAGGATATAAGATGAACACCAAGAAAAGCAAAACGAGGATAATGTAATGTAGTCAAATTAAGTCGGGTGATGCTGAGGGAATTAGATTAGGAAATGAGACACTTAAAGTAGTAAAGGAGTTTTGCTATTTAGGGTGTAAAATAACCGATGATGGTCGAAGTAGAGAGGATATAAAATGTAGACTGGCAATGGCAAGGAAAGCGTTTCTCAAGAAGAGAAATTTGTTAACATCGAATATAGATTTAGGTGTCAGGAAGTCGTTTCTGAAAGTATTTGTATGGAGTGTAGCCATGTATGGAAGTGAGACATGGACGATAACTAGTTTGGAAAAGAAGAGAATAGAAGCTTTCGAAATGTGGTGCTACAGAAGAATGCTGAAGATAAGGTGGGTAGATCACGTAACTAATGAGGAGGTATTGAATAGGATTGGGGAGAAGAGAAGTTTGTGGCACAACTTGACTAGAAGAAGGGATCGGTTGGTAGGACATGTTGTGAGGCATCGAGGGATCACAAGTTTAGCATTGGAGGGCAGCGTGGAGGGTAAAAATCGTAGAGGGAGACCAAGAGATCAATACACTAAGCAGATTCAGAAGGATGTAGGCTGCAGTAGGTACTGGGAGATGAAGAAGCTTGCACAGGATAGAGTAGCATGGAGAGCTGCATCAAACCAGTCTCAGGACTGAAGACCACAACAACACAACAGTAAGGAGACCTCAGCATAACCACGAAAAACACCGTCCCTACCGTAGCACCATCTCCTCGGTACTTTAATGTTGGCACTACACATGACATAACGAATGCCATCCTAAAACACTAACACTTCCCTGACTTTTTGAAGGTGGCCAACGTCCTGATGTTCAGGAAGGCAGGGAAATACCACTCTCTCCCACAAAATTACAAAATTGCTCGCTCAGCAAGATTGTTGAGAAGGTAATCTTAAAACGCATCACTAGGCACCCCAAGACCGGAACAATTCGGCTTTAGGAATCACCACTCATCAACACAACTCCTCCGCGTAGTCGAACATATAACACACGGCTAAACGTGAACAAAGCCACAGGGGCCATGTTCCTGGACATCGAAAAAGCTTTCGACCGTCTTTGGCACAACGGCCTTATACGCAAACTAAGCGAAGCTGGTTTTCCGGACGGACTCGTACGTCTCTACACTCATATCTGACGAACAGATGTTTCAACACAGACGAGCAGGGAAAACAATCAACACAACACGGTATCCAAGCTGGAGTACCCCAGGGAAGCATCCTAGAGCCCATCTTGTTCAACCCGTACATTAACGACATCCGAGCAACACAAAACACGACGTTAACTATCTACGCTGATGACACAGCCATCTTTGCGCAAGATTGTAAACCGTCGAACATTAATTCACGAATACAGACGGCACTCAGAACTGCCGACCCTTGATTGGAGCGATGGCGTATTAAAGTAAACGTCGACAAGTGCGAAGCAGTTCTGTTCACACGCAGACCGAAACTACTGCGCAAACATCAACACAGTAGACAGATAGATACACGCCCAATACGTTTCCGAGAGAAAGTCAGATATCTCGGTGTCTGACTGGACCGTAAACTTACATGGTGGGACCACATCGAATACGTTGCCAACAGAGCGCACGTGAGGCTCAAACAACTGTACCCAATGCTTAACAGGGAAAGCACAATGAATAGAAGGATGTCGAGGTCCATATACATAATACTGATTAGACCTCTGATGACGTACGCAGCTCCCATCTGGGGATATGCAGTTCCTACACGACTGCGCCGCCTGCAAATCACACAGAACAAAGTGCTACGAATCATTAGCAACGGTCCACGCTACACACGCACCGTGGATCTTCACAATGAATTCCGCCTTGAAACCCCAAAGGAAGTATTCAAAAAACACGTCACACGACTCTACAGGAACTCGAGACACTCGAACAATCCTTTCATCCTTACTCTGGGAAACTATGATCACAATCATAGGTGGAAGCATAAGCGGCCAAAGACACTGCTAGCTAAGGCGTAACCACCTATGGCAAGATAACACACACCAACAAGCGACAAACGTCGGTCAGCCCCTGCATATCAGCAGCGCTGACTGGAAATACCAGATGCTACTAGAGTCGACCAACAGGCTACAGCAGGGAACCGACAAGCACGCCCTCTGACGCACAACCTAATCACCAACATCACCCTACACTGTACATCTGATAAATGACCTATCGGACAGAAAACGGTGATAAACCTAACTGTTACAGGTTTGCTGACGCTAACCGAGAGATCAACACCGGCACCCAGCGGCAGCCGCCGAGTAACAGCACCGCACAACGACAGAGGTGTCGACATGCATGATACCCACTACTATCAAAGCCTACTCTTGCGTGACCTGTCGCAGGCAGCAAGACATCCGCTATCGCTCTTAACAGCCGACCAAACTACCGCAGAGTTTTTCTTCCCCTTGGCTGTAGCCTTGGCACTTTTTTTCCTCTGCCCCTCAAATCGCTATCGTTCGTCCGCAGATCGTGGTCTTGCGGTCACGTTCTCGCTTCCCGAGCACGGGGTCCAGGGTTCGATTCCCGGCGGGGTCAGGGATTTTCACCTGCCTCGAGATGACTGGGTGTTTGTGTTGTCCTCATCATTTCATCATCATTCATGAATGTAGCGAGTTTGGACTGAGCAAAGGTTGGGAATTTGTACGGGCGCTGATAAGCGCGCAGTTGAGCGCCCCACAAACCAAACATCATCGTCATCATCATCGCCACCGTTCGTTCGACTTTCGACCCAGTTTATCTCCAGGTGAGCGCGTATTAATGGTTAACCTTAACCAGACGTAAGCAAACATCGCAGTACCCACATCCCACATCCCACCTCACTTTAGAGAAAACTAACCCTTATGCAGAGATGGCATTAGACCCTTTGAGTTGGCCATCATGCCGGTGTGGGCGTGGAGGGGCTCCACCTCTTCTAAAAAACTACACTTGATAGAAGATAACTTTCTCTAGGCTTTTGTCAAATCCAAACCTTTACATCAGACTGCCATAGCGTATAGCGTGATTCATCACTCCACATCACTGGCTTCCAGTCATCCAGTGTCCAGTGGCGCCTCTCTTTACACCTCTTGAATGATCGCTTAGCACTGAGTACAGGCTGTATGGCTTATGAGGATCTGCTCGACCACTGTACCCGTTTCTTTTGGACTTCCCAAGCAAAGTCATTGAGCTCGCTGGACTAATGGTAGCACTAGGAAACTCATGACTGATTTATTCCGCTT
Organism: Schistocerca cancellata; assembly: GCF_023864275.1. Classification (NCBI taxonomy): domain Eukaryota; kingdom Metazoa; phylum Arthropoda; class Insecta; order Orthoptera; family Acrididae; genus Schistocerca; species Schistocerca cancellata. Next base: position 557,216,257 of record NC_064631.1, on the reverse strand, counting down.
GTTTTATGCGACTGCCACCGTTCACAACGCTTGACGGTGGCTGTTAGTCGGTATATGAGATATACCTGGTCTTGCTTTACCTGTGGTTGTTACTCCGTGGTTACACTTCACAATCACATCACTATTTGGGCAGCCTTAGAAGGGATGAAATGTCTCTGATTCGTTACTTAGCTCAAGTCAAATGTGTAGTCCACATTTGAACTGGCTGAGCTCTCTGCTGTTCTGCTTCTCTACTGATGACACAGTTCTCCCCGCCTCCTTTTGTACTGGTGGGTCCATCTCTCGTGATGTCTAGTGGTCAATTCCGCATTATGTAGAGGTTCTATCAATACCACCATTTGCAAAGTAGGTTAGAAATCAGATTAATAATGTTGCTCACGCAGCATATGTTCGCTTTATCGGGCAACAACAAAGTTATTGACTGTGGTTGGTATCTTCACAATGGAAGTAATGAAGCCACTGTAAAAAAGTCATTAATTTTGGCACTTATCTTGATTCCCACGTAGATTTCGTCCAAGTTGTTAAGGCTCATCTTGTTGATTCTAGGGTGATTCCACTTTGACTGCTAGAAGGTCCAGATCTGTATTTTAGGAATATTTGAAGACCTTACAAATGCGTTTTTCTGGAAATTCTTAATGATCAAATAATCACAGATCAGAACAATGGCATGGTAGAAATAATTTTTGACTTGGTGTTCACGATCCACATTTTTATTAAACTTCTTGTAAATTCACATATACTTCTTCTTAATTGTCACATCATCAAGAAAACAGTTTTGTATCAATTTTCATTTATTTAATTTCCACTTTAACCAAATACAAGACTTCACTGTTCTTTTACAAAGCGAAATAACAACTTAACTTCTGCACAGTGAAAAAAGTCTGCTCTGTGCGCATTCGCGCCAAAACGGTTACATGTAAGTCAAAGATCTACATCTACATCTACATGATTACTCTGCAATTCACATTTAAGTGCTTGGCAGAGGGTTCATCGAACCACAATCATACTATCTCCCTACCATTCCACTCCCGAAAAGCGCGCGGGAAAAACGAACACCTGAACCTTCCTGTTCGAGCTCTGATTTCACTTATTTTATTTTGATGATCATTCCTACCTATGTAGGTTGGGCTCAACAAAATATTTTCGCATTCGGAACAGAAAGTTGGTGACTGAAATTTCGTAAACAGATCTCGCCGCGACGAAAAACGTCTTTGGTTTAATGACTTCCATCCCAACTCATATCTGCCACTCTCTCTCCCCTATTACGTGATAATACAAAACGAGCTGCCCTTTTTCGCATCCTTTCGATGTCCTCCGTCAATCCCACTTGGTAAGGATCCCACACCGCGCAGCAATATTCTAACAGAGCACGGATGAGTGTAGTGTAAGCTGTCTCTTTAGTGGACTTGTCGCATCTTCTAAGTGTCCTGCCAATGAAACGCAAGCTTTGACTCGCCTTCCCCACAATATTATCTATGTGGTCTTTCCAACTGAAGTTGTTCGTAATTTTTACACCAAGGTACTTAGTTGAATTGACAGCCTTGAGAATTGTACTATTTATCGAGTAATCGAATTCCAACGGATTTCTTTTGGAACTCATGTGGATCACCTCACACTTTTCGTTATTTAGCGTCAACTGCCACCTGCCACACCATACAGCAATCTTTTCTAAATCGCTTTGCAACTGATACTGGTCTTCGGATGACCTTACTAGACGGTAAATTACAGCATCATCTGCAAACAACCTAAGAGAACTGCTCAGACTGTCACCCAGGTCATTTATATAGATCAGGAACAGCAGAGGTCCCAGGACGCTTCCCTGGGGAACACCTGATATCACTTCATATTACTCGATGATTTGCCGTCTATTACTACGAACTGCGACCTTCCTGACAGGAAATCACGAATCCAGTCGCACAACTGAGACGATACTCCATAGGCCGGCAGCTTGATTAGAAGTCGCTTGTGAGGAACGGTGTCAAAAGCTCTCCGGAAATCTAGAAATACGGGATCAACTTGAGATCCCCTGTCGATAGCGGCCGTTACTTCGTGCGAGTAAATAGCTAGCTGCGTTGCACAAGACCGATGTTTTCTGAAACCATGCTGGTTACGTATCAATAGATCGTTCCCTTCGAGGTGATTCATAATGTTTGAATACAGTATATGCTCCAAAACCCTACTGCAAACCGACGTCAATGATATAGGTCTGTAGTTCGATGGATTACTCCTACCACCCGTCTTAAACACTGGTGCGACCTGCGCAATTTTCCAATCTGCAGGTACAGATCTATCGGTGAGCGAGCGGTTGTATATGATTGCTAAGTAGGCAGCTATTGTATCAGCGTAATCGGAAAGGAACCTAATCGGTCTCACAGAAATGAATACACACAAGAACCATATTACTGTAATATATCGATACATCGGAGTACCTATACATTAATAAAACCAAATGTGAATATTGTCACAAAAATATCTCTGTTACTTCGCAGAAAAGTAGTACGATATTACTGGTATCGAGAACTGGAGTTGGAGTACCGTAATGGTCACGTAAATAAAGAACCATTACAAGGTCTCCGCATAATTTTCACCAGATAGTGAGCCGGCCGCTGTGACCGAGCGGTTCTAGGCCCTTCAGTTCGGATCCGCGCTGCTGCTACGGTTGCAGGTTCGAATCCTACCTCGGGCATTGATGTGTGTGATGTCCTTAGGTTAGTTAGGTTTAAGTAGTTCTAAGTCTAGGGGACTGATGACCTCAGATGTTAAGTCCCATAGTGCTTAGAGCCATTTGAACCATTTGAACCAGTTACAAGAATTTGTTCTCCGCCTCTAATGATGTCGTCGACGGGACGTTAAGCACTAATCTCTGTTCCTTCCCAGTTCTTTAAATGTTATGTCAACAGCACCATCCCAGTGACATGGAACTACCCTCCATCGAGCTGAACCTAGCCCATGGTTTACCTTTGGCCGGAACGACGTTCCGGCATCTCACAGGGAATTCTTTTTAATTCGCTGGACCAACTCGGCAGCGGCGATTTAAAATGCAGACTCCTAACTAAGGTACGAGCATATGGGATTGGTTCCCAAGTGTGTGAGTGGCTAAAAGACTTCTTAAGTAATAGAACCCAGTACATTGTTCTCGATGGTACTCGGAGGTGAGGGTATCATCTGAAGTGCCCCAAGGAAGTGTGGTAGGTCCGCTGTTGTTTTCTATCTACATAAATGATCTTTTGGATAGCGTGGATAGCAATGTGCCGCTGTTTGCTGATGATGCTGTGGTGTAGGGGACGGTGTCGTCGTTGAGTGGCTGTAGGAGGATACAAGATGACTTGGACAGGATTTGTGATTGGTGTAAAGAATGGCAGCTAACTCTAAATATAGATAAATGTAAATTAATGCAGATGAATAGGAAAAGGAATCCTGTAATGTTTGAATACTCCATTAGTAGTGTAGCGCTTGACACAGTCACGTCGATTGAATATTTGGGCGTAACATTGCAGAGCGATATGAAGTGGGAGAAGCATGTAATGACAGTTGTAGGGAAGGCGGATGGTCGTCTTCGGTTCATTGGTAGAATTTTGGGAAGATGGGGTTCATCTGTAAAGGAGACCGCTTATAAAACACTAATACGACCTATTCTTGAGTACTGCTCGAGCGTTTGGGATCCCTATCAGGTCGGATTGAGGGAGGACATAGAAGCAATTCAGAGGCGGGCTGCTAGATTTGTTACTGGTAGGTTTTGATCATCACGCGAGTGTTACGGAAATGCTTCAGGAACTCTGGTGGGAGTCTGTAGAGGAAAGGAGGCGTTCTTTTCGTGAATCGCTACTGAGGAAATTTAGAGAACCAGCGTTTGAGGCTGACTGCAGTACAATATTACTGCCGCCAACATACATTTCGCGGAAAGACCACAAAGATAAGATAAGAGAGATTAGGGCTCGTACAGAGGCATATAGGCAGTCATTTTTCCCTCGTTCTGTTTGGGAGTGGAACAGGGAGAGAAGATGCTAGTTGTGGTACGAGGCACCCTCCGCCACTCACCGTATGGTGGCTTGCGGAGTATGCATGTAGATGTAGAGGGTACACGCATATTGAATCACAACGTTAGTACACGAGTGATTTATCGTTGCAGTGGCTCCAGTGAAGATTACAGCGACGGGCGGGAAAGTGGGGTGAGGTGCTGTGTGTGTGTCCGTGTAGTATACCCGACATAAGATCACCGAGCACCTACAATGCAACTGATTGAACGTTGCGGCTGGCAGTAGTTGAAAGCATGATGTCATAGCCACGAGGACTATCGATTTTTGTTGATATGTATCGAACACAGCTAGGCTGTAAAGTGACAGTGATATAGGGACAGACGGTGGCACCTGCTGTTCATATTAAATCTTGTGGTTTCAATATTGTGATTATAAGAAACTACTTCGATTACATGACATAGTCCGTGTTATAGGAAGTCTTTCTTTCTTTATTCGTGTCAGAGGTACACTAAAATGAACACATATACAATACATACAAAGAATTGGCCAACTTTGATAGCATTAGGTGCTGCAGACGTTAAGTAATTCATGATACTGCTGGTTGGGCATGAGTTACATTCAAAGAGATGCCGGTTGGTCTGTAATTCACCGCATTCGCACAGTGTCGTGTTGGCATTTGGCAGTTGGAAGTTCCATTTAAGGAGATTGTCTGTTCAAGGACTTCCAGATGACCCACTTCTCCATGTGTCCAGGCGGCAGGGATTCTTGTGGTGTCATCCAGTTTGACAGGTGTTGGTATCTTTCTTTCCACTTGGTAAGTCGGGTAGCCGCAGCTGATCCTTCTAAGGGCTGTGAAGTTGTTAGGAAACTCTTCCTGGACTTCAGTCTTGGTTTGGCAGGTTAATGTCCAAAGAGTGGATGCGAGGTCACTGTATTTGATTTATGCCTCTCGATGTTAGCAGCTACCTCTCTTCTTATGTCACATGGAGCAATCCCAGCGAGCCATTGAACTTTGTCCATGGGGGTTGGCCTTAGGCAGCCTGTAACAATCCTACAGCTGTCATTTAAGGCTACATCAACCTGCTTTGCATGTACTGTGTTGGACCACACTCACTCACACACTCACTGGTCATACCGGACTCGAGAGTCCATTACCGCACGGTTGTAGGCGCTACAGTCCGGAACCGAGCGACCGCTACGGACGCAGGTTCGAATCCTGCCTCGGGCATGGATGTGTGTGATGTCCTTAGGTTAGTTAGGATTAATTAGTTCTCAGTTCTAGGCGACTGATGACCTACGAAGTTAAGTCGCATAGTGCTCAGAGCCATTTGAACCATTTGCACCATTACCGCAGCAACGTATTTTCGCCCATTAATGTTGCTGATTCTTGATGAATAGATTCGATAGTAAGAGAAGAAGAAACAGGGATGGTTCATCACGCCATCGCTTGCTCCCCACCGGCTGTCCGCGACTGCTTATTTTTTGTATTCGCAGCTAACCTTCATATCTGGAGGCCGTATCCCCCATCCGCAACCTGGGGATGCGCTGTACCGTGGTGGTAGGGGCCCACACCGGGGTAGCATACTCTCGCGCAGAATAGCATAAGGCAAGAGCTGTTGTTCTTAATGTTTGTGGATGTGTACCCCAGTTCCATCCCGCCAGTTTCCGAAGAAGGCAGTTTTTGGAGGATACTTTCTGCTTCAGCTTCAGACAATGTTCCTTGTAGGTCAGTGTACGGTCAAGAGTGACACCCAAATACCTGAGATGGGAACAATATTCTAGCGCAACTAAAGCTGAATCCTGCGCGTGGTGTCCATACATAGGTACTTGGAATAGATTTTCCAGTACTGAACCGAGCATCAGCATTCCAGAAGTACAAGCAAATGATGTCATCTGTTGTACATAGGCCTTTCTTAAGGCCGAAGTTAACTATTGTAGGAAGTGATCTGTAGTTGTAAATGTTGAAGTTTTCCAAAATGTTCTTCAAACCAGCCGTTATCAGTTGTGGCCCAGTGACATATCGCATTGTCATCCATAGAAACTCCATCGTTGTTTAGGAACATGAATTTCATGAATGGTTGCAAACGGCCTCCAGGTAGCGGTACATAACCATTTCCTGTCAATGACCGGTTTAGCTGGACCAGAGGACCCAGTCCGTCATATGTAAACACAGCCCGCACCATTACGACGCCAGCACCAGCTTTCACAGTGCCCTGTTGACAACTTGTGTCCATGGCTTCGTGGTGTCTGCGCCACACTCGAACCTTCCCATCAGCTCTTAACAGCTGAAATCGCGACGCATCTGGCCACGTCACCGTTTTCCGGTCGTCTAGGCTCGAACCTATATGGTCACGAGCCCAGGAGAGGCGCTGCAGCCGGTGTCGCGCTCTTAGCAAAGACACTCGCGTCGGCCATCTGCTGTCATAGCCTGTTAATTCCAAATTTCGCTGTACTGCCCAAACGGGTATGTTCGTTGTTCGACCCACATTGATCTATGCACGTATTTCATGCAGTGTCGCTTGTCTGTTAGCACTGACAACTCTGAGCAAGAGCCACTGTTCTCGGTCGTTAAGTGAAGGCCGTTGGCCACTGCGTTGCCGTTCGTGAGAAGTAATGCCTGAAATTTGTTATCTCGGCACACTCTTGACACTGCAGATCTCGGAAAACTGATTTCTCTAACGATTTCCGAAATGGAAAGATCAATGCACCTACCTCCAACTACCATTCTGCAGTCAGAGTCTGTTAATTTCGATAATGCGGCCAATATATGTCGGAAACCTTTTCACATGAACCTCATGAGTACAATGACAGTTACGCCAATTCACTGCTCGTTCATACTTTTTAGACGTATATGTGCTTACCGACATCCCATGACGTTTTATCACCTCAGCGTGTACGAATACTTTATTTGGCCCCTGGTAGCTGAGTGGTCAGCGCGACGGCACGTCATGCGTACCGACCCGGGTTCGATTCCCGGCTGGGTCGGAGATTTTCTCCGCTCAGGGACTGGGTGTTGTGTTGGCCTTATCATCATCATTTCATCCCCATCGACACCCAAGTCGCCTAGGTGGCGTCAACTCGAAAGACTTGCACCAGGTGAACCGTACACCCAATGGGAGGCCCTCGCCACATGGCTAATTATAATAATTTGGCAAGATCGCAATTTTTGTACAGTGATACCTAGTTTCGACAAATCTGAACAGTCATTTTTAAATCACATTATTACAAGCAGCAGCGTCTTCAATATCTATTATTGGTAGACATTTCGTCATAATCGATAATAATCTTAAAGTATACTTACAGTATAGTAATGTGGCACAATTTTCTTTCTGAAAGCACCCTGGTTTTAATCATGATCTCAATACACCATATTCTCCCCCATCCTTCTGGCTACAAACCCTATTTTTCAACACAATCTCCATTCAATGTGAAGACCTTACGCCACCTTACTGGCAGGGTCTGAATGTCAGCATAATACCACTGTACTGGGCAATGTTGGAGTCAACGTCTTGTTACGTCAGTAACCTCCCCATCATCCACGTACTGCTTCCCGCAGAGTGTATCTTTCATTAGACCCGATAGAAGTCGGAAGGTACGAGATTCGGCCTGTTGGTAGATGAGGAAGAAGAGTCCAGTGAAGTTTCATGAGCTCCTCTCGGGTGTGCAGAGTTGTGTGTGACCTTGCGTTATCGTGAAGAGGGAGAAGTTCGCATTTCTGTGGCGAGAAACACGCTGAAGTCCAACCCCTGATCACAGAAGATTGACCTGGAGTCCAACATTGCGGGAGCCACAGCTGCGTGTGTGGCCGGCTAGCACACGGGGTCTGCGGCACCTTGTTCCTATGATCACAGACGCCTCGCCCAATGAGCCATCGTGCTTTTCTTCATTGCCAGGTCTCCGTAGACATTTTGTAAACGCCTATGAATTTCTGCGATGCTCTGGGTTTCCCCTACAAGAAATTCAATGACAGTTGTCTGTCTGAAGGCACCTCCATTACAGCTGTCAGTTTGAAGACTATTATAGCGCCGACATATGTCGGACCTACACTCGTGCTCATAATTGCAGAATGTAGTGCCAAAACGTGGCACAACACAAAACTGCCGCTAATAGCATAAGCATGTAGGGAAGACACACGACACAGATCTGTAACTCTACGGTATTGGTGATAAGTTGAGAAAACCGTCCCGAAACTTACGTGCTACAAAACGCCACTGTTTCCTGCCCATGTACCCCGACATCAGTATGGGATATGATCACCATGCACATATACACAGGCCGCACAACGGGTTGGCATACTCTGGATCAGGTGGTCGAGCAGCTGCTGGGGTATAGCCTCCCATTCTTGCACCAGTGCCTGTCGGAGCTCCTGAAGTGTCGTAGGGGTTTGAAGACGTGCAGCGATACGTCGACCGAGAGCATCCCAGACGTGCTCGATGCGGTTTAGGTCTGGAGAACAGGCAGGCCACTCCATTCGCCAAATATCTTCTGTTTCAAGGTATTACTCCACGATGGCAGCTCCGTGGGGCCGTGCGTTATCATCCTTCAGTAGGAAGGTGGGACCCACTGAACCCCTGAAAAGGCGGACATATTGCTGCAAAATGACGTCCCGATACACCTGACCTGTTACAGTTCCTCTGTCAAAGACATGCAGGGATGGGCGTGCACCAATCATAATCCCATCGCCGGCCGTGGTGGCTGAGAGGTTCTAGGCGCTTCTATCCGGAACCCCACGACTGCTACGGTCGCAGGTTCGAATCCTGCCTCGGGCATGGATGTGTGTGATGTCCTCAGTTTAGTTAGGTTTAAGTAGTTCTAAGTTCTAGGGGACAGATGACCTCAGGTGTTAAGTCCCATAGTGCTCAGAGCTATTTGAACCATTTGATAATCCCACCCCACACCATCATGCCACGACCTCCATACAGGTTCCTTTCAAGGACATTAAGGGGTTGGTATCTGGTTCCTGGTTCATGCCAGATGAAAACCCGGCCAGAATCACTGTTCAGACTATATCTGGACTCGTCCGTGAATATAACCTAGGGCCACTGTTCCAATGACTAGGTACTGTGTTCTTCACACCAGGCTTTACGGGCTCTCCTGTAACCAGGGGTCAGTGGAATGCACCTTTCAGGTCTCCGGGCGAATAAGCCATGTCTGTTCAGTCATCTGTAGACTGTCTGGAGACAACTGTTCCAGTGGCTGCGGTAAGGTCCCGAGCAAGGCTACCTGCAGTACTCCATGGCTGTCTGCGGGCACTAATGGTGAGAGATCGGTCTTCTTGTGGTGTTGTACACTGCGGACGTCCCATACTGTAGCGCCTGGACATGTTTCCTGTCTGCTGAAATCGTTGCCATAATCGTGAGATCACACTTTGTGGCACACGGCGGGTCTGTGCTACGACCTGCTGTGTTTGACCAGCCTCCAGTCGCCCTAGTATTCTACCCCTCAAAACGTCATCAATATTGTTTCACCATTATCAAGTCTAAAAACGTCTGCACACTTACTCGCTGCACCGTACTCTGACATGCACCAACACACCTCTGCATATGTGGACTGCTGCCAGCGTCACCGTACGACGACCGCAGGTCAAATGCACCGCATGGTCATACCCCGAGGTGATTTAAACCCGCAAACCGCCCACCACAGCGTTGTTTTACCATGTATCAGCATTATTCTTAATTTATGAGCATGAGTGTAAATGAAACTATACCGGCTGAAGCGCAAATATTACACGATGTCCCGTAACAAGTTCCGCATTATTTGAACCGAAACTGATCGAAAAAAGCCTTGCATTACTTACTGAACGCCCCTCGTTCCGGAAATTCGATGGCAATTAAAATTTGTCGAAACTAGTTGCCACTGTGCAAACATTTGCGATCATGGCTAAAAGGGGTGTTAGTATACGAATACTTCAAAATTTATAAGAAATTATGTTATAAGAATAGTATAATGTAAAAAATTGTTTCTCACTTTCAGTTTTATCAGAGGTTTTTGGGGGTGGGGGATTGTAAAGAAACTGGTTCTCTATTTCTGAAAAAAAAACCTTTTAAATAATAAAGCATGACCTATGCAAGGAATCTGACTACCCCTGTTAGTCATGGACGAAAAAAAAAATTGGCATAGTCTTTGTCAGAACGTGCAGAATCTTAAGTGGGGCCAATAGGACGTCAATTTTAATCTAAATATGGTATACTAATGTTTACGTAAAAGAAATAAATTAGGTAATTCAGTATAGTTATTATATACATGCGATATATCACTTTAACGGGGGCAAAATGAACAATTAAAGTCAATATAATTCCAGTAAACCCGTAAAAAAAGTTATTGCATTTACTAGATGCCCACGAAATACGTAATTTTGCTTTGAAGCTGACAGCGAATGAGAAAACATGTGCAAAAATACTATTGGTCAGTTTTCAAGCAGTAATGGGGGAAAGCATCAGCTGGTAATGTACGTAATTTTATGGTAGCTAATTTTACTGCACAAAAAATAAAATATGTACTCCCTCCAAAAGAAGTTACACACAAACATGAAAATCAAATTATGATGAGCAGCAAAATGTCTGAGAAGAATTTTGAAAGAAAATTATTAATTGAACTTTAATTTCGCGGGTTTTCAACACTGTCAACAATACGAAATAATGGAAACAATATTTATTGGAACTAAACAAAATTGAACCTTGATATTGTACAGTATTTTTAAAATAGATAATTCAACTGCAATTGTCTTTAATTTTGAAATGAGAGAGCGTAATAATATCCTTTTAATGTCTTAACTGTTGCTGCAGGCAGTGCGATGGCGTCAGCGATGGTCCACGCGAACGATGTGTGAAGTTAATTCTGGTTCGCGGCGTGAAGATAATACTGGATCCTCCTGTTTCATTAATATTCCAGTTACGGCGGTGGTCCACGTCTCTGTTGTAGTCGAATCAGCTGGCAGCACTGGCGCGATAATAATAGTTCCAGTGTGTGCGTTGTCGTTACGCGCGCGACGTTTTATTATTAAAAGTTTATTAGTCACGCGGTGCGGGTAGGTCGGAATTATGCAGTGTCTTTAGTATTTACGATATACAGCCGGTTAATTCCAATACTTCGCACAGTTCTTTCACCGTGTTGCCACAGGAAAACAGTCACATGTGTTTATCACTGTAACAGTCCGTTAAACATCAGTTCAGTTTACGTCGTCGTCTTTAAGACAGTTTGGATGATATAATAAATGTTCTTGATCAAATCACAGCACTGTTCTTTTACTTGACATTTTGGTTTGTTTCACTTTCACGCAATTCTAACAGTTAGTGTCTCCACACGACAATGGTATCTGGTTCACGGCTAATTGTCACAAGTTCACACAATATGTAAAATCGTCACCGCAAACACTAGATATACTTTTCAGGTTTTACTGTTCACTTAATAATGCACGATCTCCTATTAACACAGCGGACGCACTGTAATTAATTGTTCCTCCGCATATCACCGTCTTTCACGTCGAACTTTGCAACGTTTCTCCACCCCAACAACTCGCACGCTCTCTATCGGAAGTCGTTCGCTCTCTCTCTGACGCAGTACTTCTCCTAGCCTAATCAAAGATTTGCAAAGCATACAAAACCAGAACATTCATATTCGTACAATATTAAATATAAAACAGTAGCAAAATGAATGAAGAAACAATGTGACGTATTAACAAATAAAGAATAGTTGAAATAAATTATACATACGTACTATGGTAAGGTAATTCACAAAAGAAAAAAAAAATATTATCGACTTTCGGGGAAAGCAATGTCTTTACAGGATGTGGCGTTTGGAGGTTGTATGGTTGAAGAGTTGCGTTCCAGCACCTGAAATTATACAGGGTGTTATAAAAAGGTACGGCCAAATTTTCAGGAAATATTCCTCACACACAAATAAAGAAAAGATGTTATGTGGACATGTGCCCGGAAACGATTAATTTCCATGTTAGAGCTCATTTTAGTTTCGTCCACCTACGCCCAATGGAGCACGTTATCATGATTTCATACGGGATACTCTACCTGTGCTGCTAAAACATGTGCCTTTACAAGTACGACACAACATGTGGTTCATGCACGATGGAGCTCCTGCACATTTCAGTCGAAGTGTTCGTACGCTTCTCAACAACAGTTTCGGAGACGGATGGATTGGTAGAGGCGGACCAATTCCATGGCCTCCACTCTCTCCTGACCTCAACCCTCTTGACTTTCATTTATGGGGGCATTTGAAAGCTCTTGTCTACGCAACCCCGGTACCAAATGTAGAGACTCTTCGTGCTCGTATTGTGGACGGCTGTGATACAATACGCCATTCTCCAGCGCTGCATCAGCGCATCAGGGATTCCATGCGACGGAGGGTGGATGCATGTATCCTCGCTAACGGAGGACATTTTGAACATTTCCTGTAACAAAGTGTTTGAAGTCACGCTGGTACGTTCTGTTGCTGTTTGTTTCCATTCCATGATTAATGTGATTTGAAGAGAAGTAATAAAATGAGCTTTAACATGGAAAGTAAGCGTTTCCGGACACATGTCCACATAACATATTTTCTTTCTTTGTGTGTGAGGAATGTTTCCTGAAAGTTTGGCCGTACCTTTTTGTAACACCCTGTAGACGTTAAGCACCACCTTGCTCCATTCTACAATCAGAAATTGCCTTATCCATGTGTAATACAAACGGCGAACACAGAGAAGTGTGTGAAGATAAAGTAGCAACAGGACGGGACCTGTCTGCTTGGTAAGCGGGCCGCATACTGCTGAATCACCAGGGCGGCTGCGCTCCGGAGAGCGGGGGGCCAGGCCTAGGTGCTTCTGGCACTTCCAACGTCCAGTAGCAGGGCCGATTCTGTTATCTGCTCTCACCAAAAATGCAAACGTGTAAACTGCCGTTATTACCCAGTCACATTCTTGCTGTGTTCTATGGTCCGAAGCCTCCTTCGATACAGCTCCTTACGGTAGCCTGCCCTGTGCAAGCCTCTTCATTTCTGCATAACTACTGCAGCCTATATCCTTTTGTATCTGCTGCCTTGGTCTCAGTCAACAAACTTTATCCTCCACACTTCTTCAGTTACCAGACTGACAATTGCTTGATGCCTCAGATAGTGTCCGATTAACCGTTAGCTTCTTCTAGTTCAATTTGTCCCGTACATTTATACACTGTAACGTTATTGCTTTAATTTGTGGTGTAAGCGGTGCTGATAGACAATAAAAGCGGGTTAAAAGCTGTGAGCTATCTGGGGAAGTTAACCTTGCATTACTGAGCAACTGTTTCACCAGGTATCCAGTCTAGCTTACCAAATCCCCAACCAGACTAACATTAATTATAATCTTTTAATAGTCATACGACAACTGGTGATATGTATATAAAAAAGAGAATTTAAATAAAAAGAAATAAATCAGTTTATATTTGGAAATTTATTTTAACATTGATCATTGAAATTTCAGCATATTAAACTCGATTCATAACTAAGCTGGTGCCTTATTTAGGACTGTGAAAATGTGAGTTTGTAATCTTACTGAACACATCAAATATGGAGCCAAGACTGGGAGACTGCATACAACACTGCATTCATAAAATAACGCACGAAGAACGTTGAAACATATGCAAGAGAAAATTAACCACAACCAACCGATTCAATTTTCACCCAAAGAAGTTACATTCGTAGCGCAATCCTGTCCGTCGTGAAATTACCACACACTGGTATACTAAATTCATACTAACTTTCTGTGAAATCTTCCCGAAAGGAATAGCTGAGACCTATTTGATGCTTACACCACATGCTTCACGTGGTCAACTTGGTTTACACAAAGAGTGTAACTCCACAATAATTTTGATAATTAAAATAAATTACATCGAAACAGGTTTTACTAAAGAAAAACCTGGAACTGGTTACTATCGTCTTACTATTAACCTGATGGGTCAAACAGTTGTATAAGCACGTGGTACTGGTCTCACAAAGTACACCCCACGTGGGTTTAACATTAAGAAAATTTGCTATATTGAAAAATATTGTCAAGACGAGACGTTATAATCTCACGCACATTCGCATTTAAGATTGATGATCTTAGTTAGAGTTACTGATCAACATGTGGTTCCACTTTACTCACAAAGTAGTGACAAAGCAACTACCGGAAGATATTCTGAACTTCACACGCAAATTACACTGCGTTGCAATTTAAGATAACATTAGATATTTTAGAGCTAAACCTGAAATAAAGGTGATTAAATTTTCAGTTAGGCTGAACTTAAGAAACACGTTTAGCCGGAGATCTTACCACTTCAGACGCTCGCCACGGACAGACTGACCTGGTCCCTTCCTGAGGGTGGCTCACAAATACAAACGGAAGTGGCCAGAGGGGCAGCTTCCTATACCAACATGACAAGGGACGGACAGGACCATACTAAGGATAGAAACCTCTTTAATTTTAGAAAGCGTAGCTACCTGTTCCGACGTTGGTCCTACTGTTCTCTAGCAGACAGGCTTACCTGCTACCCTCAAGCATGCAACTAGAAATACATTTGCTCATTCATCCTCTCACACAGAAGGGAAGGGGGATGACAGTATCTTATCAGATACAGTATATAAAAGAAAGCGGATGTAGATTCCGTATGAGACTGTGTGACATGAATTACATATAAACTGTGTTTTAAAGTGTAGTAGTGTTACAGATCGTTCTTGTTTATGTGTAAAAGTAACACGTTCCACTACTCAGTCTCCTCCCAGATAGTCACAAACTCTACAGTAAATTTAGACGACGAATTTATGCCGTAAACGACAACAGATTTAAAAAATTGACATGAAAGGAATCCAACAGAGACCTTTCAACACTACTGGTCATTAAAATTGCTACACCAAGAAGAAATGCAGATGATAAACGGGTATTCATTGGAAAAATACGTTATACTAGAACTGACATGTGATTACATTTTCACGCAATTTGGGTGCATACATCCTGAGAAATCAGAACCCGTAACAACCACCTCTGGCCGTAATAACGGCCTTGATACGCCTGGGCGTTGAGTCAAACAGAGCCTTGGATGGCGTGTACAGGTACAGCTGCCCATGCAGCTTCAACACGATACCACAGTTCATCAAGAGTAGTGACTGGCGTATTGTGACGAGGCAGTTGCTCGGCCACCATTGACAAGACGTTTTCAGTTGGTGAGAGATCTGGAGAATGTGCGGGCTTTGGCAGCAGTCGAACATTTTCTGTATCCAGAAAGGCCCGTACAGGACCTGCAACATGCGGCCGTGCATTATCCTGCCCAAATGTAGGATTTCGCAGGGATCGAATGAAGGATAGAGCCACCGGTCGTAACACATCTGAAATGTAAAGTCCAGTGTTCAAAGTGCCGTCAATGCGAACAAGAGGTGACCGAGACGAGTAACCAATGGCACCCCATACCATCACGCCGGCTGATATGCCAGTATGGCGATGACGAATACACGCTTCCAATGTGCGCTCACCGCGATGTCGCCAAACACGGATGCGACCATGTTGATGCTGTAAACAGAACCTGGATTCATCCAAAAATGACGTTTTGCCATTCGTGCACCCAGGTTCGTCGTTGAGTACACCATCGCAGGCGCTCTGTCTGTGATGCAGCGTCAAGGGTAACCGCAGCCATGGTCTCCGAGCTGATAGTGCATGCTGCTGCAAACGTCGTCGAACTGTTCGTGCAGATGGTTGTTGTCTTGCAAACGTCCCCATCTGTTGATTCAGGTGTCGAAAGGTGGCTGCACTATCCGTTACAGCCATGCGGATAAGATGTCTGTCATCTCGACTGCTAGTGATACGAGGCCGTTGGGATCCAGCACGGCGTTCCGTATTACCCTCCTGAACCCACCGATTCCATATTCTGCGAACAGTCATTGGATCTCGAACAACGCGAGCAACAGTGTCGGTATACGAAAAACCGCAATCACGATAGGCTACAATCCGACCTTTATCAAAGTCGGAAACGTGATGGTACGTATTTCTCCTCCTTACACGAAGCATCACAACAACGATTAACTAAGGAACGCCGGTCAACTGCTGTTTGTGTATGAGAAATCGGTTGGAAACTTTCCTCATCCTCATGTCAGCACGTTTTAGGTGTCACCACCGGCGCCAGCCTTGTGTGAATGCTCTGAAAAGCTAATCATTTGCATGTCACAACATCTTCTTCCTGTCGGTTAAATTTCGTGTCTGTAGCACGTCATCTTCGTGGTGTAGCAATTTTAATGGCCAGTAGTGTATTTTTCCGATTTCAGTTCGGTATCTCATCACTAGTCATTCGATCTACCCTTACAATCTTTGACATTGTTCTATAGACCAGATTAGGTGCAGCAGTATGGTTTTGGAATATACAGGGTGTACCATTTATCTTGACCACCCTAAATAACTGTTTGTCCAGATGCAAATTACAAAATGTTTCACGCAAATGTTCTTTAGCCGTCAGGGGGACACCAATCAGGAAGATTGCTTTCGTTGTAGCTTTGTTTTTTACAAAGATATGAACAGCGGTATGACTTTTTAAAATGCCACCCTGTATTTTTTATTCGATAATTCATTTCCTCTCGTAAAGACCTACTCAAAAATGTATCACAATGTACCATTCACTGAAACACAATGGTATTAATTACATAACACAACATTGACTTTGGGCCCGGGATCACAAACTAGTCCACTTACTGGAGTTGTCAGAAAAGAAATGAAAACCAAGTAAAAACATAACACAAAATTTATTTTGACTCTCCTGTACCATTGCCCAGGAGTAGAACATTCAAAGGTACTCAAAGTGGTGACCCTGGACACCGATACACTGGTGCGCTCGTTGAATGAAAGAATTATTTACTGCTTCCAGTGTTGCCTGCTGAAGAGAATTACAAGGAAGCACGATACGTTCCTGCATGTCCTCTGGAGTTGTTGAAATTCCGCGAGAGACAACGTCTTTAATGCATTCCCAAATAAAAAGTCCAGAGGATTTAAATCAGGAGATCTAGTAGACCAAGTAACTGTTCCTCCTCGACTAATCCATCTGACAGGATACCTTCGGTTCAGAACACGATGTGAACGCAAGGCGTTATATGCTAGACATCCATTTTGTTGATACCATATAAGCATTGTGGTTCTTAGCGGCACTTCATCCAGAAGAGGAGGAAGAATTCGTCTGAAGAAGTTGGCATACTCTGTGCCGTTTACACTACCATTGATGAAACAAGGGCCAATAATTGTAATACCAAGCATCACACACCAGACGTTAACTCTCCATTGACGCTGATGTTCCACCTGTCTAAGCCATGGTGGGTTGTCACTGGACCAATAATGCATGTTCCTTGTATTTACCTGTCCTTTGTTTGAGAAGCAACTTTTATTAGTAAATATAACATTGGAAAAGAAGTTCGGGTTGGCGAGGATTTGCTGCTGTGCCCACTGACAGAACTGTACACTATACTGGAAATCATTCCCATGCAATTATTGATGCAGGTGTACATAGTAAGGATGGAACCGGTGACGTGTAGGAATACGATGTACACTGGTTTTAAGAATGACAGTCTCTTGCTCAAGCTGTCGTGTGCTCACATATGGATTCATAGCAACGGAAGCGAGAACAGCAAAATCGGCGAATGCCACGACGATTGTGTTGTCGTGGGTTGAAACTTCCCGTTTCCTGAAGCGTCGCAACAAGACGAGAAAACATCCGTCGTGAAGATGAGTTCTTGTCAGGATACCGTTCTCTGTACTGTTCCGCTGCCTGCATAGCATTTCGCCTACCTTCAACAACAACAATAGAAGAAACGTTATGTCGATGCAGATTGTAAGAAGGACAGCCTTCACTGTATGCCTACTTCACACAACAGTATTTAAAAGGACTGAACTATTGTACTAAATGTACCCGTACATAAGAAAACAGTATTGCAATTACTGTTCTGCTAACTTACATTCCCCATAGATGAGTAGCATTTCTACTTTCTCTTCGTTGGTGTACATTCTACTCACACAACTCTTCAACTGACGATGGTTGACGGAATGACAGGTATGAATTCTATTTATGTTTACATTTGTCCTCTGTCAACGTCAACACGTGGATGTGTTCCATTACCCCGAGTACGTGCACTCAGCGCTGGGAGCGTCAACGTCAGTGTTGTGTTATGTAATTAATAACGCGGTGCTTCAGTGAACGGTACACTGTGATACATTTTTCAATAGGTCTTTACGAGAGGAAATGAATTACCGAATAAAAAAAAAGAATACAGGGCGCCATTTAAAAAAGTCATACCGCTGTTCATATCTTTGTAAAAAAAAAAAAAAAACAGAGCTATAACGAAGGCAATCATGCTGATTGATGTTCCCCTGACGGCTAAAGAACATTTGCTTGAAACAATTTGCAATTTGCTTCTGGACAAACAGTTATTTAGGGTGGTCAACATAAATCGGAAACCCTGTGTACTGTCTTCGAAGATTACGAATCACCTCGAAGAACACCATTTATTGACAAATAGCCCATGCGGAATCAGAAAGTATCGTTCTTATGAAACACAGCTAGCTCTTTATACTCACAAACTAATGTATGCTATCGACAAAGGACGACAAATAGATTCCATATTTTTAGATTTACAGAAGCGACTTCTAATCAAACTGCGTGCCTACAGAGTATCGTCTCAGTTGTGCGATTGGATTCGTGATTTCTTGACAAAAAGGTCACAGTTCATGGTAACTAACGGAAAGTCGTCGAGTAAAACAAAAGTAATACTGCCGTTCCCCAAGGAAGGGTTGTAAACCCTCTGCCGTTCCTAATCTAAATAAACGACTTAGGACACCACTTGAGAAGTTCTCTTAGATTTTTTGTAGATGATGCTGTCATTAGCCGCCTTGTAAAGTCATCAGATACTCAAAACCAATTACAAAATGATGTTGACAAATTGTCGGTATGATTTGAAATGTGACAATTGACTCTAAATAACGAAAAGTACTAAAAGGAATCCGCTGAATTTCAGTTACACTATAAAACACACAAATATAAAGGCCGTGAATTCAACTAAAATAATTACAATTACGAATAACTCAAACTGGAACAATTACATAGATAATTTTGTGGAGAAGGCAAACCAAAGTCTGCGACATATTGACAGGACACTTAGAGAAACGCAAACAAACTGTTTACACTACGCTTGTCCGACCACTTCTGGGGTGCTGTTGCGCAGTGTGGGATCCGCATCAGGTAGGATCGACGGACGACGTCGAAAAAGTTCAAAGAAGCACAGCTCGTTTTGTTTTATCGCGAAATATGGGACAGAGTGCAACGGGTATGTTACGCGCATTGGGGTGGAAATCATTAAAACAAAGGCGTTTTACCTTGAGGAAAGAACTTTTCACGAAATCTCAGTCACCAATTTCCTCCTCCGAGTGCGAAAATATTTTCTTGCCGTCCACCCGCAAAGGGAGAATTAATGATCGAAATAAAATAAGAGATGTCACAGCCTGCAGGGAAATATTTAAGTGTTCGTGTTTTCCACGTGCTGCTTCAGAGTGGAACGATAGAGACATAGTTTGAAGTTGGTTCGATGAATACTCCGCCTGGCATTTAACTGTGAACTGCAGAGTAATCATGTAGACGTAGATGTTGCTTTCGAAAGGTTCTAGTCTTTTTTTTTACTGATCTGATCCACTTCTGTACAATACTGCACTCTATACAAATACCTCCAGAAAATATTACCTAACATTTACATTTTTGACCAGTGTTAACAAACTTCTCTTTTTCAGAAAGGCTTTTCTTGCTACTGCTAGTCCGCCTTTTATTTTTAACCTCTATTCGGCGATAACCAGTTATTTCACTGCCTAAACACCAAAAGCTATCTGTTACTTTCCCTGTCTCAGTTCCGAATCTAATTCCCTCAGCTACACCTGATTTAACACAACTACAATATATTACCTTGTTTTTCATTTGTTGGTGTTCATATTGCAGCCGCCTTTCAAGACGCTAACCATAGCGTTCAACTGCTCTTCCAGTTCCCTTGACGCCTCTGACTATATTACAATGTCATCGACAAACCACAGAGTTTTTATTTTTTCTCCCTGAACTTTAATTCCCTCTCTAAATTTCTTTTTCATTTCCTTCACACCTTGTTCAAAGTACATTTTATGATTTTATTTTAGTATCAATCGAGAATCTAAAACAGAGGAAAAATTAACAGAAATAAAACAGAAATTGATCATTCCTAGAAAAGTTTATTTATACAGGGTATTTGTTCAACTTCAGACAGTTAAATATCTCGAAAGCGAAGCATCGTTCGTAAACACAGTTGTAGGTGAAAAGTTAATATCAGTAAAGAGGGTGCTTCAGTCTGGAACCGCACGACCGCTAGTGTCGCAGGTTCGACTCCTGCCTCGGGCATAGATGTGTGTGATGTCCTTAGGTTAGTTAGGTTTAAGTAGTTCTAAGTTCTAGGGGACTGATGACCTCAGATGTTAAGTCCCATAGTGCTCAGAGCCATTTGAACCATTTGAAGTAAAGAGGGCATCTGACTGTGCTACAACTGGGCATCTTAAAACCACCCCTCCTGCGTGGGCGGCGTCAATTTTTTATTTTCTAATGGAAACCCCCTATTTTTGTTGCATATCCGGGTTATACGCCAAAAAATACGGACGGTTTCCTCAGACCATTTTTTTCCATTCGTTTCAGCTGGTAGTGTGGTATATAAATATCAAGTGTGCCCGGTTTAACAGTTAAGAACCAATGCTTTTGATTCTACATTTCATTTACAATAAATGTAAACCTTTGTCTTCTAACGGCTGATATTGACGTTCAAACGATACTTCAGTGTTGCAGAAGTGATTGTACGGTTCAGATGATATGGCTGGACATTGAAATTTCTACCAAATAAGAAATTTGATGTAGTTTTCTGTTCCCTGTGGGGTTGATTGTGGTGTGTCCCCAAACCATCAGAATGCTTGATATCGGTGGCCACCATCAAAGCTACCGGCGGAATACAAACTACGGCGATTATAATAAGTTAAAACGTTCATAAAGTGTTAGTGACAGGGGCACCTGCCATGGATACTCACCGAAATCCGGCACTGCAGTGGTGTGAGGCAAGAGGATTATTACATCTACGTCGTTGTTCCTCGATCACGCGAAACGTATTTGTAACCAGACATTGTTGCGGCAATCATATTGTGCCGTATAATCAAACTGGCAGCACTAATGTAAATCTCACACATATATATATGAATCGTTAGAACACAAAGATTTACAATTATATCATAAGTGAAATTTAGGATCAAACGCGTCGGTTCTTAATTGCTAAAACAGGAACACTTGATATTTGTCGATTACAGCGCCATACAGCACGACTGTAAAACAATGTCTTGAGTAAACCATATGTAATTTTTGGCGTAGAATCCAAATCTGCGATAAAAAAGAAAGGTTCTCATTCGAAAATACAAAGTTGACCCATTGTCCGCAGCTCGTGGTCGTGCGGTAGTGTTCCCGCTCTCACGCCCGGGTTTCCGGGTTCGATTCCCGGCGGGGTCAGGGATTTTCTCTGCCTCGTGATGACTGGGTGTTGTGTGATGTCCTTAGATTAGTTAGGTTTAAGTAGTTCTAAGTTCTAGGGGACTGATGACCATAGATGTTAAGTCCCATAGCGCTCAAGGCCCTTTGAACCATTTGGCCCCACCCACGCAGGAAGGTTGGTTAGGAGGTGGAAAATCGTAGCACTAACAGAAGTCCTCCACATTAATATCAAATTTCCATATAGAACATTTTTTTCGTACGATGCGTCGTTTTTGAAATACTTAGTTTTCGCAAGTTGGAAAAAAATTAAAACTACACTCCTGGAAATTGAAATAAGAACACCGTGAATTCATTGTCCCAGGAAGGGGAAACTTTATTGACACATTCCTGGGGTCAGATACATCACATGATCACACTGACAGAACCACAGGCACATGGACACAGGCAACAGAGCATGCACAATGTCGGCACTAGTACAATGTATATCCACCTTTCGCAGCAATGCAGGCTGCTATTCTCCCATGGAGACGATCGTAGAGATGCTGGATGTAGTCCTGTGGAACGGCTTGCCATGCCATTTCCACCTGGCGCCTCAGTTGGACCAGCGTTCGTGCTGGACGTGCAGACCGCGTGAGACGACGCTTCATCCAGTCCCAAACATGCTCAATGGGGGACAGATCCGGAGATCATGCTGGCCAGGGTAGTTGACTTACACCTTCTAGAGCACGTTGGGTGGCACGGGATACATGCGGACGTGCATTGTCCTGTTGGAACAGCAAGTTCCCTTGCCGGTCTAGGAATGGTAGAACGATGGGTTCGATGACGGTTTGGATGTACCGTGCACTATTCAGTGTCCCCTCGACGATCACCAGTGGTGTACGGCCAGTGTAGAAGATCACTCCCCACACCATGATGCCGGGCGTTGGCCCTGTGTGCCTTAGTCGTATGCAGTCCTGATTGTGGCGCTCACCTGCACGGCGCCAAACACGCATACGACCATCATTGGCACCAAGGCAGAAGCGACTCTCATCGCTGAAGACGACACGTCTCCATTCGTCCCTCCATTCACGCCTGTCGCGACACCACTGGAGGCGGGCTGCACGATGTTGGGGCGTGAGCGGAAGACGGCCTAACGGTGTGCGGGACCGTAGCCTAGCTTCATGGAGACGGTTGCGAATGGTCCTCGCCGATACCCCTGGAGCAACAGTGTCCCTAATTTGCTGGGAAGTGGCGGTGCGGTCCCCTACGGCACTGCGTAGGATCCTACGGTCTTGGCGTGCATCCGTGCGTCGCTGCGGTCCGGTCCCAGGTCGACGGGCACGTGCACCTTCCGCCGACCACTGGCGACAACATCGATGTACTGTGGAGACCTCACGCCCCACGTGTTGAGCAATTCGGCGGTACGTCCACCCGGCCTCCCGCATGCCCACTATACGCCCTCGCTCAAAGTCCGTCAACTGCACATACGGTTCACGTCCACGCTGTCGCGGCATGCTACCAGTGTTAAAGACTACGATGGAGCTCCGTATGCCACGGCAAACTGGCTGACACCGACGGCGGCGGTGCACAAATGCTGCGCAGCTAGCGCCATTCGACGGCCAACACCGCGGTTCCTGGTGTGTCTGCTGTGCCGTGCGTGTGATCATTGCTTGTACAGCTCTCTCGCAGTGTCCGGAGCAAGTATGGTGGGTCTGACACACCGGTGTCAATGTGTTCTTTTTTCCATTTCCAGGAGTGTAATAAAAAGTCCACTCCGTACACTAGGTTACTTCGGTCAGAACACGTCGTCAGAAAATCAAGAAGTGAAAGAAGGATGGAATTTAGCCTTTGACTGACTGGGTAACATTTTATGACCTTGAAAATAATGAATAGCTTAAAACTTTTGTTTCGTTTCGTATGCAGGAAATGATCTCGTTGGTCCTTTATATGGCAGGTCTCGGAGTTAAAGAATTAACCTTCAACAGCCTTCTTACAATGTCGCCAGAAGCCTCCGAAAATAAAAGCTTTGCCGATGGGAGTTAAGAGATATGAAAGTTATTAAGTCACGTCAAATTCAAATACTTTTTATACGTTTGACATTGTATCAGTCGTTGGGTGAGATGTGAAAGTTACATTGAAGCTCCAAAGAAACTGGTGTAGGCATGCCTATTCAAATACAGAGATAGGGCCGGCCGGAGTGGAGGTGCGGTTCTAGGCGCTACAGTCTGGAGCCGGGGGACCGCTACGGTCGCAGGCTCGAATCCTACCTCGGGCATGGATGTGTGTGAGGTCCTTAGGTTAGTTAGGTTTAAGTAGTTCTAAGTTCTAGGCGACTGATAACCTCAGAAGTTAAGCCACATAGTGTTCAGAGCCATTTGAACCATTTTGTACAGAGATAGGTAAAAAGGCAGAATTAGGCGCTAAGGTCAGCAACGCCTATACAAGCAACAAGTATCTGGCGCAGTTGTTGGATCAGTTACTGCTGCTACAATGGCGGGTTATCAAGATTTAAGTGAGTTTGAACATGGTGTTATAGTCGGCGCACGAGCGATGGGACACAGCATCTCCGAGGTAGCGATGAAGTGGGTATTTTCCTGTATGACGATTTCACGAGTGTACCGTGTATATCAAAAATCTGGTAAAACATCAATCTCCGACGTCACTGCGGCCAGAAAAAGATACCGTAAGAACGGGACCAACGACGACTGAAGACAATCGTTCAATTTGACTGAAGTGTAGCCCTGCCACAAACTGCTCCAGATTTCAATGCTGGGCCGTCACAGTGTCCAGCGTGCGGACATTTCAGCGAAACATCATCGAAATGGGCTTTTTTGAGCCGATGGCCCACTCGTGTGCCACTGATGACTGCAAGACACAAAGCTTTACGCCTCGCCTGGGACTGTTCAGGACTGGAAATATGTTCCCTGGACGAACGAGTCTTGTTCCAAGTTGTGTCAAGCGGATGGTCGTGTACGGGTATGGAAACAACTTCATGAATCTATGGACCCTGCGGGCCAGCAGGGGACTGTTCAAGCTGGTGGAAGCTCTGTAAGGGTGTGGGCCGTGTGCAGTTGGAGTGATATGGGACCCCTGATACGTCTAGACACGACACTGACGGGTGACACGTACGTAAGTGTCCTGTCTGATCACCTGCATCCATTCATGTCCATTGTACATTCCAACGGACTTGGACGATTCCAGCAAGACACTGCGACATCCCACACGTCCAGAATTGCTACAGAGTAGCTCCAGGAACACACTTCTCATTTTAAACACTTCCGCTGACCACCAAACTCCCCAGACATGAACATTATTGAGCATATCTGGGATGCCTTGCAACGTGCTGTTCAGAAGACATCTCCACGCCCTCGTACTCTTACGGATTTATGGACAGCCCTGCAGGAGTCATGGTGTCATTCCCTCCAGCACTGCCACGTAGTGTTGCAGCACTTCTGCGTGCTTGCGGGGGCCCTAGACGATATTAGGCATATGACCAGTTTCTTTGGCTCTTCAGTGTATTATACACTTTACATTCGCATGCAAAGCCACGATCTTCTAAATACAGTATCCAAGGGATATGGTGGTAAAAATCCATTTATTTTTCTAGGCTAATGATCGCGTGAGTACATCATTTTGCCACCACATTAGAGTTGGCCACTGTTTCTGTGTTTCGATACAGTGTATCGATACCTGGAACTGTTTCAATGTTTCGGAACGGCTATGGTTCACTGTTTCGCAACAGTGGTGTTTCATTCCGCCCCTGTCTCGGATCTCGAGCCAGACACAGAAACTGTATCGTTGTTTCAAAATAAGACTGTTCCAGTCCACCTGTGCGTGGAACGGACTAATTGTATCGAAACAGTGATGTTTCATTCCGCTCTGTGTCGGACGAGATTACGGCTCGGCACAGGTACTGAAACACAACACTTTCAAGAGTGTCGTAACCTTTTTGATAACCAATAGCATGAAGCTTAAGATATCCGAAAATAAAGCTTCGTTTCTAGCTGACTGTCCTATTCCGAAATGGCGTAACATCTGCTTTATAAACACTAACCAAACAATAAAACAACGCATACTATTCACATTCAAAATAATAAATATGTGAAAATCATTCAGTTAAATTACACTTTTTTTATAACATACGCCTCTCTGTTCATGTACAGTAATCATATTAAGAAACGCAAGTAAGCCTACAACATTTTGAACAAAAAAAAAAGGCGTAGAGTGACAGTTATTAGACATACATACAAATTTGATGTAGGTATAATTGCAAGTAATCTGTTTGGCATATCACTGATAGTGTAATGGTGAACAGGAAGGGATGGGAAGCATGGTGCATTTATAGTAGTGGTTCGAAACACAAAATTTTTTCTGTTATATTTTGTTATTTATTCGAATTATTTGGCGTTATTTGTGAGTTTGTAGTCACTGTGTCTATTGTCCACAATGATTCCCTTTGTGTGCATGGAAATTAGCAGGATGGGTATATTAGCCATACTAATGGAATGTGGGAATCCCAGTACCATATCTGTTGTTTCTGCAGTTTGCTCCCACCTCCAGTTGCGTTCGTGGTGGTTCTTCTGTCTTCAGCTAAGGCTTTCCTCAGCCAATTGAAAAGTATGAAAGTCACACGACACAAAAGCAGCGCATTTGCTGCAGGAAATACGAAACTGCCAAGATGCCTAAGTGATAGTTTCATACTTTCTGCGATATGATTAGCGCTCTCGCACCTCATTTGCGTATATACTTATACAGTAGACATTCAAGATGATGATAATATGTAGGTTTATTAGATTACAAAACACAAACTGTTTCACTGTTTCGAAACACCGTATCGAGACATTACATTGTACTGTTTCATTTGTTTCGAAACATTTACGTGTTTTAGTTTGCCCATCTCTACACAACATAGTCATTGTAGCCACCATATGCAACCCCTTATAAATCGTCACACACTGTGCAAAAACATTTAACATGGGATAAGCAGTATGACTGACATTGATTAGACCAGATATTTGTAGTGTAAGATCATCCTTCCCGTGCTGCTTTTCCTCTCTTTTAGCGCCAATGTATACGTGTATATGTGCAAGTAATCTATTTGGATCAAAGACTTACTACGTCTGCGAGAGAGAGAGAGAGAGTCAACCTTATCGCTGCATCGTGATATAAAACCTCTGTGGATATAATGTGGTTGCTATGAAATTTCCATCTCATACAAGAGGATGATGATGTATCCTGAAACGTAACTAGGAAGATCATTAATGAAAGAATATGATTCCATCAATGGAAAGGGCACGTTTCATTCTTTGGTCATTTTAAACTTCTCCCTTGTCTGTGGCTCGGAACATTATTTGGTGTGTCGTAACTCGTAGGGAACTTTGTATTCTGGGAAATCAGTAAAGCCTGCACCACGGTCGTTTATGCCCTATTTTGAGAGATTAATTTCTGGACTTTTATCGAAATTAATACACAACTTGGACACTGACTCCCATGCAGCAGAGTGAGTACGTCATAGCACTCAAGATGGTTTTCTCACGGCGTACGACTGTACCTCTGACTGTTTTAAGAATATTCAGAGTCGATGATAGCCGGAAATACAAAGAACCATAGAATTTTTTATTCCAGGTGCTGACTTCGATGTCGAGAGGCAGACAGAAAATGATTACGAACTGTAACTGCCTAATCACTTAATTTACTTGAGAATTCAAACAAGAATTAAATTTATACCTGAAAGTTATGAGATATTTGAGTTAAAATTTGGGGAAGCGACTTCTCTCGTTGAAAAGTTTCCATTCAAGTAACTAAATATTATTGAGTCATAATGACTTAACTTCAGTTTAATGCGATCAGAAGTTAAAGTACCACAAATCATTGTTTGCTTTCACCCAATACCACATGACTACCGCTACAAAATCATGATATCTGTGGTATAAACGCAACTTCATTCTGAGTTACCAATATTTAAAAACACGTAAACTGCTCTTAGTTTTCGAATACATCTAGCATAAAATAATAGAAGTATTCTCCTCTAAATATAAAGCACTGAAACAGAAAAACCTGAACCTAATCATATAGCTATTTAGCGTTCTTCGGATGTGGCTGCTCCATATTTAGGGATGGTCCAAAACGTATGAAAAAGTTGAGCGCGTTGCTGTGCAATGGTTTAAGGGAATATTTCGCCTCTTGAGGTACTTTTTTGGTAATATAGTATGCATACATCGTTATTAACTGCAGAAGATCACTTATAATCATGCGAGTCAGTCCACTATTGGCAGCATCCAAATAAGTAATTCAGTAGAGTCTCTGAATAGGTAGGTGGTAATGTATACATTCCAGCTTTTTGCCAGTGGATCCTTGACGTATGTTTAACACACAAGACAAGTAAGATTGCCCAATATCCTGCCGGGTGCTTGGCACCGCCGTACTGGGTGCATGCTTGTCATTTGGATGCTACAGAAGGTCACAGTGAAGGACGTCATGACCCTTAGCACTACCTCTATATCTTCCTACCCTTAAGACAGTTAAGTTGTAACGAGAACGAACGATATGAGCAGTGCCTCGTACTTTTCGGTCGCAATGATCTACGTTTCCCATCATTTCTTAAAGTCATTTTAGGGGAATAACCAGGTAGTTAAAAGAGACGAGGGGCATGAAATGGAAGCAGAAGTTGGAAAAGGAGTGAGAAATGGCTGTAGCCTATACCTGATGTTATTCAATATGTGCACTGAACAATCAGTATAGGAAACCAAAGGAAAATTTGGAATTGGAATGAAAGTTAAGGGAGAAGAAATAAAAACGGTGAGGTTTACCGATGATACTGTAATTCTGTCAGAGACACAAATGACTTGGAAGAACAGTTGAACGGAATGGACAGTGTCTGGAAAGGAGGATATAAGATAAACTTCAAGAAATACAAAACAAGGATAATGGAACTAAATCAGGCGATGCTAAGGAAATCAGATTAGAAAAGGAGAGACTTAAAAGTAGTACCGAGCGAGGTGGCGCAGTGGTTAGCACACTGGACTCGCGTTCGGGAGGACGACGGTTCAATCCCGTCTCCGGCCATCCTGATTTAGGTTTTCCGTGATTTCCCTAAATCGCTTCAGGCAAATGCCGGGATGGTTCCTTTGAAAGGGCACGGCCGATTTCCTTCCCCATCCTTCCCTAATCCGAGCTTGCGCTCCGTCTCTAATGACCTCGTTGTCGACGGGACGTTAAACACTAATATCCTCCTCCTCCTCCTTAAAAGTAGTAGATGAGTTTTGCTATTTGGGCTAGTGATAGCCGAAGTAGGGGGGATATAACATGTAGACTAGCAATGGGAAGACAAGCAATTCTGAAAAAGAGAAATTTGTTAACATTAAATACAGATTTAAGTGTTAGAAAGTTTTTTTGAAGGTAGATGAGTTTTGCTATTTGGGCTAGTGATAGCGGAAGTATGGGGGATATAGCATGTAGACTAGCAATGGGAAGAAAAGCTATTCTGAAAAAGAGAAATTTGTTAACATCGCCGGCCGGAGTGGCCGAGCGGTTCTAGGCGCTACAGTCGCAGGCGCTACGGTCGCAGGCGCTACGGTCGCAGGTTCGAATCCTGCCTCGGACATGGATGTGTGTGATGTCCTTAGGTTAGTTAGGTTTAAGTAGTTCTAAGTTTTAGGGGACTGATGACGTGAGAGAAGTTAAGTCCCATAGTGCTCAGAGCCATTTTTTGTTAACATCAAAGAAAGATTTAAGCGTTAGGAAGTTTTTTTGAAGGTATTTGTCTGGAGTGTAGCCACGTATGGAAGTGAAACATGGACGATAAACAGTTTAGATAAAAAGGGAATACAAACTTTCGAATTGTGGTACTACAGAAGAATGCCGAAGATTAGCTGGTCGATCATGTAAGTAATGAGGAAATACTAAATGGAATTGGGGAGACAAGAAATTTGTGGCATAACGTGACCAAAAGGAGGGAATTGTGGTACTACAGAAGAATGCCGAAGATTAGCTGGTCGATCATGTAAGTAATGAGGAAATACTAAATAGAATTGGGGAGACAAGAAATTTGTGGCATAACTTGACCAAAAGGAGGGATAGTTTGAGCCCTACATTCTGAGACATCAGGGGATCACCAGATTAATACTGGAGGGAAATGTCGGGGGTAAAAATCGTAGAGGGAGACTAAGATATGAGTACAGTAAACAGATGCAGAAGGATGTAGGTTGCAGCAGTTATTCTGAGATGGAGAGGCTCGCACAGGATAGAGTAGCATGGAGAGTTGCTTCAGACCAGTCTTCGGACTGAAGACCACAACAACAACAACAACGAGTTAATTATGTCAACAAGATCCATTCCACATTCTTCTTCGGTCTACATTACCTCTACATCTCTTAAAAACATAAAGGCCGTCTGTACAGCGAGAGGACATTTATTTACAGCAGCACCCATTTCTCTGTTCGGTGATCATGAATTAGGTTGGCTTCCCCAAAAAGGCAGATGCCATGCTGATACCGTGTTCCTTGGCCTCTGGAAGCGCTTAACACTGTTCCGTACCGTAGCCTAGAGAGCAAAATTTTAGCATATGAAGTAGCATACCAGTATCATAATTATACAGAAGATTTCCTGGCAAATAGGACACAATATGTCGTTCTTAAACAAGAAGAAACGCTCACTCATAAAAGTATCTTTAGGTGGGCAAAAAAAAGTCAAATGTGTGTGAAATCTTATGGGACTTAACTGCTAAGGTCATTAGTCCCTAAGCTTA
Source organism: Schistocerca cancellata (assembly GCF_023864275.1). Lineage (NCBI taxonomy): Eukaryota > Metazoa > Arthropoda > Insecta > Orthoptera > Acrididae > Schistocerca > Schistocerca cancellata. The sequence goes on along the minus strand of NC_064631.1, from coordinate 557,186,054 downwards.
CACACTACTTAACCTAAATTATCCTAAGGACAAACACACACACCCATGCCCGAGGGAGGACTCGAACCTCCGCCGGGACCAGCCGCACAGTCCATGACTGCAGCGTCTTAGATATCTTTAGGTGCGCCCCAGAATTGTGTTAGAGGATAATTATTGCCCACAGTATACTGTATATAAATGACGCATAAATGATGCTGTTATGTACGGAGAAAAGGCAACGCTAGACAACTGCAAGAAAATGCAGAAAGACCTGGAGAGGGTAGATTTTGGATGGAGAGATTGGTAGTTTATCCTCAATATAAAAGAAAAAAAGCTCAGGTATTGGTTCCCCACGAACCATGGATCTTGCTGAGGTGGGTTGGTATGCGTGCCACACGGTACTGATAGCGGTACCAAAAGTGCAAACACAACGGAGGGGCGGATGTATGTGGAGAGACCAGACAAGAGTGGTTCCTGAAGAGGGATAGAAGCCTTTTCAGTGGTTGCAGGGGCAGCGGTCGGCTTGAATGCAGTATTCCAAAAGAGGACGGACAAGCGCAGTGTAGTCATTCTTCTTAGTAGATCTGTTACATTTTCTAAGTGTCCTGCCAATAAAACTCAGTCTTTGGTTAGCCTTCCCCACAACATTTTCTATGTGTTCCTTCCAATTTAAGTTGCTCGTAATTGTGATACCTAGGTATTTAGTTGAATTTACGGGTTTTAGATTAGACTGATTTATCGTGTAATCGAAGTTTAACGAATTCCTTTTAGCACTCATGAGGATGACCTCACACTTTTCGTTATTTAGGGTCAACTGCCAATTTCGTCAGATTCAGACATCTTTTCTAAACCGCTTTTCAGTTTGTTTCAATCTTCTGATAACTTTATTAGTCGATAAACGACAGCGTCATCTGCAAACAACCGAAGACGGCTACTCAGATTGTCTCCCAAATCGTTTATATAGATAAGAAACAGCAATTGGCCTATAACACTACCTTGGGGAACGCCAGAAATCACTTCTGTTTTAGTCGGTGACTTTCCGTCAATCACTACGAACTGTGACCTCTCTAACAGGAAATCACAAATTCAGCCACATAACTGAGACAATATCCCATAAACACGCAATGTCACTACGAGCTGCTTGTATGGTACAGTGTCAAAAGCCTTCCGGAAATCCAGAAGTTCTGAAACGATCTGAAATCCCTTGTCAATAGCACTCAAAACTTCATACGAATAAAGAGCTAGTTGTGTTCCACAGAAACGATGTTTTCTAAACCCATGTTGACTGTGTGGCAATAGACCGTTTTCTTCGAGGTAATTCATAATGCTCGAACACAATATATGTTCCAAACTGCTGCATATCAACGTTAACGATACGGGCCTGTAATTTAGTGGATTACTCCTACTACCTTTCTTGAATATTGGCGTGACCTGTGCCACTTTCCGGTCTTTGGGTACGGATCTTCCGTCGAGCTAACGCTTGTATATGACTGTTAAGTATGGAGCTAATGCATCAGCATACTCCGAAAGGAACCTAATTGGTATACAGTCTGGACCAGAAGACTTGCTTTTATTAAGTGATTTCAGTTGCTTTACTACTCCGAGGATATTTACTTCTACTTTACTCATGTTGACAGCTGTTCTCGATTCGAATTCTGGAATATTTACTTCGTCTTCTTTTGTGAAGGCATTTCGGAAGACAGTTTCAGAAACTCTGCTTTGGAAGCTCTGTCATCGATAGTGTCTCCATTGTTATCGCGCAGAGAAGGCATTGATTGTTTCTTGTCGCTAGCATACTTCACATACGAACAGAATCTCTTTGGATTTTCTGCCAGGTTTCGAGACAAAGTTATGGAAACTGTTATAAGCATCTTGCATTGAAGTCCGCGCTAAATTTCGAGCCTCTGTAAAAGATCGCCAATCTTGGGGATTTTGCGTCTATTTAAATTTGGCATGTTTGTTTCGTTGTTTCTGCAACAGTGTTCTAACCCGTTTTGTGTACCAAGGAGGATCAGCTCCTTCGTTTGTTAATTTATCTGGCATAAATATCTCAATTGCTGCAGATTCTATTTCTTTGAATTTAAGCCACATCTGGTCTACACTAATATTATTAATTTGGAATGTGTGGAGATTGTCTCTCAGGAAGGCGACAACTGAATTTATATCTAGGTATATTTTTCGCTTATTTTTCGAGGATTTGGTGATTACAATATTCAATCTCGCTACGACAACCCTGTGTTCACTAATCCCTGAATCGGCTTTGATGCTCGTTGTTAACTCAGAATTAAAACAAAGGCGTCGTTAAAACAAAGGCGTATTTCGTTGCAGAGAGACCTTTTCATAAAATTTCAGTCACCAATGCGAAAATATTCTGTTGGCGCCCCCTACATAGGAGAAATGATCATCGTAATCAAATAAGATAAATCAAAGCTCGCACGGAGGGTTTTAAGTGTTCTTTTTTCCTGCACGCTGTTCGAGAGCTGAATAGTGTGAAAGTGGTTAGATGAAAACTCTGTCAAGTAGTTAAGTTTGAACTGCAGAGTAGTTACTTAGATGTAGAAGCAGATCTGACTTTGTAACATCAGCCAACTTTTAATTGCTGTTTTGGTACTGCGAACGGATGAAAGAAATGGAAAACTACAGCCGTTTTATTCCTGAGGGCATGTTACTCTAATTTACGGTTGAATTATAATGGCATCCTCTTGGTTAAGATATCACGGAGGAAAAACAGTTCCCCATTAGGATCTCAGGGCGGGGACCTCTCAAGAGGATATCGTCCTCCGGAAAAACAAAACTGGTATTCTGCGGATTGGAGCTCGGAATGTTAGAGCTCTTAATCGAGTTGGTAGGTTAGAGAATTAAAACAGGGAAATGGACAGGCTGAAGTTAGATACAGTGGAAATTAGCGAAGCTCGGTGCCTGACGAGGAGTATTTCTGGTAAGGTGAGAATAGCACTACAAATACAATATCAAATTGGCGAAATTCAGGAATAGATCTCATAATGAATGAGCAAAAAAAAAAAAAAATGTGAATAAGTTGTTATGAACAGCTCAGTGAAGACCTTGTCGTAGTCAAGACGGACACGAAGCCAACACTTACAACAGTAGTACAAGGTTATATTTGAAGTAATTTTGTTGATGATGAATAGGTAGGAAGAATGTACGATGTGATGAAAGTTAGTATTTACGTAGTTAGGGGAGAGGAAAATTTTATTGTGATGAGGGATTGGGACCCGATAGTAGAAAAAAGGGTGGAGGAGGAATAAAAAATAGTAAGAGGATGTGGACTGAAGGAATGGAATGGATGAAGAACCCATCTGATAGAAAGCATAATTTAATCATCGCTAATTACTTGGTTTAAAGCATGAATGAAATTTATATATATATGGAAGAGACCTGGTGACACTAGTAGATTTCAGATTAATCAATGGTAAGACAGATAACTCGAAAACAGGAGGTTTTAAATTGCAAAATATTACAGAATCAGATGTGCGCTCTAATCATAATTTGTTGGTTAAATTGAAAAGACTGCAAGAATGGAGAAAACTGAAGAGATGGGCCAAGATAAATTTAAAGAACCACAGTTAGATGAGGGTTTGTGACATAGTACAGACGACGACTGACTGAACAGGGGAAAGGCATACATACAAGACGAATGGGTAACTTTTAAAGATGAAATAGTGAAGACAGTAGAGGACTGAAGGAGCAGAAAGTTAAAGACCAGTATAAACCCTTGGATAACGCACAATACTGAATGCAATTGACGAAAGGAGGAAATATAAAAATGGTCCAAATGGAGATCGCAAAATGGAGTATAGACGTCTAAAAATTACATTGACAGAGATCGCAAAACTTCAAAGCAGGAATGGCTGGACGAGAAACGTTAGGAATTAGAAGCAAGAATAATTAGCAGAAAGACAGATCCCATACAGGAAAATTAAAGAAACCTATGAAGACAAGAAAAGCAGCTGTGTGGTTATGAAGAGCTAAGACAGCGAACCAGTATTAAGCAAAGAAGGGAACGCTGAAAGGTGAAATAATGTATAGAAGGGCTATATAGGGATACGAACTTAAAGGCAGTACTATAGAAAGAGAAGAGGAAGCAGATGAATATGTCTTGGGACATATAATAAGAGCAGAAGAATTTGACACAGCACTGAAAAACCAAGCTCGAAACAAATGTACAGCAATAGACGCCATTCTCTCAGATTTACTGAAGTTCCTGAGAGAGCTAACAGTGACAAAGTAATTCCACCTTGCTTGTAAGATGTGTGATACAGGCGAAGTACCAACAGACTTCAAGAAGAATGTAATAATCCCAGTTCCAAAGATTCCAGGTTCTCAAAAAATGTTCAAATGTGTGTGAAATCTTATGGGGCTTAACTGCTAAGGTCATCAGTCCCTAAGCTTACACACCACTTAACCTAATTTATCCCAAGGACAAACACACACACCCATGCCCGAGGGAGGACTCTAACCTCCGCCGGGACCAGCAGCACAGTCCATGACTGCAGCGCTCTAGACCGCTCGGTTAATCCCGCGCGGCTGCAGGTTCTCAAAGGTATAGATACTTCTGAACTGTCAATTAATAAGTAATGCATGCAAAATACTGACGCTAATTATTTACAGAAGAATGGAAGAATTGGAAGAAGACGACCTTCAGAGAAAAGGAGACCTTTGGAGAAATGTAGAAACACACATGGCCTTACAGATTATCTTATAAGAATGACCGAAGGACAGCGTACCTATGTTTAAAACATCTGTAAATTTAGAGACAGCTTATGGCAATGTTGACTACAAATACACTCTTTGAAATTCTGAAGGTAGCAGGGATAAAGCACAGGGAGCGAAAAGTAATTACAGAACTTACATATAAATCTGATTGCAGTTACAAGTGTCAAAGGACATGAAAGGGAAGCCAATGTTGAGAAGGTAGTGTGACAGGATTGTAGCCTATACCCGATGTCATTCAATCTAAATATAGAGCAATCAGTAAAAAAGAAAAATAAGGGAAAAACTGGAGATATAATTAAACTTCAGGGAGAAGAAACAAAAACTTTGAGGTTCATCGATGATATTGTACTTCTACCAGAGGCAGCAATGAAGGAAGAACAGTGAAATAGAATGGATAATTTCTTGAAAAGAGGTTATGAGATGAACATCAAGAAAAGTGAAATAGATTAATGGAATCTATTGGAATAAAATCATTTGACACTGAAGGAATTACATTAGGAAATGAGACATAAAAAAGTAGCAGATGAGTATTGCTATTTGGACAGGAAAATAAATAACGATAGCCAAAGTAGATAGAATATAAAATGCAGACTGGCTATAGCACGAAAATCATTCCTGAAACAGAGAAATTTGTTAACATGTCATATGAATTTTAGTGTTAATAAATCATTTCTGAAGGTAACTGTCTGGACTGTCTTTGAACGGAAGTGAAATGTTAATAATAACCATTTCAGACAAGAAGAGAATAGAGACATTGAAGTATGATGTTACAGAACAATGCTGAAGACTAGATGGGTGGATCAAGTAATGGATGAGGAGATAATGAATCTAATTAGAGCAAAAAGAAATTTATAGTACAAATAGAATAAAATAAGGGAATGGTTGATAGATCACATTCCAAGGCATGGAGGAATTGTCATTTTGGTAATGGAGGTTGGTGCTGCTAAAAATTGTAGAGAGAGAGAGAGAGAGAGAGAGCAGGGTATGAATACAGCAAGCAGACTGATATAAATGTAGATGGTGATACAGGACATAGTAACGTAGTGATCAGCAGCAAGCCTGTCTTCGGACTTTAGACAACATGCGCGAGGAGCTACACTCCTGGAAATGGAAAAAAGAACACATTGATACCGGTGTGTCAGACCCACCATACTTGCTCCGGACACTGCGAGAGGGCTGTACAATCAATGATCACACGCACGGCACAGCGGACACACCAGGAACCGCGGTGTTGGCCGTCGAATGGCGCTAGCTGCGCAGCATTTGTGCACCGCCGCCGTCAGTGTCAGCCAGTTTGCCGTGGCATACGGAGCTCCATCGCAGTCTTTAACACTGGTAGCATGCCGCGACAGCGTGGACGTGAACCGTATGTGCAGTTGACGGACTTTGAGCGAGGGCGTATAGTGGGCATGCGGGAGGCCGGGTGGACGTACCGCCGAATTGCTCAACACGTGACTGCGTGAGGTCTCCACAGTACATCGATGTTGTCGCCAGTGGTCGGCGGAAGGTGCACGTGCCCGTCGACCTGGGACCGGACCGCAGCGACGCACGGATGCACGCCAAGACCGTAGGATCCTACGCAGTGCCGTAGGGGACCGCACCGCCACTTCCCAGCAAATTAGGGACACTGTTGCTCCTGGGGTATCGGCGAGGACCATTCGCAACCGTCTCCATGAAGCTGGGCTACGGTCCTGCACACCGTTAGGCCGTCTTCCGCTCACGCCCCAACATCGTGCAACCCGCCTCCAGTGGTGTCGCGACAGGCGTGAATGGAGGGACGAATGGAGACGTGTCGTCTTCAGCGATGAGAGTCGCTTCTGCCTTGGTGCCAATGATGGTCGTATGCGTGTTTGGCACCGTGCAGGTGAGCGCCACAATCAGGACTGCATACGACCGAGGCACACAGGGCCAACACCCGGCATCATGGTGTGGGGAGCGATCTCCTACACTGGCTGTACACCACTGGTGATCGTCGAGGGGACACTGAATAGTGCACGGTACATCCAAACCGTCATCGAACCCATCGTTCTACCATTCCTAGACCGGCAAGGGAACTTGCTGTTCCAACAGGACAATGCACGTCCGCATGTATCCTGTGCCACCCAACGTGCTCTAGAAGGTGAAAGTCAACTACCCTGGCCAGCAAGATCTCCGGATCTGTCCCCCATTGAGCATGTTTTGGACTGGATGAAGCGTCGTCTCACGCGGTCTGCACGTCCAGCACGAACGCTGGTCCAACTGAGGCGCCAGGTGGAAATGGCATAGCAAGCCGTTCCACAGGACTACATCCAGCATCTCTACGATCGTCTCCATGGGAGAATAGCAGCCTGCATTGCTGCGAAAGGTGGATATACACTGTACTAGTGCCGACATTGTGCATGCTCTGTTGCCTGTGTCTATGTGCCTGTGGTTCTGTCAGTGTGATCATGTGATGTATCTGACCCCAGGAATGTGTCAATAAAGTTTCCCCTTCCTGGGACAATGAATTCACGGTGTTCTTATTTCAATTTCCAGGAGTGTATTTAAAGATAAATGACTATACATATAAAAATAATTGCATGAATGCCAGATTGAGAGTCATTGGAAAAATTGATCTGTCATTTATATCTTCTTTCACCACTGGCAATGTTTCTTAGTGCGAAAAATTCCGAACTGCAGCGTGGTTCACAACTGACATTAAACTACAGGTCCCTTTATAAATGGATGAGTAAGTCCGTTCAAAGCTCGAAGGAATGCAACGATATACCACCTCCTTCCAATAGGACCACTCTCAGTAAACAAATGCACTGGGCGTCTGCTTCCATACCTGAGTGGTCACTGCAGCTGATTGAATTTTGGGGAGCCTGGTTCGATTCCTGGCTCGACCTGAGATTTTTTTCCACTGGGCGATGGGTGCTGTGTTGTCCTCATCATAATTTCATCATCATCGATGCACATCACAATAAAGACTTGCACTAGATGGCCAAACAGCTTCAGATGGGGTTTCCTGGACGATAATGCCATACTAACATTTCATTTCAATGTAGTGGGCAAACGAATCTTCCCACTGTTGTCGGCTTTACTTTCAGGCTAATTTTCTCATTACCTGGCTCCTCTTGAATTTAAGTCCATTGTGGTATCACGTATTGATATCACCCCACGGGCGTCATAAAGCTGGCAACAGTATTGCAAGTTTCCACCAGATGCCGATAGCGGTCGCCCGGGATCTTGTGGACCCAATGCCACGTGCCTGCTGAGTCACAGCTCCAGCAACTCCACACAATGAGCGCCTTCTGCCGCCACGATGTAGGACAACTGGCCTGCTTTAGTTCAGAAAGTCTAGACTCTATTCCTTGCTGCATTATTTATAATGAGTCTTGGAGAAATACGAGTTAAGTAAATCTTCTGTTTACGGTGTTAACTCGTTCGCCAGTAATTTCTGCTCGTGTCCAGCTTTCCTATGAGATCAGTTGGAGCACCAATCTGTAGTCCATCTCTTCCTACCATTGTGTATGAAGACGTACACGACACATCGAACAGAATGAATCTTTCTCTCTGCAGTGGAACGTGTACTGTTTTGATATCTCCTGGCGGGTGAAAACTGTGCGCCTGTCTGGTGGAGCTCCTGTGAAATTTGAGAAGATGAAGAAAGAAACGGGCAGAAGTGATATTGGTTCAGCTGGTAAGAGCGCTGCCCGTGTAAGGCATATACATCTACATCTACGTGATTACTCTGCTATTCTCAATAAAGTGCCTGGCAGAGGGTTCAATGAACCACCTTCAAGTTGTCTCTCTACCGTTCCAGTCTAGAACGGCACGCGGGAAAAACGAGCACTTAAATTTTTCTGTGCAAGCCCTGATTTCTCTTATTTCATCGTGATAACCATTTCTCCCTATGGAGGTGGGTGACAGCAGAATGTTTTCGCAATCGGACGAAAAAAACTGGTGATTGAAATTTCATGAGAAGATCTCGTCACAACAAAAAACGCCTTTGTTTTAATGATTACCACTCCAATTCACATATCATGTCTGTGACACTATCTCCCCTATTTCGCGATAATACAAAACGAGCTGCCCTTCTTTGTACTTTTTTGATGTCTACCGTCAGTCCCACCTGATGTGGATCCCACACCGCACAGCAGTACTCCAGAATAGGGCGGACAAGTGTAGTGTAATCAGTCTCTTTAGTAGACCTGTTGCACCTTTTAAGTGTTCTGCCAATAAATTGCAGTCTTTAATTTGCTCTACCCAAAATATTATCTATGTGATCGTTCCAATTTAGGTTATTTGTAATTTTAATCCCTAAGTATTTAGTTGAATTTACAGCCTTCAGATTTGTGTGACTTATCGCGTAATCGAAATTTAGCTGATTTCTTTTCGTGCTCATGCGAATAAATTCACATTTTCCCTTATTCAGGGTCAGTTGCCACTTTTCGCACCATACAAATATCTTATCTAAATCATTTTGCAGGTCGTTTTGATCATTTGATGACTTTACAAGACGGTAAATGACAGCATCATCTGCAAACAATCTAAGACGGCTACTCAGATTGTCTTCTATGTCGTTAATATAGATCAGGAACACTAGAGGGCCTATAACACTTCCTCGGGGAACGTCGGATATTACTTCTGTTTTACTCGATGACTTTCCGTCTATTTCTAGGAACTGTGACCTTTCTGACAGGAAATCACGAATCCAGTCGCACAACTGAGGCGACTCTCCCTAGGCACGCAGTTTGGTTAGAAGATGCTTGTGAGGAACGGTGCCGAAAGCCTTCTGGAAATCTAAAAATATGGAATCAATTTGACATCCCCTGCCGATTGCACTTATTACTTTGTGAATATAAAGAGCTGGTTGTGTTTCACAAGAACGATATTTTCTGAAACCGTGCTGACTATATGTCAATAAGTCGTTTTCTTCGAGCTTCTTCATAACGTTCGAATACAGTATATGTGACAAAACCCTACTGCAAATCGACGTTAGTGATATAGGCCTGTAATTCAGCAAATTGCTCCTACTTCCCTTTTTGGGTATTCGTGTGACTTGAGCAATTTTACAGTCTTTAGGTAAGGATTTTTCTGTGAGCGCATGGTTGTATATAATTGCTAAATATGGAGCTATTTTATCAGCATACTCTGAGAGGAACCTGACTGGTATACAAACGGGACCTGAGGCATTCCGTTTATTAAGCGATTTAAGTTGCTTCGTTACTCCGAGGATAGCTACTTCTATGTTTCTCTTCTTGGCAGTTGTTCGTGTTTGGAATTCGGGAATAATTACTTCGTCTTCCTTGGTGAAGGAGTTTCGGAAAACCGTGTTTAATAACTCTGCTTTAGTGGCACTGTCATCAGTGACTTCACCGTTGTTATCGCGCAGTGAAGGTGTTGCTTGCGTCTTGCCAATTGTGTGCTTTATGTGTGACCAGAATCTCTTTGGGTTTTCTGCCAGATTTCGAGACATAATTAAGTTGTGGAAATTATTAAAAGCATCTCGCATTGAAGTACGCGCTATATTTCGAACTTCTGTAAAACTTTTCTAATCTTGGGGATTTTGCGTTCTTTTAAATTTGGAATGCATTTTTCGTTGCTTCGCGCAACAACGATCTGACCCGTTTTTGTACCATTGGGGATCAGTACCATCACTTAGTAATTTACGTGGTATATATCTCTCAACTGCTGCCGATACTATGTCTTTGAAAACATTCCACAACTTTTCTATACTTATAAGTTCAGACCGGAAGGAGTGAAGACTGTCTCTTAAAAAGGCGTTAAGAGGATTTTAATCAGCTTTCTTAAATAGATATGCTTTGCGTTTCTTTTTGATGGTTGGTGTTACGGTATTCAGCCTAGCAGCAACTGCCTTGTGGTCGCTAATCCGTGTATTCGTCACAATACTCATTATTTGTCCAGGACTATTTGTTGTTAAAAGGTCAAGTATGCTTCCGCAACCATTTACGCTTTGAGTGGGCTCATGAACTAATTGTTCAAAATAATTTTCTGAGAAAGCATTCAGTGCAATTTCGGATGACATTTTACGCCTGCCGCCGGCTTTAAACATATAATCTTTTCAGCATATCGAGGGTAGATTAAAGTCACCACCGACTATAATTGTACGAGTGGGGTAGTTATTTGAAATGAGACTCAAGTTTTCTTTGAACTGCTCAGCAACTATATCTTCTGAGTCGGGGGGTCGGTAAAACGATCCAATTAATAGTTTAGTCCGATTGTCAGGTATAACCTCTACCCACACTATTTCAGACGAACTATCTACTTCAATTTCGTTACAAGGCAAACTACTTCTGACTGCAATAAATAAACCACCACCAACTGTATTTAATCTATCCTTTCTGAACACTGTTAGATCGTTTGAAAAAATTTCGACGCGCGGGATTAGCCGAGCGGTCTGGGGCGTTGCAGTCATGGACTGTGCGGCTGGTCCCGGCGGAGGTTCGAGTCCTCCCTCGAGCATGGGTGTGTGTGTTTGTCCATAGGATAATTTAGGTTAAGTAGTGTGTAAGCTGAGGGACTGATGACCTTAGCAGTTAAGTCCCTCAAGATTTCACAGACATCTGAACGTATTTTTGAAAAAATTTCGGCTGACCTTACTTCGGGCTTTATCCAACTCTCTGTTCCTACAACTATTTGACCTTCAGTGCTTTTCATTAGGGCTTGGAGCTCTGGTTCTTTCCCAACACAGCTACGACAATTTATAACTACAATACCAATCGTTTCTACAACTACATTAGTGTATTTTATCTGCCCACTTTTAAACGGACGTCCCTTCTACATCTACATCTACATCCATACTCCGCAAGCCACCTGACGGTGTATGGCGGAGGGTACCTTGAGTACCTCTATCGGTTCTCCCTTCTATTCCAGTCTCGTATTGTTCGTGGAAAGAAGGATTGTCGGTATGCCTCTGTGTGGGCTCTAATCTCTCTGATTTTATCCTCATGGTCTCTTCGCGAGATATACGTAGGAGGGAGCAATATACTGCTTGACTCTTCGGTGAAGGTATGTTCTCGAAACTTTGACAAAAGCCCGTACCGAGCTACTGAGCGTCTCTCCTGCAGAGTCTTCCACTGGAGTTTATCTATCATCTCCGTAACGCTTTCGCGATTACTAAATGATCCTGTAACGAAGCGCGCTGCTCTCCGTTGGATCTTCTCTATATCTTCTGTGGCTCCCTGAGACCCTCTAACCTAAAAAAAACCGCCCAGTCCCTTCCACACAGCACCCGCTACCCGTGTAGCCGCCTCCTGTGTGTAGTGGACTCCTGACCTATTAAGCGGAACCCGGAAACCCACCACCCGACGGCGCAAGTCAAGGAATCTGCGGCCTACACGGTCACAGAACCGCCTGAGCCTCTGATTCGGACCCTCCACTCGGCTCTGCACCGAAGGACCACAGTCGGTTCCATTGACGATGCTGCAGGCAATGTTCCAGTTTTGAATGCCGGCTATTTTGGGCAGTTTGTTCGCTTTGCAGCGCGATCGGTCTCGTTACTTTCGAGCCATGCCGGTACGTCGCACCACCACGTTGCTGTGTAGATGCGGCGCAGCTGGAACGGGGAGAGGTGAGCGCCCCCGCGGTGACAGGTGGTGGAGCTGCGCCCCAGACAGGCAGGCAGCGGCCGAGCTGAGCTGTCTGCGCTCTCCGCCGCGGCCGTGACCGCATTGCTGGCATCCGGCTAGCCGTCTGAATGGCCCGCCACAGTTTCTGCAACACCGCCGCCGCCGCCGCCGCCGATTGCTTCACAGCGCCAGACGCCAGACAGCAGACCCAGAAACGGCGTTGGCGGTCACCTGGCCACCGCTCGCTGTAGCGCTGACAGCGGCGCGGGTTCTCCGGCGCAGGCGGCGCACCTGTGGTCGACACGAGACCAAATCGTTAGTTTTTATATGATACGGAAAACGTTAGGGCAAAGTTATTTCATTCTTGGTGATTTTGATTGTATGAGCATTAGGCTGTGGTCCAAGGAAAGTTTCTAACATTTCCTCTTCTAATCGTGAAGGTATCTGAACAGTAGTGATGTACAGGGTTATTACAAATGATTGAAGCGATTTCACAGCTCTACAATAACTTTATTATTTGAGATACGAGGGCAGTTCAATAAGTAATGCAACACATTTTTTTTCTCGGCCAATTTTGGTTGAAAAAACCGGAAATTTCTTGTGGAATATTTTCAAACATTTCCGCTTCGTCTCGTATAGTTTCATTGACTTCCGACAGGTGGCAGCGCTGTACGGAGCTGTTAAAATGGCGTCTGTAACGGATGTGCGTTGCAAACAACGGGCAGTGATCGAGTTTCTTTTGGCGGAAAACCAGGGCATCTCAGGTATTCATAGGCGCTTGCTGAATGTCTACGGTGATCTGGCAGTGGACAAAAGCACGGTGAGTCGTTGGGCAAAGCGTGTGTCATCATCGCCGCAAGGTCAAGCAAGACTGTATGATCTCCCGCGTGAGGGCCGGCCGTGCACAGCTGTGACTCCTGCAATGGCGGAGCGTGCGAACACACTCGTTCGAGATGATCGACGGATCACCATCAAACAACTCAGTGCTCAACTTGACATCTCTGTTGGTAGTGCTGTCACAATTGTTCACCAGTTGGGATATTCAAAGGTTTTTTCCCGCTGGGTCCCTCGTCGTCTAACCGAACACCATAAAGAGCAAAGGAGAACCATCTGTGCGGAATTGCTTGCTCGTCATGTGGCTGAGGGTGACAATTTCTTGTCAAAGATTGTTACAGGCGATGAAACATGGGTTCATCGCTTCGAACCTGAAACAAAACGGCAATCAATGGAGTGGCGCCACACCCACTCCCCTACCAAGAAAAAGTTTAAAGCCATACCCTCAGCCGGTAAAGTCATGATTACAGTCTTCTGGGACGCTGAAGGGGTTATTCTGTTCGATGTCCTTCCCCATGGTCAAACGATCAACTCTGAAGTGTATTGTGCTACTCTTCAGAAATTGAAGAAACGATTTCAGCGTGTTCGTAGGCACAAAAATCTGAACGAACTTCTCCTTCTTCATGACAACGCAAGACCACACACAAGTCTTCGCACCCGAGAGGAGCTCACAAAACTTCAGTGGACTGTTCTTCCCCATGCAGCCTACAGCCCCGATCTCGCACCGTCGGATTTCCATATGTTTGGCCCAATGAAGGACGCAATCCGTGGGAGGCACTACGCGGATGATGAAGTTATTGATGCAGTACGACGTTGGCTCCGACATCGACCAGTGGAATGGTACCGTGCAGGCATACAGGCCCTCATTTCAAGGTGGCGTAAGGCCATAGCATTGAATGGAGATTACGTTGAAAAATAGTGTTGTGTAGCTAAAAGATTGGGGAATAACTTGGTGTATTTCAATGCTGAATAAAACAACCCCTGTTTCAGAAAAAAAATGTGTTGCATTACTTATTGAACTGCCCTCGTATTTTCACAATGCTTTGCACACACATACTAAAACTCAAAAAGTTTTTTTAGGCATTCACAAATGTTCGATATGTGCCCCTTTAGTGATTCGGCACACATCAAGCCGATAATCAAGTTCCTCCCACACTCGGCGCAGCATGTCCCCATCAATGAGTTCGAAAGCATCGTTGATGCGAGCTCGCAGTTCTGGCACGTTTCTTGGTAGAGGAGGTTTAAACACTGAATCTTTCACATAATCCCACAGAAAGAAATCGCATGGAGTTAAGTCGGGAGAGCGTGGAGGCCATGACATGAATTGCTGATCGTGATCTCCACCACGACCGATCCATCGGTTTTCCAATCTCCTGTTTAAGGAATGCCGAACATCATGATGGAAGTGTGGTGAAGCACCATCCTGTTGAAAGATGAATTCGGAGCTGTCGGTCTCAAGTTGTGGCATGAGCCAATTTTCCAGCATGTCCAGATACACGTGTCCTGTAACGTTTTTTTCGCAGAAGAAAAAGGGGTCGTAAACTTTAAACCGTGAGATTGCACAAAACACGTTAACTTTTGGTGAATTGCGAATTTGCTGCACGAATGCGTGAGGATTCTCTACCGCCCAGATTCGCACATTGTGTCTGTTCACTTCACCATTAAGAAAAAATGTTGCTTCATCACTGAAAACAAGTTTCGCAGTGAACGCATCCTCTTCCATGAGCTGTTGCAACCGCGCCGAAAATTCAAAGCGTTTGACTTTGTCATCGGGTGTCAGGGCTTGTAGCAATTGTAAACGGTAAGGCTTCTGCTTTAGTCTTTTCCATAAGATTTTCCAAACCGTCGGCTGTGGTACGTTTAGCTCCCTGCTTGCTTTATTCGTCGACTTCCGCGGGCTACGCGTGAAACTTGCCCACACGCGTTCAACCGTTTCTTCGATCACTGCAGGCCGACCCGTTGATTTCCCCTTACAGAGGCATCCAGAAGCTTTAAACTGCGCATACCATCGCCGAATGGAGTTAGCAGTTGGTGGATCTTTGTTGAACTTGGTCCTGAAGTGTCGTTGCACTGTTATGACTGACTGATGTGAGTGCATTTCAAGCACGACATACGCTTTCTCGGCTCCTGTCGCCATTTTGTCTCACTGCGCTCTCGAGCGCTCTGGCGGCAGAAACCTGAAGTGTGGCTTCAGCCGAACAAAACTTTATGAGTTTTTCTACGTATCTGTAGTGTGTCGTGACCATATGTCAATGAATGGAGCTACAGTGAATTAATGAAATCGCTTCAATCATTTGTAATAGCACCAAAGAAACTGTTATGGGCGTGTGTATCCAAATACAGAGATATGTAAGCAGGCAGAACACGGCGCTGCGGTCGGCATCGCCTATATGTATAGGAGAACAAGTGTCTGACGAAATCAGTTACTGCTGCTACAATGGCAGGTCATCAAGTGAGTTTCAACGTGGTGTTACATTCGGCGCTCGAGCCACGGCACACAGCATCTCCGAGGTAGCGATGAAGTGGAGATTTCCCGTACGCCCATTTCACGAGTGTGCCGTGAATATTAGGAATCCGGTGAAACATCAAGTCTCCAAAACTTCCTGGCAGATTAAAACTGTGTGCCGGACCGAGACTGGAACTCGGGACTTTGCCTTTCGCGGGCAAGTGCTCTACCATCTGAGCTATACAAGCAGGACTCACGCCCCGTCCTCACAGCTTCACTTCTGCCAGTACCTCGCCTCCTACCTATCTGGTTCGCAGGAGAGCTTCTGTAAAGTTTGGAAGGTAGGAGGCGAGGTACTGGCAGAAGTGAAGCTGTGAGGACGGGGCGTGAGTCCTGCTTGTATAGCTCAGATGGTAGACCACTTACCCGCGAAAGGCAAAAGTCCCGAGTTCGAGTCTCGGTCCGGCACACAGTTTTAATCTGCCAGGAAGTTTCATATCACCCCACACTCCCTGCAAAGTGAAAATCTCATTCTGGCATCAAATCTCGGCCGGAAAAAGATACTGCAAAAATGGGGTCAACGACGACTGATGAGAATTGTTCAGCGTGACAGAAGAGCAAATTGCTGAAGATTTCTATGCTGGGTCATCAGCATGTGTCGGCGTGCGAACCATTCGACAAAACATCATCGATATGGGCTTTCGGAACCCAAGGCCCACTAGTGTACCGTTAATGACCGCACGACACAAAGCTTTACGTCTCGCCTTGCCTAGCGGTTCTAGGCGCTTCAGTCCGGAACCGCGCGACCGCTACGGTCGCAGGTTCGAATCCTGCCTCGGGCATGGATGTGTGTGATGTCCTTAGGTTAGTTAGGTTTAAGTAGTTCTAAGTTCTAGGGGACTGATGATCTCAGATGTTAAGTCCCATAGTGCTCAGAGCCATTTGAACCAATTTTTTGTCTCGCCTTGGCCAGTCAACACTGACATAGACTGTTGACGACTGGAAATATGTTGCCTGGTCGGACGATTCTCGTTTCAAAATATATCGAGGAGATGAACGTGTACTGGTATGGATACAACCTCATAAATCCATGGACCCTGCATGTCAGCAAGCGTATGACGCGTCCTCACAGCTACTGGCGGAAGTAAAGCTGTGAGGAGGGGTCGTGAGTCGTGTTTGGACAGCTCAGACGGTAGAGCACTTGCCCGCGAAAGGCAAAGGTCCCGAGCTCGAGTCTCGGTCCGGCACACAGTTTTAATCTGCCAAGAAGTTTCAAAGATGTGAGAGCTGAAGGCTCTTAAACATAAACACTAACACGTAGTGGTAATCAACAAAGATAAGTACCGAACAGTGGGAGCCACAGAATGAAAGGGATTAAAAAATCGGTGGCAAAATAGCAGTGGTATATAATTTACAAGCACTTGCAGTCAGAAAAATGGGAAGCTGATTGAACTGAATCATTACCCATTTCGACGCACGCGATTAAGCAAGTAGTTGAATAAAACAATAGCCCACTAAATTACGTAAATTTCAAAGTATTCTTCACTCGTGGCACTGAATAAAATTCGCCACATAAGCTAGGTCAGTATAAAGCTATAAGAGAAAAGCGTTAGGGCTTCAGCTAGACTGAACATTTACACAAATTCGAACATTAACTGAACTATCGAGGAGATGTTCTTACGAGCAACTGATCATACCAAGTTCCAAGCGGGCAGTGATGAGCTCTCTTAATAAAACCTGAGTTCATCCCTCCAGCGAAAGTGACCAGATAACAGGCCTATTGTATATTGTGACAACCTACACAAACGGTTCGACCACAGCAAACAGAAACCTCTTCGCTACTCACCAGAAAACATATAGACTGTGACCACTGAGAAGCAAAACTTTAGGAATTCTCGTAAAGTGACTTGAAGAGAATCACTGAAAATGCAAGTCAGTACGGTCTACAGTTGTCAACACTGTCACAGTAGCAGACTACTCTAGTCCCTTGGTTATCCACATAGAGTGCGTAAATGGACACACGCACACACACACACACACACACACACACACACACACACACACACACACACACATTCATTATTTTTACTATTCCGGGAGAGAAAGGAATGGACAGGTACAGTGGAATATGGCACTGTGTAGACCTCATCAACTGCATGTGGATGTCAAGTGTGTGTGTGTGTGGGTAGCCAATCCTTTGATTATTCTCGTCCAATAAACGAATAATTTAGCAGCGGACTCAGAAGAGTATTTAACATTTATCAAGTAACGAAATATATATCAAACACCGGCGATCGTCAAATTTTATTATGTTCACAAGCGTTTAAATTAAAATATGTAATTCAATAAATGTTCAGTTTACCCGTAACTGCATACAGGCTTTCAATAACTGAGATTCATTCTACCAACCATCCACCTTTGATCCAGGGTTCGTCCTATAGCACTTTATAGCGCAACAATTGAATTCAGGTCATTGTTTTAATGAACTATGAATTATTTAAATAAGCGCAAGGTTAGACAGATTGGATTTTACATCCCTAAACGCAAGCCTCTAATTTCCAAACCGGAGCCAAGACTATTCAGGTTGTAGCCGCAATCTTTAAGGGGGGTAGGACGTTACACGGACCGACTTGGAGCAGGAGAGGCATCACAGGACATTTTAATTTCCAAATAAATTCATAAAACTTTGTCAGCAACACCAGGAAGGATTCAAGATTCACACTCATTGCAGTGGAAGTTCGAAAACATAACAAAATAAATTTTTTTACGTGCGAAATTTCATCATTTTTCCACTTACTAATGGCTGCATTTGCTGCTGTGGGTCTTCATAAGTTAGAGTGATTCTTAGATGAATTTTGCACAGCATACATACCATACTCACAGGTGTATGAAACTCCAGAACTTATTTAATTTATGAAAAAACGAATGAACTGTTATATTTTAAACTTCATGTTTAGACAAAAACACATTCTATACTTAATTACCTCAATTTTTACCACAGTTTCTAATAGATTTGGAAAATTCTAGAGTTTCATACACCTTTAAGTATGGTTTGTATGCTGTGCAAAATTCATCGAAGAATCTCTCTTACTTATAAAGAAAAGTGTACCTATAGCAACAAATACTGCCATTAGTAAGTGAAAAAAATGATGAAATTTCACATGTAAAAAAAATCATTTCGTTATGTTTTCGAATTTCCACTCCTATGAGTGTGAATTCTGAATCCTTCCTGGTAATTCTGACAAAGTTTTATGCATTAGTTTGTAAAAGTATAGACAGTGGAAATTAAAATGTCCTGTGGTGCCTCTCCTGCTCCATGTCTGCCCGTTTGACGTCCTACCCCCCTTAAGTGGGCGAATTCCCTCGAAGTACGTGATCTTGCAGCAACAGCAGCGATTACTCGGGTTCTCTATTCAATATTGCAATCTTTCTCATCTGACATAGCAACCTTTCAGAGGAGTATTTGGAAACACTGACTAGGAGGGACAGGACGCTAGGATGTGTCAAGACAACAGGGAGTACCATCGATGGTAGTGGAGACCGAAAGCTGGAGAGGAGGACGGAGACAGGAATAAGTCGAAAAAATATCGAGACGTTGCGTATAAGTGTTGAGATTAAGAGGCTGACACAGGAGAGGAAGTCTTGACGGGTGGTGTCAAAGCAATCAGAGGACTTATTCCTGGCCTTATAACCGTGCGTCAACGGGGTCCGCCTGTTATTTTGGATTTGACATTGTTAGACAGATGCCCTTTCCGACGCCATCACTTCATCCTGAAGCGGAATTTTGATTACTCCATCTGGCTGCGACTAGTATTATCACATGTGCCAGTGTGATAACGTTATGTAAATGCTTGTGAAGCGTGGTTACCAGCCCGGTATTCACCTAGTTGGACGTGGCAAACCGCCTGTAACTCACATCCAGGATGGCCAGCACATCGTTCCTCATCAATTCGTCAGGTGGAATCGATCCTGGGCCGGCAACCTTCCCGTATCCCAGAAGCAGATGTTTTAAATTTCTCGGCTATTCGGACCAATATAAAAACAATCAAAATACTAATGACACAAAAATAAAGTGGGTGCTGTGATTAATTGTAAAAATTTACGAAGGCGTTCTCTCAGGCGTAGAGTAATGGCTGTGAATGTATTGGATTGATTTGGATTTGATATTCGAGGTGATACGTAAGTAGGATTTTGGGAGACCACGCAGTCCGGTGGTACTTTTTTTTTTTAATTTTGGTATAGTTTGCCCCAGTCAGAGTTGCGATGGTAGCGACTCGTGTTGACCCAGACTCTAGCTGAAACACATTTAAGCGGAATTCCACTGTAACCATTATTCCTGTAGTTAACAGTGACTAGTGGCATTTTCATTAGTTTTTGTTAGTGTGACTGTGGATCCCTAATACCTGATGTGCCTGGGAATTTTGACGTTTGTGTTTTAAATTGAGTTTTAAACTGAGTAAACAAGTAGAGAAGAGCTGTCAAAGCCAGGGATTCTTGAGTGACAAATCAACCCAAGATAGGTAATCCAATGTATTTACGACTTAAAGAATTTTCACTTCAATACTATTTAGCTAATGATAAAACATAATAAAATAATCAGGGCTATAGTTTGTGTTTAAAAGGATGTGAGAGTGAGTTATCTATTTAAAAGTTCAAAAATACGTAAGACTGGTTTATTTTTATTCTGAAGTTGAAAGTTAACGATCGTAATTTCGTAACATAAAGACAGAGACGTTTATATTATTGATGGGGGTTGCCGTAGAAACAAAATAGATCGTTGACTGTATGTCAAAATTCATACACTACTGGCCATTAAAATTGCTACACCACGAAGATGACGTCCTACAAACGCGAAATTTAACCGACAGGAAGAAGATGCTGTGATATGCAAATGATTAGCTTTTAAGAGCCTTCACACTAGGTTGGCGCCGTTGGCGACACCTAAAACGTGCTGACATGAGGAAAGTTTCCAACCGATTTCTCATACACAAACAGCAGTTGACAGGCATTGCGTGGTGAAACGTTGTTGTGATGCCTCGTGTAAGGAAGAGAAATGCGTACCATCACGTTTCCGACTTTGTCGGATTGTAACCTATCACGATTGCGTTTTCTCGTATCGCGACATTGCTGCTTGCGTTGGTCGAGATCCAATGACTGTTTGCAGAATATGGAATCTGGGGGTTCAGGATGGTAATACAGAACGCCGTGTTGGATCCCAACAGCCTCGTATCACTAGCAGTCGATATGACAGGCATCTTATCGTCATGGCTGTAACGGATCGTGCAGCCACGTCTCGATCCCTGAGTCAACAGATGGGGACGTTTGGAAGACAACAACCATCTGCACGAACAGTTCGACGATGTTTGCGGCAGCATGGACTGTCAGCTCGGAGACCATGGCTGCGGTTACCCTTGACGCTGCATCACAGACAGGAGCGCCAGCGATTATGTATTCAACGACGAACCTGGGTGCACGAATGGCAAAACGTCATTTTTTCGGATGAATCCAGTTTCTGTTTACAGCACCATGATGGTCGCATCCGTGTTTGGCGACATCGCGGTGAACGCACATTGGAAGCGTGTATTTGTCATCGCCATACTGGCGTATCACCCGGCGTGATGGTATGGGGTGCCATTGGTTACACGTCTCGGTCACCTCTTCGTTCGCATTGACAGCACTTTGAACAGTGGACGTTACATTTCAGATGTGCTACGACCCGTGGCTCTACCCTTCATTGATGCCTGTGAAACCCTACATTTCAGCAGGATAATGCACGACTGCATGTTGCAGGTCTTGTACGGGCCTTTCTGGATAGAGAAAATGTTTGACTGCTGCGCTGGCCAGCACATTCTCCAGATCTCTCACCATTTGAAAACGTCTGGTCAATGGTGGCCGAGCAACTGGCTCGTCGCAATACGCCAGTCACTACTCTTGATGAACTGTGGTATGGTGTTGAAGCTCCATGGGCAGCTGTACCTGTACAGGCCATCCAAGCTCTGTTTGACTCAATGCCCAGGCGTATCAAGGCGGTTATTACGGCCAGAGGTGGTTGTTTTTGGTACTGATTTCTCAGGATCTATGCACCCAAATTGCGTGAAAATGTAATCACATGTCAGTTGTAGTATAATATATTTGTCCAATGAATACATCATCTGCATTTCTTCTTGGTGTAGCAATTTTAATGGCCAGTAGTGTACATTTGAGATGTATTTTGGAATTTTTGTGAAGGTAGTACGCGTAAGTAAGAAGGCAGCAAAACACATTAGCCTTTGCTGTGATTTTACTATAAGCTCAGTAGGAAAGCGAATCCATTTAAGGTCTATGACTTATGTTAAAGAGCGTCTGACATATGTATGGTAGTAGCGATTCTTGGCTACTCTAAAAGGTTACGACTGGGAAAACTGAATTATTTTTGTTATAGAGTCAGTTCTAGAGCGCTACATATTGCATAAGTGTTTAGACAATATAATGTTTGATTAATTTCGATCAATTTATGGGATTTAATCTTTGGTATAATTGGACAGTATAGGATACACAATTGCACTTTTTCGTTAGTGTGTGAAGATCTTATAAATTATCTATTAAAAATCACTGATGTTGACCTTGACATAACAATAATACATAACGGTAAGGTTTTTAAAAACTATACCGATAACAGTCTACACAAATAGGTGCAGTTTGTGTGCTCAACTGCAATTCCCCGGAACCTAAACTTCAGTGTAGCGAGAGTGTTACTGCCCGGTTTCTTCACATTACAAATCATAATTCTTCCAGACTGTTTAAAGCTTTTTTTGGTGGGGGGGGGGTTCTTCTGTTATTGGGGCGGTATGTGTCTGACACTAACAAAGCTAGTTACGTGAAGCTATAGGTGATAATTCCCGCCCAGTACAGCCTGTTGCACTTAGTCGGTCAGTACAGGGACGTTTAATGCTGTTTGTGGATGACACTGGATGTCCCATATGTGCTCGATTGGAGGCAGATCTGGTGGTCGAGCAGGCCAAGACAACATGTCGACACTCTGTAGAGCATGCTGCCGCCAAGGGGCCCGGGCTCTATTCCCGGCTGGGGCAGGAGATTTTCTCCGCTCAGGGACTGGGTGTTGTGTTGTGCTTATCATCATTAGACCCCCATTGCTGACGCACAAGTCTTCCAATGTGGCGTCGAATGCAATAAGTACTTACCCTCGGAGGCCGAACTTCCCCGAATGGGGGACTCCTGGCCCACAATGCCGTACGCTCATATACATTTCCAGAGCATGTTGCGTTATAACAGTGGTATGTGGGCGAGTGCTATCCTGTTGGCCCGATGGAATGTTGTTCAACAATGGCTGCACAACTGGTCGAATCACCACACTGTCCTCCTTATTGAAACGTTCCCTTAGAACAAATTATACATGACTGTGCTTAAACTGACACACAATGTTTTTAGCGCAACGCAATCTGACTATCAAAGATCCCTGCAAAAGAATGGCCCTGAGTAACATTAAACTATACCTTTCAGAAATCACTTACCTCACAAAAATCTTCATTACTCGAACTACTGCAATACAGCGAGCGCCACTACTGCCAGCTAAATAAAAGATTCAAACTACGGAAGGCACTAACTACTGATAGGGATAGTTAGCAAATGAAAGATTTTAATAGAGAACAAACAATGTATTTACCTTAATAGTCATTATATATATATATATATATATATATATATATATATATATATATCAGTTCATGACAAATTACAAAACTCCGCCATCTCTCTCCCCACATCCACCACTGCTGGCGGCTCACCTCCAACTGCGCAACGCTACGCGCTGTTCACATCCAGCTGCCGCTGCCCAACACTACAATGGCAGACAACAATGCAAACTGGCCACAGACTGCACACAGCACAGCCAGTGATTTTCATATAGAGCGCTACGTAACTTTGCCAATAAGAAAACATAAACAGCCTACTTACATAGCCCCCATGCTCCCCACAAAAAAATTTACAAAATATTTTTGGGCAGTGGCCAATAATGATTTGAAAAAATTTTTCATAATTACAATAACAAAGATATCAAATGCACACACTTATTTATACAATGTTGGTCAAAAGCTAAAATTTTCTCACAGTCCATAAAGACAGTCCTGATCATTCATAACAGTGAAACTGCCGTTTCTTTTCTCAAAGTCTGAGCAGTAAAAGACAATGCACACGGAAGTAGTGGATTTCCATGCAGTCTTGAAGAAGTAGTGTTGTCCTTCCAACGGAAAGACAGTGCTGACTCTTGACATGCTGACAGGTAATGGGCCACAACAGAGCAAACCCACAGCAGAGTCAGTCGAAGTTGATGAATATTGGTAGGTAGGTCATCACAGAGTAGACCCACTGTAGTCCTGGTAGAGATTGTGGTATTGGTGGGCCACCAGAGGTGCAGACCCGCTGTAGTCCTTGTAGAGATGGCCAGCAGCCATCTGCTGTGACTGTGCAGGTGCACAATCACCATCGAAGAGTCTTGCGGAGAATATAGCAAGTCCATAAACCACCACTTGTGCACGCACAAAGTTTTTGGAATTGTCCTGTAAGTAGGCTGTTTATGTTTTCTTATTGGCAAAGTTACGTAGCGCTCTATATGAAAATCACTGGCTGTGCTGTGTGCAGTCTGTGGCCAGTTTGCATTGTTGTCTGCCATTGTAGTGTTGGGCAGTGGCAGCTGGATGTGAACAGCGCGTAGCGTTGCGCAGTTGGAGGTGAGCCGCCAGCAGTGGTGGATGTGGGGAGAGAGATGGCGGAGTTTTGTAATTTGTCATGAACTGCTATATATATATATATATATATATAATGACTATTAAGGTAAATACATTGTTTGTTCTCTATTAAAATCTTTCATTTGCTAACTATCCCTATCAGTAGTTAGTGCATTCCGTAGTTTGAATCTTTTATTTAGCTGGCAGTAGTGGCGCTCGCTGTATTGCAGTAGTTCGAGTAATGAAGATTTTTGTGAGGTAAGTGATTTCTGAAAGGTATAGTTTATTATTACTCAGGGCCATTCTTTTGCAGGGATCTTTGATAGTCAGATTGCGTTGCGCTAAAAACATTGTGTGTCAGTTTAAGCACAGTCATGTATAATTTGTTCTAAGGGGACGTTTCATATGGCGACCCTGCCAGGATTTCCAGAGCATGTTGCGTTATAACAGTGGTATGTGGGCGAGTGCTATCCTGTTGGCCCGATGGAATGTTGTTCAAGAATGGCTGCACAACTGGTCGAATCGCCACACTGTCCTCCTTATAAACAACACACGGCCATCACTGGCACCGAGACACAGCCAGCTTTCATCAGAAAACACAACATGCCTCCACGCTGCCCTCCAACGACATCACTGAAGTCGTAAATGGTGGTGGTCTGGGGTCAGTGGAATGCACGCTACAGGGCTTGTGTCTGGGAGCTGTCCTCGTAGTAAGCGTCTGGGAACAGTTCCTTCTGTCACTGTGGTGCTAACTGCTGCTCGTATTGCTACTGCAGATGCAGTACGATGCGCCAGAACAATACGCCGAACACGATGGTCTTCCCTCTGGTAGTGCCAGGTGGCCCTCCGGAGTCTGGTCTCCGGTCCCCTCGTGACCACCGCTGCTAACAATCGAATGCAGCGGCGATATTCGTGCCAAGTCTTCCTGCAGTATCGCAAAAGGAACATCCAGCTTCTCGTAGCCCTATTACATGACCTCGATCGAATTCAGTGAGATGTTGATAACGATATCTTTCTCGCCTTAAGGGACTCCGGAACGCCCTATACTTGCAATGTTAAAATAACGCTTATAAATTACATCTTTCCTCACAAAGTATTTGAGGTAGGAAGTTGAACTTTTTACAGATTATTTATTGGAATATGGGCTACAATTTAACACAGGGATTTTACAAAATTTTAGTTCAGTTATTAAAGATGATTTTTTTTCAATTGTAATGAAAATTCACAACATTTTTTTGCACTTTTTTATTTATATATTCAAAAATATACAGTTTTTTGGAAAAAGGCTGTGTTAAATTATGCAGAAGGTACTGTGTAACATTTGCTGAAAGTTTGAAACAAATATGTTTGGAAGATCCTTAGAAAACATATAATTAGTATGAGAAAATAAAAGTTTTGGGAATCGAGCGACAAAATTGGATTAACTTTTTAGTGCATTCCAGGTCCATAGGATGGATTATCTTCATCCTCTGCAAACTCCTCCTCCAGCTTCCTCTTGTTCCTCCTCCTGTTTACTCTTGCTTGTATTTCTAGACTCTTTACAGCCCTGTCTGCAACCCGAAGGCGTTCCTTGTCTAAAGCAAGCATCGCTCGTACCATGTTAGAACCTATCTTCATTCCCATATTTCTAAATACCTTGCACCTTACAATGTTGCCATCATTGAAAGTCGCAACAGCAACTTTACTTTTACTCATTATTATACTTCAACAAAACAGAGACTCAAGAAACAGAATTAATTACGAATATTTTCGAGATAACGACAGAGTAAATAAACATGAAACAATCGACAATCACACCAGCGATATATATTGAACCATCACAGGTTAGCCACAACACATGCTTTATCTCACATCACTAAAATGTACCTGATGAATAAATTATATATCTATTAAAAGGTAACAGTCTGCAGATTCAGAAAACGCAAAAAAGTAAAAATTGAACTTTTCATGATTTTGAGCCTTTCCGGAGCCCCTTAAAGTCATCCTTGACGAACATCAGCTCACCACGTCCAGTCTCAAAGGTCACTAACGCTCATGACCGTTACATCATGTATTTGAAGCAAACCTAATTTGCGTACTCATAGTGGCGGTACTAGCGCCATTCTTATGCCTCTGGCGCGAAATTTGTATAGACATCATCTTTCAGATACAAAAACTTTCGTTTGTGTTACACAAGTCGTTCTTGGTGCTTTGATTTCTTTTTCCGCCAGTGTATGTATGAATTCAAGTAATATTAATAGGTCGGCTGATGTCATGCAAAATTGCTACCACGAATTTTTAGGGTTTATATTAATTTGTAGAAATACCCTCAGACTTAAAGAAGAATAAAATAATTACAAACCCAAAGAAAGCAGGTGTTGATAGATGTGAAAATTACCGAACTATCAGTTTGATAAGCCACGGCTGCAAAATAGTAACACTAATTCTTTACAGGCGAATGGAAAAACTGGTAGAAGCCGACCTCGGGGAATATCAGTTTGGATTCCTCAGAAATGTTGGAGCACGTGAGGCAATACTCTGACCCTACGACTTATCTTAGAAAATAGATTAAGGAAAGGCAAACCTACGTTTCTAGCATTAGTAGACTTAGAGAAAACTTTTGACAATGTTGACCGGAATACTCTCTTTCAAATTCTGAAGGTGGCAGGGGTAAAATACAGGGAGCGAAAGGCTATTTACAATTTGTACAGAAACCAGATGGCAGTTATAAGAGTCGAGGGGCATGAAAGGGAAGCAGTGGTTGGGAAGGGAGTGAGACAGGGTTTTAGCCTCTCCCCGATGTTATTCAATCTGTATATTGAGCAAGCAGTAAAAGAAACAAAAGAAAAATTCAGAGTAGGTATTAAAATCCATGGAGAAGAAATAAAAACTATGAGGTTCGTCGATGACATTGTAATTCTGTCAGAGACAGCAAAGGACTTGGAAGAGCAGTTGAGCGGAATGGACAGTGTCTTGAAAGGAGGATATAAGATGAACATCAACAAAAGCAAAACGAGGATAATGGAATGTAGTCGAATTAAAGCTGGTGATGCTGCGGAAATTAGATTAGGAAATGAGACACAAAGTAGTAAAGGAGTTTGGCTATTTGGGGAGCAAAATAACTGATGATGGTCGAAGTAGAGAGGATATAAAATGCAGACTGGCAATGGCAAAGAAAGCGTTTCTGAAGAAGAGAAATTTGTTAACATCGAGTATAGATTTAAGTGTCAGGAAGACGTTTCTGAAAGTATTTGCATGGAGTGTGGCCATGTATGGAAGTGAAACGTGGACGATAAATAGTTTGGACAAGAAGAGAATAGAAGGTTTCGAAATGTGGTGCTACAGAAGAATGCTGAAGATTAGGTGGGTAGATCACGTAACTAAGGAGGAAGTATTGAATAGAATTAGTGAGAAGAGTAATTTATGGCACACCTTGACTAGAAGAAGGGGTCGGCTGGTAGGACATGTTCTGAGGCATCAAGGGATCACCAATTTAGTATTGGAGGGCAGCGTGAAAGGGAGACCAAGAGATGAATACACTAAGCAGATTCAGAAGGATGTAGCTTGCAGTAGGTACTGGGAGATGAAGAAGTTTGCACAGGATAGAGTAGCATGGAGAGCTGCATCAAACCAGTCTCTGGACTGAAGACCACAACAACAACAAGATTAATTTGTAATTTATTTCCTGTGCTTTATGTTGTTGGCCAATACTTTCATTGTAGCTTATGTCAAGCTAAACTAATTTTAATTATCTCAGTGTTCCTTTACAGATGTGAAGAGAGCCTGTAGTAACTGGAACCAATTATCGAAAATGCAACAAAAATTGTGGCCTAGACTGTGTTATTCAGACAAAAAATAATACATTTAAAAAACAGAGTGTGCCACAGACGTGAGGAAAGTCCGTAGCACCTTACTTTCTGAACTTTGTCATTGTGCGGAAGAAGGTGCATATGTAACATAGTCTTGCAGGGATAATTCCGAGTAGGAGAGCTTGATACTGTGACGTTAGAGCGTAGGACCGTTGGAGCACTGTGAATGAACCAAGTGAGAGCTCCGCTGTGTGGGTGGTCACCTGCCTCCCGGAGACGCACAGCTCAGTGCGTAGGCGGACGGACTGCCTGGGAGCGGGTGGGGCGCTAACTGCATTCCTGTTAGCAGCCTCTGTGGACACGCGGCACCGGCTTCAGTCAATACGGCGGCGTCCTCTCGAAAGAAGGCCTTACCAGGTTACACTGCAGTAGTTACAATGGCATGCCGTACAGAGGCACGATCAGAGGTCCTTGACCTATGTTGGCAGTTCACTTACAGTTATGCCGTCAGAACGTACATCACAGACCTTTGCAAAACCTCACGTTTGCCCTAGCAGGTCGGCATACACTCTAAGAAAATAATAATAATAAGAAGAAGAAGAAGAAGAAGAATAGGCCTCCGGTATGTTCTGCCAGTCGTAAAAGGCGACGAAAAGAACAAACCACTAATAGGGCTAACCCCCCTTTTAGTGTCATTAGTTGGTTCAGGACAGAACTAATGAAGCCTCGGACAAGCGCTGTCATGGTCGGGGACGACCCTTGAACCCTATGCCCGTCCACAATGGTAACGACACTGCGAGCCACACGGAAAATGATTTA
Organism: Schistocerca cancellata; assembly: GCF_023864275.1. Taxonomy (NCBI): domain Eukaryota; kingdom Metazoa; phylum Arthropoda; class Insecta; order Orthoptera; family Acrididae; genus Schistocerca; species Schistocerca cancellata. Next base: position 557,157,178 of record NC_064631.1, on the reverse strand, counting down.
AATCCAAATAGAGGTGTTTTGCAGGATATGCTTCCTGCAACCACTCTAGAAGGAAAACAAAGACAGATGGTCAGATGAAGTTAACCGACACCTCACGTTCTGTTATTACCAAGCAACAAACTTAGGAACCAACACAACTGGATACAGATCACAAGTATACACAACATTTATTACCAGATACCCAGAATTAAAATTTTTAACAGAACAACGACCAGCTGATCAGATCCGTGTAGTAATAAAAAATAACAGGATACCCCAGTCAGAATCAGAAAACATCAAACAACAAGTACAACAAATACTGGAACAAAATAATGTGCAATCAGAAGAAGAAGAAAATACAGTAATGGGCTCAAACATCCCAGAGCAAACAAACAAAGAACAACACGCAGCAATTAAACAATCAGAGGAAAACGAAATCTTAAGACAGGCACCAGAACAAGCACAAATAGAACACGAAGTGACACACATGTTAGATATAGAAGAAAAATTTCAGCTGACATATATAGAATACAAAGACACAAATACAGACATTAGACCATTCTTGCATTGACCCCCAAATAACCCACAAGTCGAAACAACAATAACAACTATCAACGCAATCATACACAACAAAATAAATGAAAATGCAACTATGGAAGAATTACAACTACTGGTTTATATTGGAGCACTCACTACACTAAATATACACACTAGGCAGAGATCAGAACCAACCAATACACAGAAGAAACCCACAACACCAGCATGGCAACACAGGCTACAGATCAGAATAGAAAAACTGAGAAAAGACATCGGATAGCTAACACAATTTATAAGAAATGAAATATCAGACAAAAAACGAAAAAGGTTAGGTAAAATCTCACAACAAGAAGCGATAGAGCAATTAGATGAAAAGAAGCGGAAATTATAAGCATTGGCCAAACGACTTAGATGATACAAAAACAAGGGAAAATAGAAGTAACCAAAAACCAAACATTCAATACAAACCAAAAGAA